>NW_028139182.1:0-600000 GCF_964270905.1 Leucopleurus acutus
TGCATGTGGAACACAGAGTATGATCCACCGTGTGATCAGGAAACGTGTTCAAATGTGTCTCAGGTTTCGTCCCCTGGTACTCGGGTGCAACACTCCAGACGCTTTACTAACACTCTCCCCTCTTGGAGAGTCAGTGCCTTTAACCTCCTGTATGGCCCAGTTTGCAATTTCTGCGGAAAATGTACAGGAATAGGGAGAACCAATGAGAAACTAGCTGGAGGTGTCTGGACGGGCAAATTTAACTCTCATTTCCGACCAGAAAGAGGAATTAACCAAAGGCTCAGCATGCAGTGCCGGAACCACACTAGGGCCTGAAGCAATCCTGCGGTGTTGCGGCCAGCTCACAAGAAAGCGAGTTGAAGAAAGGAGCTCAGGGGCACTGTAATTCACAAACCTGCAGAGTTATAAATGACAGCTATCGTCCAAAAATATATTGAAGTAAGGCTGCCAAGAGGACTTGAAAGTGGGGCAGAATTGCAGGAAACCGATTTCAGGAGGTAGACGGGAATTGCATGTAAAGCATAGGAAAAGAGGCAGAACGTCCACAATGATGCACTTGGCCAAAAAGGGCGTATGTGTTCTTTCCTGAATATATTCAGGAAAAAACGCATACGCCCTTTTTGGCCAACCAAGAAGGCTTGCAAAGGAAATCTACACTACAATGAAGTCTCACTGCAGCCCAGTCAAAAGGGACATCTGAAAAATGTGTAAAATCCAGAAAGGCAGGACAGGCCATGGAGAACTGGGAGCCTTGTTATGCTGATGGGCGGGATGTAAATTGCCAACAGCCACTCTGGAGAAGTGTATGGTGTTTCCTGAAACATCTAAAAAACAAAGCAACAGAGCCTAGGGCACTTCCACTTATGGTCCTATAGCTTAGGGAAATTAAAATCAAAAAGACACAGCCACCCCAAAGTTTGGGACGGCTCTGTTTACAAGAACCTCGTTTATGGTACAAGTTCAATATCACAGAAAGCGAAAAATGGATAAAGAAGTTGTGGTACTTACGTACAACGCAATATCACTCAGCAATGAAATCTATGTCATCAGGCCCATAGCAGCATAATGAGTGGATTCAGGTACGATGATTCTAAGTGAAATAAGTCACACAGAAAAAGAAACATCATAAGATATCACCAATACACGGAATGTAAACTTGGCTACACAGGAACTGAATTACAAAACAGAACAGGGTCTCAAATGTAGAAAACCAACTTATGCTTGCTTAAGGGGAAAGGTGAGTTGGGGTGCTGCATGAAACCAGAGATTGAAATTAGCACAGATACCGTTCCATAAGCCAAATATGCAATAGACAAGAGCTACTCCTTGCTGAACCAAGTGGACTCAACACCCCATATTAAACGCCTAAGAATATACCTGACTAGTAAGAATATTAAAACCTACCGATTTATATGTCTCCGAAAGAGAATCAAGCGTGTGTACGGCGGCATAAACGCAGCAGTGATAGGATTGGTGAAGTTCGGTGAGCAAATGCAGACCCGTTGAAGTCATATTGCACGGTACCCATTCCATGGGACTCAACTCTCCAGGTTTAAGGGATTCTTCCTTCAGCTAAAACATGTATGTGGAATCCAGAGTATGATCCACCGTGTGATCGGGAAACGTGTTCAAATGTGTCTCAGTTTTCGTCCCGTGGAACTCGGGTGCAATATTCCAGATGCTTTACTAACACTCTCCCCACTTGGAGAGTCAGTGCCTTTTACCTCCTGTTTGGCCCAGTTTGCAATTTCTGTGGAAAATGAACAGGAATAGGGAGAACCAATGAGAGACTAGCTGGAGGTGTCTGGACGGGCAAATTTAACTCTCATTTCCCACCAGGAAGAGGAATTAACCAAAGGCTCAGCATGCCGTGCCGGAAACAAACTAGGGCCTGAAGCAATCCTGCGGTGTTGCGGCCAGCTCACAAGAAAGCGAGTTGAAGAAAGCTCAGGGGCACTGTAATTCACAAACCTGCAGAGTTATAAATGACAGCTATCTTCCAAAAATATATTGAAGTAAGGCAGCCAAGAGGAGTTGAAAGCGGGGCAGAATTGCAGGAAACCGATTTCAGGAGGTAGACTGGAATTGCATGTAAAGCATAGGAAAAGAGGCAGAACGTCCACAATGATGCACTTGGCCAAAAAGGGCGTATGCGTTTTTTCCTGAATATATTCAGGAAAAAACGCATACGCCCTTTTTGGCCAACCAAGCAAGCTTGAAAAGGAAATCTGCACTACAATGAAGTCTCACTGCCCCCCGGTCAAAAGGGCCATCTGAAAAAAGTGTAAAATCCAGAAAGGCAGGACAGGCCATGGAGAACTGGGAGCCTTGTTATGCTGATGGGCGGCATGTAAATTGCCAGCAGCCACTCTGGAGAAGTGTATGGTGTTTCCTGAAACATCTAAAAAACAAAGCAACAGAGCCTAGGGCACTTCCACTTATGGTCCTATAGCTTAGGGAAATTAAAATCAAAAAGACACAGCCACCCCAAGTTTGGGACGGCTCTGTTTACAAGAACCTCCTTTACGGTACAAGTTCAATATCACAGAAAGCGAAAAATGGATAAAGAAGTTGTGGTACTTACGTACAATGCAATATCACTCAGCAATGAAATCTATGTCATCAGGCCTGTAGCAGCATAATGAGTGGATTCAGGTACGATGATTCTAAGTGAAATAAGTCACACAGGGCTTACCTGGTGGCGCAGTGGTTGAGAGTCCGCCTGCCGATGCAGAGTACATGGGTTCGTGCCCCGATCCGGGAAGATCCCATATGCCGCGGAGTGGCTGGGCCTGTGAGCCATGGCCGCTGAGCCTGCGCGTCCGGAGCCTGTGCTCCGCAATGGGAAAGACCACAACAGTGAGAGGCCCACGTACCGCAAAAAAAAAAATAAATAAAAAAATAAAAAAATAAAAAAATAAAAAATAAGTCACACAGAAAAAGAAACATCATAAGATATCACTACTACACGGATGTAAACTTGGTTACACAGGAACTAAATTACTAAACAGAACAGAGTGTCAAATGTAGAAAACCAATTTATGCTTGCTTAAGGGGAAAGGTGAGTTGGGGTGCTGCATACAACAAGAGATTGAAATTAGCACAGATACCGTTCCATAAGCCAAATATATAATAGACAAGTGCTACTCCTTGCTCAACGAAGTGGACTCAACACCCCATATTAAACGCCTAACAATATACCTGACTAGTAAGAATCTTATAAACTATGGATTTATATGTCTCCGAAAGAGAATCAAGCGTGTGTACAGCGGCATAAACGCAGCAGTGATAGGATTGGTGAGGTTCGGTGAGCAAATGCAGACCCTTTGAAGTCATATTGCATGGTACCCATTCCATGGGTCTCAACTCTCCAGGTTTAAGGGATTCTTCCTTCAGCTAAAACATGCATGTGGAACGGAGTGTATGATCCACCGTGTGATCGGGAAACGTGTTCAAATGTGTCTCAGTTTTCGTCCCCTGGTACTCGGGTGCAACATTCCAGACGCTTTACTAACACTCTCCCCACTTGGAGAGTCAGTGCCTTTAACCTCCTGTTTGGCCCAGTTTGCAATTTCTTCGGAAGATGAACAGGAATAAGGAGAAGCAATGGGAGACTATCTGTAGGTGTCTGGACGGGCAAATTTAACTCTCATTTCCCACCAGGAAGATAAATGAACCAAAGGCTCCGCGTGCCATGCTGGAACTAGATTAGGGCCTGAGGAGATCCTGCGGTGTTGCGGCCAGCTCACAAGAAAGCGAGTTGAAGAAAGGAGCTCAGGGGCACTGTAATTCAGAAACCTGCGGAGTTATAAATGACAGCTATCATCCAAAATTATACTGAAGTAAGGCTGCGAAGAGGACTTGAATGCGGGGCAGAATTGCTGGAAACTGATTTCAGAACGTACACGGGAGTAGCTCTTAAAGCATAGGAAAAGAGACAGAACTTGGAAAATAATGCACTTGGCAAAAAAGGGCATATGTGTTTTATCCAGAGCTCTCATACCTGAGGGGAGGAGATTCCCAGCAGGCTCCAACTGCCACCTGAGGGCTCACATTGCCAAGGCAACGTGAGCATGCCAGGCAGGAGTTACCTCACAGCAGAGGTCCCACCTCACAGAAGGGTGAGAAACCCAGCCAACATCAGACTCTCACCAGAGGGCCCACATCACCAAGGGGATGGGAACCAGGCAGGAGTGTCTTCACATCAGTGGGGCCACATCATCAAAAGCTGAGGTACTCAGCACATGTGTCCTCAAACCAGAGGACCCACATCACCAAGGACCTCGGAGTGAGGCAGGCAGGAGTAGTCTCACAACACTGGGCCCATAGAATAAAAAAGTGAGGAATCCAGCAGTTGGAACCTCCCAGCAGGCGGCCCAGAGCACCGAGGCCATGGGATCCAGGCCACAGTGAACTCACAGAAGAGGGCCCATGTCATGAAACTGAGCAACCCAGCCATTGGGACCTCAGAGCAGGAGGCCCACATCCCCATGGGGATGGAATTCTGGTAGGAGTGTCCTCGCACCACTGAGAACGTATCAGAAAATTTTGGGCGACCAGCAGTTAGGGCCTGATGCCAGAGGACCCTCATCACCAAGGGAAGGAGGCTCCCAGCAGGCTCCAACTGCCACCAGAGGGCTGACGTCGCCAAGGCGATGTGTGCCAACCAGGCACGAATGACCTCACAGCAGAGGGCCCACCTCAGAGAAGTGTGACGAACCCAGTCAGGATCAGACTCGCACCAGAGGGCCCACATCACCAAATGGATTGGAACCAGGCAGGAGTGTCCTCACATGAGTAGGGCCACATCATCTAAAGGTGAGGAACCCAGAACATGTGGCTTCAAACCATAGGACACCCATCACCAAGGGGCTGGGAGTGAGGCAGGCAGGAGGAGCCTCATAACAGAGGGCCCAAAAATAAGAAAGGTGAGGAATCCAGCAGTTGGAACCTCCCAGCAGGCGGCCCAGAGCACAGAGGCTAGAGGATCCAGGCCAGAGTGAACTAACACCAGACAGCCCACATCATGAAACTGTGAGCAACCCAGACATTGGGACCTCAGAGCAGAAGGCCCACATCCCCATGGTGATGGGAACATGACAGGAGTGTCCTGGCATCACTGGGCTCACATCAGAAAACGTGGGGTGCTCAGAAGTTAGGGCCTGACGCTAGAGGGCACTCATCAACGAGAGGAGGAGGCTCCCAGCAGGCTCCAGCTGCCACCAGAGGGCCAACGTCGCCAAGGTGATGTGTGCCAGCCTGGCAGGAGTGACCTCACAGCAGAGGGCCCACCTCACAGAAGGGTGAGGAACACAGCCAGGATCAGACTCTCACCAGAGGGCCCACATCACCAAGGGGATGGGAACCAGGCAGGAGTGTCCCCACACCAGTGGGACAACATCATCGAAAGGTGAGGATCCCAGCACATGTGTCCTCAAACCAGAGGAACCACATCACCAAGGGGTTCGGAATGAGGCTGGCAGGACTGGCCTCACAACACAGGGTCCATAGAATATAAAAGTTGAGGAATCCAGCAGTTGGAACCTCCCAGCAAGTGGCCCAGAGCACCGAGGCTATGGGATCCAGGCCGCAGTGAACTCACAGCAGAGGGCCCACATCATGAACCTGTGAGCAGCCCAGCTGTTGGGACCTCAGAACAGAAGGCCCACATCCCCATTGGGATGGGAACCTGGCAGGAGTGGCTTTGCACCACTTAGCACATATCAGAAAATGTTAGGAGCCCAGCAGTTAGGGCCTGATGCCAGGGGGCCCTCATAACTGAGGGGAGGAGACTCCCAGCAGGTTCCAACTGCCAACAGAGGGCCCACGTCTACAAGGTGGCATGCGCCAGCCAGGCAGTAGTGACCTCACAGCAGAGGGCCTATCTCACAGAAGGGTGAGGAACCGAGGCAGGATGAGACTCTCACCAGAGGGCCCACAACACCAAGGGGATGGGAACCAGTCAGGACTGTCCTCCCACCAGTGGGGCCACATCATCGAAAGGTGAGGAACCCAGCACATGTGGCCTCATATCAGAGGACATACATCACAAAGGGGATGGGAGTGAGGCAGGTAGGAGTAGCCTAAAAACAGAGGGCCCAAAGAATAAAAAAAGTGAGGAATCCAGCATTTGGAACCTCCCAGCAGGCGGCCGAGAGCACAGAAGCTATGGGATGCAGGCAGGAGTGAACTAACAGCAGAGAGCCCACATCATGAAACTGTGAGCAACCCAGGCATTGGGACCTCAGAGCAGAAAGCCCACATCCCCATGGGGATGGGAACCTGACAGGAGTGTCCTGGCATCACTGGGCTCACATCAGAAAACGTGGGGAGCCCAGCAGTTAGAGCCTGATGCTAGAGGGCCGTCATCACCGAGGGCAGGAGGCTCCCAGCAGGTTCCATGTGCCAACAGAGGGCCCACATCGCCAAGGTGATGTGTGCAAGTCAGGCAGGATTGACCTCACAGCAGAGGGCCTACCTCACAGAAGAGTGAGGAACCCAGCCAGGATAAGACTGTCACCAGAAGGCCCACATCACCAAGGGGATGGGAACCAGGCAGGAGTGTCCTCACACCAGTGGGGCCACATCATTGAAAGTTGCCTAACCCAGCACATGTGGCCTCAAACCAGAAGACCCACATCACGAAGGGGTTGCGAGTGAGGCAGGCAGGAGGAGCATCACAACACAGGACCCATAGAATACAAAAGTTGAGGAATCGAGCAGTGGGAAGCTCCCAGCAGGCAGCCAAGACCACAGAGGCTATGGGATCCAGGCCACAGTGAACTAACACCAGAGAGCCCACATCATGAAATTGTGATCAACCCAGCCGTTGGAACCTCAGAGCAGAAGGCCCACATCCCCATGGGGATGGGAACCTAAGAGGAGTGCTTGAGCAACACTGGGCTCACTAAGAAAAGTTGGGGAGCCCAGCAGTTAGGGCCTGACGTCAGAGGGCCCTCATCACAGAGCTGAGGAGGCTCCCAGCAGGGTCCAATTGCCACCAGAGGGCTCATGTCAACAAGGCGAGGTGAGCAACCCAGGCAAGAGTTACCTGATAGTAGAGGGCCCACCTCACAGATGGGTGAGGAACCCAGCCAGGATCAGACTCTCACCTGAGGGCCCACATCAGCAAGGGGATGGGAACCAGTCAGGACTGTCTTCCCTCCAGTGGGGTCACATCATCGAAAGGTGCGGAACCCAGCACATGTGGCCTCAAATCAGAGGACACATATCACAAAGGGAACGGGAGTGAGGCAGGCAGGAGTAGCCTAAAAACAGAGGTCCCAAAGAATAAGAAAGGTGAGGAATCCAGCAGTTGGAACCTCCCAGCAGGCGGTCCAGAGCACAGAAGCTATGGGATGCAGGCAGGAGTGAACTAACAGCAGAGAGCCCACATCATGAAACTGTGAGCAACCCAGGCTTTGGGACCTCAGAGCAGAAGGCCCACACCCCAATGGGGATGTGAACCTGGCTGGAGTGTCCTCGCACCACTGGGCACACATCACAAAATGTGGGGAGCCCAGCAGTTAGGGCCTGATGCCAGAGGGCCCTCATCACCGAGGAGAGGAGGCTCCCAGCAGGCTCCAAGTGCCACCAGAGGGCTCATGTCCACAAGGCGAGGTGAGCAAGCCAGGCAGGAGTGACCTCACATCAGACGGCCCACCTCACAGATGGGTGAGGAACCCAGCCAGGATCAGACTCTCAACAGAGGGCCCACATCACCAAGGGGATGTGAACCAGGCAGGAGTCTCCTAAGACCATTGGTCCCACATCATCGAAAGGTGAGGAACCCAGCACATGTGGCCTCAAACCAGACGACACACATCACGAAGGGGCTGGGAGTGAGGCAGGCAGGAGGATCCTCACAACAGAGGGCCCAAAAATTTAAAAAAGTGAGGAATCCAGCAGTTGGAACCTCCCAGCAGGCGGCCAAGAGCACAGAGGCTATGGGATCCAGGCTTCTGTGAACTAACACCAGAGAGCCCACATCATGAAAATGTGAACAACCCAGCCGTTGGGACCTCAGAGCAGAAGGCCCACATCCCCATGGAGATGGGATCCTAAGAGGAGTGCCAAAGCATCACTGGGCTCACTAAGAAAAGTTGGTGAGCCCAGCAGTCAGGGCCTGATGCAAGAGGGCCCTCATCACCGGGGGGAAGAGATTCCCAGCACGCTCCAACTGCCACCACACGGCTGACTTCACCAAGGCAATGTGTGCCAGCCATGCAGGAGTGACCTATCAGCAGAGGGTCTCCCTCACAGGTGGGTGAGGAACAAAGCCAGGAACAGACTCTCACCAGGGGGTCCACATAACCACGTGGATGAGAACCAAGCAGGAGTGTCCTCACACTAGTGGGGCCACATCATCGAAAGGTGAGGAACCCAGCAAAAGTGGCCACAAACCAGAGGACCCACATCACCAAGGGGTTGAGAGTGAGGTAGGTGTCTGGACGGGCATATTTAACACTCATTTCCCACCAGGAAGAGGAATTAACCAAAGGCTCAGCGTGCCCTGCCAGAAGCAGATTAGGGCCTGAAGCAGTCTTGCGGGTTTGCGGCCAGCTCACAAGAAAGCGAGTTGAAGAAAGGAGCTCAGGGACCCTGTAATTCACAAACCTGCAGAGTTATAAATGACAGATAACGTCCAAAAATATATTGAAGTAAGGCTGCGAAGAGGACTTGAAAGCGGGGCAGAATTGCAGGAAACCGATTTCAGGAGGTAGACTGGATTTGCATTTAAAGCATAGGAAAAGAGGCAGAACATCGACAATGATGCACTTGGCAACAAAGGGCGTATGAGTTTGTTCCTGAATATATTCAGGAAAAAACACATACGCCCTTTTTGGCAAACCAAGCAAGCTTGCAATGGAAATCCGAACTACTATGAAGTGTCACTTTCCCCCGGTCTAAAGGGCCATCTGAGAAAAGTGTAAAATCCAGAAAGGCAAGACAGGCCATGGGGAAAAAGGAGCCTTGTTATGCTGATGGGCGGGATGTACATTGCCAACAGCCACTCTGGAGAAGTGTATGGTGTTTCCTGATACATCTGAAAAACAAAGCAACAGAGTCTAGGGCATTTCCACTTATGGTCCTATAGCTTAGGGAAATTAAAATCAAAAAGACACAGCCACCCCAAAATTTACAACGGCTCTGTTTACAGGAGCCTCTTCTACAGTACAAGTTAAATATCCCAGAGAACAAATAATTGATAAAGAAGTTGCGGTACTTATGTACAACAGAATACCACTCAGCAATGAAATCTGTGTCACCAGGCCTGTACCAGCATAATGAGTGGATTGAGGCATGATGATTCTAAGTGAAATAAGTCACACAGAAAAAGAAACATCATAAGGTATCACTAATGCACGGAATGTAAACTTGGCTACACATGAACTGAATTACAAAACAGAACAGGGTCTCAAGTTTAGAAAACCAACTTATGCTTGCTTAAGGGGAAAGGTGAGTTGGGGTGCTGCATAAAACCAGAGTTTGAAATTAGCACAGATACCGTTCCATAAGCCAAATACGTAATAGACAAGACCTACCCCTTGCTCAACGAAATGGACTCAACAATGAGGTATCACCTCACACCTGTTAGAATGGGCATCATCTGAAAATCTACAAACAACAAATGCTGGAAAGGGTGTGGAGAAAAGGAAGCCTCTTCCACTATTGTTGGGAATATAAATTGATACAGTCACTATGGAGAACAATATGGAGTTTCTTAAGACACTAATAATAGAATTACCATATGATACAGCAATCCCAGGACTGGACATATACCCAGACAAAACCATAAATCAAAAAGAGACATTCACCGCAATGTTCATTGCATCACTATTTACAATATCGAGGTAATGGAAGCAACCTAAATGCCCACAGACAGACGAATGCATAAAGATGTGGTACATATATAAAATGGAATATTACTAAGCCATGAAAGGAATGAAATTGGGTCATTTGTAGAGACGTCGATGGATCTAGAGACTGTCATACAGAGTGAAGTAAGTCAGAAAGAGAAAAACAAATCTTGTATATTCATGCATATATGTGGAACCTAGAAAAACTGTACAGATTAACCGTTTTGCAAGGCATAAATAGAGCAACAGATGTAGACAACAATCGTATGGACAACAAGGGGGGAAAGCTCTTGGAGGGGTGGTGGTGGGAGGAGTTGAGAGATTGGGATTGGCATGTAAACATTTATATGTATAAAATAGATAACCAATGAGAACCTGCTGTATAAAAATATAAAATAAAATTCAAAATTAAAAAGAAATAAAATTTAAAAAATAAAACAGAAAAAACAATTATTCCCTTCACATACATGTATTTATATGAATAAATTATTTCCATGCTTATATCTGTAAATACAAAAAAGAGGAATAAAATCTACCTTGAACCAAAAACGAAAAAGAGAAAAAAAAAACAGAACCCACCAGTTACTCAGAGGAAAACCGTATCAGGGCACTTGCTCCAGTTGTAAACAATTCTGAAGTTGGTCAGTGGTGGGGAATCGTCTCCCATTCAGCCAGCAGCCCCCACACAACAAGCGTCCTCATTGCAAAGCTGGGGCACCGTGCCGAGGCATCTGTGAGTAAACGTGAGCTGAACCCCAGGCCAGTTGCTGCTGAACTGTTCCCGCCCTTCCCAGGTAAAACACCTGAATATATACAAGGACTTGAAAGCCTAGAGGAAGGGCCATGGAGCCACACGAGTGACAGCATGCCAGCTGACTTGGTGCCTGCAGGCCAGCCAGGATGGTCCTGGCCCTGGGTGCTCTTCTGGAAGATTTCCATTTCCCTGCCTGAGATACCCGTCCTGTCCCTGCCCCCACTGCTTTTTTCCTTCCTCACCTCTGCCCAGGGAGAAATTCCAGCAGCAGGTATGGGTGACACATCCTCTTCTTTAGCAGGTGGCAGCCTGGCAACTGCTGCAGAAAGTCCAGCAGAGCCCCACTCACACTGGGCCACCCACAAAGCCGTGGCCTCTCACTCCCTCCCACCAGCCCAGCCCCGAGACTGCTGACAGGGCAGAGAAAATGGCGTCAGGCACAGCTGCAGGGGCTTTTGCTGCCTGGAGTGGTATTTATATTGATCTCAACCCAGGCACACCTGGGGAGGGCTGGCCGGCATGGTAAGGCTGCCCAGGTCAGCCAATCATCACCCCTCAGGGGCTCACAGTTGCAGAAAATGGAACTTGCTGAACCGGCCAGGTCCAAGGAACAGGTGTGGGCTCCTGAGAGTCAGGATAGACAAGGGGCTGCAGCTTTGGCTTGTTTTCTAATCATTTTATCTGGCCCATGAGTGGGAGACAACTTCAAGAAAACCCTCTCCTAATGAGAGGAACCCAGGAGTCAGGGAGAGGAGGGGTGGGTGGTGGTTGGAGACAGAGGTCTGGTGCCCTGGGTGCAGTGGAAGTCTCTGGAAGACCAGGTGGAGGGAGGCCACACAGAGTGATGCCCAGGGTCACAGACCTGTCGGAGCTGCTGTTTGTTAGTTCAAGTCCTGCTCTGAGGTGCTCTGTGTCAGCTCTGAGCGACAGGTGAGCTGGGGGTGCTCTTCAATGAGGGCTATGTGCATGGTTCCTGTGTGCCCAGCCGTGCCACGGTACCTGCAAGGGTAGCTCTGTATCCTGGGAGGGGCCTGACCATGAGAGCCCCGTGGGCTGGGTTGGGGGTGGGGTACCTGCCCAGGAGAGCTCCATATCCTGGGATTGGCCTGACCACGAGAGCCCCATGGGCTGCTGGGGACCTGGTAAAGGATGTCAGGACAGTCAGTGAAGCCACCGAGGATATACCTCCAGTTGCTCCTGATCCCTACACCCTGCTGGTCATTCTACCAACCACCAGGACATGGTATTCTGTATTAGTCTTCAATGATGCCTTCTTTTGTATTCCATTAGTCCCAGAGTCACAAGAAATTTTGGTTTGTGAGTGGCAGGACTCAACATACAACTAAAACAATACTTCCGGGCCGTCTTGCCCCAAGGGTTCAAAAATTCCCACACCATCTTTGGGGAAAGCTTAGCTAACGACCGAAAAGTTCTACCTCTGGAAAAGGAAACCCTCCTTCAATATGCAGACGACATTCTGATCGCCAGCCCTACTAAGGAGGCCTCTGAACTACCAAGCCAATAAAGGATAGAAGTTGTCCAAGAAAAAGCTCAAATATCACAGACTGCAGTGACCTGCCTGGGCTTCATTCTCACACAAGGTCAGAGAAGCCCATCCCAGGAAAGGGAAGAAACCATTTGCAGCCTTACCCCTTTCTAAAACTAGAAGACAGCTTAGGGGTTCCTGGGGAGGCCAGGGTTTGCTGCTTCTGGATCCCTAACTACAGTCTACTAGCTGGGCCTCTATATGAAACACTGAAAGGAAAAGATGATGATCCTTTTGAACAGAATCCAGAAGTGGCCTTTCAAGAATGGAAAGAGCAGTCAATTCAGACCCTTGCCCTGGAACTCCCTAATTGAGCTAAACCCTTTGACCTTTCCATTCCCGGTGAAAGGTGAATCGCCATTGGAGAATTAGTGCAAAAACTGGGACCACTTGAAATGGAACAACGCAAGAATGCCATCCAGGTAGGATAAACTACAGTCACCAAGGGGCTTGGCCCACTGCCACATCTGGCCAAGATACTGGCGGTATCTAAAAACCTGGAAATCAGCAGCCCAAAAGGCCACCTCCCTCCTAAGGGAAAAGGACCCCACGTGGTGATCCTAATCACCAACCATGCCCTGAAGTTGCAGGGTTCGCTCCGTGGGCACACCGACCTCGAGTGAGGAGGCCCTCCAACTCCAACATCCAGAGAGATAACCGGGGGCAACAGGGCACCATGACGACTCGTGTGAACATCACTTGACCTGGAGTTTCTCTCATAAAACAACAATAGTGTGTCCCGAAGGAGTAGACTACTGCTTGCAGGACTTCCTGCACCCGGAGGGGAGCTAATAATCTTGGCGGGGGAACCGTATATCACACCGTCACCATAGAAAAGCCTACAGACACCGTGATGATGGTGACCAATAAGACCGGCTGGACTCCTGTTTACTTCAAAAGGCTGTTGACTCAGTGGCCATCATGGTCCTTGATCACCACTGACCCTGGACTGTCTGGGAGTTGAGCGGGCAGGGCTCTGACACCTGGTGCTGTTTTTACGTTAATTCAGGGGCCTAATTGAAGAAAGAGCAGACTACTGGTCAGAGCATCTAGGCTGGCAGAAACGGTCAGCCTAAGGTGGCCGAACAAATGTGGGGCGGGGTGAAACCGGCCCCCACAGCGTCTCTGCACATCTCTTTCCTGGACCCTTAAAGGTCATTAGAATCTATAACACTTCCAATGCTGGTGCTCAGGCGGACGAGCAGGGAGGCAGGGGTCCTGGGGCCAATCAACGTCACCTGGAGGCTGCTGGGGAGAAGTTCTGACCCTCGTCCCCTGGTATGAGGGCTCCCAACTCAGCACTCAGCAGTTACAGAAGAAGGGTCTGCACCCTCAGCACTCCAAGAATGAGGAACGGGACAAAAGGCAGAGGAGGGGTTTGTCCCCAGCAAAGCCCATTAAAAATCCCTGGGAGATAAAAATAGAATGTGGGCAATAAAGTCAAGTCTGACCTTTTTTATCCTTTGTGCTTTGTCTAATTTCACGTGCTCCTAGGGTCCCGCATGCAGAGGTTCCACACCCGGCACTTCAGACCAGATTTCCTGGTGCAGAATGGCTGGGTCGACACCTCAGCTCCTGGGGCCCAGTGCAGACTCCGAGATATAGAGCCTGAGCTGCAGCCAACCCGGCCCTTGAGAGCTCCGCCCCCTCCCTCCCACTGACTCTGACAGGATCTCTACACAGCAGCCCAGCCCACAGCCCACGGGGTAGTGCATGCTCTCACCTCTCCATTCTCTGATGAAAATATAAAGTTTCCTTTGCTTGGGAACCAAACTCAGTCTCGATCTGTTGGCCCCAATGACACTGGGCAGGGGGACCCTTGTTGGGGTCCACTCTGGAGGATCAGTAACAGAAATTGAGACTATTGTAACTTCAGTGAACAGATGTGTGAGCCAAACTGTAGTTAACATAGAACAGTTTATAAGGCTCGGGTAAAATAAGATGTTTCTAACACTTCCATTTGATATTTCCATCACTTTATTATAAGCAAGTTCAGTGAAAAGGTTTGTCTTATTTGTCAGGTCAATATTAGAGAAATGAAGTGATTTCTTTCCAAGGATGTACATCTAATAATCTTGGTTAAAGCTTCAATCTTGTTTTAAATGCTTTTCCATTGAAAATGATACCTCTCTTTCAGCTCCCCCATTTCTGAGAAGTATAAAATCTTATAATTTATTATTACCAAAGGGGAAAGGTGGGAGGAGGGATAAATTAACAGTTTGGAATTAACACATACACACTGCTATGTATAAAATAGATCATCAACAAGGAACTACTGTATAGCACAGGGAACTACACTCAATATTGTGCAATAACCTATAAGGGGAAATAATCGGAAAAAGAATAGATATTTTTATTGACATCATCTATCAATGACAGTTAAAGTGTAACCTAAGGGAAGCCGGTGGTGAGTGCTTCTGACCCTGAAGACTTCAGTCATCTAAAGTTTGGACTCTGCCTACTTCCCAAGGCCCTTAATGAACATATGTGTAGCCGTAGCTTAAAAAACTCCCCAGTTTGGGTTTCGGGGAGACACTGATTTTGAAAAAGCCCTGGTGTTCTCCTTACATGAATGGGACTCTTCCTACTGCTAAAACATGTCTGTCACATCCAGAGGATGGTATACCGTCTGATCGGGAAGAGTTTGGAAAAGGCATCTCATCTCCTCATCTCCTGGTGCTCGGGTTCACCCCTCCAGCGTCTTTACTAACAGTCTCCCCACTTGGAGATGTCAACACTGTCAACATCCTGTTGCGTACAGTTTGGAATTTGTCCAGAGGATGAAGCGGAAGGATGAGGAACAATGAGAGACAAGTCCTAGGTGTTCAGACAGGCACATGTCACTCTAATTTCCAATCAGGAAGATGAATTGACCAAAGGCTAGGGTTGCCCATGGAAACAGTATAGGGCTTGAGGAAATCCCACTGCTTTGTGGCCAGTTCCCATAAACACAAGTTGAACAATGGAACTCAGGGGCAGTAAAATTCACGAAACTGCAGAGTTGAAAATATCTATCACTGAAAAATGTCTTGAGGAAAGTCAGAGAAAAGGATTGGCAAGCAAGGGAGAATGGCAGGAAAGGGATTTGAGGAGGTAGAAAGGACTCGCCATTAAGCACAAGAAAAGGGGCTGAACATTGCCGACATTGCAGTTGGCCAAAAAGGCTGTATGCGTTTTTTTCTGTATATATTCAAGAAAAGGGCATACACTTTTTTAGCCAACCAAACAGGTGGGCACTGGAAATCAATACTACAAAAGATATCACTTCGCATCAGTCAGAAGAGCCATCCTCATAAAGTGTAAACGCCAGAAATGCAGGACAGGGCAAGGAGAAGAGGGAGCCCTGTGAGGCTTATAGTGGAAATGTATATTGCCAACGGCCATTCTGGAGAAGTGTATTGTGTTTACTAAAGCATCTAAAAAATGAGCTACAGAGCATAGGGCACTTGCACTCATGGGCGTATATCTTGGGAAAAACAAAAATCGAGAGGACACAGGCACCCCAATGTTTACTGCTTCTCTGTTTAAAAGATCCTCGACTAGGATATAACTTAAATGTCTCTGGAGGGAAAAAATGGATAGAGATGTGGTACTTATGTAGAGTGGAATATTACTCAACCTGGAAATCAATGAAATATGGCCAGTTGTAACAACTCCGGAGGAGTTACGTATGATCATTCTAAGTGACATAAATATGTAGAAAACACGCGTAAGGCTGCTAAACGGGAAAGGTGGGGAGGGGTGAGGCATCATCCAGGAGGTTGAAATTAGCAAAGATACCATTCCAAATACCAAACTGATAATCAACAAGGCCTACACGGTAGCTAAAAGAACTGCACTCAGCACACTCAAGTCACCGGAAAAGAATATCTATGACTGGTAAGAATCTGAAAAAGAAATTATTGATGTCTCTCTGTACGTGAATCAAGTGGATGTACAGCAGCAAGAAACAGAGCTTTGAAAATCAGCTGTAAACAACATAGTAATAAATTGAAAAAAATAAACGACAGAGAGACAGAGAAAACCTCTTACAACTTTTCCTCAGGGACGGTGATGCAACATGGATTGAACACATCTAGACCCACAGCAGGATGAGACATAAGGCTGGAAACTGTTCGCGCTAAGAGAAATGTGAGGTTGGGTGAGGAAATGCACACCCTTTAAAGTAATACTACCTGGTACCCATTCAATGGGTCCCAAATCTGCAGGTTCAAGGAATCTTCCTACAGCTAAAACATGCATGGAAAACCCAGAGGACTGTACACCATGTGATCGGGAGATGTGTCTAAAATGCACCTCATTTATCCTCTCCTGGTGCTCCTGTTCATCATTCCAGCCACGTTACTTAGAATCTCCCCACTTAGAGAATCAGCACATTTAAACTTCTGTTTCACACATTTTGCAAATTGTGAGGAGGATGAACGGGAACAGGGGGAACCAATGAGAGAATAGTTGTAGGGGTTTGGACGGGCACATGTCACTCTAATTTCCCATTAAGAATAAGAATTAAAAAAAGGCTCAGCCCGCCTCGCCAGAGCCAAAATAGGGCCTGAAGCAATCCTGCGGTTTTGAGGCCAGCTCACAAAAGAGCAACTTAAAAAATGGAGCTCAGGGTCACTGCAATTCACAAACCTGCAGAGTTATAAATGAAAACTAACGTCCAAAAATATGTTGAGGTAAGGCAAAGAAGAGGATCTGAATGCAAGACAGAATTGCAAGAAACAGATTTCAAGAGATAGATTGGACTCGCCTTTAAAGCACATGAAAAGCGGCAGAATTTCGACAATGATGCAGTTGGCCCAAAAGGGAGTATGCGTTTTTTCCTGAATATATCCAGGAAAAAACGCATACGCACTTTATGGGCAACCAAGCAAGCAAGCAATGCAAATGTGCACAACAAAGAAGTCTCATTTCCCACCGGTCAAAAGGGCCATCCGAAAAAATTGTAAAAACCAGAAATGCAGGACAGGCCATGGAGAACAGGGAGCCTTTATACGCTGATGGACAGTGTGTGAACTGCCGAGAGCCACTCTGGAGAAGTGTATGGTGGTTCCTAAATCATCTAAAAAACAGAGCGACAGAGCATAGGGCACTTCCAATCACGGGAGTATATCTAGGGAAGTCTAAAAATCAACAAGACACAAGCACACCACAGTTTAGGGCTACTCTGTTTACAAGAACCTCAACTTCAGTACACCTTAAATATCCCAGGAAAGAGAACAATGGATAAAGAAAATGTGGTACTTATGTACAATGGAATATCTCTTCACCATGAAATCAATGTAATAAGGCTAGTAGAAGGATAAAGAGTGGATTGAGGTCCGATAATACTACTTGAAATAAGTCAAACAGAAAAAGAAACATATCATAAGATATCACTTATAGAGGGAGGATAAATATGGCTGCACAAAAAATGAATTACAAAACAGAACAGTGTCTCACATTTAGAAAACACACTTATGTCAGCTTAAGGGGAAAGGAGAGGTGGGGTGATGCATAAAACCAGAGTTTGAAATTAGCACAGATACCGTTCAATAAACCAAATAGGTATCAGACAAGATCTACACCTTGCTCAATGAACTGGCCTCAACACACCCTATAAACCGCAGAGAAATATATCTGAGTAATAAGAATCTTAAAACCCATGTATTGATATATCTCCATAAGGGAATCAAGTGTGAGCAGAGCGGCACAAACACAGCAGTGAAAATGAGCTAAACCCCATTATAGAAATAAATTTTAAAACCAAAACGCAGAAACAATGAAAGAGAGAAAAATTCTTACAAAATTCACTCAGGGGCTGTGATGCAACCTGGAATGACCACATATAAACCCACAGCTGGATAAGACATAAGGCTGGACACTTGGGGCTGAAAGGATTGGAGAGCTTTGGTGAGCAACTGCCGAAAGTTTAATGCAATACTTCATGCTACTTATTCCAAGGGTCCCAACACTCCAAGTTGAAGGGAATCTTCCTACAGCTAAACCATGCATGGGAAATCCAGCAGATGGTATACCATATGATCGGGAAAGGTTTCTAAAATGCACCTCATTTTCCTCTCCTGGGGCTCCGGATCAACATTCCAGCCACTTTACTAACAACATCTCCACATGGAGAGTCAATGCCTTTAAGTTCCGGTATCGCACAGTCTGCAGTTAGTGCGGAGGATGAATGGGAATAGGGGGAACCAGTGAGAAAATAGCTGTAGCGGTTTCAATGGGCACATGTCACTCTAATTTCAATTCAGGAAGAAGAATTAACCAAAGGCAGAGCAAGGCGCCCCAGAAGAAGAATAGGGCCTGAAGAAATCCTGTGGATATGAGGCAAGATCACAAAAATAAGAGCTAAAAAATGGAGCTAAGGGCCACTGCAATTCAAAAACCTGCAGAGTTATAAAGGCCAACTATTTTCCAAAAGTATATTGAAGTAAGGCTATGAAGAGGCACTGAGAGCAAGGCAGAACTGCAGGAAACCTATTTCAGGAGGTAGACTGGAATTGCACTGAAAACATATGAAAAGACTCAGAACGTCGACAATGATGCACTTGGCCAAAAAGGGCGTATGCGTTCTTTCCTGAATATATTCAGGAAGAAACGCATACGCACTTTCTGGCCAACCAAGCAAGCTCGCAAAGGAAATCTGCACTACAATGAAGTCTCACTGCCCCCCGGTCAAAAGGGTCATCTGAAAAAAGTGTAAAATCCAGAAAGGCAGGACAGGCCATGGAGAACTGGGAGCCTTGTTATGCTGGTGGGCGGGATGTAAATTACCAACAGCCACTCTGTAGAAGTGTATGGTGTTTCCTGAAACATCTAAAAAACAAAGCAACAGAGCCTAGGGCACTTCCACTTATGGTCCTATAGCTTAGGGAAATTAAAATCAAAAAGACACAGCCACCCCAAAGTTTGGGCCGGCTCTGTTTACAAGAACCTCGTTTACGGTACAAGTTCAATATCACAGAAAGCGAAAAATGGATAAAGAAGTTGTGGTACTTACGTACAATGCAATATCACTCAGCAATGAAATCTATGTCATCAGGCCCGTAGCAGCATAATGAGTGGATGCAGTTACGATGATTCTAAGTGAAATAAGTCACACAGAAAAAGAAACATCATAAGGTATCACTACTACACGGAATGTAAACTTGGCTACACAGGAACTGAATTACAAAACAGAACAGGGTCTCAAATGTAGAAAACCAACTTATGCTTGCTTAAGGGGAAAGGTGAGTTGGGTTGCTGCATAAAACCAGAGATTGAAATTAGCACAGATACCGTTCCATAAGCCAAATATGTAGTAGACAAGAGTTACTCCTTGCTCAACACAGTGGACCCAACACCCCATATTAAACGCCTAAGAATATACCTGACTAGAAATAATCTTAAAACCTATGGATTTATATGTCTCCGAAAGAGAATCAAGCGTGTGTACGGCGGCATAAACGCAGCAGTGATAGGATTGGTGAGGTTCGGTGAGCAAATGCAGACCCTTTGAAGTCATACTGCATGGTACCCATTCCATGGGTCTCAACTCTCCAGGTTTAAGGGATTCTTCCTTCAGCTGAAACATGCATGTGGAACACAGAGTATGATCCACCGTGTGATCAGGAAACGTGTTCAAATGTGTCTCAGTTTTCGTCCCCTGGTACTCGGGTGCAACACTCCAGACGCTTTACTAACACTCTCCCCACTTGGAGAGTCAGTGCCTTTAACCTCCTGTATGGCCCAGTTTGCAATTTCTGCGGAAAATGTACAGGAATAGGGAGAACCAATGAGAAACTAGCTGGAGGTGTCTGGACGGGCAAATTTAACTCTCATTTCCGACCAGAAAGAGGAATTAACCAAAGGCTCAGCATGCCGTGCCGGAACCACACTAGGGCCTGAAGCAATCCTGCGGTGTTGCGGCCAGCTCACAAGAAAGCGAGTTGAAGAAAGGAGCTCAGGGGCACTGTAATTCACAAACATGCAGAGTTATAAATGACAGCTATCGTCCAAAAATATATTGAAGTAAGGCTGCCAAGAGGACTTGAAAGCGGGGCAGAATTGCAGGAAACCGATTTCAGGAGGTAGACGGGAATTGCATGTAAAGCATAGGAAAAGAGGCAGAACGTCCACAATGATGCACTTGGCCAAAAAGGGCGTATGTGTTCTTTCCTGAATATATTCAGGAAAAAACGCATACGCCCTTTTTGGCCAACCAAGCAGGCTTGCAAAGGAAATCTACACTACAATGAAGTCTCACTGCAGCCCAGTCAAAAGGGCCATCTGAAAAATGTGTAAAATCCAGAAAGGCAGGACAGGCCATGGAGAACTGGGAGCCTTGTTATGCTGATGGGAGGGATGTAAATTGCCAAAAGCCACTCTGGAGAAGTGTATGGTGTTTCCTGAAACATCTAAAAAACAAAGCAACAGAGCCTAGGGCACTTCCACTTATGGTCCTATAGCTTAGGGAAATTAAAATCAAAAAGACACAGCCACCCCAATGTTTGGGACGGCTCTGTTTACAAGAACCTCGTTTATGGTACAAGTTCAATATCACAGAAAGCGAAAAATGGATAAAGAAGTTGTGGTACTTACGTACAATGCAATATCAGTCAGCAATGAAATCTATGTCATCAGGCCCGTAGCAGCATAATGAGTGGATGCAGGTACGATGATTCTAAGTGAAATAAGTCACACAGAAAAAGAAACATCATAAGGTATCACTACTACACGGAATGTAAACTTGGCTACACAGGAACTGAATTACAAAACAGAACAGGGTCTCAAATGTAGAAAACCAACTTATGCTTGCTTAAGGGGAAAGGTGAGTTGGGGTGCTGCATGAAACCAGAGATTGAAATTAGCACAGATACCGTTCCATAAGCCAAATATGCAATAGACAAGAGCTACTCCTTGCTGAACGAAGTGGACTCAACACCCCATATTAAACGCCTAAGAATATACCTGACTAGAAATAATTTTAAAACCTACGGATTTATATGTCTCCAAAAGTGAATCAAGCGTGTGTACAGCGGCATAAACGCAGCAGTGATAGGATTGGTGAGGTTCGGTGAGCAAATGCAGACCCTTTGAAGTCATATTGCATGGTACCCATTCCATGGGTCTCAACTCTCCAAGTTTAAGGGATTCTTCCTTCAGCTAAAACATGCATGTGGAACACAGAGTATGATCCACCGTGTGATCAGGAAACGTGTTCAAATGTGTCTCAGGTTTCGTCCCCTGGTACTCGGGTGCAACACTCCAGACGCTTTACTAACACTCTCCCCTCTTGGAGAGTCAGTGCCTTTAACCTCCTGTATGGCCCAGTTTGCAATTTCTGCGGAAAATGTACAGGAATAGGGAGAACCAATGAGAAACTAGCTGGAGGTGTCTGGACGGGCAAATTTAACTCTCATTTCCGACCAGAAAGAGGAATTAACCAAAGGCTCAGCATGCAGTGCCGGAACCACACTAGGGCCTGAAGCAATCCTGCGGTGTTGCGGCCAGCTCACAAGAAAGCGAGTTGAAGAAAGGAGCTCAGGGGCACTGTAATTCACAAACCTGCAGAGTTATAAATGACAGCTATCGTCCAAAAATATATTGAAGTAAGGCTGCCAAGAGGACTTGAAAGTGGGGCAGAATTGCAGGAAACCGATTTCAGGAGGTAGACGGGAATTGCATGTAAAGCATAGGAAAAGAGGCAGAACGTCCACAATGATGCACTTGGCCAAAAAGGGCGTATGTGTTCTTTCCTGAATATATTCAGGAAAAAACGCATACGCCCTTTTTGGCCAACCAAGAAGGCTTGCAAAGGAAATCTACACTACAATGAAGTCTCACTGCAGCCCAGTCAAAAGGGACATCTGAAAAATGTGTAAAATCCAGAAAGGCAGGACAGGCCATGGAGAACTGGGAGCCTTGTTATGCTGATGGGCGGGATGTAAATTGCCAACAGCCACTCTGGAGAAGTGTATGGTGTTTCCTGAAACATCTAAAAAACAAAGCAACAGAGCCTAGGGCACTTCCACTTATGGTCCTATAGCTTAGGGAAATTAAAATCAAAAAGACACAGCCACCCCAAAGTTTGGGACGGCTCTGTTTACAAGAACCTCGTTTATGGTACAAGTTCAATATCACAGAAAGCGAAAAATGGATAAAGAAGTTGTGGTACTTACGTACAACGCAATATCACTCAGCAATGAAATCTATGTCATCAGGCCCATAGCAGCATAATGAGTGGATTCAGGTACGATGATTCTAAGTGAAATAAGTCACACAGAAAAAGAAACATCATAAGATATCACCAATACACGGAATGTAAACTTGGCTACACAGGAACTGAATTACAAAACAGAACAGGGTCTCAAATGTAGAAAACCAACTTATGCTTGCTTAAGGGGAAAGGTGAGTTGGGGTGCTGCATGAAACCAGAGATTGAAATTAGCACAGATACCGTTCCATAAGCCAAATATGCAATAGACAAGAGCTACTCCTTGCTGAACCAAGTGGACTCAACACCCCATATTAAACGCCTAAGAATATACCTGACTAGTAAGAATATTAAAACCTACCGATTTATATGTCTCCGAAAGAGAATCAAGCGTGTGTACGGCGGCATAAACGCAGCAGTGATAGGATTGGTGAAGTTCGGTGAGCAAATGCAGACCCGTTGAAGTCATATTGCACGGTACCCATTCCATGGGACTCAACTCTCCAGGTTTAAGGGATTCTTCCTTCAGCTAAAACATGTATGTGGAATCCAGAGTATGATCCACCGTGTGATCGGGAAACGTGTTCAAATGTGTCTCAGTTTTCGTCCCGTGGAACTCGGGTGCAATATTCCAGATGCTTTACTAACACTCTCCCCACTTGGAGAGTCAGTGCCTTTTACCTCCTGTTTGGCCCAGTTTGCAATTTCTGTGGAAAATGAACAGGAATAGGGAGAACCAATGAGAGACTAGCTGGAGGTGTCTGGACGGGCAAATTTAACTCTCATTTCCCACCAGGAAGAGGAATTAACCAAAGGCTCAGCATGCCGTGCCGGAAACAAACTAGGGCCTGAAGCAATCCTGCGGTGTTGCGGCCAGCTCACAAGAAAGCGAGTTGAAGAAAGCTCAGGGGCACTGTAATTCACAAACCTGCAGAGTTATAAATGACAGCTATCTTCCAAAAATATATTGAAGTAAGGCAGCCAAGAGGAGTTGAAAGCGGGGCAGAATTGCAGGAAACCGATTTCAGGAGGTAGACTGGAATTGCATGTAAAGCATAGGAAAAGAGGCAGAACGTCCACAATGATGCACTTGGCCAAAAAGGGCGTATGCGTTTTTTCCTGAATATATTCAGGAAAAAACGCATACGCCCTTTTTGGCCAACCAAGCAAGCTTGAAAAGGAAATCTGCACTACAATGAAGTCTCACTGCCCCCCGGTCAAAAGGGCCATCTGAAAAAAGTGTAAAATCCAGAAAGGCAGGACAGGCCATGGAGAACTGGGAGCCTTGTTATGCTGATGGGCGGCATGTAAATTGCCAGCAGCCACTCTGGAGAAGTGTATGGTGTTTCCTGAAACATCTAAAAAACAAAGCAACAGAGCCTAGGGCACTTCCACTTATGGTCCTATAGCTTAGGGAAATTAAAATCAAAAAGACACAGCCACCCCAAGTTTGGGACGGCTCTGTTTACAAGAACCTCCTTTACGGTACAAGTTCAATATCACAGAAAGCGAAAAATGGATAAAGAAGTTGTGGTACTTACGTACAATGCAATATCACTCAGCAATGAAATCTATGTCATCAGGCCTGTAGCAGCATAATGAGTGGATTCAGGTACGATGATTCTAAGTGAAATAAGTCACACAGGGCTTACCTGGTGGCGCAGTGGTTGAGAGTCCGCCTGCCGATGCAGAGTACATGGGTTCGTGCCCCGATCCGGGAAGATCCCATATGCCGCGGAGTGGCTGGGCCTGTGAGCCATGGCCGCTGAGCCTGCGCGTCCGGAGCCTGTGCTCCGCAATGGGAAAGACCACAACAGTGAGAGGCCCACGTACCGCAAAAAAAAAAATAAATAAAAAAATAAAAAAATAAAAAAATAAAAAATAAGTCACACAGAAAAAGAAACATCATAAGATATCACTACTACACGGATGTAAACTTGGTTACACAGGAACTAAATTACTAAACAGAACAGAGTGTCAAATGTAGAAAACCAATTTATGCTTGCTTAAGGGGAAAGGTGAGTTGGGGTGCTGCATACAACAAGAGATTGAAATTAGCACAGATACCGTTCCATAAGCCAAATATATAATAGACAAGTGCTACTCCTTGCTCAACGAAGTGGACTCAACACCCCATATTAAACGCCTAACAATATACCTGACTAGTAAGAATCTTATAAACTATGGATTTATATGTCTCCGAAAGAGAATCAAGCGTGTGTACAGCGGCATAAACGCAGCAGTGATAGGATTGGTGAGGTTCGGTGAGCAAATGCAGACCCTTTGAAGTCATATTGCATGGTACCCATTCCATGGGTCTCAACTCTCCAGGTTTAAGGGATTCTTCCTTCAGCTAAAACATGCATGTGGAACGGAGTGTATGATCCACCGTGTGATCGGGAAACGTGTTCAAATGTGTCTCAGTTTTCGTCCACTGCTACTCGGGTGCAACATTCCAGACGCTTTACTAACACTCTCCCCACTTGGAGAGTCAGTGCCTTTAACCTCCTGTTTGGCCCAGTTTGCAATTTCTTCGGAAGATGAACAGGAATAAGGAGAAGCAATGGGAGACTATCTGTAGGTGTCTGGACGGGCAAATTTAACTCTCATTTCCCACCAGGAAGATAAATGAACCAAAGGCTCCGCGTGCCATGCTGGAACTAGATTAGGGCCTGAGGAGATCCTGCGGTGTTGCGGCCAGCTCACAAGAAAGCGAGTTGAAGAAACGAGCTCAGGGGCACTGTAATTCAGAAACCTGCGGAGTTATAAATGACAGCTATCATCCAAAATTATACTGAAGTAAGGCTGCGAAGAGGACTTGAATGCGGGGCAGAATTGCTGGAAACTGATTTCAGAACGTACACGGGAGTAGCTCTTAAAGCATAGGAAAAGAGACAGAACTTGGAAAATAATGCACTTGGCAAAAAAGGGCATATGTGTTTTATCCAGAGCTCTCATACCTGAGGGGAGGAGATTCCCAGCAGGCTCCAACTGCCACCTGAGGGCTCACATTGCCAAGGCAACGTGAGCATGCCAGGCAGGAGTTACCTCACAGCAGAGGTCCCACCTCACAGAAGGGTGAGAAACCCAGCCAACATCAGACTCTCACCAGAGGGCCCACATCACCAAGGGGATGGGAACCAGGCAGGAGTGTCTTCACATCAGTGGGGCCACATCATCAAAAGCTGAGGTACTCAGCACATGTGTCCTCAAACCAGAGGACCCACATCACCAAGGACCTCGGAGTGAGGCAGGCAGGAGTAGTCTCACAACACTGGGCCCATAGAATAAAAAAGTGAGGAATCCAGCAGTTGGAACCTCCCAGCAGGCGGCCCAGAGCACCGAGGCCATGGGATCCAGGCCACAGTGAACTCACAGAAGAGGGCCCATGTCATGAAACTGAGCAACCCAGCCATTGGGACCTCAGAGCAGGAGGCCCACATCCCCATGGGGATGGAATTCTGGTAGGAGTGTCCTCGCACCACTGAGAACGTATCAGAAAATTTTGGGCGACCAGCAGTTAGGGCCTGACGCCAGAGGACCCTCATCACCAAGGGAAGGAGGCTCCCAGCAGGCTCCAACTGCCACCAGAGGGCTGACGTCGCCAAGGCGATGTGTGCCAACCAGGCACGAATGACCTCACAGCAGAGGGCCCACCTCAGAGAAGTGTGACGAACCCAGTCAGGATCAGACTCGCACCAGAGGGCCCACATCACCAAATGGATTGGAACCAGGCAGGAGTGTCCTCACATGAGTAGGGCCACATCATCTAAAGGTGAGGAACCCAGAACATGTGGCTTCAAACCATAGGACACCCATCACCAAGGGGCTGGGAGTGAGGCAGGCAGGAGGAGCCTCATAACAGAGGGCCCAAAAATAAGAAAGGTGAGGAATCCAGCAGTTGGAACCTCCCAGCAGGCGGCCCAGAGCACAGAGGCTAGAGGATCCAGGCCAGAGTGAACTAACACCAGACAGCCCACATCATGAAACTGTGAGCAACCCAGACATTGGGACCTCAGAGCAGAAGGCCCACATCCCCATGGTGATGGGAACATGACAGGAGTGTCCTGGCATCACTGGGCTCACATCAGAAAACGTGGGGTGCTCAGAAGTTAGGGCCTGACGCTAGAGGGCACTCATCAACGAGAGGAGGAGGCTCCCAGCAGGCTCCAGCTGCCACCAGAGGGCCAACGTCGCCAAGGTGATGTGTGCCAGCCTGGCAGGAGTGACCTCACAGCAGAGGGCCCACCTCACAGAAGGGTGAGGAACACAGCCAGGATCAGACTCTCACCAGAGGGCCCACATCACCAAGGGGATGGGAACCAGGCAGGAGTGTCCCCACACCAGTGGGACAACATCATCGAAAGGTGAGGATCCCAGCACATGTGTCCTCAAACCAGAGGAACCACATCACCAAGGGGTTCGGAATGAGGCTGGCAGGACTGGCCTCACAACACAGGGTCCATAGAATATAAAAGTTGAGGAATCCAGCAGTTGGAACCTCCCAGCAAGTGGCCCAGAGCACCGAGGCTATGGGATCCAGGCCGCAGTGAACTCACAGCAGAGGGCCCACATCATGAACCTGTGAGCAGCCCAGCTGTTGGGACCTCAGAACAGAAGGCCCACATCCCCATTGGGATGGGAACCTGGCAGGAGTGGCTTTGCACCACTTAGCACATATCAGAAAATGTTAGGAGCCCAGCAGTTAGGGCCTGATGCCAGGGGGCCCTCATAACTGAGGGGAGGAGACTCCCAGCAGGTTCCAACTGCCAACAGAGGGCCCACGTCTACAAGGTGGCATGCGCCAGCCAGGCAGTAGTGACCTCACAGCAGAGGGCCTATCTCACAGAAGGGTGAGGAACCGAGGCAGGATGAGACTCTCACCAGAGGGCCCACAACACCAAGGGGATGGGAACCAGTCAGGACTGTCCTCCCACCAGTGGGGCCACATCATCGAAAGGTGAGGAACCCAGCACATGTGGCCTCATATCAGAGGACATACATCACAAAGGGGATGGGAGTGAGGCAGGTAGGAGTAGCCTAAAAACAGAGGGCCCAAAGAATAAAAAAAGTGAGGAATCCAGCATTTGGAACCTCCCAGCAGGCGGCCGAGAGCACAGAAGCTATGGGATGCAGGCAGGAGTGAACTAACAGCAGAGAGCCCACATCATGAAACTGTGAGCAACCCAGGCATTGGGACCTCAGAGCAGAAAGCCCACATCCCCATGGGGATGGGAACCTGACAGGAGTGTCCTGGCATCACTGGGCTCACATCAGAAAACGTGGGGAGCCCAGCAGTTAGAGCCTGATGCTAGAGGGCCGTCATCACCGAGGGCAGGAGGCTCCCAGCAGGTTCCATGTGCCAACAGAGGGCCCACATCGCCAAGGTGATGTGTGCAAGTCAGGCAGGATTGACCTCACAGCAGAGGGCCTACCTCACAGAAGAGTGAGGAACCCAGCCAGGATAAGACTGTCACCAGAAGGCCCACATCACCAAGGGGATGGGAACCAGGCAGGAGTGTCCTCACACCAGTGGGGCCACATCATTGAAAGTTGCCTAACCCAGCACATGTGGCCTCAAACCAGAAGACCCACATCACGAAGGGGTTGCGAGTGAGGCAGGCAGGAGGAGCATCACAACACAGGACCCATAGAATACAAAAGTTGAGGAATCGAGCAGTGGGAAGCTCCCAGCAGGCAGCCAAGACCACAGAGGCTATGGGATCCAGGCCACAGTGAACTAACACCAGAGAGCCCACATCATGAAATTGTGATCAACCCAGCCGTTGGAACCTCAGAGCAGAAGGCCCACATCCCCATGGGGATGGGAACCTAAGAGGAGTGCTTGAGCAACACTGGGCTCACTAAGAAAAGTTGGGGAGCCCAGCAGTTAGGGCCTGACGTCAGAGGGCCCTCATCACAGAGCTGAGGAGGCTCCCAGCAGGGTCCAATTGCCACCAGAGGGCTCATGTCAACAAGGCGAGGTGAGCAACCCAGGCAAGAGTTACCTGATAGTAGAGGGCCCACCTCACAGATGGGTGAGGAACCCAGCCAGGATCAGACTCTCACCTGAGGGCCCACATCAGCAAGGGGATGGGAACCAGTCAGGACTGTCTTCCCTCCAGTGGGGTCACATCATCGAAAGGTGCGGAACCCAGCACATGTGGCCTCAAATCAGAGGACACATATCACAAAGGGAACGGGAGTGAGGCAGGCAGGAGTAGCCTAAAAACAGAGGTCCCAAAGAATAAGAAAGGTGAGGAATCCAGCAGTTGGAACCTCCCAGCAGGCGGTCCAGAGCACAGAAGCTATGGGATGCAGGCAGGAGTGAACTAACAGCAGAGAGCCCACATCATGAAACTGTGAGCAACCCAGGCTTTGGGACCTCAGAGCAGAAGGCCCACACCCCAATGGGGATGTGAACCTGGCTGGAGTGTCCTCGCACCACTGGGCACACATCACAAAATGTGGGGAGCCCAGCAGTTAGGGCCTGATGCCAGAGGGCCCTCATCACCGAGGAGAGGAGGCTCCCAGCAGGCTCCAAGTGCCACCAGAGGGCTCATGTCCACAAGGCGAGGTGAGCAAGCCAGGCAGGAGTGACCTCACATCAGACGGCCCACCTCACAGATGGGTGAGGAACCCAGCCAGGATCAGACTCTCAACAGAGGGCCCACATCACCAAGGGGATGTGAACCAGGCAGGAGTCTCCTAAGACCATTGGTCCCACATCATCGAAAGGTGAGGAACCCGCACATGTGGCCTCAAACCAGACGACACACATCACGAAGGGGCTGGGAGTGAGGCAGGCAGGAGGATCCTCACAACAGAGGGCCCAAAAATTTAAAAAAGTGAGGAATCCAGCAGTTGGAACCTCCCAGCAGGCGGCCAAGAGCACAGAGGCTATGGGATCCAGGCTTCTGTGAACTAACACCAGAGAGCCCACATCATGAAAATGTGAACAACCCAGCCGTTGGGACCTCAGAGCAGAAGGCCCACATCCCCATGGAGATGGGATCCTAAGAGGAGTGCCAAAGCATCACTGGGCTCACTAAGAAAAGTTGGTGAGCCCAGCAGTCAGGGCCTGATGCAAGAGGGCCCTCATCACCGGGGGGAAGAGATTCCCAGCACGCTCCAACTGCCACCACACGGCTGACTTCACCAAGGCAATGTGTGCCAGCCATGCAGGAGTGACCTATCAGCAGAGGGTCTCCCTCACAGGTGGGTGAGGAACAAAGCCAGGAACAGACTCTCACCAGGGGGTCCACATAACCACGTGGATGAGAACCAAGCAGGAGTGTCCTCACACTAGTGGGGCCACATCATCGAAAGGTGAGGAACCCAGCAAAAGTGGCCACAAACCAGAGGACCCACATCACCAAGGGGTTGAGAGTGAGGTAGGTGTCTGGACGGGCATATTTAACACTCATTTCCCACCAGGAAGAGGAATTAACCAAAGGCTCAGCGTGCCCTGCCAGAAGCAGATTAGGGCCTGAAGCAGTCTTGCGGGTTTGCGGCCAGCTCACAAGAAAGCGAGTTGAAGAAAGGAGCTCAGGGACCCTGTAATTCACAAACCTGCAGAGTTATAAATGACAGATAACGTCCAAAAATATATTGAAGTAAGGCTGCGAAGAGGACTTGAAAGCGGGGCAGAATTGCAGGAAACCGATTTCAGGAGGTAGACTGGATTTGCATTTAAAGCATAGGAAAAGAGGCAGAACATCGACAATGATGCACTTGGCAACAAAGGGCGTATGAGTTTGTTCCTGAATATATTCAGGAAAAAACACATACGCCCTTTTTGGCAAACCAAGCAAGCTTGCAATGGAAATCCGAACTACTATGAAGTGTCACTTCCCCCCGGTCTAAAGGGCCATCTGAGAAAAGTGTAAAATCCAGAAAGGCAAGACAGGCCATGGGGAAAAAGGAGCCTTGTTATGCTGATGGGCGGGATGTACATTGCCAACAGCCACTCTGGAGAAGTGTATGGTGTTTCCTGATACATCTGAAAAACAAAGCAACAGAGTCTAGGGCATTTCCACTTATGGTCCTATAGCTTAGGGAAATTAAAATCAAAAAGACACAGCCACCCCAAAATTTACAACGGCTCTGTTTACAGGAGCCTCTTCTACAGTACAAGTTAAATATCCCAGAGAACAAATAATTGATAAAGAAGTTGCGGTACTTATGTACAACAGAATACCACTCAGCAATGAAATCTGTGTCACCAGGCCTGTACCAGCATAATGAGTGGATTGAGGCATGATGATTCTAAGTGAAATAAGTCACACAGAAAAAGAAACATCATAAGGTATCACTAATGCACGGAATGTAAACTTGGCTACACATGAACTGAATTACAAAACAGAACAGGGTCTCAAGTTTAGAAAACCAACTTATGCTTGCTTAAGGGGAAAGGTGAGTTGGGGTGCTGCATAAAACCAGAGTTTGAAATTAGCACAGATACCGTTCCATAAGCCAAATACGTAATAGACAAGACCTACCCCTTGCTCAACGAAATGGACTCAACAATGAGGTATCACCTCACACCTGTTAGAATGGGCATCATCTGAAAATCTACAAACAACAAATGCTGGAAAGGGTGTGGAGAAAAGGAAGCCTCTTCCACTATTGTTGGGAATATAAATTGATACAGTCACTATGGAGAACAATATGGAGTTTCTTAAGACACTAATAATAGAATTACCATATGATACAGCAATCCCAGGACTGGACATATACCCAGACAAAACCATAAATCAAAAAGAGACATTCACCGCAATGTTCATTGCATCACTATTTACAATATCGAGGTAATGGAAGCAACCTAAATGCCCACAGACAGACGAATGCATAAAGATGTGGTACATATATAAAATGGAATATTACTAAGCCATGAAAGGAATGAAATTGGGTCATTTGTAGAGACGTCGATGGATCTAGAGACTGTCATACAGAGTGAAGTAAGTCAGAAAGAGAAAAACAAATCTTGTATATTCATGCATATATGTGGAACCTAGAAAAACTGTACAGATTAACCGTTTTGCAAGGCATAAATAGAGCAACAGATGTAGACAACAATCGTATGGACAACAAGGGGGGAAAGCTCTTGGAGGGGTGGTGGTGGGAGGAGTTGAGAGATTGGGATTGGCATGTAAACATTTATATGTATAAAATAGATAACCAATGAGAACCTGCTGTATAAAAATATAAAATAAAATTCAAAATTAAAAAGAAATAAAATTTAAAAAATAAAACAGAAAAAACAATTATTCCCTTCACATACATGTATTTATATGAATAAATTATTTCCATGCTTATATCTGTAAATACAAAAAAGAGGAATAAAATCTACCTTGAACCAAAAACGAAAAAGAGAAAAAAAAAAACAGAACCCACCAGTTACTCAGAGGAAAACCGTATCAGGGCACTTGCTCCAGTTGTAAACAATTCTGAAGTTGGTCAGTGGTGGGGAATCGTCTCCCATTCAGCCAGCAGCCCCCACACAACAAGCGTCCTCATTGCAAAGCTGGGGCACCGTGCCGAGGCATCTGTGAGTAAACGTGAGCTGAACCCCAGGCCAGTTGCTGCTGAACTGTTCCCGCCCTTCCCAGGTAAAACACCTGAATATATACAAGGACTTGAAAGCCTAGAGGAAGGGCCATGGAGCCACACGAGTGACAGCATGCCAGCTGACTTGGTGCCTGCAGGCCAGCCAGGATGGTCCTGGCCCTGGGTGCTCTTCTGGAAGATTTCCATTTCCCTGCCTGAGATACCCGTCCTGTCCCTGCCCCCACTGCTTTTTTCCTTCCTCACCTCTGCCCAGGGAGAAATTCCAGCAGCAGGTATGGGTGACACATCCTCTTCTTTAGCAGGTGGCAGCCTGGCAACTGCTGCAGAAAGTCCAGCAGAGCCCCACTCACACTGGGCCACCCACAAAGCCGTGGCCTCTCACTCCCTCCCACCAGCCCAGCCCCGAGACTGCTGACAGGGCAGAGAAAATGGCGTCAGGCACAGCTGCAGGGGCTTTTGCTGCCTGGAGTGGTATTTATATTGATCTCAACCCAGGCACACCTGGGGAGGGCTGGCCGGCATGGTAAGGCTGCCCAGGTCAGCCAATCATCACCCCTCAGGGGCTCACAGTTGCAGAAAATGGAACTTGCTGAACCGGCCAGGTCCAAGGAACAGGTGTGGGCTCCTGAGAGTCAGGATAGACAAGGGGCTGCAGCTTTGGCTTGTTTTCTAATCATTTTATCTGGCCCATGAGTGGGAGACAACTTCAAGAAAACCCTCTCCTAATGAGAGGAACCCAGGAGTCAGGGAGAGGAGGGGTGGGTGGTGGTTGGAGACAGAGGCCTGGTGCCCTGGGTGCAGTGGAAGTCTCTGGAAGACCAGGTGGAGGGAGGCCACACAGAGTGATGCCCAGGGTCACAGACCTGTCGGAGCTGCTGTTTGTTAGTTCAAGTCCTGCTCTGAGGTGCTCTGTGTCAGCTCTGAGCGACAGGTGAGCTGGGGGTGCTCTTCAATGAGGGCTATGTGCACGGTTCCTGTGTGCCCAGCCCTGCCACGGTACCTGCAAGGGTAGCTCTGTATCCTGGGAGGGGCCTGACCATGAGAGCCCCGTGGGCTGGGTTGGGGGTGGGGTACCTGCCCAGGAGAGCTCCATATCCTGGGATTGGCCTGACCACGAGAGCCCCATGGGCTGCTGGGGACCTGGTAAAGGATGTCAGGACAGTCAGTGAAGCCACCGAGGATATACCTCCAGTTGCTCCTGATCCCTACACCCTGCTGGTCATTCTACCAACCACCAGGACATGGTATTCTGTATTAGTCTTCAATGATGCCTTCTTTTGTATTCCATTAGTCCCAGAGTCACAAGAAATTTTGGCTTGTGAGTGGCAGGACTCAACATACAACTAAAACAATACTTCCGGGCCGTCTTGCCCCAAGGGTTCAAAAATTCCCACACCATCTTTGGGGAAAGCTTAGCTAACGACCGAAAAGTTCTACCTCTGGAAAAGGAAACCCTCCTTCAATATGCAGACGACATTCTGATCGCCAGCCCTACTAAGGAGGCCTCTGAACTACCAAGCCAATAAAGGATAGAAGTTGTCCAAGAAAAAGCTCAAATATCACAGACTGCAGTGACCTGCCTGGGCTTCATTCTCACACAAGGTCAGAGAAGCCCATCCCAGGAAAGGGAAGAAACCATTTGCAGCCTTACCCCTTTCTAAAACTAGAAGACAGCTTAGGGGTTCCTGGGGAGGCCAGGGTTTGCTGCTTCTGGATCCCTAACTACAGTCTACTAGCTGGGCCTCTATATGAAACACTGAAAGGAAAAGATGATGATCCTTTTGAACAGAATCCAGAAGTGGCCTTTCAAGAATGGAAAGAGCAGTCAATTCAGACCCTTGCCCTGGAACTCCCTAATTGAGCTAAACCCTTTGACCTTTCCATTCCCGGTGAAAGGTGAATCGCCATTGGAGAATTAGTGCAAAAACTGGGACCACTTGAAATGGAACAACGCAAGAATGCCATCCAGGTAGGATAAACTACAGTCACCAAGGGGCTTGGCCCACTGCCACATCTGGCCAAGATACTGGCGGTATCTAAAAACCTGGAAATCAGCAGCCCAAAAGGCCACCTCCCTCCTAAGGGAAAAGGACCCCACGTGGTGATCCTAATCACCAACCATGCCCTGAAGTTGCAGGGTTCGCTCCGTGGGCACACCGACCTCGAGTGAGGAGGCCCTCCAACTCCAACATCCAGAGAGATAACCGGGGGCAACAGGGCACCATGACGACTCGTGTGAACATCACTTGACCTGGAGTTTCTCTCATAAAACAACAATAGTGTGTCCCGAAGGAGTAGACTACTGCTTGCAGGACTTCCTGCACCCGGAGGGGAGCTAATAATCTTGGCGGGGGAACCGTATATCACACCGTCACCATAGAAAAGCCTACAGACACCGTGATGATGGTGACCAATAAGACCGGCTGGACTCCTGTTTACTTCAAAAGGCTGTTGACTCAGTGGCCATCATGGTCCTTGATCACCACTGACCCTGGACTGTCTGGGAGTTGAGCGGGCAGGGCTCTGACACCTGGTGCTGTTTTTACGTTAATTCAGGGGCCTAATTGAAGAAAGAGCAGACTACTGGTCAGAGCATCTAGGCTGGCAGAAACGGTCAGCCTAAGGTGGCCGAACAAATGTGGGGCGGGGTGAAACCGGCCCCCACAGCGTCTCTGCACATCTCTTTCCTGGACCCTTAAAGGTCATTAGAATCTATAACACTTCCAATGCTGGTGCTCAGGCGGACGAGCAGGGAGGCAGGGGTCCTGGGGCCAATCAACGTCACCTGGAGGCTGCTGGGGAGAAGTTCTGACCCTCGTCCCCTGGTATGAGGGCTCCCAACTCAGCACTCAGCAGTTACAGAAGAAGGGTCTGCACCCTCAGCACTCCAAGAATGAGGAACGGGACAAAAGGCAGAGGAGGGGTTTGTCCCCAGCAAAGCCCATTAAAAATCCCTGGGAGATAAAAATAGAATGTGGGCAATAAAGTCAAGTCTGACCTTTTTTATCCTTTGTGCTTTGTCTAATTTCACGTGCTCCTAGGGTCCCGCATGCAGAGGTTCCACACCCGGCACTTCAGACCAGATTTCCTGGTGCAGAATGGCTGGGTCGACACCTCAGCTCCTGGGGCCCAGTGCAGACTCCGAGATATAGAGCCTGAGCTGCAGCCAACCCGGCCCTTGAGAGCTCCGCCCCCTCCCTCCCACTGACTCTGACAGGATCTCTACACAGCAGCCCAGCCCACAGCCCACGGGGTAGTGCATGCTCTCACCTCTCCATTCTCTGATGAAAATATAAAGTTTCCTTTGCTTGGGAACCAAACTCAGTCTCGATCTGTTGGCCCCAATGACACTGGGCAGGGGGACCCTTGTTGGGGTCCACTCTGGAGGATCAGTAACAGAAATTGAGACTATTGTAACTTCAATGAACAGATGTGTGAGCCAAACTGTAGTTAACATAGAACAGTTTATAAGGCTCGGGTAAAATAAGATGTTTCTAACACTTCCATTTGATATTTCCATCACTTTATTATAAGCAAGTTCAGTGAAAAGGTTTGTCTTATTTATCAGGTCAATATTAGAGAAATGAAGTGATTTCTTTCCAAGGATGTACATCTAATAATCTTGGTTAAAGCTTCAATCTTGTTTTAAATGCTTTTCCATTGAAAATGATACCTCTCTTTCAGCTCCCCCATTTCTGAGAAGTATAAAATCTTATAATTTATTATTACCAAAGGGGAAAGGTGGGAGGAGGGATAAATTAACAGTTTGGAATTAACACATACACACTGCTATGTATAAAATAGATCATCAACAAGGAACTACTGTATAGCACAGGGAACTACACTCAATATTGTGCAATAACCTATAAGGGGAAATAATCGGAAAAAGAATAGATATTTTTATTGACATCATCTATCAATGACAGTTAAAGTGTAACCTAAGGGAAGCCGGTGGTGAGTGCTTCTGACCCTGAAGACTTCAGTCATCTAAAGTTTGGACTCTGCCTACTTCCCAAGGCCCTTAATGAACATATGTGTAGCCGTAGCTTAAAAAACTCCCCAGTTTGGGTTTCGGGGAGATACTGATTTTGAAAAAGCCCTGGTGTTCTCCTTACATGAATGGGACTCTTCCTACTGCTAAAACATGTCTGTCACATCCAGAGGATGGTATACCATCTGATCGGGAAGAGTTTGGAAAAGGCATCTCATCTCCTCATCTCCTGGTGCTCGGGTTCACCCCTCCAGCGTCTTTACTAACAGTCTCCCCACTTGGAGATGTCAACACTGTCAACATCCTGTTGCGTACAGTTTGGAATTTGTCCAGAGGATGAAGCGGAAGGATGAGGAACAATGAGAGACAAGTCCTAGGTGTTCAGACAGGCACATGTCACTCTAATTTCCAATCAGGAAGATGAATTGACCAAAGGCTAGGGTTGCCCATGGAAACAGTATAGGGCTTGAGGAAATCCCACTGCTTTGTGGCCAGTTCCCATAAACACAAGTTGAACAATGGAACTCAGGGGCAGTAAAATTCACGAAACTGCAGAGTTGAAAATATCTATCACTGAAAAATGTCTTGAGGAAAGTCAGAGAAGAGGATTGGCAAGCAAGGGAGAATGGCAGGAAAGGGATTTGAGGAGGTAGAAAGGACTCGCTATTAAGCACAAGAAAAGGGGCTGAACATTGCCGACATTGCAGTTGGCCAAAAAGGCTGTATGTGTTTTTTTCTGTATATATTCAAGAAAAGGGCATACACTTTTTTAGCCAACCAAACAGGTGGGCACTGGAAATCAATACTACAAAAGATATCACTTCGCATCAGTCAGAAGAGCCATCCTCATAAAGTGTAAACGCCAGAAATGCAGGACAGGGCAAGGAGAAGAGGGAGCCCTGTGAGGCTTATAGTGGAAATGTATATTGCCAACGGCCATTCTGGAGAAGTGTATTGTGTTTACTAAAGCATCTAAAAAATGAGCTACAGAGCATAGGGCACTTGCACTCATGGGCGTATATCTTGGGAAAAACAAAAATCGAGAGGACACAGGCACCCCAATGTTTACTGCTTCTCTGTTTAAAAGATCCTCGACTAGGATATAACTTAAATGTCTCTGGAGGGAAAAAATGGATAGAGATGTGGTACTTATGTAGAGTGGAATATTACTCAGCCTGGAAATCAATGAAATATGGCCAGTTGTAACAACTCCGGAGGAGTTACGTATGATCATTCTAAGTGACATAAATATGTAGAAAACACGCGTAAGGCTGCTAAACGGGAAAGGTGGGGAGGGGTGAGGCATCATCCAGGAGGTTGAAATTAGCAAAGATACCATTCCAAATACCAAACTGATAATCAACAAGGCCTACACGGTAGCTAAAAGAACTGCACTCAGCACACTCAAGTCACCGGAAAAGAATATCTATGACTGGTAAGAATCTGAAAAAGAAATTATTGATGTCTCTCTGTACGTGAATCAAGTGGATGTACAGCAGCAAGAAACAGAGCTTTGAAAATCAGCTGTAAACAACATAGTAATAAATTGAAAAAAATAAACGACAGAGAGACAGAGAAAACCTCTTACAACTTTTCCTCAGGGACGGTGATGCAACATGGATTGAACACATCTAGACCCACAGCAGGATGAGACATAAGGCTGGAAACTGTTCGCGCTAAGAGAAATGTGAGGTTGGGTGTGGAAATGCACACCCTTTAAAGTAATACTACCTGGTACCCATTCAATGGGTCCCAAATCTGCAGGTTCAAGGAATCTTCCTACAGCTAAAACATGCATGGAAAACCCAGAGGACTGTACACCATGTGATTGGGAGATGTGTCTAAAATGCACCTCATTTATCCTCTCCTGGTGCTCCTGTTCATCATTCCAGCCACGTTACTTAGAATCTCCCCACTTAGAGAATCAGCACATTTAAACTTCTGTTTCACACATTTTGCAAATTGTGAGGAGGATGAACGGGAACAGGGGGAACCAATGAGAGAATAGTTGTAGGGGTTTGGACGGGCACATGTCACTCTAATTTCCCATTAAGAATAAGAATTAAAAAAAGGCTCAGCCCGCCTCGCCAGAGCCAAAATAGGGCCTGAAGCAATCCTGCGGTTTTGAGGCCAGCTCACAAAAGAGCAACTTAAAAAATGGAGCTCAGGGTCACTGCAATTCACAAACCTGCAGAGTTATAAATGAAAACTAACGTCCAAAAATATGTTGAGGTAAGGCAAAGAAGAGGATCTGAATGCAAGACAGAATTGCAAGAAACAGATTTCAAGAGATAGATTGGACTCGCCTTTAAAGCACATGAAAAGCGGCAGAATTTCGACAATGATGCAGTTGGCCCAAAAGGGAGTATGCGTTTTTTCCTGAATATATCCAGGAAAAAACGCATACGCACTTTATGGGCAACCAAGCAAGCAAGCAATGCAAATGTGCACAACAAAGAAGTCTCATTTCCCACCGGTCAAAAGGGCCATCCGAAAAAATTGTAAAAACCAGAAATGCAGGACAGGCCATGGAGAACAGGGAGCCTTTATACGCTGATGGACAGTGTGTGAACTGCCGAGAGCCACTCTGGAGAAGTGTATGGTGGTTCCTAAATCATCTAAAAAACAGAGCGACAGAGCATAGGGCACTTCCAATCACGGGAGTATATCTAGGGAAGTCTAAAAATCAACAAGACACAAGCACACCACAGTTTAGGGCTACTCTGTTTACAAGAACCTCAACTTCAGTACACCTTAAATATCCCAGGAAAGAGAACAATGGATAAAGAAAATGTGGTACTTATGTACAATGGAATATCTCTTCACCATGAAATCAATGTAATAAGGCTAGTAGAAGGATAAAGAGTGGATTGAGGTCCGATAATACTACTTGAAATAAGTCAAACAGAAAAAGAAACATATCATAAGATATCACTTATAGAGGGAGGATAAATATGGCTGCACAAAAAATGAATTACAAAACAGAACAGTGTCTCACATTTAGAAAACACACTTATGTCAGCTTAAGGGGAAAGGAGAGGTGGGGTGATGCATAAAACCAGAGTTTGAAATTAGCACAGATACCGTTCAATAAACCAAATAGGTATCAGACAAGATCTACACCTTGCTCAATGAACTGGCCTCAACACACCCTATAAACCGCAGAGAAATATATCTGAGTAATAAGAATCTTAAAACCCATGTATTGATATATCTCCATAAGGGAATCAAGTGTGAGCAGAGCGGCACAAACACAGCAGTGAAAATGAGCTAAACCCCATTATAGAAATAAATTTTAAAACCAAAACGCAGAAACAATGAAAGAGAGAAAAATTCTTACAAAATTCGCTCAGGGGCTGTGATGCAACCTGGAATGACCACATATAAACCCACAGCTGGATAAGACATAAGGCTGGACACTTGGGGCTGAAAGGATTGGAGAGCTTTGGTGAGCAACTGCCGAAAGTTTAATGCAATACTTCATGCTACTTATTCCAAGGGTCCCAACACTCCAAGTTGAAGGGAATCTTCCTACAGCTAAACCATGCATGGGAAATCCAGCGGATGATATACCATATGATCGGGAAAGGTTTCTAAAATGCACCTCATTTTCCTCTCCTGGGGCTCCGGATCAACATTCCAGCCACTTTACTAACAACATCTCCACATGGAGAGTCAATGCCTTTAAGTTCCGGTATCACACAGTCTGCAGTTAGTGCGGAGGATGAATGGGAATAGGGGGAACCAGTGAGAAAATAGCTGTAGCGGTTTCAATGGGCACATGTCACTCTAATTTCAATTCAGGAAGAAGAATTAACCAAAGGCAGAGCAAGGCGCCCCAGAAGAAGAATAGGGCCTGAAGAAATCCTGTGGATATGAGGCAAGATCACAAAAATAAGAGCTGAAAAATGGAGCTAAGGGCCACTGCAATTCAAAAACCTGCAGAGTTATAAAGGCCAACTATTTTCCAAAAGTATATTGAAGTAAGGCTATGAAGAGGCACTGAGAGCAAGGCAGAACTGCAGGAAACCTATTTCAGGAGGTAGACTGGAATTGCACTGAAAACATATGAAAAGACTCAGAACGTCGACAATGATGCACTTGGCCAAAAAGGGTGTATGCGTTCTTTCCTGAATATATTCAGGAAGAAACGCATACGCCCTTTCTGGTCAACCAAGCAAGCTCGCAAAGGAAATCTGCACTACAATGAAGTCTCACTGCCCCCCGGTCAAAGGGCCTTCTGAAAAAAGAGTAAAATCCAGAAAGGCAGGACAGGCCATGGAGAACAGGGAGCCTTGTTATGCTGATGGGCGAGATGTAAATTGCCAACAGCCACTCTGGAGAAGTGTATGGTGTTTCCTGAAACATCCAAAAAACTAAGCAACAGAGCCTAGGGCACTTCCACTTATGGTCCTATAGCTTAGGGAAATTAAAATCATAAAGACACAGCCACCCCAAAGGTTGGGATGGCTCTGTTTACAAGAACCTCGTTTACGGTACAAGTTCAATATCGCAAAAAGCGAAAAATGGATAAAGGAGTTGTGGTACTTACGTACAATGCAATATCACTCAGCAATGAAATCTATGTCATCAGGCCCGTAGCAGGATAATGAGTGGATTCAGGTACGATGATTCTAAGTGAAATAAGTCACACAGGGCTTACCTGGTGGCGCAGTGGTTGAGAGTCCGCCTGCCGATGCAGAGGACATGGGTTCGTGCCCCGCTCCGGGAAGATCCCACATGCCGCGGAGCGGCTGGGCCTGTGAGCCATGGCCGCTGAGCCTACGCGTCCGGAGCCTGTGCTCCGCAATGGGAAAAACCACAACAGTGAGAGGCCCACGTACCGCAAAAAAAAAAATAAATAAAAAAATAAAAAAATAAGTCACACAGAAAAAGAAACATCATAAGATATCACTACTACACGGAATGTAAACTTGGTTACACAGGCACTAAATTACTAAACAGAACAGAGTGTCAAATGTAGAAAACCAATTTATGCTTGCTTAAGGGGAAAGGTGAGTTGGGGTGCTGCATACAACAAGAGATTGAAATTAGCACAGATATCGTTCCATAAGCCAAACATATAATAGACAAGTGCTACTCCTTGCTCAACGAAGTGGACTCAACACCCCATATTAAACACCTAACAATATACCTAACTAGTAAGAATCTTAAAAACTATGGAGTTATATGTCACCCAAAGAGAATCAAGCGTGTGTACAGTGGCATAAACGCAGCAGTGATAGGATTGGTGAGGTTCGGTGAGCAAATGCAGACCCTTTGAAGTCATATTGCATGGTACCCATTCCATGGGTCTCAACTCTCCATGTTTAAGGGATTCTTCCTTCAGCTAAAACATGCATGTGGAACCCAGAGTATGATCCACCGTGTGATCGGAAAACGTGTTCAAATGTGTCTCAGTTTACGTCCCCTGGTACTCGGGTGCAACATTCCAGACGCTTTACTAACACTCTCCCCACTTGGAGAGTCAGTGCCTTTAACATCCTGTTTGGCCCAGTTTGCAATTTCTGTGGAAAATGAACAGGAATAGGGAGAACCAATGAGAGACTAGCTGGAGCTGTCTGGACGGGCAAATTTAACTCTCATTTCCCACCAGGAAGAGGAATTAACCAAAGGCTCAGCATGCCGTGCCGGAAACAAACTAGGGCCTGAAGCAATGCTGCGGTGTTGCGGCCAGCTCACAAGAAAGCGAGTTGAAGAAAGGAGCTCAGGGGCACTGTAATTCACAAACCTGCAGAGTTATAAATGACAGCTATCTTCCAAAAATATATTGAAGTAAGGCTGCCAAGAGGAGTTGAAAGCGGGGCAGAATTGCAGGAAACCGATTTCAGGAGGTAGACTGGAATTGCATGTAAAACATAGGAAAAGAGGCAGAACGTCCACAATGATGCACTTGGCCAAAAAGGGCGTATGCCTTTTTTCCTGAATATATTCAGGAAAAAACGCATACGCACTTTTTGGCCAACCAAGCAAGCTTGCAAAGGAAATCTGCACTACAATGAAGTCTCACTGCCCCCCGGTCTAAAGGGCCATCTGAAAAAAGTGTAAAATCCGGAAAGGCAGGACAGGCCATGGAGAACTGGGAGCCTTGTTATGCTGATGGGCGGGATGTAAATTACCAGCAGCCACTCTGGAGAAGTGTATGGTGTTTCCTGAAACATCCAAAAAACAAAGCAACAGAGCCTAGGGCACTTCCACTTATGGTCCTATAGCTTAGGGAAATTAAAATCAAAAAGACACAGCCACCCCAAAGTTTGGGACGGCTCTGTTTACAAGAACCTTGTTCACCGTACAAGTTCAATATCACAGAAAGCGAAAAATGGATAAAGAAGTTGTGGTACTTACGTACAATGCAATATCACTCAGCAATGAAATCTATGTCATCAGGCACATAGCAGCATAATGAGTGGATTCAGGTACGATGATTCTAAGTGAAATAAGTCACACAGAAAAAGAAACATCATAAGATATCACTACTACACGGAATGTAAACTTGGCTACACAGGAACTGAATTACTAAACAGAACAGGGTGTCAAATGTAGAAAACCAACTTATGCTTGCTTAAGGGGAAAGGTGAGTTGGGGTGCTGCATACAACAAGAGATTGAAATTAGCACAGATACCGTTCCATAAGCCAAATATGTAATAAACAAGTGCTACTCCTTGCTCAACGAAGTGGACTCAACACCCCATATTAAACGCCTAAGAATATACCTGACTAGTAAGAATCTTAAAACCTATGGATTTATATGTCTCCAAAAGAGAATCAAGTGTGTGTACAGTGGCATAAACGCAGCAGTGATAGGATTGGTGAGGTTCGGTGAGCAAATGCAGACCCTTTGAAGTCATATTGCGTGGTACCCATTCCATGGGTCTCAACTCTCCAGGTTTAAGGGATTCTTCCTTCAGCTAAAACATGCATGTGGAACCCAGAGTATGATCCACCATGTGATCGGAAAACGTGTTCAAATGTGTCTCAATTTTCATCCCCTGGTACTCGGGAACAACATTCCAGACGCTTTACTAACACTCTCCCCACTTGGAGAGTCAGTGCCTTTAACCTCCTGTTTGGCCCAGTTTGCAGTTTCTGTTGAAGATGAACAGGAAGATGGAGAACCAAGGAGAGACTAGCTGGTGGTGTCTATACGGGCAAATTTAACTCTCATTTCCCACCAGGAAGAGGAATTAACCAAAGTCTCAGCATGCCGTGCCGGAACCACACTAGGGCCTGAAGCAATCCTGCGGTGTTGCGGCCAGCTCACAAGAAAGCGAGTTGAAGAAAGGAGCTCAGGGGCACTGTAATTCACAAACCTGCAGAGTTATAAATGACAGCTATCGTCCAAAAATATATTGAATTAGGCTGTCAAGACGAGTTGAAAGCGGGGCAGAATTGCAGGAAACCGATTTCAGGAGGTAGAGTGGAATTGCATGTAAAGCATAGGAAAAGAGGCAGAACGTCCACAATGATGCACTTGGCCAAAAAGGGCGTATGCGTTTTTTCCTGAATATATTCAGGAAAAAACGCATACGCCCTTTTTGGCCAACCAAGCAAGCTTGCAAAGGAAATCTGCACTACAATGAAGTCTCACTGCCCCCCGGTCAAAAGGGCCATCTGAAAAAAGTGTAAAATCCAGAAAGGCAGGACAGGCCATGGAGAACTGGGAGCCTTGTTATGCTGATGGGCGGCATGTAAATTGCCAGCAGCCACTCTGGAGAAGTGTATGGTGTTTCCTGAAACATCCAAAAAACAAGGCAACAGAGCCTAGGGCACTTCCACTTATGGTCCTATAGCTTAGGGAAATTAAAATCAAAAAGACACAGCCACCCCAAAGTTTGGGACGGCTCTGTTTACAAGAACCTCGTTTACCGTACAAGTTCAATATCACAGAAAGCGAAAAATGGATACAGAAGTTGTGGTACTTACGTACAATGCAATATCACTCAGCAATGAAATCTATGTCATCAGGCCCGTAGCAGCATAATGAGTGGATTCAGGTACGATGATTCTAAGTGAAATAAGTCACACAGAAAAAGGAACATCATAAGATATCCCTAATACACGGAATGTAAACTTGGCTACACAGGAACTGAATTACAAAACAGAACAGGGTCTCAAATGTAGAAAACCAACTTATGCTTGCTTAAGGGGAAAGGTGAGTTGGGGTGCTGCATGAAACCAGAGATTGAAATTAGCACAGATACCGTTCCATAAGCCAAATATATAATAGACAAGTGCTACTCCTTGCTCAACGAAGTGGACTCAACACCCCATATTAAACGCCTAACAATATAACTGACTAGTAAGAATCTTATAAACTATGGATTTATATGTCTCCGAAAGAGAATCAAACGTGTGTACAGTGGCATAAAGGCAGCAGTGATAGGATTGGTGAGGTTCGGTGAGCAAATGCAGACCCTTTGAAGTCATATTGCATGGTACCCATTCCATGGGTCTCAACTCTCCATGTTTAAGGGATTCTTCCTTCAGCTAAAACATGCATGTGGAACCCAGAGTATGATCCACCGTGTGATCGGAAAACGTGTTCAAATGTGTCTCAGTTTATGTCCCCTGGTACTCGGGTGCAACATTCCAGACGCTTTACTAACACTCTCCCCACTTGGAGAGTCAGTGCCTTTAACCTCCTGTTTGGCCCAGTTTGCAATTTCTTCGGAAGATGAACAGGAATAAGGAGAAGCAATGGGAGACTATCTGTAGGTGTCTGGACGGGCAAATTTAACTCTCATTTCCCACCAGGAAGATAAATGAACCAAAGGCTCCGCGTGCCATGCTGGAACTAGATTAGGGCCTGAGGAGATCCTGCGGTGTTGCGGCCAGCTCACAAGAAAGCGAGTTGAAGAAAGGAGCTCAGGGGCACTGTAATTCAGAAACCTGCGGAGTTATAAATGACAGCTATCATCCAAAATTATACTGAAGTAAGGCTGCGAAGAGGACTTGAATGCGGGGCAGAATTGCTGGAAACTGATTTCAGAACGTACACGGGAGTAGCTCTTAAAGCATAGGAAAAGAGACAGAACTTGGAAAATAATGCACTTGGCAAAAAAGGGCATATGTGTTTTATCCAGAGCTCTCATACCTGAGGGGAGGAGATTCCCAGCAGGCTCCAACTGCCACCTGAGGGCTCACATTGCCAAGGCAACGTGAGCATGCCAGGCAGGAGTTACCTCACAGCAGAGGTCCCACCTCACAGAAGGGTGAGAAACCCAGCCAACATCAGACTCTCACCAGAGGGCCCACATCACCAAGGGGATGGGAACCAGGCAGGAGTGTCTTCACATCAGTGGGGCCACATCATCAAAAGCTGAGGTACTCAGCACATGTGTCCTCAAACCAGAGGACCCACATCACCAAGGACCTCGGAGTGAGGCAGGCAGGAGTAGTCTCACAACACTGAGCCCATAGAATAAAAAAGTGAGGAATCCAGCAGTTGGAACCTCCCAGCAGGCGGCCCAGAGCACCGAGGCCATGGGATCCAGGCCACAGTGAACTCACAGAAGAGGGCCCATGTCATGAAACTGAGCAACCCAGCCATTGGGACCTCAGAGCAGGAGGCCCACATCCCCATGGGGATGGAATTCTGGTAGGAGTGTCCTCGCACCACTGAGAACGTATCAGAAAATTTTGGGCGACCAGCAGTTAGGGCCTGACGCCAGAGGACCCTCATCACCAAGGGAAGGAGGCTCCCAGCAGGCTCCAACTGCCACCAGAGGGCTGACGTCGCCAAGGCGATGTGTGCCAACCAGGCACGAATGACCTCACAGCAGAGGGCCCACCTCAGAGAAGTGTGACGAACCCAGTCAGGATCAGACTCGCACCAGAGGGCCCACATCACCAAATGGATTGGAACCAGGCAGGAGTGTCCTCACATGAGTAGGGCCACATCATCTAAAGGTGAGGAACCCAGAACATGTGGCTTCAAACCATAGGACACCCATCACCAAGGGGCTGGGAGTGAGGCAGGCAGGAGGAGCCTCATAACAGAGGGCCCAAAAATAAGAAAGGTGAGGAATCCAGCAGTTGGAACCTCCCAGCAGGCGGCCCAGAGCACAGAGGCTAGAGGATCCAGGCCAGAGTGAACTAACACCAGACAGCCCACATCATGAAACTGTGAGCAACCCAGACATTGGGACCTCAGAGCAGAAGGCCCACATCCCCATGGTGATGGGAACATGACAGGAGTGTCCTGGCATCACTGGGCTCACATCAGAAAACGTGGGGTGCTCAGAAGTTAGGGCCTGACGCTAGAGGGCACTCATCACCGAGAGGAGGAGGCTCCCAGCAGGCTCCAGCTGCCACCAGAGGGCCAACGTCGCCAAGGTGATGTGTGCCAGCCTGGCAGGAGTGACCTCACAGCAGAGGGCCCACCTCACAGAAGGGTGAGGAACACAGCCAGGATCAGACTCTCACCAGAGGGCCCACATCACCAAGGGGATGGGAACCAGGCAGGAGTGTCCCCACACCAGTGGGACAACATCATCGAAAGGTGAGGATCCCAGCACATGTGTCCTCAAACCAGAGGAACCACATCACCAAGGGGTTCGGAATGAGGCTGGCAGGACTGGCCTCACAACACAGGGTCCATAGAATATAAAAGTTGAGGAATCCAGCAGTTGGAACCTCCCAGCAAGTGGCCCAGAGCACCGAGGCTATGGGATCCAGGCCGCAGTGAACTCACAGCAGAGGGCCCACATCATGAACCTGTGAGCAGCCCAGCTGTTGGGACCTCAGAACAGAAGGCCCACATCCCCATTGGGATGGGAACCTGGCAGGAGTGGCTTTGCACCACTTAGCACATATCAGAAAATGTTAGGAGCCCAGCAGTTAGGGCCTGACGCCAGGGGGCCCTCATAACTGAGGGGAGGAGACTCCCAGCAGGTTCCAACTGCCAACAGAGGGCCCACGTCTACAAGGTGGCATGCGCCAGCCAGGCAGTAGTGACCTCACAGCAGAGGGCCTATCTCACAGAAGGGTGAGGAACCGAGGCAGGATGAGACTCTCACCAGAGGGCCCACAACACCAAGGGGATGGGAACCAGTCAGGACTGTCCTCCCACCAGTGGGGCCACATCATCGAAAGGTGAGGAACCCAGCACATGTGGCCTCATATCAGAGGACATACATCACAAAGGGGATGGGAGTGAGGCAGGTAGGAGTAGCCTAAAAACAGAGGGCCCAAAGAATAAAAAAAGTGAGGAATCCAGCATTTGGAACCTCCCAGCAGGCGGCCGAGAGCACAGAAGCTATGGGATGCAGGCAGGAGTGAACTAACAGCAGAGAGCCCACATCATGAAACTGTGAGCAACCCAGGCATTGAGACCTCAGAGCAGAAAGCCCACATCCCCATGGGGATGGGAACCTGACAGGAGTGTCCTGGCATCACTGGGCTCACATCAGAAAACGTGGGGAGCCCAGCAGTTAGAGCCTGATGCTAGAGGGCCGTCATCACCGAGGGCAGGAGGCTCCCAGCAGGTTCCATGTGCCAACAGAGGGCCCACATCGCCAAGGTGATGTGTGCAAGTCAGGCAGGATTGACCTCACAGCAGAGGGCCTACCTCACAGAAGAGTGAGGAACCCAGCCAGGATAAGACTGTCACCAGAAGGCCCACATCACCAAGGGGATGGGAACCAGGCAGGAGTGTCCTCACACCAGTGGGGCCACATCATTGAAAGTTGCCTAACCCAGCACATGTGGCCTCAAACCAGAAGACCCACATCACGAAGGGGTTGCGAGTGAGGCAGGCAGGAGGAGCATCACAACACAGGACCCATAGAATACAAAAGTTGAGGAATCGAGCAGTTGGAACCTCCCAGCAGGCAGCCAAGACCACAGAGGCTATGGGATCCAGGCCACAGTGAACTAACACCAGAGAGCCCACATCATGAAATTGTGATCAACCCAGCCGTTGGAACCTCAGAGCAGAAGGCCCACATCCCCATGGGGATGGGAACCTAAGAGGAGTGCTTGAGCAACACTGGGCTCACTAAGAAAAGTTGGGGAGCCCAGCAGTTAGGGCCTGACGTCAGAGGGCCCTCATCACAGAGCTGAGGAGGCTCCCAGCAGGGTCCAATTGCCACCAGAGGGCTCATGTCAACAAGGCGAGGTGAGCAACCCAGGCAAGAGTTACCTGATAGTAGAGGGCCCACCTCACAGATGGGTGAGGAACCCAGCCAGGATCAGACTCTCACCAGAGGGCCCACATCACAAAGGGGATGGGACCCAGTCAGGATTATCCTCACACCAGTGGGGCCTCATCATCTTAAGGTGAGGAACCCAGCACATGTGTCCTCAAACCAGAGGACCCACATCACCAAGGGCCTTGGAGTGAGGCAGGCAGGAGTAGCCTCACAACACAGGGCACATAATATAAAAAACGTGAGGATTCCAGCGTTTAGACCTTCCAGCAGGCGGCCCAGAACACCGAGGCTATGGGATCCAGGCCACAGTGAACTCACAGCAGAGGGCCCACATCACAAAACTGTGAGCAACCCAGGAGTTGAGACCTCAGCGCAGAAGGCCCACATCCCCATGGGAATGGGAACCTGGCTGGAGTGTCCTTGCACCACTGGGCGCACATCAGAAAATGTGGGGAGCCCACCATTTAGGGCCTGACGCCAGAGGGCCGTCATCACCGAGAGGAGGAGGTGCCCTGCACGCTCCAACTGCCACCAGAGGGCTCACGTCTCCAAGGTGACGTGTGCCAGCCAGGCAGGAGTGACCTCACAGCAGAGGGCCTACCTCACAGAACGTTGAGGAACCCAGCCAGGATTAGACTCTCGCCAGAGGGCCCACCTCACCAAGGGGATGGGAACCAGGCAGGAGTGTCCTCACACGAGTGGGGTCACATCATCGAAAGGTGAGGAACGCAGCACATGTGGCCTCAAGCCATAGGACAGTCATCACCAAGGGGCTGGCAGTGAGGCAGGCAGGAGGAGCCTCACAACAGAGGGCACATAGAATAAAAATGTTGAGGAATCCAGCAGTTGGAACCTCCCAGCAGGCGGCTCAGAGCACCGATGATAAGGGATCCTTGCCGGAGTGAACTCACAGCAGAGGGCCCACATCATGGTACTGTGAGCAAGCCAGCCGTTTTGACCTCAGAGCAGAAGGCCCATATCGCCATGGGGATGGGAACCTGGCAAGAGTCTCCTCACTCACTTGGCGCACATCAGAAAATGTGGGGAGCCCAGCAGTTATGGCCTAAGGCAAGAGGGCCCTCATCACCGAGGGGAGGAGGATCCCAGCACACTCCAACTGCCACCAGAGGGCCCACGTCGCCAAGGTGACGTGTGCCAGACAGGCATGATTGACCTCACAGCAGAGGGCCCACCTCACAGAAGGGTGAGGAACCCAGCCAGGATCAGACTCTCACCTGAGGGCCCACATCAGCAAGGGGATGGGAACCAGTCAGGACTGTCTTCCCTCCAGTGGGGTCACATCATCGAAAGGTGCGGAACCCAGCACATGTGGCCTCAAATCAGAGGACACATATCACAAAGGGAACGGGAGTGAGGCAGGCAGGAGTAGCCTAAAAACAGAGGTCCCAAAGAATAAGAAAGGTGAGGAATCCAGCAGTTGGAACCTCCCAGCAGGCGGTCCAGAGCACAGAAGCTATGGGATGCAGGCAGGAGTGAACTAACAGCAGAGAGCCCACATCATGAAACTGTGAGCAACCCAGGCTTTGGGACCTCAGAGCAGAAGGCCCACACCCCAATGGGGATGTGAACCTGGCTGGAGTGTCCTCGCACCACTGGGCACACATCACAAAATGTGGGGAGCCCAGCAGTTAGGGCCTGATGCCAGAGGGCCCTCATCACCGAGGAGAGGAGGCTCCCAGCAGGCTCCAAGTGCCACCAGAGGGCTCATGTCCACAAGGCGAGGTGAGCAAGCCAGGCAAGAGTGACCTCACATCAGACGGCCCACCTCACAGATGGGTGAGGAACCCAGCCAGGATCAGACTCTCAACAGAGGGCCCACATCACCAAGGGGATGTGAACCAGGCAGGAGTCTCCTAAGACCATTGGTCCCACATCATCGAAAGGTGAGGAACCCAGCACATGTGGCCTCAAACCAGACGACACACATCACGAAGGGGCTGGGAGTGAGGCAGGCAGGAGGATCCTCACAACAGAGGGCCCAAAAATTTAAAAAAGTGAGGAATCCAGCAGTTGGAACCTCCCAGCAGGCGGCCAAGAGCACAGAGGCTATGGGATCCAGGCTTCTGTGAACTAACACCAGAGAGCCCACATCATGAAAATGTGAACAACCCAGCCGTTGGGACCTCAGAGCAGAAGGCCCACATCCCCATGGAGATGGGATCCTAAGAGGAGTGCCAAAGCATCACTGGGCTCACTAAGAAAAGTTGGTGAGCCCAGCAGTCAGGGCCTGATGCAAGAGGGCCCTCATCACCGGGGGGAAGAGATTCCCAGCACGCTCCAACTGCCACCACACGGCTGACTTCACCAAGGCAATGTGTGCCAGCCATGCAGGAGTGACCTATCAGCAGAGGGTCTCCCTCACAGGTGGGTGAGGAACAAAGCCAGGAACAGACTCTCACCAGGGGGTCCACATAACCACGTGGATGAGAACCAAGCAGGAGTGTCCTCACACTAGTGGGGCCACATCATCGAAAGGTGAGGAACCCAGCAAAAGTGGCCACAAACCAGAGGACCCACATCACCAAGGGGTTGAGAGTGAGGTAGGTGTCTGGACGGGCATATTTAACACTCATTTCCCACCAGGAAGAGGAATTAACCAAAGGCTCAGCATGCCCTGCCAGAAGCAGATTAGGGCCTGAAGCAGTCTTGCGGGTTTGCGGCCAGCTCACAAGAAAGCGAGTTGAAGAAAGGAGCTCAGGGGCCCTGTAATTCACAAACCTGCAGAGTTATAAATGACAGATAACGTCCAAAAATATATTGAAGTAAGGCTGCGAAGAGGACTTGAAAGCGGGGCAGAATTGCAGGAAACCGATTTCAGGAGGTAGACTGGATTTGCATTTAAAGCATAGGAAAAGAGGCAGAACATCGACAATGATGCACTTGGCAACAAAGGGCGTATGAGTTTGTTCCTGAATATATTCAGGAAAAAACACATACGCCCTTTTTGGCAAACCAAGCAAGCTTGCAATGGAAATCCGAACTACTATGAAGTGTCACTTCCCCCCGGTCTAAAGGGCCATCTGAGAAAAGTGTAAAATCCAGAAAGGCAAGACAGGCCATGGGGAAAAAGGAGCCTTGTTATGCTGATGGGCGGGATGTACATTGCCAACAGCCACTCTGGAGAAGTGTGTGGTGTTTCCTGATACATCTGAAAAACAAAGCAACAGGGTCTAGGGCATTTCCACTTATGGTCCTATAGCTTAGGGAAATTAAAATCAAAAAGACACAGCCACCCCAAAATTTACAACGGCTCTGTTTACAGGAGCCTCTTCTACAGTACAAGTTAAATATCCCAGAGAACAAATAATTGATAAAGAAGTTGCGGTACTTATGTACAACAGAATACCACTCAGCAATGAAATCTGTGTCACCAGGCCTGTACCAGCATAATGAGTGGATTGAGGCATGATGATTCTAAGTGAAATAAGTCACACAGAAAAAGAAACATCATAAGGTATCACTAATGCACGGAATGTAAACTTGGCTACACATGAACTGAATTACAAAACAGAACAGGGTCTCAAGTTTAGAAAACCAACTTATGCTTGCTTAAGGGGAAAGGTGAGTTGGGGTGCTGCATAAAACCAGAGTTTGAAATTAGCACAGATACCGTTCCATAAGCCAAATACGTAATAGACAAGACCTACCCCTTGCTCAACGAAATGGACTCAACAATGAGGTATCACCTCACACCTGTTAGAATGGGCATCATCTGAAAATCTACAAACAACAAATGCTGGAAAGGGTGTGGAGAAAAGGAAGCCTCTTCCACTATTGTTGGGAATATAAATTGATACAGTCACTATGGAGAACAATATGGAGTTTCTTAAGACACTAATAATAGAATTACCATATGATACAGCAATCCCAGGACTGGACATATACCCAGACAAAACCATAAATCAAAAAGAGACATTCACCGCAATGTTCATTGCATCACTATTTACAATATCGAGGTAATGGAAGCAACCTAAATGCCCACAGACAGACGAATGCATAAAGATGTGGTACATATATAAAATGGAATATTACTAAGCCATGAAAGGAATGAAATTGGGTCATTTGTAGAGACGTCGATGGATCTAGAGACTGTCATACAGAGTGAAGTAAGTCAGAAAGAGAAAAACAAATCTTGTATATTCATGCATATATGTGGAACCTAGAAAAACTGTACAGATTAACCGTTTTGCAAGGCATAAATAGAGCAACAGATGTAGACAACAATCGTATGGACAACAAGGGGGGAAAGCTCTTGGAGGGGTGGTGGTGGGAGGAGTTGAGAGATTGGGATTGGCATGTAAACATTTATATGTATAAAATAGATAACCAATGAGAACCTGCTGTATAAAAATATAAAATAAAATTCAAAATTAAAAAGAAATAAAATTTAAAAAATAAAACAGAAAAAACAATTATTCCCTTCACATACATGTATTTATATGAATAAATTATTTCCATGCTTATATCTGTAAATACAAAAAAGAGGAATAAAATCTACCTTGAACCAAAAACGAAAAAGAGAAAAAAAAAACAGAACCCACCAGTTACTCAGAGGAAAACCGTATCAGGGCACTTGCTCCAGTTGTAAACAATTCTGAAGTTGGTCAGTGGTGGGGAATCGTCTCCCATTCAGCCAGCAGCCCCCACACAACAAGCGTCCTCATTGCAAAGCTGGGGCACCGTGCCGAGGCATCTGTGAGTAAACGTGAGCTGAACCCCAGGCCAGTTGCTGCTGAACTGTTCCCGCCCTTCCCAGGTAAAACACCTGAATATATACAAGGACTTGAAAGCCTAGAGGAAGGGCCATGGAGCCACACGAGTGACAGCATGCCAGCTGACTTGGTGCCTGCAGGCCAGCCAGGATGGTCCTGGCCCTGGGTGCTCTTCTGGAAGATTTCCATTTCCCTGCCTGAGATACCCGTCCTGTCCCTGCCCCCACTGCTTTTTTCCTTCCTCACCTCTGCCCAGGGAGAAATTCCAGCAGCAGGTATGGGTGACACATCCTCTTCTTTAGCAGGTGGCAGCCTGGCAACTGCTGCAGAAAGTCCAGCAGAGCCCCACTCACACTGGGCCACCCACAAAGCCGTGGCCTCTCACTCCCTCCCACCAGCCCAGCCCCGAGACTGCTGACAGGGCAGAGAAAATGGCGTCAGGCACAGCTGCAGGGGCTTTTGCTGCCTGGAGTGGTATTTATATTGATCTCAACCCAGGCACACCTGGGGAGGGCTGGCCGGCATGGTAAGGCTGCCCAGGTCAGCCAATCATCACCCCTCAGGGGCTCACAGTTGCAGAAAATGGAACTTGCTGAACCGGCCAGGTCCAAGGAACAGGTGTGGGCTCCTGAGAGTCAGGATAGACAAGGGGCTGCAGCTTTGGCTTGTTTTCTAATCATTTTATCTGGCCCATGAGTGGGAGACAACTTCAAGAAAACCCTCTCCTAATGAGAGGAACCCAGGAGTCAGGGAGAGGAGGGGTGGGTGGTGGTTGGAGACAGAGGTCTGGTGCCCTGGGTGCAGTGGAAGTCTCTGGAAGACCAGGTGGAGGGAGGCCACACAGAGTGATGCCCAGGGTCACAGACCTGTCGGAGCTGCTGTTTGTTAGTTCAAGTCCTGCTCTGAGGTGCTCTGTGTCAGCTCTGAGCGACAGGTGAGCTGGGGGTGCTCTTCAATGAGGGCTATGTGCACGGTTCCTGTGTGCCCAGCCCTGCCACGGTACCTGCAAGGGTAGCTCTGTATCCTGGGAGGGGCCTGACCATGAGAGCCCCGTGGGCTGGGTTGGGGGTGGGGTACCTGCCCAGGAGAGCTCCATATCCTGGGATTGGCCTGACCACGAGAGCCCCATGGGCTGCTGGGGACCTGGTAAAGGATGTCAGGACAGTCAGTGAAGCCACCGAGGATATACCTCCAGTTGCTCCTGATCCCTACACCCTGCTGGTCATTCTACCAACCACCAGGACATGGTATTCTGTATTAGTCTTCAATGATGCCTTCTTTTGTATTCCATTAGTCCCAGAGTCACAAGAAATTTTGGCTTGTGAGTGGCAGGACTCAACATACAACTAAAACAATACTTCCGGGCCGTCTTGCCCCAAGGGTTCAAAAATTCCCACACCATCTTTGGGGAAAGCTTAGCTAACGACCGAAAAGTTCTACCTCTGGAAAAGGAAACCCTCCTTCAATATGCAGACGACATTCTGATCGCCAGCCCTACTAAGGAGGCCTCTGAACTACCAAGCCAATAAAGGATAGAAGTTGTCCAAGAAAAAGCTCAAATATCACAGACTGCAGTGACCTGCCTGGGCTTCATTCTCACACAAGGTCAGAGAAGCCCATCCCAGGAAAGGGAAGAAACCATTTGCAGCCTTACCCCTTTCTAAAACTAGAAGACAGCTTAGGGGTTCCTGGGGAGGCCAGGGTTTGCTGCTTCTGGATCCCTAACTACAGTCTACTAGCTGGGCCTCTATATGAAACACTGAAAGGAAAAGATGATGATCCTTTTGAACAGAATCCAGAAGTGGCCTTTCAAGAATGGAAAGAGCAGTCAATTCAGACCCTTGCCCTGGAACTCCCTAATTGAGCTAAACCCTTTGACCTTTCCATTCCCGGTGAAAGGTGAATCGCCATTGGAGAATTAGTGCAAAAACTGGGACCACTTGAAATGGAACAACGCAAGAATGCCATCCAGGTAGGATAAACTACAGTCACCAAGGGGCTTGGCCCACTGCCACATCTGGCCAAGATACTGGCGGTATCTAAAAACCTGGAAATCAGCAGCCCAAAAGGCCACCTCCCTCCTAAGGGAAAAGGACCCCACGTGGTGATCCTAATCACCAACCATGCCCTGAAGTTGCAGGGTTCGCTCCGTGGGCACACCGACCTCGAGTGAGGAGGCCCTCCAACTCCAACATCCAGAGAGATAACCGGGGGCAACAGGGCACCATGACGACTCGTGTGAACATCACTTGACCTGGAGTTTCTCTCATAAAACAACAATAGTGTGTCCCGAAGGAGTAGACTACTGCTTGCAGGACTTCCTGCACCCGGAGGGGAGCTAATAATCTTGGCGGGGGAACCGTATATCACACCGTCACCATAGAAAAGCCTACAGACACCGTGATGATGGTGGCCAATAAGACCGGCTGGACTCCTGTTTACTTCAAAAGGCTGTTGACTCAGTGGCCATCATGGTCCTTGATCACCACTGACCCTGGACTGTCTGGGAGTTGAGCGGGCAGGGCTCTGACACCTGGTGCTGTTTTTACGTTAATTCAGGGGCCTAATTGAAGAAAGAGCAGACTACTGGTCAGAGCATCTAGGCTGGCAGAAACGGTCAGCCTAAGGTGGCCGAACAAATGTGGGGCGGGGTGAAACCGGCCCCCACAGCGTCTCTGCACATCTCTTTCCTGGACCCTTAAAGGTCATTAGAATCTATAACACTTCCAATGCTGGTGCTCAGGCGGACGAGCAGGGAGGCAGGGGTCCTGGGGCCAATCAACGTCACCTGGAGGCTGCTGGGGAGAAGTTCTGACCCTCGTCCCCTGGTATGAGGGCTCCCAACTCAGCACTCAGCAGTTACAGAAGAAGGGTCTGCACCCTCAGCACTCCAAGAATGAGGAACGGGACAAAAGGCAGAGGAGGGGTTTGTCCCCAGCAAAGCCCATTAAAAATCCCTGGGAGATAAAAATAGAATGTGGGCAATAAAGTCAAGTCTGACCTTTTTTATCCTTTGTGCTTTGTCTAATTTCACGTGCTCCTAGGGTCCCGCATGCAGAGGTTCCACACCCGGCACTTCAGACCAGATTTCCTGGTGCAGAATGGCTGGGTCGACACCTCAGCTCCTGGGGCCCAGTGCAGACTCCGAGATATAGAGCCTGAGCTGCAGCCAACCCGGCCCTTGAGAGCTCCGCCCCCTCCCTCCCACTGACTCTGACAGGATCTCTACACAGCAGCCCAGCCCACAGCCCACGGGGTAGTGCATGCTCTCACCTCTCCATTCTCTGATGAAAATATAAAGTTTCCTTTGCTTGGGAACCAAACTCAGTCTCGATCTGTTGGCCCCAATGACACTGGGCAGGGGGACCCTTGTTGGGGTCCACTCTGGAGGATCAGTAACAGAAATTGAGACTATTGTAACTTCAGTGAACAGATGTGTGAGCCAAACTGTAGTTAACATAGAACAGTTTATAAGGCTCGGGTAAAATAAGATGTTTCTAACACTTCCATTTGATATTTCCATCACTTTATTATAAGCAAGTTCAGTGAAAAGGTTTGTCTTATTTGTCAGGTCAATATTAGAGAAATGAAGTGATTTCTTTCCAAGGATGTACATCTAATAATCTTGGTTAAAGCTTCAATCTTGTTTTAAATGCTTTTCCATTGAAAATGATACCTCTCTTTCAGCTCCCCCATTTCTGAGAAGTATAAAATCTTATAATTTATTATTACCAAAGGGGAAAGGTGGGAGGAGGGATAAATTAACAGTTTGGAATTAACACATACACACTGCTATGTATAAAATAGATCATCAACAAGGAACTACTGTATAGCACAGGGAACTACACTCAATATTGTGCAATAACCTATAAGGGGAAATAATCGGAAAAAGAATAGATATTTTTATTGACATCATCTATCAATGACAGTTAAAGTGTAACCTAAGGGAAGCCGGTGGTGAGTGCTTCTGACCCTGAAGACTTCAGTCATCTAAAGTTTGGACTCTGCCTACTTCCCAAGGCCCTTAATGAACATATGTGTAGCCGTAGCTTAAAAAACTCCCCAGTTTGGGTTTCGGGGAGACACTGATTTTGAAAAAGCCCTGGTGTTCTCCTTACATGAATGGGACTCTTCCTACTGCTAAAACATGTCTGTCACATCCAGAGGATGGTATACCGTCTGATCGGGAAGAGTTTGGAAAAGGCATCTCATCTCCTCATCTCCTGGTGCTCGGGTTCACCCCTCCAGCGTCTTTACTAACAGTCTCCCCACTTGGAGATGTCAACACTGTCAACATCCTGTTGCGTACAGTTTGGAATTTGTCCAGAGGATGAAGCGGAAGGATGAGGAACAATGAGAGACAAGTCCTAGGTGTTCAGACAGGCACATGTCACTCTAATTTCCAATCAGGAAGATGAATTGACCAAAGGCTAGGGTTGCCCATGGAAACAGTATAGGGCTTGAGGAAATCCCACTGCTTTGTGGCCAGTTCCCATAAACACAAGTTGAACAATGGAACTCAGGGGCAGTAAAATTCACGAAACTGCAGAGTTGAAAATATCTATCACTGAAAAATGTCTTGAGGAAAGTCAGAGAAAAGGATTGGCAAGCAAGGGAGAATGGCAGGAAAGGGATTTGAGGAGGTAGAAAGGACTCGCCATTAAGCACAAGAAAAGGGGCTGAACATTGCCGACATTGCAGTTGGCCAAAAAGGCTGTATGCGTTTTTTTCTGTATATATTCAAGAAAAGGGCATACACTTTTTTAGCCAACCAAACAGGTGGGCACTGGAAATCAATACTACAAAAGATATCACTTCGCATCAGTCAGAAGAGCCATCCTCATAAAGTGTAAACGCCAGAAATGCAGGACAGGGCAAGGAGAAGAGGGAGCCCTGTGAGGCTTATAGTGGAAATGTATATTGCCAACGGCCATTCTGGAGAAGTGTATTGTGTTTACTAAAGCATCTAAAAAATGAGCTACAGAGCATAGGGCACTTGCACTCATGGGCGTATATCTTGGGAAAAACAAAAATCGAGAGGACACAGGCACCCCAATGTTTACTGCTTCTCTGTTTAAAAGATCCTCGACTAGGATATAACTTAAATGTCTCTGGAGGGAAAAAATGGATAGAGATGTGGTACTTATGTAGAGTGGAATATTACTCAGCCTGGAAATCAATGAAATATGGCCAGTTGTAACAACTCCGGAGGAGTTACGTATGATCATTCTAAGTGACATAAATATGTAGAAAACACGCGTAAGGCTGCTAAACGGGAAAGGTGGGGAGGGGTGAGGCATCATCCAGGAGGTTGAAATTAGCAAAGATACCATTCCAAATACCAAACTGATAATCAACAAGGCCTACACGGTAGCTAAAAGAACTGCACTCAGCACACTCAAGTCACCGGAAAAGAATATCTATGACTGGTAAGAATCTGAAAAAGAAATTATTGATGTCTCTCTGTACGTGAATCAAGTGGATGTACAGCAGCAAGAAACAGAGCTTTGAAAATCAGCTGTAAACAACATAGTAATAAATTGAAAAAAATAAACGACAGAGAGACAGAGAAAACCTCTTACAACTTTTCCTCAGGGACGGTGATGCAACATGGATTGAACACATCTAGACCCACAGCAGGATGAGACATAAGGCTGGAAACTGTTCGCGCTAAGAGAAATGTGAGGTTGGGTGAGGAAATGCACACCCTTTATAGTAATACTACCTGGTACCCATTCAATGGGTCCCAAATCTGCAGGTTCAAGGAATCTTCCTACAGCTAAAACATGCATGGAAAACCCAGAGGACTGTACACCATGTGATCGGGAGATGTGTCTAAAATGCACCTCATTTATCCTCTCCTGGTGCTCCTGTTCATCATTCCAGCCACGTTACTTAGAATCTCCCCACTTAGAGAATCAGCACATTTAAACTTCTGTTTCACACATTTTGCAAATTGTGAGGAGGATGAACGGGAACAGGGGGAACCAATGAGAGAATAGTTGTAGGGGTTTGGACGGGCACATGTCACTCTAATTTCCCATTAAGAATAAGAATTAAAAAAAGGCTCAGCCCGCCTCGCCGGAGCCAAAATAGGGCCTGAAGCAATCCTGCGGTTTTGAGGCCAGCTCACAAAAGAGCAACTTAAAAAATGGAGCTCAGGGTCACTGCAATTCACAAACCTGCAGAGTTATAAATGAAAACTAACGTCCAAAAATATGTTGAGGTAAGGCAAAGAAGAGGATCTGAATGCAAGACAGAATTGCAAGAAACAGATTTCAAGAGATAGATTGGACTCGCCTTTAAAGCACATGAAAAGCGGCAGAATTTCGACAATGATGCAGTTGGCCCAAAAGGGAGTATGCGTTTTTTCCTGAATATATCCAGGAAAAAACGCATACGCACTTTATGGGCAACCAAGCAAGCAAGCAATGCAAATGTGCACAACAAAGAAGTCTCATTTCCCACCGGTCAAAAGGGCCATCCGAAAAAATTGTAAAAACCAGAAATGCAGGACAGGCCATGGAGAACAGGGAGCCTTTATACGCTGATGGACAGTGTGTGAACTGCCGAGAGCCACTCTGGAGAAGTGTATGGTGGTTCCTAAATCATCTAAAAAACAGAGCGACAGAGCATAGGGCACTTCCAATCACGGGAGTATATCTAGGGAAGTCTAAAAATCAACAAGACACAAGCACACCACAGTTTAGGGCTACTCTGTTTACAAGAACCTCAACTTCAGTACACCTTAAATATCCCAGGAAAGAGAACAATGGATAAAGAAAATGTGGTACTTATGTACAATGGAATATCTCTTCACCATGAAATCAATGTAATAAGGCTAGTAGAAGGATAAAGAGTGGATTGAGGTCCGATAATACTACTTGAAATAAGTCAAACAGAAAAAGAAACATATCATAAGATATCACTTATAGAGGGAGGATAAATATGGCTGCACAAAAAATGAATTACAAAACAGAACAGTGTCTCACATTTAGAAAACACACTTATGTCAGCTTAAGGGGAAAGGAGAGGTGGGGTGATGTATAAAACCAGAGTTTGAAATTAGCACAGATACCGTTCAATAAACCAAATAGGTATCAGACAAGATCTACACCTCGCTCAATGAACTGGCCTCAACACACCCTATAAACCGCAGAGAAATATATCTGAGTAATAAGAATCTTAAAACCCATGTATTGATATATCTCCATAAGGGAATCAAGTGTGAGCAGAGCGGCACAAACACAGCAGTGAAAATGAGCTAAACCCCATTATAGAAATAAATTTTAAAACCAAAACGCAGAAACAATGAAAGAGAGAAAAATTCTTACAAAATTCGCTCAGGGGCTGTGATGCAACCTGGAATGACCACATATAAACCCACAGCTGGATAAGACATAAGGCTGGACACTTGGGGCTGAAAGGATTGGAGAGCTTTGGTGAGCAACTGCCGAAAGTTTAATGCAATACTTCATGCTACTTATTCCAAGGGTCCCAACACTCCAAGTTGAAGGGAATCTTCCTACAGCTAAACCATGCATGGGAAATCCAGCGGATGGTATACCATATGATCGGGAAAGGTTTCTAAAATGCACCTCATTTTCCTCTCCTGGGGCTCCGGATCAACATTCCAGCCACTTTACTAACAACATCTCCACATGGAGAGTCAATGCCTTTAAGTTCCGGTATCGCACAGTCTGCAGTTAGTGCGGAGGATGAATGGGAATAGGGGGAACCAGTGAGAAAATAGCTGTAGCGGTTTCAATGGGCACATGTCACTCTAATTTCAATTCAGGAAGAAGAATTAACCAAAGGCAGAGCAAGGCGCCCCAGAAGAAGAATAGGGCCTGAAGAAATCCTGTGGATATGAGGCAAGATCACAAAAATAAGAGCTGAAAAATGGAGCTAAGGGCCACTGCAATTCAAAAACCTGCAGAGTTATAAAGGCCAACTATTTTCCAAAAGTATATTGAAGTAAGGCTATGAAGAGGCACTGAGAGCAAGGCAGAACTGCAGGAAACCTATTTCAGGAGGTAGACTGGAATTGCACTGAAAACATATGAAAAGACTCAGAACGTCGACAATGATGCACTTGGCCAAAAAGGGCGTATGCGTTCTTTCCTGAATATATTCAGGAAGAAACGCATACGCCCTTTCTGGCCAACCAAGCAAGCTCGCAAAGGAAATCTGCACTACAATGAAGTCTCACTGCCCCTCGGTCAAAGGGCCTTCTGAAAAAAGAGTAAAATCCAGAAAGGCAGGACAGGCCATGGAGAACTGGGAGCCTTGTTATGCTGATGGGCGAGATGTAAATTGCCAACAGCCACTCTGGAGAAGTGTATGGTGTTTCCTGAAACATCCAAACAAATAAGCAACAGAGCCTAGGGCACTTCCACTTATGGTCCTATAGCTTAGGGAAATTAAAATCAAAAAGACACAGCCACCCCAAAGGTTGGGATGGCTCTGTTTACAAGAACCTCGTTTACGGTACAAGTTCAATATCGCAAAAAGCGAAAAATGGATAAAGAAGTTGTGGTACTTACGTACAATGCAATATCACTCAGCAATGAAATCTATGTCATCAGGCCCGTAGCAGGATAATGAGTGGATTCCGGTACGATGATTCTAAGTGAAATAAGTCACACAGGGCTTACCTGGTGGCGCAGTGGTTGAGAGTCCGCCTGCCGATGCAGAGGACATGGGTTCGTGCCCCGCTCCGGGAAGATCCCACATGCCGCGGAGCGGCTGGGCCTGTGAGCCATGGCCGCTGAGCCTACGCGTCCAGAGCCTGTGCTCCGCAATGGGAAAAACCACAACAGTGAGAGGCCCACGTACCGCAAAAAAAAAAATAAATAAAAAAATAAAAAAATAAGTCACACAGAAAAAGAAACATCATAAGATATCACTACTACACGGAATGTAAACTTGGTTACACAGGAACTAAATTACTAAACAGAACAGAGTGTCAAATGTAGAAAACCAATTTATGCTTGCTTAAGGGGAAAGGTGAGTTGGGGTGCTGCATACAACAAGAGATTGAAATTAGCACAGATACCGTTCCATAAGCCAAATATATAATAGACAAGTGCTACTCCTTGCTCAACGAAGTGGACTCAACACCCCATATTAAACACCTAACAATATACCTAACTAGTAAGAATCTTAAAAACTATGGATTTATATGTCACCCAAAGAGAATCAAGCGTGTGTACAGTGGCATAAACGCAGCAGTGATAGGACTGGTGAGGTTCGGTGAGCAAATGCAGACCCTTTGAAGTCATATTGCATGGTACCCATTCCATGGGTCTCAACTCTCCATGTTTAAGGGATTCTTCCTTCAGCTAAAACATGCATGTGGAACCCAGAGTATGATCCACCGTGTGATCGGAAAACGTGTTCAAATGTGTCTCAGTTTACGTCCCCTGGTACTCGGGTGCAACATTCCAGACGCTTTACTAACACTCTCCCCACTTGGAGAGTCACTGCCTTTAACCTCCTGTTTGGCCCAGTTTGCAGTTTCTGTGGAAGATGAACAGGAAGATGGAGAACCAAGGAGAGACTAGCTGGAGGTGTCTATACGGGCAAATTTAACTCTCATTTCCCACCAGGAAGAGGAATTAACCAAAGTCTCAGCATGCCGTGCGGGAACCAAACTAGGGCCTGAAGCAATCCTGCGGTGTTGCGGCCAGCTCACAAGAAAGCGAGTTGAAGAAAGGAGCTCAGGGGCACTGTAATTCAGAAACCTGTGGAGTTATAAATGACAGCTATCATCCAAAATTATACTGAAGTAAGGCTGCGAAGAGGACTTGAATGCGGGGCAGAATTGCTGGAAACTGATTTCAGAACGTACACGGGAGTAGCTCTTAAAGCATAGGAAAAGAGACAGAACTTGGAAAATAATGCACTTGGCAAAAAAGGGCATATGTGTTTTATCCAGAGCTCTCATACCTGAGGGGAGGAGATTCCCAGCAGGCTCCAACTGCCACCTGAGGGCTCACATTGCCAAGGCAACGTGAGCATGCCAGGCAGGAGTTACCTCACAGCAGAGGTCCCACCTCACAGAAGGGTGAGAAACCCAGCCAACATCAGACTCTCACCAGAGGGCCCACATCACCAAGGGGATGGGAACCAGGCAGGAGTGTCTTCACATCAGTGGGGCCACATCATCAAAAGCTGAGGTACTCAGCACATGTGTCCTCAAACCAGAGGACCCACATCACCAAGGGGTTCGGAATGAGGCTGGCAGGACTGGCCTCACAACACAGGGTCCATAGAATATAAAAGTTGAGGAATCCAGCAGTTGGAACCTCCCAGCAAGTGGCCCAGAGCACCGAGGCTATGGGATCCAGGCCGCAGTGAACTCACAGCAGAGGGCCCACATCATGAACCTGTGAGCAGCCCAGCTGTTGGGACCTCAGAACAGAAGGCCCACATCCCCATTGGGATGGGAACCTGGCAGGAGTGGCTTTGCACCACTTAGCACATATCAGAAAATGTTAGGAGCCCAGCAGTTAGGGCCTGACGCCAGGGGGCCCTCATAACTGAGGGGAGGAGACTCCCAGCAGGTTCCAACTGCCAACAGAGGGCCCACGTCTACAAGGTGGCATGCGCCAGCCAGGCAGTAGTGACCTCACAGCAGAGGGCCTATCTCACAGAAGGGTGAGGAACCGAGGCAGGATGAGACTCTCACCAGAGGGCCCACAACACCAAGGGGATGGGAACCAGTCAGGACTGTCCTCCCACCAGTGGGGCCACATCATCGAAAGGTGAGGAACCCAGCACATGTGGCCTCATATCAGAGGACATACATCACAAAGGGGATGGGAGTGAGGCAGGTAGGAGGAGCCTAAAAACAGAGGGCCCAAAGAATAAAAAAAGTGAGGAATCCAGGATTTGGAACCTCCCAGCAGGCGGCCCAGAGCACAGAAGCTATGGGATGCAGGCAGGAGTGAACTAACACCAGAGAGCCCACATCATGAAACTGTGAGCAACCCAGGCATTGGGACCTCAGAGCAGAAAGCCCACATCCCCATGGGGATGGGAACCTAAGAGGAGTGCTTGAGCAACACTGGGCTCACTAAGAAAAGTTGGGGAGCCCAGCAGTTAGGGCCTGACATCAGAGGGCCCTCATCACAGAGCTGAGGAGGCTCCCAGCAGAGTCCAATTGCCACCAGAGGGCTCATGTCAACAAGGCGAGGTGAGCAACCCAGGCAAGAGTTACCTGATAGTAGAGGGCCCACCTCACAGATGGGTGAGGAACCCAGCCAGGATCAGACTCTCACCAGAGGGCCCACATCACAAAGGGGATGGGACCCAGTCAGGATTATCCTCACACCAGTGGGGCCTCATCATCTTAAGGTGAGGAACCCAGCACATGTGTCCTCAAACCAGAGGACCCACATCACCAAGGGCCTTGGAGTGAGGCAGGCAGGAGTAGCCTCACAACACAGGGCACATAATATAAAAAACGTGAGGATTCCAGCATTTAGACCTTCCAGCAGGCGGCCCAGAACACCGAGGCTATGGGATCCAGTCCACAGTGAACTCACAGCAGAGGGCCCACATCACAAAACTGTGAGCAACCCAGGAGTTGAGACCTCAGCGCAGAAAGACCACATCCCCATGGGAATGGGAACCTGGCTGGAGTGTCCTCGCACCACTGGGCGCACATCAGAAAATGTGGGGAGCCCACCATTTAGGGCCTGACGCCAGAGGGCCGTCATCACCGAGAGGAGGAGGCGCCCTGCACGCTCCAACTGCCACCAGAGGGCTCACGTCTCCAAGGTGACGTGTGCCAGCCAGGCAGGAGTGACCTCACAGCAGAGGGCCTACCTCACAGAACGTTGAGGAACCCAGCCAGGATTAGACTCTCGCCAGAGGGCCCACCTCACCAAGGGGATGGGAACCAGGCAGGAGTGTCCTCACACGAGTGGGGTCACATCATCAAAAGGTGAGGAACGCAGCACATGTGGCCTCAAGCCATAGGACAGTCATCACCAAGGGGCTGGCAGTGAGGCAGGCAGGAGGAGCCTCACAACAGAGGGCACATAGAATAAAAAAGTTGAGGAATCCAGCAGTTGGAACCTCCCAGCAGGCGGCTCAGAGCACCGATGATAAGGGATCCTTGCCGGAGTGAACTCACAGCAGAGGGCCCACATCATGGTACTGTGAGCAAGCCAGCCGTTTTGACCTCAGAGCAGAAGGCCCATATCGCCATGGGGATGGGAACCTGGCAAGAGTCTCCTCACTCACTTGGCGCACATCAGAAAATGTGGGGAGCCCAGCAGTTATGGCCTAAGGCAAGAGGGCCCTCATCACCGAGGGGAGGAGGATCCCAGCACACTCCAACTGCCACCAGAGGGCCCACGTCGCCAAGGTGACGTGTGCCAGACAGGCATGATTGACCTCACAGCAGAGGGCCCACCTCACAGAAGGGTGAGGAACCCAGCCAGGATCAGACTCTCACCTGAGGGCCCACATCAGCAAGGGGATGGGAACCAGTCAGGACTGTCTTCCCTCCAGTGGGGTCACATCATCGAAAGGTGCGGAACCCAGCACATGTGGCCTCAAATCAGAGGACACATATCACAAAGGGAACGGGAGTGAGGCAGGCAGGAGTAGCCTAAAAACAGAGGGCCCAAAGAATAAGAAAGGTGAGGAATCCAGCAGTTGGAACCTCCCAGCAGGCGGTGCAGAGCACAGAAGCTATGGGATGCAGGCAGGAGTGAACTAACAGCAGAGAGCCCACATCATGAAACTGTGAGCAACCCAGGCTTTGGGACCTCAGAGCAGAAGGCCCACACCCCAATGGGGATGTGAACCTGGCTGGAGTGTCCTCGCACCACTGGGCACACATCACAAAATGTGGGGAGCCCAGCAGTTAGGGCCTGATGCCAGAGGGCCCTCATCACCGAGGAGAGGAGGCTCCCAGCAGGCTCCAAGTGCCACCAGAGGGCTCATGTCCACAAGGCGAGGTGAGCAAGCCAGGCAGGAGTGACCTCACATCAGACGGCCCACCTCACAGATGGGTGAGGAACCCAGCCAGGATCAGACTCTCAACAGAGGGCCCACATCACCAAGGGGATGTGAACCAGGCAGGAGTCTCCTAAGACCATTGGTCCCACATCATCGAAAGGTGAGGAACCCAGCACATGTGGCCTCAAACCAGACGACACACATCACGAAGGGGCTGGGAGTGAGGCAGGCAGGAGGATCCTCACAACAGAGGGCCCAAAAATTTAAAAAAGTGAGGAATCCAGCAGTTGGAACCTCCCAGCAGGCGGCCAAGAGCACAGAGGCTATGGGATCCAGGCTTCTGTGAACTAACACCAGAGAGCCCACATCATGAAAATGTGAACAACCCAGCCGTTGGGACCTCAGAGCAGAAGGCCCACATCCCCATGGAGATGGGATCCTAAGAGGAGTGCCAAAGCATCACTGGGCTCACTAAGAAAAGTTGGTGAGCCCAGCAGTCAGGGCCTGATGCAAGAGGGCCCTCATCACCGGGGGGAAGAGATTCCCAGCACGCTCCAACTGCCACCACACGGCTGACTTCACCAAGGCAATGTGTGCCAGCCATGCAGGAGTGACCTATAAGCAGAGGGTCTCCCTCACAGGTGGGTGAGGAACAAAGCCAGGAACAGACTCTCACCAGGGGGTCCACATAACCACGTGGATGAGAACCAAGCAGGAGTGTCCTCACACTAGTGGGGCCACATCATCGAAAGGTGAGGAACCCAGCAAAAGTGGCCACAAACCAGAGGACCCACATCACCAAGGGGTTGAGAGTGAGGTAGGTGTCTGGACGGGCATATTTAACACTCATTTCCCACCAGGAAGAGGAATTAACCAAAGGCTCAGCGTGCCCTGCCAGAAGCAGATTAGGGCCTGAAGCAGTCTTGCGGGTTTGCGGCCAGCTCACAAGAAAGCGAGTTGAAGAAAGGAGCTCAGGGGCCCTGTAATTCACAAACCTGCAGAGTTATAAATGACAGATAACGTCCAAAAATATATTGAAGTAAGGCTGCGAAGAGGACTTGAAAGCGGGGCAGAATTGCAGGAAACCGATTTCAGGAGGTAGACTGGAATTGCATTTAAAGCATAGGAAAAGAGGCAGAACATCGACAATGATGCACTTGGCAACAAAGGGCGTATGAGTTTGTTCCTGAATATATTCAGGAAAAAACACATACGCCCTTTTTGGCAAACCAAGCAAGCTTGCAATGGAAATCCGAACTACTATGAAGTGTCACTTCCCCCCGGTCTAAAGGGCCATCTGAGAAAAGTGTAAAATCCAGAAAGGCAAGACAGGCCATGGGGAAAAAGGAGCCTTGTTATGCTGATGGGCGGGATGTACATTGCCAACAGCCACTCTGGAGAAGTGTGTGGTGTTTCCTGATACATCTGAAAAACAAAGCAACAGAGTCTAGGGCATTTCCACTTATGGTCCTATAGCTTAGGGAAATTAAAATCAAAAAGACACAGCCACCCCAAAATTTACAACGGCTCTGTTTACAGGAGCCTCTTCTACAGTACAAGTTAAATATCCCAGAGAACAAATAATTGATAAAGAAGTTGCGGTACTTATGTACAACAGAATACCACTCAGCAATGAAATCTGTGTCACCAGGCCTGTACCAGCATAATGAGTGGATTGAGGCATGATGATTCTAAGTGAAATAAGTCACACAGAAAAAGAAACATCATAAGGTATCACTAATGCACGGAATGTAAACTTGGCTACAAAGGAACTGAATTACAAAGCAAAACAGGGTCTCAAATGTAGAAAACCAACTTATGCTTGCTTAAGGGGAAAGGTGAGTTGGGGTGCTGCATAAAACCAGAGATTGAAATTAGCACAGATACCGTTCCATAAGCCAAATATGTAATAGACAAGAGCTACTCCTTGCTCAACGAAGTGGACTCAACACTCCATATTAAACGCCTAAGAATATACCTCACTAGTAAGAATCTTAAAACCTATGGATTTATATTTCTCCGAAAGAGAATCAAGCGTGTGTACAGCGGCATAAACGCAGCAGTGATAGGATTGGTGAGGTTCGGTGAGCAAATGCAGACCCTTTGAAGTCATATTGCATGGTACCCATTACATCGGTCTCAACTATCTAGGTCTAAGGGATTCTTCCTTCAGCTAAAACATCCATGTGGAATCAAGAGTATGATCCACCATGTGATCGGGAAATGTGTTCAAATGTGTCTCAGTTTTAGTCCCCTGGTACTCGGGTGCAACATTCCAGACGCTTTACTAACACTCTCCCCACTTGGAGAGTCAGTGCCTTTAACCTCCTGTTTGGCCCAGTTTGCAATTTCTGTGGAAGATGAACAGGAATAGTGAGAACCAATGAGAGACTAGCTCGAGGTGTCTGGACGGGCAAATTTAACTCTCATTTCCCACCAGGAAGAGGAATTAACCAAAGGTTCAGCATGCCGTGCCAGAACCAAACTAGGGCCTGAAGCAATCCTGCAGTGTTGCGGCCAGCTCACAAGAAAGCGAGTTGAAGAAAGGAGCTCAGGGGCACTGTAATTCACAAACCTGCAGAGTTATAAATGACAGGTATCGTCCAAAAATATATTGAAGTAAGGCTGCCAAGAGGAGTTGAAAGCAGGGCAGAATTGCAGGAAACCGATTTCAGGAGGTAGACTGGAATTGCATGTAAAGCATAGGAAAAGAGGCAGAACGTCCACAATGATGCACTTGGCCAAAAAGGGCGTATGCGTTTTTTCCTGAATATATTCAGGAAAAAACGCATACGCCCTTTTTGGCCAACCAAGCAAGCTTGCAAAGGAAATCTGCACTACAATGAAGTCTCACTGCCCCCCGGTCAAAAGGGCCATCTGAAAAAAGTGTAAAATCCAGAAAGGCAGGACAGGCCATGGAGAACTGGGAGCCTTTTTATGCTGATGGGCGGGATGTAAATTGCCAACAGCCACTCTGGAGAAGTGTATGGTGTTTCCTGAAACATCCAAAAAACAAAGCAACAGAGCCTAGGGCACTTCCACTTATGGTCCTATAGCTTAGGGAAATTAAAATCAAAAAGACACAGCCACCCTAAAATTTGGGACGGCTCTGTTTGCAAGAACCTCGTTTACGGTACAAGTTCAATATCACAGAAAGCAAAAAATGGATAAAGAAGTTGTGGTACTTACGTACAATGCAATATCAGTCAGCAATGAAATCTATGTCATCAGGCCCGTAGCAGCATAATGAATGGATTCAGGTACGATGATTCTAAGTGAAATAAGTCACACAGAAAAAGAAACATCATAAGATATCCTAATACATGGAATGTAAACTTGGCTACACAAGAACTGAATTACAAAACAGAACAGAGTGTCAAATGTAGAAAACCAACTTAGGCTTGCTTAAGGGGAAGGGTGAGTTGGGGTGCTGCATAAAACCAGAGATTGAAATTAGCACAGATACCGTTCCATAAGCCAAATATGTAATAGACAAGAGCTACTCCTTGCTCAACGAAGTGGACTCAACACCCCATATTAAACGCCTAAGAATATACCTGACTAGTAAGAATCTTAAAACCTTTGAATTTATGTCTCCGAAAGAGAATCAAGCGTGTGTACAGCGGCATAAACGCAGCAGTGATAGGATTGGTGAGGTTCGGTGAGCAAATGCAGACCCTTTGAAGTCATATTGCATGGTACCCATTCCATGGGTCTCAACTCTCCAGGTTTAAGGGATTCTTCCTTCAGCTAAAACATGCATGTGGAACACAGAGTATGATCCACCGTGTGATCGGGAAACGTGTTCAAATGTGTCTCAGTTTTCGTCCCCTGGTACTCGGGTACAACACTCCAGACGCTTTACTAACACTCTCCCCACTTGGAGAGTCAGTGCCTTTAACCTCCTGTATGGCCCAGTTTGCAATTTCTGCGGAAAATGTACAGGAATAGGGAGAACCAATGAGAAACTAGCTGGAGGTGTCTATACGGGCAAATTTAACTCTCATTTCCCACCAGGAAGAGGAATTAACCAAAGGCTCAGCGTGCCGTGCCGGATCCACACTAGGACCAGAAGCAATCCTTTGGTGTTGCAGCCAGCTCACAAGAAAGCGAGTTGAAGAAAGGAGCTCAGGGGCACTGTAATTCACAAACCTGCAGAGTTATAAATGACAGCTATCTTCCAAAAATATATTGAAGTAAGGCAGCCAAGAGGAGTTGAATGCGGAGCAGAATTGCAGGAAACCGATTTCAGGAGGCAGACGGGAATTGAATGTAAAGCATAGGAAAAGAGGCAGAACGTCCACAATGATGCACTTGGCCAAAAAGGGCGTATGCGTTTTATCCTGAATATATTCAGGAAAAAACGCATACGCCCTTTTTGGCCAACCAAGAAAGCTTGCAAAGGAAATCTGCACTACAATGAAGTCTCACAGCCCCCCGGTCAAAAGGGCCATCTGAAAAAAGTGTAAAATCCAGAAAGGCAGGACAGGCCATGGAGAACTGGGAGCATTTTTATGCTGATGGGCGGGATGTAAATTACCAACAGCCACTCTGTAGAAGTGTATGGTGTTTCCTGAAACATCTAAAAAACAAAGCAACAGAGCCTAGGGCACTTCCACTTATGGTCCTATAGCTTAGGGAAATTAAAATCAAAAAGACACAGCCACCCCAAAGTTTGGGATGGCTCTGTTTACAAGAACCTCGTTTACGGTACAAGTTCAATATCACAGAAAGCGAAAAATGTATAAAGAAGTTGTGGTACTTACGTACAATGCAATATCACTCAGCAATGAAATCTATGTCATCAGGCCCGTAGCAGCATAATGAGTGGATTCAGGTATGATGATTCTAAGTGAAATAAGTCACACAGAAAAAGAAACATCATAAGATATCACTATTACACGGAATGTAAACTTGGCTACACAGGAACTGAATTACAAAACAGAACAGGGTGTCAAATGTAGAAAACCAACTTATGCTTGCTTAAGGGGAAAGGTGAGTTAGGGTGCTGCATACAACAAGAGATTGAAATTAGCACAGATACCGTTCCATAAGCCAAATATGTAATAGACAAGAGCTACTCCTTGCTCAACGAAGTGGACTCAACATCCCATATTAAACGCCTAACAATATACCTGACTAGTAAGAATCTTAAAACCTATGGATTTATATGTCTCCGAAAGAGAATCAAGCGTGTGCACAGTGGCATAAACGCAGCAGTGATAGCATTGGTGAGGTTCGGTGAGCAAATGCAGACCCTTTGAAGTCATATTGCATGGTACCCATTCCATGGGTCTCAACTCTCCAGGTTTAAGGGATTCTTCCTTCAGCTAAAACATGCATGTGGAACCCAGAGTATGATCCACCGTGTGATCGGGAAACGTGTTCAAATGTGTCTCGTTTTCGTCCCTGGTACTCGGGTGCAACATTCCAGATGCATTACTAACACTCTCCCCACTTGGAGAGTCAGTGCCTTTAACCTCCTGTTTGGCCCAGTTTGTAATTTCTGTGGAAAATTAACAGGAATAGGGAGAACGAAAGAGAGACTAGCTGGAGGTGTCTGGACGGGCAAATTTAACTCTCATTTCCCACCAGGAAGAGGAATTAACCAAAGGCTCAGCGTGCCGTGCCGGATCCACACTAGGGCCTGAAGCAATCCTGCGGTGTTGCGGCCAGCTCACAAAAAAGCGAGTTGAAGAAAGGAGCTCAGGGGCACTGTAATTCACAAACCTGCAGAGTTATAAATGACAGCTATCGTCCAAAAATATATTGAAGTAAGGCTGCCAAGAGGACTTGAAAGTGGTGCAGAATTGCACGAAACCGATTTCAGGAGGTAGATTGGAATTGCATGTAAAGCATAGGAAAAGAGGCAGAACATCCACAACGATGCACTTGGCCAAAAAGTGCGTATGCGTTTTTTCCTGAATATATTCAGGAAAAAACGCATACGCCCTTTTTGGCCAACCAAGAAAGCTTGCAAAGGAAATCTGCACTACAATGAAGTCTCACTGCCGCCCAGTCAAAAGGGCCATCTGAAAAATGTGTAAAATCCAGAACGGCAGGACAGGCCATGGAGAAATGGGAACCTTGTTATGCTGATGGGCGGGATGTAAATTGCCAACAGCCACTCTGGAGAAATGTATGGTGTTTCCTGAAACATCTAAAAAACAAAGCAACAGAGCCTAGGGCACTTCCACTTATGGTCCTATAGCTTAGGGAAATTAAAATCAAAAAGACACAGCCACCCCAAAGTTTGGGAAGGCTCTGTTTACAAGAACCTCGTTTATGGTACAAGTTCAATATCACAGAAAGCGAAAAATGAATAAAGAAGTTGTGGTACTTACGTACAATGCAATATCACTCAGCAATGAAATCTATGTCATCAGGCCTGTACCAGCATAATGAGTGGATTCAGGTACGAAGATTGTAAGTGAAATAAGTCACACAGAAAAAGAAACATCATAAGATATCACCAATACACGGAATGTAAACTTGGCTACACAGGAACTGAATTACAAAACAGAACAGGGTCTCAAATGTAGAAAACCAACTTATGCTTGCTTAAGGGGAAAGGTGAGTTGGGGTGCTGCATGAAACCAGAGATTGAAATTAGCACAGATACCGTTCCATAAGCCAAATATGCAATAGACAAGAGCTACTCCTTGCTCAACGAAGTGGACTCAACACCCCATATTAAACGCCTAAGAATATACCTGACTAGAAATAATCTTAAAACCTACGGATTTATATGTCTCCGAAAGAGAATCAAGCATGCGTACAGCGGCATAAACGCAGCCGTGATAGGATTGGTGAGGTTCGGTGAGCAAATGCAGACCCTTTAAAGTCATATTGCATGGTACCCATTCCATGGGTCTCAACTCTCCAGGTTTAAGGGATTCTTCCTTCAGCTAAAACATGCATGTGGAACCCAGAGTATGATCCACCATGTGATCGGGAAACGTGTTCAAATGTGTCTCGTTTTCGTCCCCTGGTACTCGGGTGCAACATTCCAGATGCTTTACTAACACTCTCCCCACTTGGAGAGTCAGTGCCTTTAACCTCCTGTTTGGCCCAGTTTGTAATTTCTGTGGAAAATGAACAGGAATAGGGAGAACGAAAGAGAGACTAGCTGGAGGTGTCTGGACGGGCAAATTTAACTTTCATTTCCCACCAGGAAGAGGAATTAACCAAAGGCTCAGCATGCCGTGCCGGAACTACACTAGGGCCTGAAGCAATCCTGCGGTGTTGCGGCCAGCTCACAAGAAATCGAGTTGAAGAAACGAGCTCAGGGGCACTGTAATTCACAAACCTGCAGAGTTATAAATGACAGCTATCGTCCAAAAATATATTGAAGTAAGGCTGCCAAGAGGACTTGAAAGCGGGGCAGAATTGCAGGAAATCGATTTCAGGAGGTACACTGGAATTGCATGTAAAGCATAGGAAAAGAGGCAGAACGTCCACAATGATGCACTTGGCCAAAAAGGGCGTATGCGTTTTTTCCTGAATATATTCAGGAAAAAACGCATACGCCCTTTTTGGCCAACCAAGCAAGCTTGCAAAGGAAATCTGCACTACAATGAAGTCTCACTGCCCCCTGGTCAAAAGGGCCATCTGAAAAATGTGTAAAATCCAGAAAGGCAGGACAGGCCATGGAGAACTGGGAGCCTTGTTATGCTGGTGGGCGGGATGTAAATTGCCAACAGCCACTCTGGAGAAGTGTATGGTGTTTCCTGAAACATCTAAAAAACAAAGCAACAGAGCCTAGGGCACTTCCACTTATGGTCCTATAGCTTAGGGAAATTAAAATAAAAAAGACACAGCCACACCAAAGTTTGGGACGGCTCTGTTTACAAGAACCTCGTTTACGGTACAAGTCCAATAACACAGAAAGCAAAAAATGGATAAAGAAGTTGTGGTACTTATGTACAATGCAATATCACTCAGCAATGAAATCTATGTCATCAGGCCCGTAGCAGCATAATGAGTGGATGCAGGTATGACGAGTCTAAGTGAAATAAGTCACACAGAAAAAGAAACATCATAAGATATCACTACTACACGGAATGTAAACTTGGCTACACAGGAACTGAATTACAAAACAGAACAGGGTCTCAAATGTAGAAAACCAACTTATGCTTGCTTAAGGGGAAAGGTGAGTTGGGGTGCTGCATGAAACCAGAGATTGAAATTAGCACAGATACCGTTCCATAAGCCAAATATGCAATAGACAAGAGCTACTCCTTGCTCAACGAAGTGGACTCAACACCCCATATTAAACGCCTAAGAATATACCTGACTAGAAATAATCTTAAAACCTACGGATTTATATGTCTCCGAAAGAGAATCAAGCGTGTGTACAGCGGCATAAACGCAGCAGTGATAGGATTGGTGAGGTTCGGTGAGCAAATGCAGACCCTTTGAAGTCATATTGCATGGTACCCATTCCATGGGTCTCAACTCTCCAGGTTTAAGGGATTCTTCCTTCAGCTAAAACATGCATGTGGAACCCAGAGTATGATCCACCGTGTGATCGGGAAACGTGTTCAAATGTGTCTCGTTTTCGTCCCTGGTACTCGGGTGCAACATTCCAGATGCTTTACTAACACTCTCCCCACTTGGAGAGTCAGTGCCTTTAACCTCCTGTTTGGCCCAGTTTGTAATTTCTGTGGAAAATGAACAGGAATAGGGAGAACGAAAGAGAGACTAGCTGGAGGTGTCTGGACGGGCAAATTTAACTCTCATTTCCCACCAGGAAGAGGAATTAACCAAAGGCTCAGCGTGCCGTGCCGGAACTACACTAGGGCCTGAAGCAATCCTGCGGTGTTGCGGCCAGCTCACAACAAAGGGAGTTGAAGAAACGAGCTCAGGGGCACTGTAATTCACAAACCTGCAGAGTTATAAATGACAGCTATCGTCCAAAAATATATTGAAGTAAGGCTGCCAAGAGGACTTGAAAGCGGGGCAGAATTGCAGGAAATCGATTTCAGGAGGTACACTGGAATTGCATGTAAAGCATAGGAAAAGAGGTAGAACGTCCACAATCATGCACTTGGCCTAAAAGGGCATATGCTTTTTTTCCTGAATATATTCAGGAAAAAACGCATACGCCCTTTTTGGCCAACCAAGCAAGCTTGCAAAGGAAATCTGCACTACAATGAAGTCTCACTGCCCCCCGGTCAAAAGGGCCATCTGAAAAAAGTGTAAAATCCAGAAAGGCAGGACAGGCCATGGAGAACTGGGAGCTTTGTTATGCCGGTGGGCGGGATGTAAATTGCCAACAGCCACTCTGGAGAAGTGTATGGTGTTTCCTGAAACATCTAAAAAACAAAGCAACAGAGCCTAGGGCACTTCCACTTATGGTCCTATAGCTTAGGGAAATGAAAATCAAAAAGACACAGCCACCCCAAAGTTTGGGACGGCTCTGTTTACAAGAACCTCGTTTACGGTACAAGTTCAATATCACAGAAAGCAAAAAATGGATAAAGAAGTTGTGGTGCTAACGTACAATGCAATATCACTCAGCAATGAAATCTATGTCATCAGGCCCGTAGCAGCATAATGAGTGGATTCAGGTATGATGATTCTAAGTGAAATAAGTCACACAGGAAAAGAAACACCATAAGATATCACTACTACACGGAAGGTAAACTTGGCTACACAAGAACTGAATTACAAAACAGAACAGGGTCTCAAATGTAGAAAACCAACTTATGCTTGCTTAAGGGGAAAGGTGAGTTGGCGTGCTGCATGAAACCAGAGATTGAAATTAGCACAGATACCGTTCCATAAGCCAAATATGTAATAGACAAGAGCTACTCCTTGCTCAACGCAGTGGACTCAACACCCCATATTAAACGCTTAAGAATACACCTGACTAGAAATAATCTTAAAAACTACGGATTTATATGTCTCCGAAAGAGAATCAAGCGTGTGTACAGCGGCATAAATGCAGCAGTGATAGGATTGGTGAGGTTCGGTGAGCAAATGCAGACCCTTTGAAGTCATACTGCATGGTACCCATTCCATGGGTCTCAACTCTCCAAGTTTAAGGGATTCTTCCTTCAGCTAAAACATGCATGTGGAACACAGAATATGATCCACCGTGTGATCAGGAAACGTGTTCAAATGTGTCTCAGTTTTCGTCCCCTGGTACTCGGGTGCAACACTCCAGACGCTTTACTAACACTCTCCCCACTTGGAGAGTCAGTGCCTTTAACCTCCTGTTTGGCCCAGTTTGCAATTTCTGTGGAAAATGAACAGGAATAGGGAGAACCAAAGAGAGACTAGCTGGAGGTGTCTGGACGGGCAAATTTAACTCTCATTTCCCACCAGGAAGAGGAATTAACCAAAGGCTCAGCGTGCCGTGCCGGAACCACACTAGGGCCTGAAGCAATCCTGCGGTGTTGCGGCCAGATCACAATAAAGGGAGTTGAAGAAAGGAGCTCAGGGGCACTGTAATTCACAAACCTGTAGAGTTATAAATGACAGCTATCGTCCAAAAATATATTGAAGTAAGGCTGCCAAGAGGACTTGAAAGCGGGGCAGAATTGCAGGAAACCGATTTCAGGAGGTAGACGGGAATTGCATGTAAAGCATAGGAAAAGAGGCAGAACGTCCACAATGATGCACTTGGCCAAAAAGGGCGTATGCGTTTTTTCCTGAATATATTCAGGAAAAAACGCATACGCCCTTTTTGGCCAACCAAGCAAGCTTGCAAAGGATATCTGCACTACAATGAAGTCTCACTGCCCCCCGGTCAAAAGGGCCATCTGAAAAAAGTGTAAAATCCAGAAAGGCAGGACAGGCCATGGAGAACTGGGAGCCTTGTTATGCTGATGGGCGGGATGTAAATTGCCAACAGCCACTCTGGAGAAGTGTATGGTGTTTCCTGAAACATCTAAAAAACAAAGCAACAGAGCCTAGGTCACTTCCACTTATGGTCCTATAACTTAGGGAAATTAAAATCAAAAAGACACCGTCACCCCAAAGTTTGGGACGGCTCTGTTTACAAGAACCTCGTTTACGGTACAAGTTCAATATCACAGAAAGGGAAAAATGGATAAAGAAGTTGTGGTACTTACGTACAATGCAATATCACTCAGCAATGAAATCTATGTCATCAGGCCCGTAGCAGAATAATGAGTGGATTCAGGTATGATGATTCTAAGTGAAATAAGTCACACAGAAAAAGAAACACCATAAGATATCACTACTACACGGAAGGTAAACTTGGCTACACAAGAACTGAATTACAAAACAGAACAGGGTCTCAAATGTAGAAAACCAACTTATGCTTGCTTAAGGGGAAAGGTGAGTTGGGGTGCTGCATGAAACCAGAGATTGAAATTAGCACAGATACCGTTCCATAAGCCAAATATGTAATAGACAAGAACTACTCCTTGCTCAACGAAGTGGACTCAACACCCCATATTAAACGCCTAAGAATATACCTGACTAGTAAAAATATTAAAACCTACCGATTTATATGTCTCCGAAAGAGAATCAAGCGTGTGTACAGCGGCATAAACGCAGCAGTGATAGGATTGGTGAGGTTCGGTGAGCAAATGCAGACCCTTTGAAGTCATATTGCATGGTACCCATTCCATGGGTCTCAACTCTCCAAGTTTAAGGGATTCTTCCTTCAGCTAAAACATGCATGTGGAACACAGAGTATGATCCACCATGTGATCAGGAAACGTGTTCAAATGTGTCTCGTTTTCGTCCCTGGTACTCGGGTGCAACATTCCAGATGCTTTACTAACACTCTCCCCACTTGGAGAGTCAGTGCCTTTAACCTCCTGTTTGGCCCAGTTTGTAATTTCTGTGGAAAATGAACAGGAATAGGGAGAACGAAAGAGAGACTAGCTGGAGGTGTCTGGACGGGCAAATTTAACTCTCATTTCCCACCAGGAAGAGGAATTAACCAAAGGCTCAGCGTGCCGTGCCGGAACTACACTAGGGCCTGAAGCAATCCTGCGGTGTTGCGGCCAGCTCACAACAAAGGGAGTTGAAGAAACGAGCTCAGGGGCACTGTAATTCACAAACCTGCAGAGTTATAAATGACAGCTATCGTCCAAAAATATATTGAAGTAAGGCTGCCAAGAGGACTTGAAAGCGGGGCAGAATTGCAGGAAATTCATTTCAGGAGGTACACTGGAATTGCATGTAAAGCATAGGAAAAGAGGCAGAACGTCCACAATCATGCACTTGGCCTAAAAGGGCATATGCTTTTTTTCCTGAATATATTCAGGAAAAAACGCATACGCCCTTTTTGGCCAACCAAGCAAGCTTGCAAAGGAAATCTGCACTACAATGAAGTCTCACTGCCCCCCGGTCAAAAGGGCCATCTGAAAAAAGTGTAAAATCCAGAAAGGCAGGACAGGCCATGGAGAACTGGGAGCTTTGTTATGCCGGTGGGCGGGATGTAAATTGCCAACAGCCACTCTGGAGAAGTGTATGGTGTTTCCTGAAACATCTAAAAAACAAAGCAACAGAGCCTAGGGCACTTCCACTTATGGTCCTATAGCTTAGGGAAATGAAAATCAAAAAGACACAGCCACCCCAAAGTTTGGGACGGCTCTGTTTACAAGAACCTCGTTTACGGTACAAGTTCAATATCACAGAAAGCAAAAAATGGATAAAGAAGTTGTGGTGCTAACGTACAATGCAATATCACTCAGCAATGAAATCTATGTCATCAGGCCCGTAGCAGCATAATGAGTGGATTCAGGTATGATGATTCTAAGTGAAATAAGTCACACAGGAAAAGAAACACCATAAGATATCACTACTACACGGAAGGTAAACTTGGCTACACAAGAACTGAATTACAAAACAGAACAGGGTCTCAAATGTAGAAAACCAACTTATGCTTGCTTAAGGGGAAAGGTGAGTTGGGGTGCTGCATAAAACCAGAGATTGAAATTAGCACAGATACCGTTCCATAAGCCAAATATGTAATAGACAAGAGCTACTCCTTGCTCAACGCAGTGGACTCAACACCCCATATTAAACGCTTAAGAATACACCTGACTAGAAATAATCTTAAAAACTACGGATTTATATGTCTCCGAAAGAGAATCAAGCGTGTGTACAGCGGCATAAACGCAGCAGTGATAGGATTGGTGAGGTTCGGTGAGCAAATGCAGACCCTTTGAAGTCATATTGCATGGTACCCATTCCATGGGTCTCAACTCTCCAAGTTTAAGGGATTCTTCCTTCAGCTAAAACATGCATGTGGAACACAGAGTATGATCCACCGTGTGATCAGGAAATGTGTTCAAATGTGTCTCAGTTTTCGTCCCCTGGTACTCGGGTGCAACACTCCAGACGCTTTACTAACACTCTCCCCACGTGGAGAGTCAGTGCCTTTAACCTCCTGTTTGGCCCAGTTTGCAATTTCTGTGGAAAATGAACAGGAATAGGGAGAACCAAAGAGAGACTAGCTGGAGGTGTCTGGACGGGCAAATTTAACTCTCATTTCCCACCAGAAAGAGGAATTAACCAAAGGCTCAGCATGCCGTGCCGGAACCACACTAGGGCCTGAAGCAATCCTGCGGTGTTGCGGCCAGCTCACAAGAAAGCGAGTTGAAGAAAGGAGCTCAGGGGCACTGTAATTCACAAACCTGCAGAGTTATAAATGACAGCTATCGTCCAAAAATATATTGAAGTAAGGCTGCCAAGAGGACTTGAAAGCGGGGCAGGATTGCAGGAAACCGATTTCAGGAGGTAGACGGGAATTGCATGTAAAGCATAGGAAAAGAGGCAGAACGTCCACAATGATGCACTTGGCCAAAAAGGGCGTATGCGTTTTTTCCTGAATATATTCAGGAAAAAACGCATACGCCCTTTTTGGCCAACCAAGCAAGCTTGCAAAGGAAATCTGCACTACAATGAAGTCTCACTGCCCCCCGGTCAAAAGGGCCATCTGAAAAAAGTGTAAAATCCAGAAAGGCAGGACAGGCCATGGAGAACTGGGAGCCTTGTTATGCTGATGGGCGGGATGTAAATTGCCAACAGCCACTCTGGAGAAGTGTATGGTGTTTCCTGAAACATCTAAAAAACAAAGCAACAGAGCCTAGGGCACTTCCACTTATGGTCCTATAGCTTAGGGAAATTAAAATCAAAAAGACACAGCCACCCCAAACTTTGGGACGGCTCTGTTTACAAGAACCTCGTTTACAGTACAAGTTCAATATCACAGAAAGCGAAAAATGGATACAGAAGTTGTGGTACTTACGTACAATGCAATATCACTCAGCAATGAAATCTATGTCATCAGGCCCGTAGCAGCATAATGAGTGGATTCAGGTATGATGATTCTAAGTGAAATAAGTCACACAGAAAAAGAAACACCATAAGATATCACTACTACACGGAAGGTAAACTTGGCTACACAAGAACTGAATTACAAAACAGAACAGGGTCTCAAATGTAGAAAACCAACTTATGCTTGCTTGAGGGGAAAGGTGAGTTGGGGTGCTGCATGAAACCAGAGATTGAAATTAGCACAGATACCGTTCCATAAGCCAAATATGTATTAGACAAGAGCTACTCCTTGCTCAACGAAGTGGACTCAACACCCCATATTAAACGCCTAAGAATATACCTGACTAGTAAGAATATTAAAACCTACGGATTTATATGTCTCCGAAAGAGAATCAAGCGTGTGTACAGCAGCATAAACGCAGCAGTGATAGGATTGGTGAGGTTCGGTGAGCAAACGCAGACCCTTTGAAGTCATATTGCATGGTACCCATTCCATGGGTCTCAACTCTCCAAGTTTAAGGGATTCTTCCTTCAGCTAAAACATGCATGTGGAACACAGAGTATGATCCACCGTGTGATCAGGAAACGTGTTCAAATGTGTCTCAGTTTTCGTCCCCTGGTACTCGGGTGCAACACTCCAGACGCTTTACTAACACTCTCTCCACTTGGAGAGTCAGTGCCTTTAACCTCCTGTATGGCCCAGTTTGCAATTTCTGCGGAAAATGTACAGGAATAGGGAGAACCAATGATAAACTAGCTGGAGGTGTCTGGACGGGCAAATTTAACTCTCATTTCCCACCAGGAAGAGGAATTAACCAAAGGCTCAGCGTGCCGTGCCGGATCCACACTAGGGCCTGAAGCAATCCTGCGGTGTTGCGGCCAGCTCACAAAAAAGCGAGTTGAAGAAAGGAGCTCAGGGGCACTGTAATTCACAAACCTGCAGAGTTATAAATGACAGCTATCGTCCAAAAATATATTGAAGTAAGGCTGCCAAGAGGACTTGAAAGCGGGACAGAATTGCACGAAACCGATTTCAGGAGGTAGACTGGAATTGCATGTAAAGCATAGGAAAAGAGGCAGAACATCCACAACGATGCACTTGGCCAAAAAGGGCGTATGCATTTTTTCCTGAATATATTCAGGAAAAAACGCATACGCCCTTTTTGGCCAACCAAGCAAGCTTGCAAAGGAAATCTGCACTACAATGAAGTCTCACTGCCCCCCGGTCAAAAGGGCCATCTGAAAAAAGTGTAAAATCCAGAAAGGCAGGACAGGCCATGGAGAACTGGGAGCCTTGTTATGCTGATGGGCGGGATGTAAATTGCCAACAGCCACTGTGGAGAAGTGTATGGTATTTCCTGAAACATCTAAAAAACAAAGCAACAGAGCCTAGGGCACTTCCACTTATGGTCCTATAGCTTAGGGAAATTAAAATCAAAAAGACACGGTCACCCCAAAGTTTGGGACGGCTCTGTTTACAAGAACCTCGTTTACGGTACAAGTTCAATATCACAGAAAGGGAAAAATGGATAAAGAAGTTGTGGTACTTACGTACAATGCAATATCACTCAGCAATGAAATCTATGTCATCAGGCCCGTAGCAGCATAATGAGTGGATTCAGGTATGATGATTCTAAGTGAAATAAGTCACACAGAAAAAGAAACACCATAAGATATCACTACTACACGGAAGGTAAACTTGGCTACACAAGAACTGAATTACAAAACAGAACAGGGTCTCAAATGTAGAAAACCAACTTATGCTTGCTTAAGGGGAAAGGTGAGTTGGGGTGCTGCATGAAACCAGAGATTGAAATTAGCACAGATACCGTTCCATAAGCCAAATATGTAATAGACAAGAGCTACTCCTTGCTCAACGAAGTGGACTCAACACCCCATATTAAACGCTTAAGAATACACCTGACTAGAAATAATCTTAAAAACTACGGATTTATATGTCTCCGAAAGAGAATCAAGCGTGTGTACAGCGGCATAAACGCAGCAGTGATAGGAGTGGTGAGGTTCGGTGAGCAAATGCAGACCCTTTGAAGTCATATTGCATGGTACCCATTCCATGGGTCTCAACTCTCCAAGTTTAAGGGATTCTTCCTTCAGCTAAAACATGCATGTGGAACACAGAGTATGATCCACCGTGTGATCAGGAAACGTGTTCAAATGTGTCTGAGTTTTCGTCCCCTCGTACTCGGGTGCAACACTCCAGACGCTTTACTAACACTCTCCCCACTTGGAGAGTCAGTGCCTTTAACCTCCTGTATGGCCCAGTTTGCAATTTCTGCGGAAAATGTACAGGAATAGGGAGAACCAATGAGAAACTAGCTGGAGGTGTCTGGACGGGAAAATTTAACTCTCATTTCCCACCAGAAAGAGGAATTAACCAAAGGCTCAGCATGGCGTGCCGGAACCACACTAGGGCCTGAAGCAATCCTGCGGTGTTGCGGCCAGCTCACAAGAAAGCGAGTTGAAGAAAGGAGCTCAGGGGCACTGTAATTCACAAACCTGCAGAGTTATAAATGACAGCTATCGTCCAAAAATATATTGAAGTAAGGCTGCCAAGAGGACTTGAAAGCGGGGCAGAATTGCAGGAAACCGATTTCAGGAGGTAGACTGGAATTGCATGTAAAGCATAGGAAAAGAGGCAGAACGTCCACAATGATGCACTTGGCCAAAAAGGGCGTATGCGTTTTTTCCTGAATATATTCAGGAAAAAACGCATACGCCCTTTTTGGCCAACCAAGCAAGCTTGCAAAGGAAATCTGCACTACAATGAAGTCTCACTGCCCCCCGGTCAAAAGGGCCATCTGAAAAATGTGTAAAATCCAGAAAGGCAGGACAGGCCATGGAGAACTGGGAGCCTTGTTATGCTGGTGGGCGTGATGTAAATTGCCAACAGCCACTCTGGAGAAGTGTATGGTGTTTCCTGAAACATCTAAAAAACAAAGCAACAGAGCCTAGGGCACTTCCACTTATGGTCCTATAGCTTAGGGAAATGAAAATCAAAAAGACACAGCCACCCCAAAGTTTGGGACGGCTCTGTTTACAAGAACCTCGTTTACGGTACAAGTTCAATATCACAGAAAGCAAAAAATGGATAAAGAAGTTGTGGTACTTAGGTACAATGCAATATCACTCAGCAATGAAATCTATGTCATCAGGCCCGTAGCAGCATAATGAGTGGATGCAGGTATGATGAGTCTAAGTGAAATAAGTCACACAGAAAAAGAAACATCATAAGATATCACTACTACACGGAATGTAAACTTGGCTACACAGGAACTGAATTACAAAACAGAACAGGGTCTCAAATGTAGAAAACCAACTTATGCTTGCTTAAGGGGAAAGGTGAGTTGGGGTGCTGCATGAAACCAGAGATTGAAATTAGCACAGATACCGTTCCATAAGCCAAATATGCAATAGACAAGAGCTACTCCTTGCTCAACGAAGTGGACTCAACACCCCATATTAAACGCCTAAGAATATACCTGACTAGAAATAATCTTAAAACCTACGGATTTATATGTCTCCGAAAGAGAATCAAGCGTGTGTACAGCGGCATAAACGCAGCAGTGATAGGATTGGTGAGGTTCGGTGAGCAAATGCAGACCCTTTGAAGTCATATTGCATGGTACCCATTCCATGGGTCTCAACTCTCCAGGTTTAAGGGATTCTTCCTTCAGCTGAAACATGCATGTGGAACCCAGAGTATGATCCACCGTGTGATCGGGAAACGTGTTCAAATGTGTTTCGTTTTCATCCCTGGTACTCGGGTGCAACATTCCAGATGCTTTACTAACACTCTCCCCACTTGGAGAGTCAGTGCCTTTAACCTCCTGTTTGGCCCAGTTTGTAATTTCTGTGGAAAATGAACAGGAATAGGGAGAACGAAAGAGAGACTAGCTGGAGGTGTCTGGACGGGCAAATTTAACTCTCGTTTCCCACCAGGAAGAGGAATTAACCAAAGGCTCAGCGTGCCGTGCCGGAACTACACTAGGGCCTGAAGCAATCCTGCGGTGTTGCGGCCAGCTCACAAGAAAGCGAGTTGAAGAAACGAGCTCTGGGGCACTGTAATTCACAAACCTGCAGAGTTATAAATGACAGCTATCGTCCAAAAATATATTGAAGTAAGGCTGCCAAGAGGAGTTGAAAGCGGGGCAGAATTGCAGGAAATCGATTTCAGGAGGTACACTGGAATTGCATGTAAAGCATAGGAAAAGAGGCAGAACGTCCACAATGATGCACTTGGCCTAAAAGGGCATATGCTTTTTTTCCTGAATATATTCAGGAAAAAACGCATACGCCCTTTTTGGCCAACCAAGCAAGCTTGCAAAGGAAATCTGCACTACAATGAAGTCTCACTGCCCCCCGGTCGAAAGGGCCATCTGAAAAAAGTGTAAAATCCAGAAAGGCAGGACAGGCCATGGAGAATGGCAGCCTTGTTATGCTGGTGGGCGGGATGTAAATTGCCAACAGCCACTCTGGAGAAGTGTATGGTGTTTCCTGAAACATCTAAAAAACAAAGCAACAGAGCCTAGGGCACTTCCACTTATGGTCCTATAGCTTAAGGAAATTAAAATCAAAAAGACACAGCCACCCCAAAGTTTGGGACGGCTCTGTTTACAAGAACCTCGTTTACGGTACAAGTTCAATATCACAGAAAGCAAAAAATGGATAAAGAAGTTGTGGTACTTACGTACAATGCAATATCACTCAGCAATGAAATCTATGTCATCAGGCCCGTAGCAGCATAATGAGTGGATTCAGGTACGATGATTCTAAGTGAAATAAGTCACACAGAAAAAGAAACATCATAAGATATCACTACTACACGGAATGTAAACTTGGCTACACAGGAACTGAATTACAAAACAGAACAGGGTGTCAAATGTAGAAAACCAACTTATGCTTGCTTAAGGGGAAAGGTGAGTTGGGGTGCTGCATGAAACCAGAGATTGAAATTAGCACAGATACCGATCCATAAGCCAAATATGCAATAGACAAGAGCTACTCCTTGCTGAACGAAGTGGACTCAACACCCCATATTAAACGCCTAAGAATATACCTGACTAGAAATAATCTTAAAACCTACGGATTTATATATCTCTGAAAGAGAATCAAGCGTGTGTACAGCGGCATAAACGCAGCAGTGATAGGATTGGTGAGGTTCAGTGAGCAAATGCAGACCCTTTGAAGTCATATTGCATGGTACCCATTCCATGGGTCTCAACTCTCCAGGTTTAAGGGATTCTTCCTTCAGCTAAAACATCCATGTGGAACCCAGAGTATGATCCACCGTGTGATCGGGAAACGTGTTCAAATGTGTCTCGTTTTCGTCCCTGGTACTCGGGTGCAACAATCCAGATGCTTTACTAACACTCTCCCCACTTGGAGAGTCAGTGCCTTTAACCTCCTGTTTGGCCCAGTTTGTAATTTCTGTGAAAAATGAACAGGAATAGGGAGAACGAAAGAGAGACTATCTGGAGGTGTCTGGATGGGCAAATTTAACTCTCATTTCCCACCAGGAAGAGGAATTAACCAAAGGCTCAGCGTGCCGTGCCGGAACTACACTAGGGCCTGAAGCAATCCTGCGGTGTTGCGGCCAGCTCACAAGAAAGAGAGTTGAAGAAACGAGCTCAGGGGCACTGTAATTCACAAACCTGCAGAGTTATAAATGACAGCTATCGTCCAAAAATATATTGAAGTAAGGCTGCCAAGAGGACTTGAAAGCGGGGCAGAATTGCAGGAAACCGATTTCAGGAGGTAGACGGGAATTGCATGTAAAGCATAGGAAAAGAGGCAGAACGTCCACAATGATGCACTTGGCCAAAAAGGGCGTATGCGTTTTTTCCTGAATATATTCAGGAAAAAACGCATACGCCCTTTTTGGCCAACCAAGAAAGCTTGCAAAGGAAATCTGCACTACAATGAAGTCTCACTGCCCCCCGGTCAAAAGGGCCATCTGAAAAAAGTGTAAAATCCAGAAAGGCAGGACAGGCCATGGAGAACTGGGAGCCTTGTTATGCTGGTGGGCGGGATGTAAATTGCCAACAGCCACTCTGGAGAAGTGTATGGTGTTTCCTGAAACATCTAAAAAACAAAGCAACAGAGCCTAGGGCACTTCCACTTATGGTCCTATAGCTTAGGGAAATTAAAATCAAAAAGACACAGCCACCCCAAAGTTTGGGACGGCTCTGTTTACAAGAACCTCGTTTACGGTACAAGTTCAATATCACAGAAAGCGAAAAATGGATAAAGAAGTTGTGGTACTTACGTACAATGCAATATCACTCAGCAATGAAATCTATGTCATCAGGCCCGTCGCAGCATAATGAGTGGATTCAGGTATGATGATTCTAAGTGAAATAAGTCACACAGAAAAAGAAACACCATAAGATATCACTACTACACGGAAGGTAAACTTGGCTACACAAGAACTGAATTACAAAACAGAACAGGGTCTCAAATGTAGAAAACCAACTTATGCTTGCTTGAGGGGAAAGGTGAGTTGGGGTGCTGCATGAAACCAGAGATTGAAATTAGCACAGATACCGTTCCATAAGCCAAATATGTAATAGACAAGAGCTACTCCTTGCTCAACGCAGTGGACTCAACACCCCATATTAAACGCCTAAGAATATACCTGACTAGAAATAATCTTAAAACCTACGGATTTATATGTCTCCGAAAGAGAATCAAGCGTGTGTACGGCTGCATAAATGCAGCAGTGATAGGATTGGTGAGGTTCGGTGAGCAAATGCAGACCCTTTGAAGTCATACTGCATGGTCCCCATTCCATGGGTCTCAACTCTCCAGGTTTAAGGGATTCTTCCTTCAGCTGAAACATGCATGTGGAACCCAGAGTATGATCCACCGTGTGATCGGGAAACGTGTTCAAATGTGTCTCAGTTTTCGTCCCCTGGTACTCGGGTGCAACATTCAAGACGCTTTACTAACACTCTCCCCACTTGGAGAGTCAGTGTCTTTAAACTCCTGTTTGGCCCAGTTTGCAATTTCTGCGGAAAATGTACAGGAATAGGGAGAACCAAAGAGAGACTAGCTGGAGGTGTCTGGACGGGCAAATTTAACTCTCATTTCCCACCAGGAAGAGGAATTAACCAAAGGCTCAGCGTGCCGTGCCGGAACCACACTAGGGCCTGAAGCAATCCTGCGGTGTTGCGGCCAGCTCACAAGAAAGCAAGTTGAAGAAAGGAGCTCAGGGGCACTGTAATTCACAAACCTGCAGAGTTATAAAGGACAGCTATCGTCCAAAAATATATTGAAGTAAGGCTGCCAAGAGGACTTGAAAGCGGGGCAGAATTGCAGGAAACCGATTTCAGGAGGTAGACGGGAATTGCATGTACAGCATAGGAAAAGAGGCAGAACGTCCACAATGATGCACTTGGCCAAAAAGGGCGTATGCGTTTTTTCCTGAATATATTCAGGAAGAAACGCATACGCCCTTTCTGGCCAACCAAGCAAGCTCTCAAAGGAAATCTGCACTACAATGAAGTCTCACTTCACCCCGGTCAAAGGGCCATCTGAAAAAAGTGTAAAATCCAGAAAGGCAGGACAGGCCATGGAGAACTGGGAGCCTTGTTATGCTGATGGGCGGGATGTAAATTGCCAGCAGCCACTCTGGAGAAGTGTATGGTGTTTCCTGAAACATCTAAAAAACAAAGCAACAGAGCCTAGGGCACTTGCACTTATGGTCCTATAGCTTAGGGAAATTAAAATCAAAAAGACACAGCCACCCCAAAGTTTGGGCCGGCTCTGTTTACAAGAACCTCGTTTATGGTACAAGTTCAATATCACAGAAAGCGAAAAATGGATAAAGAAGTTGTGGTACTTACGTACAATGCAATATCACTCAGCATTGAAATCTATGTCATCAGGCCCGTAGCAGCATAATGAGTGGATTCAGGTACGATGATTCTAAGTGAAATAAGTCACACAGAAAAAGAAACATCATAAGATATCACCAATACACGGAATGTAAACTTGGCTACAAAGGAACTGAATTACAAAACAGAACAGGGTCTCAAATGTAGAAAACCAACTTATGCTTGCTTAAGGGGAAAGGTGAGTTGGGGTGCTGCATGAATCCAGAGATTGAAATTAGCACAGATACCGTTCCATAAGCCAAATATGCAATAGACAAGAGCTACTCCTTGCTGAACGAAGTGGACTCAACACCCCATATTAAACGCCTAAGAATATACCTGACTAGAAATAATCTTAAAACCTACGGATTTATTTGTCTCCGAAAGAGAATCAAGCGTGTGTACGGCGGCATAAACGCAGCAGTGATAGGATTGGTGAGGTTCGGTGAGCAAATGCAGACCCTTTGAAGTCATATTGCATGGTACCCATTCCATGGGTCTCAACTCTCCAGGTTTAAGGGATTCTTCCTTCAGCTAAAACATGCATGTGGAACCCAGAGTATGATCCACCGTGTGATCGGGAAACGTGTTCAAATGTGTCTCGTTTTCGTCCCCTGGTACTCGGGTGCAACATTCCAGATGCTTTACTAACACTCTCCCCACTTGGAGAGTCAGTGCCTTTAACCTCCTGTTTGGCCCAGTTTGTAATTTCTGTGGAAAATGAACAGGAATAGGGAGAACGAAAGAGAGACTAGCTGGAGGTGTCTGGACGGGCAAATTTAACTCTCATTTCCCACCAGGAAGAGGAATTAACCAAAGGCTCATCGTGCCGTGCCGGAACTACACTAGGGCCTGAAGCAATCCTGCGGTGTTGCGGCCAGCTCACAAGAAAGTGAGTTGAAGAAAGGAGCTCAGGGGCACTGTAATTCACAAACCTGCAGAGTTATAAATGACAGCTATCGTCCAAAAATATATTGAAGTAAGGCTGCCAAGAGGACTTGAAAGCGGGGCAGAATTGCAGGAAATCGATTTCAGGAGGTAGACTGGAATTGCATGTAAAGCATAGGAAAAGAGGCAGAACGTCCACAATGATGCACTTGGCCAAAAAGGGCGTATGCGTTTTTTCCTGAATATATTCAGGAAAAAACGCATACGCCCTTTTTGGCCAACCAAGCAAGCTTGCAAAGGATATCTGCACTACAATGAAGTCTCACTGCCCCCCGGTCAAAAGGGCCATCTGAAAAAAGTGTAAAATCCAGAAAGGCAGGACAGGCCATGGAGAACTGGGAGCCTTGTTATGCTGATGGGCGGGATGTAAATTGCCAACAGCCACTCTGGAGAAGTGTATGGTGTTTCCTGAAACATCTAAAAAACAAAGCAACAGAGCCTAGGGCACTTCCACTTATGGTCCTATAGCTTAGGGAAATTAAATTCAAAAAGACACAGTCACCCCAAATTTGGGACGGCTCTGTTTACAAGAACCTCGTTTATGGTACAAGTTCAATATCACAGAAAGCGAAAAATGGATAAAGAAGTTGTGGTACTTACGTACAATGCAATATCACTCAGTAATGAAATCTATGTCATCAGGCCCGTACCAGCATAATGAGTGGATTCAGGTATGATGATTCTAAGTGAAATAAGTCACACAGAAAAAGAAACATCATAAGATATCACTACTACACGGAATGTAAACTTGGCTACACAAGAACTGAATTACAAAACAGAACAGGGTCTCAAATGTAGAAAACCAACTTATGCTTGCTTAAGGGGAAAGGTGAGTTGGGGTGCTGCATAAAACCAGAGATTGAAATTAGCACAGATACCATTCCATAAGCCAAATATGTAATAGACAAGAGCTACTCCTTGCTAAACGAAGTGTACTCAACACCCCATATTAAACGCCTAAGAATACACCTGACTAGTAAGAATCTTAAAACCTATGGATTTATATGTCTCCGAAAGAGAATCAAGCGTGTGTACAGCGGCATAAACGCAGCAGTGATAGGATTTGTGAGGTTCGGTGAGCAAATGCAGACCCTTTGAAGTCATACTGCATGGTACCCATTCCATGGGTCTCAACTCTCCAGGTTTAAGGGATTCTTCCTTCAGCTGAAACATGCATGTGGAACACAGAGTATGATCCACCGTGTGATCAGGAAACGTGTTCAAATGTGTCTCAGTTTTCATCCCCTGGTACTCAGGTGCAACATTCAAGACGCTTTACTAACTCTCTCCCCACTTGGAGAGTCAGTGTCTTTAAACTCCTGTTTGGCCCAGTTTGCAATTTCTGCGGAAAATGTACAGGAATAGGGAGAACCAATGAGAAACTAGCTGGAGGTGTCTGGACGGGCAAATTTAACTCTCATTTCCCACCAGAAAGAGGAATTAACCAAAGGCTCAGCATGCCGTGCCGGAACCACACTAGGGCCTGAAGCAAACCTGCGGTGTTGTGGCCAGCTCACAAGAAAGCGAGTTGAAGAAAGGAGCTCAGGGGCACTGTAATTCACAAACCAGCAGAGTTATAAATGACAGCTATCGTCCAAAAATATATTGAAGTAAGGCTGCCAAGAGGACATGAAAGCGGGGCAGGATTGCAGGAAACCGATTTCAGGAGGTAGACAGGAATTGCATGTAAAGCATAGGAAAAGAGGCAGAACGTCCACAATGATGCACTTGGCCAAAAAGGGCGTATGCGTTTTTTCCTGAATATATTCAGGAAAAAACGCATACGCCCTTTTTGGCCAACCAAGCAAGCTTGCAAAGGAAATCTGCACTACAATGAAGTCTCACTGCCCCCCGGTCAAAAGGGCCATCTGAAAAAAGTGTAAAATCCAGAAAGGCAGGACAGGCCATGGAGAACTGGGAGCCTTGTTATGCTGGTGGACGGGATGTAAATTGCCAACAGCCACTCTGGAGAAGTGTATGGTGTTTCCTGAAACATCTAAAAAACTAAGCAACAGAGCCTAGGGCACTTCCACTTATGGTCCTATAGCTTAGGGAAATTAAAATCAGAAAGACACAGCCACCCCAAAGTTTGGGCCGGCTCTGTTTACAAGAACCTCGTTTACGGTACAAGTTCAATATCACAGAAAGCGAAAAATGGATAAAGAAGTTGTGGTACTTACGTACAATGCAATATCACTCAGCAATGAAATCTATGTCATCAGGCCCGTAGCAGCATAATGAGTGGATGCAGGTACGATGATTCTAAGTGAAATAAGTCACACAGAAAAAGAAACATCATAAGGTATCACTACTACACGGAATGTAAACTTGGCTACACAGGAACTGAATTACAAAACAGAACAGGGTCTCAAATGTAGAAAACCAACTTATGCTTGCTTAAGGGGAAAGGTGAGTTGGGGTGCTGCATAAAACCAGAGATTGAAATTAGCACAGATACCGTTCCATAAGCCAAATATGTAATAGACAAGAGCTACTCCTTGCTCAATGCAGTGGACTCAACACCCCATATTAAACGCCTAAGAATATACCTGACTAGAAATAATCTTAAAACCTACGGATTTATATGTCTCCGAAAGAGAATCAAGCGTGTGTACGGCGGCATAAACGCAGCAGTGATAGGATTGGTGAAGTTCGGTGAGCAAATGCAGACCCTTTGAAGTCATATTGCATGGTACCCATTCCATGGGTCTCAACTCTCCAGGTTTAAGGGATTCTTCCTTCACCTAAAACATGCATGTGGAACCCAGAGTATGATCCACCGTGTGATCAGGAAACGTGTTCAAATGTGTCTCAGTTTTCGTCCCGTGGAACTCGGGTGCAACATTCAAGACGCTTTACTAACTCTCTCCCCACTTGGAGAGTCAGTGTCTTTAAACTCCTGTTTGGCCCATTTTGCAATTTCTGAGGAAAATGTACAGGAATAGGGAAAACCAATGAGAGACTAGCTGGAGGTGTCTGGACGGGCAAATTTAACTCTCATTTCCCACCAGGAAGAGGAATTAACCAAAGGTTCAGCGTGCTGTGCCGGAACCACACTAGGGCCTGAAGCAATCCTGCGGTGTTGCGGCCAGCTCACAAGAAAGCGAGTTGAAGAAAGGAGCTCAGGGGCACTGTAATTCACAAACCTGCAGAGTTATAAATGACAGCTATCGTCCAAAAATATATTGAAGTAAGGCTGCCAAGAGGACTTGAAAGCGGGGCAGAATTGCAGGAAACCGATTTCAGGAGGTAGACGGGAATTGCATGTAAAGCATAGGAAAAGAGGCAGAACGTCCACAATGATGCACTTGGCCTAAAAGGGCGTATGGGTTTTTTCCTGAATATATTCAGGAAAAAACGCATACGCCCTTTTTGGCCAACCAAGCAAGCTTGCAAAGGAAATGTGCACTACCATGAAGTCTCACTGCCCCCCGGTCAAAAGGGCCATCTGAAAAAAGTGTAAAATCCAGAAAGGCAGGACAGGCCATGGAGAACTGGGAACCTTGTTATGCTGGTGGGCGGGATGTAAATTGCCAACAGCCACTCTGGAGAAGTGTATGGTGTTTCCTGAAACATCTAAAAAACAAAGCAACAGAGCCTAGGGCACTTCCACTTATGGTCCTATAGCTTAGGGAAATTAAAATCAAAAAGACACAGCCACCCCAAAATTTGGGACGGCTCTGTTTACAAGAACCTCGTTTACGGTACAAGTTCAATATCACAGAAAGCAAAAAATGGATAAAGAAGTTGTGGTACTTACGTACAATGCAATATCACTCAGCAATGAAATCTATGTCATCAGGCCCGTAGCAGCATAATGAGTGGATGCAGGTATGATCAGTCTAAGTGAAATAAGTCACACAGAAAAAGAAACATCATAAGATATCACTACTACACGGAATGTAAACTTGGCTACACAGGAACTGAATTACAAAACAGAACAGGGTCTCAAATGTAGAAAACCAACTTATGCTTGCTTAAGGGGAAAGGTGAGTTGGGGTGCTGCATAAAACGAGAGATTGAAATTAGCACAGATACCGTTCCATAAGCCAAATATGTAATAAACAAGAGCTACTCCTTGCTCAACGAAGTGGACTCAACACCCCATATTAAACGCTTAAGAATACACCTGAATAGAAATAATCTTAAAAAGTACGGATTTATATGTCTCCGAAAGAGAATCAAGCATGTGTACAGCGGCATAATCGCAGCAGTGATAGGATTGGTGAGGTTCAGTGAGCAAATGCAGACCCTTTGAAGTCATATTGCATGGTACCCATTCCATGGGTCTCAACTCTCCAAGTTTAAGGGATTCTTCCTTCATCTAAAACATGCATGTGGAACACAGAGTATGATCCACCGTGTGATCAGGAAACGTGTTCAAATGTGTCTCAGTTTTCGTCCCCTGGTACTCGGGTGCAACACTCCAGACGCTTTACTAACACTCTCCCCACTTGGAGAGTCAGTGCCTTTAACCTCCTGTATGGCCCAGTTTGCAATTTCTGCGGAAAATGTACAGGAATAGGGAGAACCAATGAGAAACTAGCTGGAGGTGTCTGGACGGGCAAATTTAACTCTCATTTCCGACCAGAAAGAGGAATTAACCAAAGGCTCAGCATGCCGTGCCGGAACCACACTAGGGCCTGAAGCAATCCTGCGGTGTTGCGGCCAGCTCACAAGAAAGCGAGTTGAAGAAAGGAGCTCAGGGGCACTGTAATTCACAAACCTGCAGAGTTATAAATGACAGCTATCGTCCAAAAATATATTGAAGTAAGGCTGCCAAGAGGACTTGAAAGCGGGGCAGAATTGCAGGAAACCGATTTCAGGAGGTAGACGGGAATTGCATGTAAAGCATAGGAAAAGAGGCAGAACGGCCACAATGATGCACTTGGCTAAAAAGGGCGTATGCGTTTTTTCCTGAATATATTCAGGAAAAAACGCATACGCCCTTTTTGGCCAAACAAGCAAGCTTGCAAAGGAAATCTGCACTACAATGAAGTCTCACTGCCCCCCGGTCAAAAGGGCCATCTGAAAAAAGTGTAAAATCCAGAAAGGCAGGACAGGCCATGGAGAACAGGGAGCCTTGTTATGCTGATGGGCGGGATGTAAATTGCCAACAGCCACTCTGGAGAAGTGTATGGTGTTTCCTGAAACATCTAAAAAACTAAGCAACAGAGCCTAGGGCACTTCCACTTATGGTCCTATAGCTTAGGGAAATTAAAATAAAAAAGACACAGCCACCCCAAAGTTTGGGACGGCTCTGTTTACAAGAACCTCCTTTACGGTACAAGTTCAATATCACAGAAAGCGAAAAATGGATAAAGAAGTTGTGGTACTTACGTACAATGCAATATCACTCAGCAATGAAATCTATGTCATCAGGCCCGTAGCATCATAATGAGTGGATTCAGGTATGATGATTCTAAGTGAAATAAGTCACACAGAAAAAGAAACACCATAAGATATCACTACTACACGGAAGGTAAACTTGGCTACACAAGAACTGAATTACAAAACAGAACAGGGTCTCAAATGTAGAAAACCAACTTATGCTTGCTTGAGGGGAAAGGTGAGTTGGGGTTCTGCATGAAACCAGAGATTGAAATTAGCACAGATACCGTTCCATAAGCCAAATATGTAATAGACAAGAGCTACTCCTTCCTCAACGAAGTGGACTCAACACCCCATATTAAACGCCTAAGAATATACCTGACTAGTAAGAATATTAAAACCTACCGATTTATATGTCTCCAAAAGAGAATCAAGCGTGTGTACGGCGGCATAAACGCAGCAGTGATAGGATTGGTGAAGTTCGGTGAGCAAATGCAGACCCTTTGAAGTCATATTGCATGGTACCCATTCCATGGGTCTCAACTCTCCAGGTTTAAGGGATTCTTCCTTCAGCTAAAACATGCATGTGGAACCCAGAGTATGATCCACCGTGTTATCGGGAAACGTGTTCAAATGTATCTCAGTTTTTGTCCCGTGGAACTCGGGTGCAACATTCCAGATGCTTTACTAACACTCTCCCCACTTGGAGAGTCAGTGCCTTTAACCTCCTGTTTGGCCCAGTTTGCAATTTCTGTGGAAAATGAACAGGAATAGGGAGAACCAAAGAGAGAATAGCTGGAGGTGTCTGGACGGGCAAATTTAACTCTCATTTCCCACCAGGAAGAGGAATTAACCAAAGGCTCAGCATGCCGTGCCGTAACCATACTAGGGCCTGAAGCAATCCTGCGGTGTTGCGGCCAGCTCACAAGAAAGCGAGTTGAAGAAAGGAGCTCAGGGGCACTGTAATTCACAAACCTGCAGAGTTATAAATGACAGCTATCGTCCAAAAATATATTGAAGTAAGGCTGCCAAGAGGACTTGAAAGCGGGGCAGAATTGCAGGAAACCGATTTCAGGAGGTAGACGGGAATTGCATGTAAAGCATAGGAAAAGAGGCAGAACGTCCACAATGATGCACTTGGCCAAAAAGGGCGTATGCGTTTTTTCCTGAATATATTCAGGAAAAAACGCATACGCCCTTTTTGGCCAACCAAGCAAGCTTTCAAAGGAAATCTGCACTACAATGAAGTCTCACTGCCCCCCGGTCAAAAGGGCCATCTGAAAAAAGTGTAAAATCCAGAAAGGCAGGACAGGCCATGGAGAACTGGGAGCCTTGTTATGCTGATGGGCGGGATGTAAATTGCCAACAGCCACTCTGGAGAAGTGTATGGTGTTTCATGAAACATCTAAAAAACAAGCAACAGAGCCTAGGGCACTTCCACTTATGGTCCTATAGCTTAGGGAAATTAAAATCAAAAAGACACAGCCACCCCAAAGTTTGGGACGGCTCTGTTTACAAGAATCTTCTTTACGGTACAAGTTCAATATCACAAAAGCGAAAAATGGATAAAGAAGTTGTGGTACTTACGTACAATGCAATATCACTCAGCAATGAAATCTTGTCATCAGGCCCGTCGCAGCATAATGAGTGGATTCAGCTACGATGATTCTAAGTGAAATAAGTCACACAGAAAAAGAAACATCATAAGATATCACTACTACACGGAATATAAACTTGGCTACACAGGAACTGAATTACAAAACAGAACAGGGTCTCAAATGTAGAAAACCAACTTATGCTTGTTTCAGGGAAAAGGAGAGTTGGGGTGCTGCATGAAACCAGAGATTGAAATTAGCACAGATACCGTGCCATAAGCCAAATATGTAATAGACAAGAGTTACTCCTTGCTAAACGAAGTGTACTCAACACCCCATATTAAACACCTAAGAATACACCTGACTAGTAAGAATCTTAAAACCTGTGGATTTATATGTCTCCGAAAGAGAATCAAGCGTGTGTACAGCGGCATAAACGCAGCAGTGATAGGATTTGTGAGGTTCGGTGAGCAAATGCAGACCCTTTGAAGTCATACTGCATGGTACCCATTCCATGGGTCTCAACTCTCCAGGTTTAAGGGATAATTCCTTCAGCTGAAACATGCATGTGGAACACAGAGTATGATCCACCGTGTGATCAGGAAACGTGTTCAAATGTGTCTCAGTTTTCATCCCCTGGTACTCGGGTGCAACATTCAAGACGCTTTACTAACTCTCTCCCCACTTGGAGAGTCAGTGTCTTTAAACTCCTGTTTGGCCCAGTTTGCAATTTCTGCGGAAAATGTACAGGAATAGGGAGAACCAATGAGAAACTAGCTGGAGGTGTCTGGACGGGCAAATTTAACTCTCATTTCCCACCAGAAAGAGGAATTAACCAAAGGCTCAGCATGCCGTGCCGGAACCACACTAGGGCCTGAAGCAATCCTGCGGTGTTGCGACCAGCTCACAAGAAAGCGAGTTGAAGAAAGGAGCTCAGGGGCACTGTAATTCACAAACCAGCAGAGTTATAAATGACAGCTATCGTCCAAAAATATATTGAAGTAAGGCTGCCAAGAGGACATGAAAGCGGGGCAGGATTGCAGGAAACCGATTTCAGGAGGTAGACAGGAATTGCATGTAAAGCATAGGAAAAGAGGCAGAACGTCCACAATGATACACTTGGCCAAAAAGGGCGTATGCGTTTTTTCCTGAATATATTCAGGAAAAAACGCATACGCCCTTTTTGGCCAACCAAGCAAGCTTGCAAAGGAAATCTGCACTACAATGAAGTCTCACTGCCCCCCGGTCAAAAGGGCCATCTGAAAAAAGTGTAAAATCCAGAAAGGCAGGACAGGCCATGGAGAACTGGGAGCCTTGTTATGCTGGTGGGCGGGATGTAAATTGCCAACAGCCACTCTGGAGAAGTGTATGGTGTTTCCTGAAACATCTAAAAAACTAAGCAACAGAGCCTAGGGCACTTCCACTTATGGTCCTATAGCTTAGGGAAATTAAAATCAGAAAGACACAGCCACCCCAAAGTTTGGGCCGGCTCTGTTTACAAGAACCTCGTTTACGGTACAAGTTCAATATCACAGAAAGCGAAAAATGGATAAAGAAGTTGTGGTACTTACGTACAATGCAATATCACTCAGCAATGAAATCTATGTCATCAGGCCCGTAGCAGCATAATGAGTGGATGCAGGTACGATGATTCTAAGTGAAATAAGTCACACAGAAAAAGAAACATCATAAGGTATCACTACTACACGGAATGTAAACTTGGCTACACAGGAACTGAATTACAAAACAGAACAGGGTCTCAAATGTAGAAAACCAACTTATGCTTGCTTAAGGGGAAAGGTGAGTTGGGGTGCTGCATAAAACCAGAGATTGAAATTAGCACAGATACCGTTCCATAAGCCAAATATGTAATAGACAAGAGCTACTCCTTGCTGAACGAAGTGGACTCAACACCCCATATTAAACGCCTAAGAATATAAGTGACCAGAAATAATATTAAAACCTACGGATTTATATGTCTCCAAAAGAGAATCAAGCGTGTGTACGGCGGCATAAACGCAGCAGGGATAGGATTGGTGAGGTTCGGTGAGCAAATGCAGACCCTTTGAAGTCATATTGCATGGTACCCATTCCATGGGTCTCAACTCTCCAGGTTTAAGGGATTCTTCCTTCAGCTGAAACATGCATGTGGAACACAGAGTATGATCCACCGTGTGATCAGGAAACGTGTTCAAATGTGTCTCAGTTTTCGTCCCCTGGTACTTGGGTGCAACATTCAAGACGCTTTACTAACACTCTCCCCACTTGGAGAGTCAGTGCCTTTAAACTCCTGTGTGGCCCAGTTTGCAATTTCTGCGGAAAATGTACAGGAATAGGGAGAACCAATGAGAGACTAGCTGGGGGTGTCTGGACGGGCAAATTTAACTCTCATTTCCCACCAGGAAGAGGAATTAACCAAAGGCTCAGCGTGCCGTGCCGGAACCACACTAGGGCCTGAAGCAATCCTGCGGTGTTGCGGCCAGCTCACAAGAAAGCGAGTTGAAGAAAGGAGCTCAGGGGCACTGTAATTCACAAACCTGCAGAGTTATAAATGACAGCTATCGTCCAAAAATATATTGAAGTAAGGCTGCCAAGAGGAGTTGAAAGCGGGGCAGAATTGCAGGAAACCGATTTCAGGAGGTAGACGGGAATTGCATGTAAAGCATAGGAAAAGAGGCAGAACGTCCACAATGATGCACTTGGCCAAAAAGGGCGTATGCGTTTTTTCCTGAATATATTCAGGAAAAAACGCATACGCACTGTTTGGCCAACCAAGCAAGCTTGCAAAGGAAATCTGAACTACAATGAAGTCTCACTGCCCCCCGGTCAAAAGGGCCATCTGAAAAAAGTGTAAAATCCAGAAAGGCAGGACAGGCCATGGAGAACTGGGAGCCTTGTTATGCTGATGGGCGGGATGTAAATTGCCAACAGCCACTCTGGAGAAGTGTATGGTGTTTCCTGAAACATCTGAAAAACTAAGCAACAGAGCCTAGGGCACTTCCACTTATGGTCCTATAGCTTAGGGAAATTAAAATCAAAAAGACACAGCCACCCCAAAGTTTGGGCCGGCTCTGTTTACAAGAACCTCGTTTACGGTACAAGTTCAATATCACAGAAAGCGAAAAATGGATAAAGAAGTTGTGGTACTTACGTACAATGCAATATCACTCAGCAATGAAATCTATGTCATCAGGCCCGTAGCAGCATAATGAGTGGATGCAGGTACGATGATTCTAAGTGAAATAAGTCACACAGAAAAAGAAACATCATAAGGTATCACTACTACACGGAATGTAAACTTGGCTACACAGGAACTGAATTACAAAACAGAACAGGGTCTCAAATGTAGAAAACCAACTTATGCTTGCTTAAGGGGAAAGGTGAGTTGGGGTGCTGCATAAAACCAGAGATTGAAATTAGCACAGATACCGTTCCATAAGCCAAATATGTAATAAACAAGAGCTACTCCTTGCTCAACGAAGTGGACTCAACACCACATATTAAACGCTTAAGAATACACCTGACTAGAAATAATCTTAAAAACTACGGATTTATATGTCTCCGAAAGAGAATCAAGCGTGTGTACAGTGGCATAAACGCAGCAGTGATAGGATTGGTGATGTTCAGTGAGCAAATGCAGACCCTTTGAAGTCATATTGCATGGTACCCATTCCATGGGTCTCAACTCTCCAAGTTTAAGGGATTCTTCCTTCAGCTAAAACATGCATGTGGAACACAGAGTATGATCCACCGTGTGATCAGGAAACGTGTTCAAATGTGTCTCAGTTTTCGTCCCCTGGTACTCGGGTGCAACACTCCAGACGCTTTACTAACACTCTCCCCACTTGGAGAGTCAGAGCCTTTAACCTCCTGTATGGCCCAGTTGGCAATTTCTGCGGAAAATGTACAGGAATAGGGAGAACCAATGAGAAACTAGCTGGAGGTGTCTGGACGGGCAAATTTAACTCTCATTTCCGACCAGAAAGAGGAATTAACCAAAGGTTCAGCATGCCGTCCCGGAACCACACTAGGGCCTGAAGCAATCCTGCGGTATTGCGGCCAGCTCACAAGAAAGTGAGTTGAAGAAAGGAGCTCAGGGGCACTGTAATTCACAAACCTGCAGAGTTATAAATGACAGCTATCGTCCAATAATATATTGAAGTAAGGCTGCCAAGAGGACTTGAAAGCGGGGCAGAATTGCAGGAAACCGATTTCAGGAGGTAGACGGGAATTGCATGTAAAGCATAGGAAAAGAGGCAGAACGTCCACAATGATGCACTTGGCCAAAAAGGGCGTATGCGTTTTTTCCTGAATATATTCAGGAAAAAACGCATACGCCCTTTTTGGCCAACCAAGCAAGCTTGCAAAGGATATCTGCACTACAATGAAGTCTCACTGCCCCCCGGTCAAAAGGGCCATCTGAAAAAAGTGTAAAATCCAGAAAGGCAGGACAGGCCATGGAGAACTGGGAGCCTTGTTATGCTGATGGGCGGGATGTAAATTGCCAACAGCCACTCTGGAGAAGTGTATGGTGTTTCCTGAAACATCTAAAAAACAAAGCAACAGAGCCTAGGGCACTTCCACTTATGGTCCTATAGCTTAGGGAAATTAAATTCAAAAAGACACAGTCACCCCAAATTTGGGACGGCTCTGTTTACAAGAACCTCGTTTATGGTACAAGTTCAATATCACAGAAAGCGAAAAATGGATAAAGAAGTTGTGGTACTTACGTACAATGCAATATCACTCAGTAATGAAATCTATGTCATCAGGCCCGTACCAGCATAATGAGTGGATTCAGGTATGATGATTCTAAGTGAAATAAGTCACACAGAAAAAGAAACATCATAAGATATCACTACTACACGGAATGTAAACTTGGCTACACAAGAACTGAATTACAAAACAGAACAGGGTCTCAAATGTAGAAAACCAACTTATGCTTGCTTAAGGGGAAAGGTGAGTTGGGGTGCTGCATAAAACCAGAGATTGAAATTAGCACAGATACCATTCCATAAGCCAAATATGTAATAGACAAGAGCTACTCCTTGCTAAACGAAGTGTACTCAACACCCCATATTAAACGCCTAAGAATACACCTGACTAGTAAGAATCTTAAAACCTATGGATTTATATGTCTCCGAAAGAGAATCAAGCGTGTGTACAGCGGCATAAACGCAGCAGTGATAGGATTTGTGAGGTTCGGTGAGCAAATGCAGACCCTTTGAAGTCATACTGCATGGTACCCATTCCATGGGTCTCAACTCTCCAGGTTTAAGGGATTCTTCCTTCAGCTGAAACATGCATGTGGAACACAGAGTATGATCCACCGTGTGATCAGGAAACGTGTTCAAATGTGTCTCAGTTTTCATCCCCTGGTACTCAGGTGCAACATTCAAGACGCTTTACTAACTCTCTCCCCACTTGGAGAGTCAGTGTCTTTAAACTCCTGTTTGGCCCAGTTTGCAATTTCTGCGGAAAATGTACAGGAATAGGGAGAACCAATGAGAAACTAGCTGGAGGTGTCTGGACGGGCAAATTTAACTCTCATTTCCCACCAGAAAGAGGAATTAACCAAAGGCTCAGCATGCCGTGCCGGAACCACACTAGGGCCTGAAGCAAACCTGCGGTGTTGTGGCCAGCTCACAAGAAAGCGAGTTGAAGAAAGGAGCTCAGGGGCACTGTAATTCACAAACCAGCAGAGTTATAAATGACAGCTATCGTCCAAAAATATATTGAAGTAAGGCTGCCAAGAGGACATGAAAGCGGGGCAGGATTGCAGGAAACCGATTTCAGGAGGTAGACAGGAATTGCATGTAAAGCATAGGAAAAGAGGCAGAACGTCCACAATGATGCACTTGGCCAAAAAGGGCGTATGCGTTTTTTCCTGAATATATTCAGGAAAAAATGCATACGCCCTTTTTGGCCAACCAAGCAAGCTTGCAAAGGAAATCTGCACTACAATGAAGTCTCACTGCCCCCCGGTCAAAAGGGCCATCTGAAAAAAGTGTAAAATCCAGAAAGGCAGGACAGGCCATGGAGAACTGGGAGCCTTGTTATGCTGGTGGACGGGATGTAAATTGCCAACAGCCACTCTGGAGAAGTGTATGGTGTTTCCTGAAACATCTAAAAAACTAAGCAACAGAGCCTAGGGCACTTCCACTTATGGTCCTATAGCTTAGGGAAATTAAAATCAGAAAGACACAGCCACCCCAAAGTTTGGGCCGGCTCTGTTTACAAGAACCTCGTTTACGGTACAAGTTCAATATCACAGAAAGCGAAAAATGGATAAAGAAGTTGTGGTACTTACGTACAATGCAATATCACTCAGCAATGAAATCTATGTCATCAGGCCCGTAGCAGCATAATGAGTGGATGCAGGTACGATGATTCTAAGTGAAATAAGTCACACAGAAAAAGAAACATCATAAGGTATCACTACTACACGGAATGTAAACTTGGCTACACAGGAACTGAATTACAAAACAGAACAGGGTCTCAAATGTAGAAAACCAACTTATGCTTGCTTAAGGGGAAAGGTGAGTTGGGGTGCTGCATAAAACCAGAGATTGAAATTAGCACAGATACCGTTCCATAAGCCAAATATGTAATAGACAAGAGCTACTCCTTGCTCAATGCAGTGGACTCAACACCCCATATTAAACGCCTAAGAATATACCTGACTAGAAATAATCTTAAAACCTACGGATTTATATGTCTCCGAAAGAGAATCAAGCGTGTGTACGGCGGCATAAACGCAGCAGTGATAGGATTGGTGAAGTTCGGTGAGCAAATGCAGACCCTTTGAAGTCATATTGCATGGTACCCATTCCATGGGTCTCAACTCTCCAGGTTTAAGGGATTCTTCCTTCACCTAAAACATGCATGTGGAACCCAGAGTATGATCCACCGTGTGATCAGGAAACGTGTTCAAATGTGTCTCAGTTTTCGTCCCGTGGAACTCGGGTGCAACATTCAAGACGCTTTACTAACTCTCTCCCCACTTGGAGAGTCAGTGTCTTTAAACTCCTGTTTGGCCCATTTTGCAATTTCTGAGGAAAATGTACAGGAATAGGGAAAACCAATGAGAGACTAGCTGGAGGTGTCTGGACGGGCAAATTTAACTCTCATTTCCCACCAGGAAGAGGAATTAACCAAAGGTTCAGCGTGCTGTGCCGGAACCACACTAGGGCCTGAAGCAATCCTGCGGTGTTGCGGCCAGCTCACAAGAAAGCGAGTTGAAGAAAGGAGCTCAGGGGCACTGTAATTCACAAACCTGCAGAGTTATAAATGACAGCTATCGTCCAAAAATATATTGAAGTAAGGCTGCCAAGAGGACTTGAAAGCGGGGCAGAATTGCAGGAAACCGATTTCAGGAGGTAGACGGGAATTGCATGTAAAGCATAGGAAAAGAGGCAGAACGTCCACAATGATGCACTTGGCCTAAAAGGGCGTATGGGTTTTTTCCTGAATATATTCAGGAAAAAACGCATACGCCCTTTTTGGCCAACCAAGCAAGCTTGCAAAGGAAATGTGCACTACCATGAAGTCTCACTGCCCCCCGGTCAAAAGGGCCATCTGAAAAAAGTGTAAAATCCAGAAAGGCAGGACAGGCCATGGAGAACTGGGAACCTTGTTATGCTGGTGGGCGGGATGTAAATTGCCAACAGCCACTCTGGAGAAGTGTATGGTGTTTCCTGAAACATCTAAAAAACAAAGCAACAGAGCCTAGGGCACTTCCACTTATGGTCCTATAGCTTAGGGAAATTAAAATCAAAAAGACACAGCCACCCCAAAATTTGGGACGGCTCTGTTTACAAGAACCTCGTTTACGGTACAAGTTCAATATCACAGAAAGCAAAAAATGGATAAAGAAGTTGTGGTACTTACGTACAATGCAATATCACTCAGCAATGAAATCTATGTCATCAGGCCCGTAGCAGCATAATGAGTGGATGCAGGTATGATCAGTCTAAGTGAAATAAGTCACACAGAAAAAGAAACATCATAAGATATCACTACTACACGGAATGTAAACTTGGCTACACAGGAACTGAATTACAAAACAGAACAGGGTCTCAAATGTAGAAAACCAACTTATGCTTGCTTAAGGGGAAAGGTGAGTTGGGGTGCTGCATAAAACGAGAGATTGAAATTAGCACAGATACCGTTCCATAAGCCAAATATGTAATAAACAAGAGCTACTCCTTGCTCAACGAAGTGGACTCAACACCCCATATTAAACGCTTAAGAATACACCTGAATAGAAATAATCTTAAAAAGTACGGATTTATATGTCTCCGAAAGAGAATCAAGCATGTGTACAGCGGCATAATCGCAGCAGTGATAGGATTGGTGAGGTTCAGTGAGCAAATGCAGACCCTTTGAAGTCATATTGCATGGTACCCATTCCATGGGTCTCAACTCTCCAAGTTTAAGGGATTCTTCCTTCATCTAAAACATGCATGTGGAACACAGAGTATGATCCACCGTGTGATCAGGAAACGTGTTCAAATGTGTCTCAGTTTTCGTCCCCTGGTACTCGGGTGCAACACTCCAGACGCTTTACTAACACTCTCCCCACTTGGAGAGTCAGTGCCTTTAACCTCCTGTATGGCCCAGTTTGCAATTTCTGCGGAAAATGTACAGGAATAGGGAGAACCAATGAGAAACTAGCTGGAGGTGTCTGGACGGGCAAATTTAACTCTCATTTCCGACCAGAAAGAGGAATTAACCAAAGGCTCAGCATGCCGTGCCGGAACCACACTAGGGCCTGAAGCAATCCTGCGGTGTTGCGGCCAGCTCACAAGAAAGCGAGTTGAAGAAAGGAGCTCAGGGGCACTGTAATTCACAAACCTGCAGAGTTATAAATGACAGCTATCGTCCAAAAATATATTGAAGTAAGGCTGCCAAGAGGACTTGAAAGCGGGGCAGAATTGCAGGAAACCGATTTCAGGAGGTAGACGGGAATTGCATGTAAAGCATAGGAAAAGAGGCAGAACGGCCACAATGATGCACTTGGCTAAAAAGGGCGTATGCGTTTTTTCCTGAATATATTCAGGAAAAAACGCATACGCCCTTTTTGGCCAAACAAGCAAGCTTGCAAAGGAAATCTGCACTACAATGAAGTCTCACTGCCCCCCGGTCAAAAGGGCCATCTGAAAAAAGTGTAAAATCCAGAAAGGCAGGACAGGCCATGGAGAACAGGGAGCCTTGTTATGCTGATGGGCGGGATGTAAATTGCCAACAGCCACTCTGGAGAAGTGTATGGTGTTTCCTGAAACATCTAAAAAACTAAGCAACAGAGCCTAGGGCACTTCCACTTATGGTCCTATAGCTTAGGGAAATTAAAATAAAAAAGACACAGCCACCCCAAAGTTTGGGACGGCTCTGTTTACAAGAACCTCCTTTACGGTACAAGTTCAATATCACAGAAAGCGAAAAATGGATAAAGAAGTTGTGGTACTTACGTACAATGCAATATCACTCAGCAATGAAATCTATGTCATCAGGCCCGTAGCATCATAATGAGTGGATTCAGGTATGATGATTCTAAGTGAAATAAGTCACACAGAAAAAGAAACACCATAAGATATCACTACTACACGGAAGGTAAAGTTGGCTACACAAGAACTGAATTACAAAACAGAACAGGGTCTCAAATGTAGAAAACCAACTTATGCTTGCTTGAGGGGAAAGGTGAGTTGGGGTTCTGCATGAAACCAGAGATTGAAATTAGCACAGATACCGTTCCATAAGCCAAATATGTAATAGACAAGAGCTACTCCTTCCTCAACGAAGTGGACTCAACACCCCATATTAAACGCCTAAGAATATACCTGACTAGTAAGAATATTAAAACCTACCGATTTATATGTCTCCAAAAGAGAATCAAGCGTGTGTACGGCGGCATAAACGCAGCAGTGATAGGATTGGTGAAGTTCGGTGAGCAAATGCAGACCCTTTGAAGTCATATTGCATGGTACCCATTCCATGGGTCTCAACTCTCCAGGTTTAAGGGATTCTTCCTTCAGCTAAAACATGCATGTGGAACCCAGAGTATGATCCACCGTGTTATCGGGAAACGTGTTCAAATGTATCTCAGTTTTTGTCCCGTGGAACTCGGGTGCAACATTCCAGATGCTTTACTAACACTCTCCCCACTTGGAGAGTCAGTGCCTTTAACCTCCTGTTTGGCCCAGTTTGCAATTTCTGTGGAAAATGAACAGGAATAGGGAGAACCAAAGAGAGAATAGCTGGAGGTGTCTGGACGGGCAAATTTAACTCTCATTTCCCACCAGGAAGAGGAATTAACCAAAGGCTCAGCATGCCGTGCCGTAACCATACTAGGGCCTGAAGCAATCCTGCGGTGTTGCGGCCAGCTCACAAGAAAGCGAGTTGAAGAAAGGAGCTCAGGGGCACTGTAATTCACAAACCTGCAGAGTTATAAATGACAGCTATCGTCCAAAAATATATTGAAGTAAGGCTGCCAAGAGGACTTGAAAGCGGGGCAGAATTGCAGGAAACCGATTTCAGGAGGTAGACGGGAATTGCATGTAAAGCATAGGAAAAGAGGCAGAACGTCCACAATGATGCACTTGGCCAAAAAGGGCGTATGCGTTTTTTCCTGAATATATTCAGGAAAAAACGCATACGCCCTTTTTGGCCAACCAAGCAAGCTTTCAAAGGAAATCTGCACTACAATGAAGTCTCACTGCCCCCCGGTCAAAAGGGCCATCTGAAAAAAGTGTAAAATCCAGAAAGGCAGGACAGGCCATGGAGAACTGGGAGCCTTGTTATGCTGATGGGCGGGATGTAAATTGCCAACAGCCACTCTGGAGAAGTGTATGGTGTTTCATGAAACATCTAAAAAACAAGCAACAGAGCCTAGGGCACTTCCACTTATGGTCCTATAGCTTAGGGAAATTAAAATCAAAAAGACACAGCCACCCCAAAGTTTGGGACGGCTCTGTTTACAAGAATCTTCTTTACGGTACAAGTTCAATATCACAAAAGCGAAAAATGGATAAAGAAGTTGTGGTACTTACGTACAATGCAATATCACTCAGCAATGAAATCTTGTCATCAGGCCCGTCGCAGCATAATGAGTGGATTCAGCTACGATGATTCTAAGTGAAATAAGTCACACAGAAAAAGAAACATCATAAGATATCACTACTACACGGAATATAAACTTGGCTACACAGGAACTGAATTACAAAACAGAACAGGGTCTCAAATGTAGAAAACCAACTTATGCTTGTTTCAGGGAAAAGGAGAGTTGGGGTGCTGCATGAAACCAGAGATTGAAATTAGCACAGATACCGTGCCATAAGCCAAATATGTAATAGACAAGAGTTACTCCTTGCTAAACGAAGTGTACTCAACACCCCATATTAAACACCTAAGAATACACCTGACTAGTAAGAATCTTAAAACCTGTGGATTTATATGTCTCCGAAAGAGAATCAAGCGTGTGTACAGCGGCATAAACGCAGCAGTGATAGGATTTGTGAGGTTCGGTGAGCAAATGCAGACCCTTTGAAGTCATACTGCATGGTACCCATTCCATGGGTCTCAACTCTCCAGGTTTAAGGGATAATTCCTTCAGCTGAAACATGCATGTGGAACACAGAGTATGATCCACCGTGTGATCAGGAAACGTGTTCAAATGTGTCTCAGTTTTCATCCCCTGGTACTCGGGTGCAACATTCAAGACGCTTTACTAACTCTCTCCCCACTTGGAGAGTCAGTGTCTTTAAACTCCTGTTTGGCCCAGTTTGCAATTTCTGCGGAAAATGTACAGGAATAGGGAGAACCAATGAGAAACTAGCTGGAGGTGTCTGGACGGGCAAATTTAACTCTCATTTCCCACCAGAAAGAGGAATTAACCAAAGGCTCAGCATGCCGTGCCGGAACCCACTAGGGCCTGAAGCAATCCTGCGGTGTTGCGGCCAGCTCACAAGAAAGCGAGTTGAAGAAAGGAGCTCAGGGGCACTGTAATTCACAAACCAGCAGAGTTATAAATGACAGCTATCGTCCAAAAATATATTGAAGTAAGGCTGCCAAGAGGACATGAAAGCGGGGCAGGATTGCAGGAAACCGATTTCAGGAGGTAGACAGGAATTGCATGTAAAGCATAGGAAAAGAGGCAGAACGTCCACAATGATACACTTGGCCAAAAAGGGCGTATGCGTTTTTTCCTGAATATATTCAGGAAAAAACGCATACGCCCTTTTTGGCCAACCAAGCAAGCTTGCAAAGGAAATCTGCACTACAATGAAGTCTCACTGCCCCCCGGTCAAAAGGGCCATCTGAAAAAAGTGTAAAATCCAGAAAGGCAGGACAGGCCATGGAGAACTGGGAGCCTTGTTATGCTGGTGGGCGGGATGTAAATTGCCAACAGCCACTCTGGAGAAGTGTATGGTGTTTCCTGAAACATCTAAAAAACTAAGCAACAGAGCCTAGGGCACTTCCACTTATGGTCCTATAGCTTAGGGAAATTAAAATCAGAAAGACACAGCCACCCCAAAGTTTGGGCCGGCTCTGTTTACAAGAACCTCGTTTACGGTACAAGTTCAATATCACAGAAAGCGAAAAATGGATAAAGAAGTTGTGGTACTTACGTACAATGCAATATCACTCAGCAATGAAATCTATGTCATCAGGCCCGTAGCAGCATAATGAGTGGATGCAGGTACGATGATTCTAAGTGAAATAAGTCACACAGAAAAAGAAACATCATAAGGTATCACTACTACACGGAATGTAAACTTGGCTACACAGGAACTGAATTACAAAACAGAACAGGGTCTCAAATGTAGAAAACCAACTTATGCTTGCTTAAGGGGAAAGGTGAGTTGGGGTGCTGCATAAAACCAGAGATTGAAATTAGCACAGATACCGTTCCATAAGCCAAATATGTAATAGACAAGAGCTACTCCTTGCTGAACGAAGTGGACTCAACACCCCATATTAAACGCCTAAGAATATAAGTGACCAGAAATAATATTAAAACCTACGGATTTATATGTCTCCAAAAGAGAATCAAGCGTGTGTACGGCGGCATAAACGCAGCAGGGATAGGATTGGTGAGGTTCGGTGAGCAAATGCAGACCCTTTGAAGTCATATTGCATGGTACCCATTCCATGGGTCTCAACTCTCCAGGTTTAAGGGATTCTTCCTTCAGCTGAAACATGCATGTGGAACACAGAGTATGATCCACCGTGTGATCAGGAAACGTGTTCAAATGTGTCTCAGTTTTCGTCCCCTGGTACTTGGGTGCAACATTCAAGACGCTTTACTAACACTCTCCCCACTTGGAGAGTCAGTGCCTTTAAACTCCTGTGTGGCCCAGTTTGCAATTTCTGCGGAAAATGTACAGGAATAGGGAGAACCAATGAGAGACTAGCTGGGGGTGTCTGGACGGGCAAATTTAACTCTCATTTCCCACCAGGAAGAGGAATTAACCAAAGGCTCAGCGTGCCGTGCCGGAACCACACTAGGGCCTGAAGCAATCCTGCGGTGTTGCGGCCAGCTCACAAGAAAGCGAGTTGAAGAAAGGAGCTCAGGGGCACTGTAATTCACAAACCTGCAGAGTTATAAATGACAGCTATCGTCCAAAAATATATTGAAGTAAGGCTGCCAAGAGGAGTTGAAAGCGGGGCAGAATTGCAGGAAACCGATTTCAGGAGGTAGACGGGAATTGCATGTAAAGCATAGGAAAAGAGGCAGAACGTCCACAATGATGCACTTGGCCAAAAAGGGCGTATGCGTTTTTTCCTGAATATATTCAGGAAAAAACGCATACGCACTGTTTGGCCAACCAAGCAAGCTTGCAAAGGAAATCTGAACTACAATGAAGTCTCACTGCCCCCCGGTCAAAAGGGCCATCTGAAAAAAGTGTAAAATCCAGAAAGGCAGGACAGGCCATGGAGAACTGGGAGCCTTGTTATGCTGATGGGCGGGATGTAAATTGCCAACAGCCACTCTGGAGAAGTGTATGGTGTTTCCTGAAACATCTGAAAAACTAAGCAACAGAGCCTAGGGCACTTCCACTTATGGTCCTATAGCTTAGGGAAATTAAAATCAAAAAGACACAGCCACCCCAAAGTTTGGGCCGGCTCTGTTTACAAGAACCTCGTTTACGGTACAAGTTCAATATCACAGAAAGCGAAAAATGGATAAAGAAGTTGTGGTACTTACGTACAATGCAATATCACTCAGCAATGAAATCTATGTCATCAGGCCCGTAGCAGCATAATGAGTGGATGCAGGTACGATGATTCTAAGTGAAATAAGTCACACAGAAAAAGAAACATCATAAGGTATCACTACTACACGGAATGTAAACTTGGCTACACAGGAACTGAATTACAAAACAGAACAGGGTCTCAAATGTAGAAAACCAACTTATGCTTGCTTAAGGGGAAAGGTGAGTTGGGGTGCTGCATAAAACCAGAGATTGAAATTAGCACAGATACCGTTCCATAAGCCAAATATGTAATAAACAAGAGCTACTCCTTGCTCAACGAAGTGGACTCAACACCACATATTAAACGCTTAAGAATACACCTGACTAGAAATAATCTTAAAAACTACGGATTTATATGTCTCCGAAAGAGAATCAAGCGTGTGTACAGTGGCATAAACGCAGCAGTGATAGGATTGGTGATGTTCAGTGAGCAAATGCAGACCCTTTGAAGTCATATTGCATGGTACCCATTCCATGGGTCTCAACTCTCCAAGTTTAAGGGATTCTTCCTTCAGCTAAAACATGCATGTGGAACACAGAGTATGATCCACCGTGTGATCAGGAAACGTGTTCAAATGTGTCTCAGTTTTCGTCCCCTGGTACTCGGGTGCAACACTCCAGACGCTTTACTAACACTCTCCCCACTTGGAGAGTCAGAGCCTTTAACCTCCTGTATGGCCCAGTTGGCAATTTCTGCGGAAAATGTACAGGAATAGGGAGAACCAATGAGAAACTAGCTGGAGGTGTCTGGACGGGCAAATTTAACTCTCATTTCCGACCAGAAAGAGGAATTAACCAAAGGTTCAGCATGCCGTCCCGGAACCACACTAGGGCCTGAAGCAATCCTGCGGTATTGCGGCCAGCTCACAAGAAAGTGAGTTGAAGAAAGGAGCTCAGGGGCACTGTAATTCACAAACCTGCAGAGTTATAAATGACAGCTATCGTCCAATAATATATTGAAGTAAGGCTGCCAAGAGGACTTGAAAGCGGGGCAGAATTGCAGGAAACCGATTTCAGGAGGTAGACGGGAATTGCATGTAAAGCATAGGAAAAGAGGCAGAACGTCCACAATGATGCACTTGGCCAAAAAGGGCGTATGTGTTCCTTCCTGAATATATAAAGGAAAAAACGCATACGCCCTTTTTGGGAAACCAAGCAGGCTTGCAAAGGAAATCTACACTACAATGAAGTCTCACTGCAGCCCAGTCAAAAGGGCCATCTAAAAAATGTGTAAAATCCAGAAAGGCAGGACAGGCCATGGAGAACTGGGAGCCTTGTTATGCTGATGGGCGGGATGTAAATTGCCAACAGCCACTCTGGAGAAGTGTATGGTGTTTCCTGAAACATCCAAAAAACAAAGCAACAGAGCCTAGGGCACTCCCACTTATGGTCCTATAGCTTAGGGAAATTAAAATCAAAAAGACACAGCCACCCCAAAGTTTCGGCCGGCTCTGTTTACAAGAACCTCGTTTACGGTACAAGTTCAATATCACAGAAAGCGAAAAATGGATAAAGAAGTTGTGGTACATACGTACAATGCAATATCACTCAGCAATGTAATCTATGTCATCAGGCCCGTAGCAGCATAATGAGTGGATTCAGGTACGATGATTCTAAGTGAAATAAATCACACAGAAAAAGAAACATCATAAGATATCACTACTACACGGAATGTAAACTTGGCTACACAGGAACTGAATTACAAAACAGAACAGGGTCTCAAATGTAGAAAACCAACTTATGCTTGCTTAAGGGGAAAGGTGAGTTGGGGTGCGGCAAAAAACCAGAGATTGAAATTAGCACAGATACCGTTCCATAAGCCAAATATGTAATAGGCAAGAGCTACTCCTTGCTCAAAGAAGTGGACTCAACACCCCATAATAAACGCCTAAGAATATACCTGACTAGTAAGAATCTTAAAACCTTTGGATTTATATGTCTCCAAAAGAGAATCAAGCGTGTGTACAGCGGCATAAACGCAGCAGTGATAGGATTGGTGAGGTTCGGTGAGCAAATGCAGGCCCTTTGAAGTCATATTGCATGGTACCCATTCCATGGGTCTCAACTCTCCAGGTTTAAGGGATTCTTCCTTCAGCTAAAACATGCATGTGGAACCCAGAGTATGATCCACCATGTGATCGGGAAACGTGTTCAAATGTGTCTCAGTTTTCGTCCCGTGGAACTCGGGTGCAACATTCCAGATGCTTTACTAACACTCTCCCCACTTGGAGAGTCAGTTCCTTTAACCTCCTGTTTGGCCCAGTTTGCAATTTCTGTGGAAAATGAACAGGAATAGGGAGAACCAAAGAGAGACTAGCTGGAGGTGTCTGGACGTGCAAATTTAACTCTCATTTCCCACCAGGAAGAGGAATTAACCAAAGGCTCAGCGTGCCGTGCCGGAACCACACTAGGGCCTGAAGCAATCCTGCGGTGTTGTGGCCAGCTCACAAGAAAGCGAGTTGATGAAAGGAGCTCAGGGGCACTGTAATTCACAAACCTGCAGAGTTATAAATGACAGCTATCCTCCAAAAATATATTGAAGTAAGGCTGCCAAGAGGAGTTGAAAGCGGAGCAGAATTGCAGGAAACCGATTTCAGGAGGTAGACTGGAATTGCATGTAAAGCATAGGAAAAGAGGCAGAACGTCCACAATGATGCACTTGGCCAAAAAGGGCGTATGCGTTTTTTCCTGAATATATTCAGGAAAAAACGCATATGCCCTTTTTGGCCAACCAAGCAAGCTTGCAAAGGAAATCTGCACTACAATGAAGTCTCACTGCCCCCCGGTCAAAAGGGCCATCTGAAAAAAGTGTAAAATCCAGAAAGGCAGGACAGGCCAAGGAGAACTAGGAGCCTTGTTATGATGATGGGCGGGATGTAAATTACCAGCAGCCACTCTGGAGAAGTGTATGGTGTTTCCTGAAACATTCAAAAAACAAAGCAACAGAGCCTAGGGCACTTCCACTTATGGTCCTATAGCTTAGGGAAATTAAAATCAAAAAGACACAGCCACCCCAAAGTTTGGGACGGCTCTGTTTACAAGAACCTCGTTTACGGTACAAGTTCAATATCACAGAAAGCAAAAAATGGATAAAGAAGTTGTGGTACTTACGTACAATGCAATATCACTCAGCAATGAAATCTATGTCATCAAGCCCATAGCAGCATAATGAGTGGATTCAGGTACGATGATTCTAAGTGAAATAAGTCACACAGAAAAAGAAACATCATAAGATATCACTACTACACGGAATGTAAACTTGGCTACACAGGAACAGAATTACTAAACAGAACAGGGTGTCAAATGTAGAAAACCAACTTATGCTTGCTTAAGGGGAAAGGTGAGTTGGGGTGCTGCATAAAACCAGAGATTGAAATTAGCACAGATACCGTTCCATAAGCCAAATATGTAATAGACAAGAGCTACTCCTTGCTCAACGAAGTGGACTCAACACCCCATATTAAACGCCTAACAATATACCTGACTAGTAAGAATCTTAAAACCTATGGATTTATAAGTCTCCGAAAGAGAATCAAGCGTGTGTACAGCGGCATAAACGCAGCAGTGATAGGATTGGTGAGGTTCGGTGAGCAAATGCAGACCCTTTGAAGTCATATTGCATGGTACCCATTCCATGGGTCTCAACTCTCCAGGTTTAAGGGATTCTTCCTTCAGCTAAAACATGCATGTGGAACCCAGAGTATGATCCACCGTGTGATGGGGAAACGTGTTCAAATGTGTCTCAGTTTTCGTCCCCTGGTACTCGGATGCAACATTCCAGACGCTTTACTAACACTCTCCCCACTTGGAGAGTCAGTGCCTTTAACCTCCTGTTTTGCCCAGTTTGCAATTTCTGTGGAAAATGAACAGGAATAGGGAGAACCAATGAGAGACTAGGTGGAGGTGTCTGGACGGGCAAATTTAACTCTCATTTCCCACCAAGAAGAAGAATTAACCAAAGGTTCAGCATGTCATGCCGGAAACACACTAGGGCCTGAAGCAATCCTGCGGTGTTGCGGCCAGCTCAAAAGAAAGCGAGTTGAAGAAAGGAGCTCAGGGGCACTGTAATTCACAAACCTGCAGAGATAAATGACAGCTATCTTCCAAAAATATATTGAAGTAAGGCTGCCAATAGGAGTTGAAAGCGGGGCAGAATTGCAGGAAACCGATTTCAGGAGGTAGACTGGAATTGCATGTAAAGCATAGGAAAAGAGGCAGAACGTCCACAATGATGCACTTGGCCAAAAAGGGCGTATGCGTTTTTTCCTGAATATATTCAGGAAAAAACGCATACGCCCTTTTTGGCCAACCAAGCAAGCTTGCAAAGGAAATCTGCACTACAATGAAGTCTCACTGCCCCCCGCTCAAAAGGTCCATCTGAAAAAAGTGTTAAATCCAGAAAGGCAGGACAGGCCATGGAGAACTGGGAGCCTTGTTATGCTGATGGGCGGGATGTAAATTGCCAGCAGCCACTCTGGAGAAGTGTATGGTGTTTCCTGAAACATCTAAAAAACAAAGCAACAGAGCCTAGGGCAATTCCACTTATGGTCCTATAGCTTAGGGAAATTAAAATCAAAAAGACACAGCCACCCCAAAGTTTGGGACGGCTCTGTTTACAAGAACCTCGTTTACAGTACAAGTTCAATATCACAGAAAGCGAAAAATGGATAAAGAAGTTGTGGTACTTACGTACAATGCAATATCACTCAGCAATGAAATCTATGTCATCAGGCCCGTAGCAGCATAATGAGTGGATTCAGGTACGATGATTCTAAGTGAAATAAGTCACACAGAAAAAGAAACATCATAAGGTATCACTAATACACGCAATGTAAACTTGGCTACGCAGGAACTGAATTACAAAGCAAAACAGGGTCTCAAATGTAGAAAACCAACTTATGCTTGCTTAAGGGGAAAGGTGAGTTGGGGTACTGCATAAAACCAGAGATTGAAATTAGCACAGATACCGTTCCATAAGCCAAATATGTAATATACAAGAGCTACTCCTTGCTCAACGAAGTGGACTCAACACCCCAAAATAAACGCCTAAAAATATACCTGACTATTAAGAATCTTAAAACCTTTGGATTTATATGTCTCTAAAAGAGAATCAAGCGTTTGTACAGCGGCATAAACACAGCAGTGATAGGACTGGTGAGGTTCGGTGAGCAAATGCAGACCCTTTGAAGTCATATTGCATGGTACCCATTCCATGGGTCTCAACTCTCCAGGTTTAAGGGATTCTTCCTTCAGCTAAAACATGCATGTGGAACCCAGAGTATGATCCACCGTGTGATCGGGAAACGTGTTGAAATGTGTCTCAGTTTTCGTCCCCTGGTACTCCGGTGAAACATTCCAGACGCTTTACTAACACTCTCCCCACTTGGAGATTCAGTGCCTTTAACCTCCTGTTTGGTCCAGTTTGCAATTTCTGCGTAAGATGAACAGGAATAGGGATAACCAATGAGAGACTAGCTGGAGGTGTCTGGACGGGCAAATTTAACTCTCATTTCCCACCAGGAAGAGGAAATAACCAAAGGCTCAGCGTGCCATGCCTGAAGCACACTAAGGCCTGAAGCAATCCTGCGGTGTTGCGGCCAGCTCACAAGAAAGCGACTTGAAGAAAGGAGCTCAGGGGCACTGTAATTCACAAACCTGCAGAGATAAATGACAGCTATCTTCCAAAAATATATTGAAGTAAGGCTGCCAAGAGGAGTTGAAAGCGGGGCAGAATTGCAGGAAACCGATTTCAGGAGGTAGACTGGAATTGCATGTAAAGCATAGGAAAAGAGGCAGAACGTCCACAATGATGCACTTGGCCAAAAAGGGCGTATGCGTTTTTTCCTGAATATATTCAGGAAAAAACGCATACGCCCTTTTTGGCCAACCAAGCAAGCTTGCAAAGGAAATCTGCACTACAATGAAGTCTCACTGCCCCCCAGTCAAAAGAGCCATCTGAAAAAAGTGTAAAATCCAGAAAGGCAGGACAGGCTAAGGAGAACTGGGAGCCTTTTTGTGCTGATGGGTGGGATGTAAATTGCCAACAGCCACTCTGGAGAAGTGTATGGTGTTTCCTGAAACATCCAAAAAACAAAGCAACAGAGCCTAGGGCACTCCCACTTATGGTCCTATTGCTTAGGGAAATTAAAATCAAAAAGACACAGCCACCCCAAAATTTCGGCCGGCTCTGTTTACAAGAACCTCGTTAACTGTACAAGTTCAATATCACAGAAAGCGAAAAATGGAAAAAGAAGTTGTGGTACTTACGTACAATGCAATATCACTCAGCAATGAAATCTATGTCATCAGGCCCGTAGCAGCATAATGAGTGGATTCAGGTACGATGATTCTAAGTGAAATAAATCACACAGAAAAAGAAACATCATAAGATATCACTACTACACGGAATGTAAACTTGGCTACACAGGAACTGAATTACAAAACAGAACAGGGTCTCAAATGTAGAAAACCAACTTATGCTTGCTTAAGGGGAAAGGTGAGTTGGGGTGCGGCATAAAACCAGAGATTGAAATTAGCACAGATACCGTTCCATAAGCCAAATATGTAATAGACAAGAGCTACTCCTTGCTCAAAGAAGTGGACTCAACACCCCATAATAAACGCCTAAGAATATACCTGACTAGTAAGAATCTTAAAACCTTTGGATTTATATGTCTCCAAAAGAGAATCAAGCGTGTGTACAGCGGAATAAACGCAGCAGTGATAGGATTGGTGAGGTTTGGTGAGCAAATGCAGGCCCTTTGAAGTCATATTGCATGGTACCCATTCCATGGGTCTCAACTCTCCAGGTTTAAGGGATTCTTCCTTCAGCTAAAACATGCATGTGGAACCCAGAGTATGACCCACCGTGTGATCGGGAAACGTGTTCAAATGTGTCTCAGTTTTCGTCCCCTGGTACTCGGGTGCAACATTCCAGACGCTTTACTAACACTCTCCCCACTTGGAGAGTGAGTGCCTTTAACCTCCTGTTTGGCCCAGTTTGCAATTTCTGCGTAAGATGAACAGGAATAGGGATAGCCAATGAGAGACTAGGTGGAGGTGTCTGGACGGGCAAATTTAACTCTCATTTCCCACCAGGAAGAGGAAATAACCAAAGGCAAAGCGTGCCATGCCAGAAGCACACTAAGTCCTGAAGCAATCCTGCGGTGTTGCGGCCAGCTCACAAGAAAGCGAGTTGAAGAAAGGAGCTCAGGGGCACTGTAATTCACAAACCTGCAGAGTTATAAATGACAGCTATCTTCCAAAAATATATTGAAGTAAGGCTGCCAAGAGGAGTTGAAAGCGGGGCAGAATTGCAGGAAACCGATTTCAGGAGGTAGACTGGAATTGCATGTAAAGCATAGGAAAAGAGGCAGAACGTCCACAATGATGCACTTGGCCAAAAAGGGCGTATGCGTTTTTTCCTGAATATATTCAGGAAAAAACGCATACGCCCTTTTTGGCAAACCAAGCAAGCTTGCAAAGGAAATCTGCACTACAATGAAGTCTCACTGCCCCCCAGTCAAAAGAGCCATCTGAAAAAAGTGTAAAATCCAGAAAGGCAGGACAGGCTAAGGAGAACTGGGAGCCTTTTTATGCTGATGGGTGGGATGTAAATTGCCAACAGCCACTCTGGAGAAGTGTATGGTGTTTCCTGAAACATCCAAAAAACTAAGCAACAGAGCCTAGGGCACTCCCACTTATGGTCCTATAGCTTAGGGAAATTAAAATCAAAAAGACACAGCCACCCCAAAGTTTCGGCCGGCTCTGTTTACCAGAACCTCATTTACTGTACAAGTTCAATATCACAGAAAGCGAAAAATGGATAAAGAAGTTGTGGTACATACATACAATGCAATATCACTCAGCAATGAAATCTATGTCATCAGGCCCGTAGCAGCATAATGAGTGGATTCAGGTACGATGATTCTAAGTGAAATAAATCACACAGAAAAAGAAACATCATAAGATATCACTACTACACGGAATGTAAACTTGGCTACACAGGAACTGAATTACAAAACAGAACAGGGTCTCAAATGTAGAAAACCAACTTATTCTTGCTTAAGGGGAAAGGTGAGTTGGGGTGCGGCATAAAACCAGAGATTGAAATTAGCACAGATACCGTTCCATAAGCCAAATATGTAATAGACAAGAGCTACTCCTTGCTCAAAGAAGTGGACTCAACACCCCATAATAAACGCCTAAGAATATACCTGACTAGTAAGAATCTTAAAACCTTCGGATTTATATGTCGCCAAAAGAGAATCAAGCGTGTGTACAGCGGCATAAACGCAGCAGTGATAGGATTGGTGAGGTTCGGTGAGCAAATGCAGGCCCTTTGAAGTCATATTGCATGGTACCCATTCCATGGGTCTCAACTCTCCAGGTTTAAGGGATTCTTCCTTCAGCTAAAACATGCATGTGGAACCCAGAGTATGACCCACCGTGTGATCGGGAAACGTGTTCAAATGTGTCTCAGTTTTCGTCCCCTGGTACTCGGGTGCAACATTCCAGACGCTTTACTAACACTCTCCCCACTTGGAGAGTGAGTACCTTTAACCTCCTGTTTGGCCCAGTTTGCAATTTCTGCGTAAGATGAACAGGAACAGGGAGAAACAATGAGAGACTAGGTGGAGGTGTCTGGACGGGCAAATTTAACTCTCATTTCCCACCACGAAGAGGAAATAACCAAAGGCTCAGCGTGCCATGCCAGAAGCACACTAAGGCCTAAAGCAATCCTGCGGTGTTGCGGCCAGCTCACAAGAAAACGAGTTGAAGAAAGGAGCTCAGGGGCACTGTAATTCACAAACCTGCAGAGTTATAAATGACAGCTATCTTCCAAAAATATATTGAAGTAAGGCTGCCAAGAGGAGTTGAAAGCGGGGCAGAATTGCAGGAAACTGATTTCAGGAGGTAGACTGGAATTGCATGTAAAGCATAGGAAAAGAGGCAGAACGTCCACAATGATGCACTTGGCCAAAAAGGGCGTATGCGTTTTCTCCTGAATATATTCAGGAATAAACGCATACGCCCTTTTTGGCCAACCAAGCAAGCTTGCAAAGGAAATCTGGACTACAATGAAGTCTCACTGCCCCCCAGTCAAAAGAGCCATGTGAAAAATGTGTAAAATCCAGAAAGGCAGGACAGGCTAAGGAGAACTGGGAGCCTTTTTATGCTGATGGGTGGGATGTAAATTGCCAACAGCCACTCTGGAGAAGTGTATGGTGTTTCCTGAAACATCCAAAAAACAAAGCAACAGAGCCTAGGGCACTCCCACTTATGGTCCTATAGCTTAGGGAAATTAAAATCAAAAAGACACAGCCACCCCAAAGTTTCGGCCGGCTCTGTTTACAAGAACCTCATTTACTGTACAAGTTCAATATCACAGAAAGCGAAAAATGGATAAAGAAGTTGTGGTACATATGTACAATGCAATATCACTCAGCAATGTAATCTATGTCATCAGGCCCGTAGCAGCATAATGAGTGGATTCAGGTACGATGATTCTAAGTGAAATAAATCACACAGAAAAAGAAACATCATAAGATATCACTACTACACGGAATGTAAACTTGGCTACACAGGAACTGAATTACAAAACAGAACAGGGTCTCAAATGTAGAAAACCAACTTATGCTTGCTTAAGGGGAAAGGTGAGTTGGGGTGCGGCATAAAACCAGAGATTGAAATTAGCACAGATACCGTTCCATAAGCCAAATATGTAATAGGCAAGAGCTACTCCTTGCTCAAAGAAGTGGACTCAACACCCCATAATAAACGCCTAAGAATATACCTGACTAGTAAGAATCTTAAAACCTTTGGATTTATATGTCTCCAAAAGAGAATCAAGCGTGTGTACAGCGGCATAAACGCAGCAGTGATAGGATTGGTGAGGTTCGGTGAGCAAATGCAGGCCCTTTGAAGTCATATTGCATGGTACCCATTCCATGGGTCTCAACTCTCCAGGTTTAAGGGATTCTTCCTTCAGCTAAAACATGCATGTGGAACCCAGAGTATGATCCACCATGTGATCGGGAAACGTGTTCAAATGTGTCTCAGTTTTCGTCCCGTGGAACTCGGGTGCAACATTCCAGACGCTTTACTAACACTCTCCCCACTTGGAGAGTGAGTGCCTGTAACCTCCTGTTTGGCCCAGTTTGCAATTTCTGCGTAAGATGAACAGGAACAGGGAGAACCAATGAGAGACTAGGTGGAGGTGTCTGGACGGGCAAATTTAACTCTCATTTCCCACCACGAAGAGGAATTAACCAAAGGCTCAGCGTGCCATGCCAGAAGCACACTAGGGCCTGAAGCAATCCTGCGGTGTTGCAGCGAGCTCACAGGAAAGCAAGTTGAAGAAAGGAACTCAGGGGTACTGTAATTCACAAACCTGCAGATGCAGAGTTATAAATGACAGCTATCGTCCAAAAATATATTGAACTAAGGCTGCCAAGAGGACTTGAAAGTGGGGCAGAATTGCAGGAAACCGATTTCAGGAGGTAGACTGGAATTGCATGTAAAGCATAGGAAAAGAGGCAGAACGTCCACAATGATGCACTTGGCCAAAAAGGGCGTATGCGTTTTTTCCTGAATATATTCAGGAAAAAACGCATACGCCCTTTTTGGCCAACCAAGCAAGCTTGCAAAGGAAATCTGCACTACAATGAAGTCTCACTGCTCCCCGGTGAAAAGGCTATCTGAAAAAAGTGTAAAATCCAGAAAGGCAGGACAGGCCATGGAGAACTGGGAGCCTTGTTATGCTGATGGGCGGGATGTAAATTGCCAGCAGCCACTCTGGAGAAGTGTATGGTGTTTCCTGAAACATCTAAAAAACAAAGCAACAGAGCCTAGGGCAATTCCACTTATAGTCCTATAGCTTAGGGAAATTAAAATCAAAAAGACACAGCCACCCCAAAGTTTGGGACGGCTCTGTTTACAAGAACCTCGTTTACGGTACAAGTTCAATATCACAGAAAGCGAAAAATGGATAAAGAAGTTGTGGTACTTACGTACAATGCAATATCACTCAGCAATGAAATCTATGTCATCAGGCCCGTAGCAGCATAATGAGTGGATTCAGGTACGATGATTCTAAGTGAAATAAGTCACACAGAAAAAGAAACATCATAAGGTATCACTAATACACGGAATGTAAACTTGGCTACACAGGAACTGAATTACAAAACAGAACAGGGTCTCAAAGTAGAAAACCAGCTTATGCTTGCTTAAGTGGAAAGGTGAGTTGGGGTGCTGCATAAAACCAGAGATTGAAATTAGCACAGATACCGTTCCATAAGCCAAATATGTAATAGACAAGAGCTACTCATTGCTCAACGAAGTGGACTCAACACCCCATATTAAACGCCTAACAATATACCTGACTAGTAAGAATCTTAAAACATATGGATTTATATGTCTCCAAAAGAGAATCAAGCGTGTGTACAGCGGCATAAACGCAGCAGTGATAGGAGTGGTGAGGTTCGGTGAGCAAATGCAGACCCTTTGAAGTCATATTGCATGGTACCCATTCCATGGGTCTCAACTCTCCAGGTTTAAGGGATTCTTGTTCAGCTAAAACATGCATGTGGAACCCAGAGTATGATCCACCGTGTGATCGGGAAACGTGTTCAAATGTGTCTCAGTTTTCGTCCCCTGGTACTCGGGTGCAACATTCCAGACGCTTTACTAACACTCTCCCCACTTGGAGAGTGAGTGCCTTTAACCTCCTGTTTGGCCCAGTTTGCAATTTCTGCGTAAGATGAACAGGAATAGGGATAACCAATGAGAGACTAGCTGGAGGTGTCTGGACGGGCAAATTTAACTCTCATTTCCCACCAGGAAGAGGAAATAACCAAAGGCTCAGCGTGCCATGCCAGAAGCACACTAAGGCCTAAAGCAATCCTGCGGTGTTGCGGCCAGCTCACAAGAAAGCGAGTTGAAGAAAGGAGCTCAGGGGCACTGTAATTCACAAACCTGCAGAGTTATAAATGACAGCTATCTTCCAAAAATATATTGAAGTAAGGCTGCCAAGAGGAGTTGAAAGCGGGGCAGAATTGCAGGAAACCGATTTCAGGAGGTAGACTGGAATTGCATGTAAAGCATAGGAAAAGAGGCAGAACGTCCACAATGATGCACTTGGCCAAAAAGGGCGTATGCGTTTTTTCCTGAATATATTCAGGAAAAAATGCATACGCCCTTTTTGGCCAACCAAGCAAGCTTGCAAAGGAAATCTGGACTACAATGAAGTCTCACTGCCCCCCAGTCAAAAGAGCCATGTGAAAAATGTGTAAAATCCAGAAAGGCAGGACAGGCTAAGGAGAACTGGGAGCCTTTTTATGCTGATGGGTGGGATGTAAATTGCCAACAGCCACTCTGGAGAAGTGTATGGTGTTTCCTGAAACATCCAAAAAACAAAGCAACAGAGCCTAGGGCACTCCCACTTATGGTCCTATAGCTTAGGGAAATTAAAATCAAAAAGACACAGCCACCCCAAAGTTTCGGCCGGCTCTGTTTACAAGAACCTCATTTACTGTACAAGTTCAATATCACAAAAAGCGAAAAATGGATAAAGAAGTTGTGGTACATACGTACAATGCAATATCACTCAGCAATGAAATCTATGTCATGAGGCCCGTAGCAGCATAATGAGTGGATTCAGGTACGATGATTCTAAGTGAAATAAATCACACAGAAAAAGAAACATCATAAGATATCACTACTACACGGAATGTAAACTTGGCTACACAGGAACTGAATTACAAAACAGAACAGGGTCTCAAATGTAGAAAACCAACTTATGCTTGCTTAAGGGGAAAGGTGAGTTGGGGTGCGGCAAAAAACCAGAGATTGAAATTAGCACAGATACCGTTCCATAAGCCAAATATGTAATAGGCAAGAGCTACTCCTTGCTCAAAGAAGTGGACTCAACACCCCATAATAAACGCCTAAGAATATACCTGACTAGTAAGAATCTTAAAACCTTTGGATTTATATGTCTCCAAAAGAGAATCAAGCGTGTGTACAGCGGCATAAACGCAGCAGTGATAGGATTGGTGAGGTTCGGTGAGCAAATGCAGGCCCTTTGAAGTCATATTGCATGGTACCCATTCCATGGGTCTCAACTCTCCAGGTTTAAGGGATTCTTCCTTCAGCTAAAACATGCATGTGGAACCCAGAGTATGATCCACCATGTGATCGGGAAACGTGTTCAAATGTGTCTCAGTTTTCATCCCGTGGAACTCGGGTGCAACATTCCAGATGCTTTACTAACACTCTGCCCACTTGGAGAGTCAGTGCCTTTAACCTCCTGTTTGGCCCAGTTTGCAATTTCTGCGTAGGATGAACAGGAATAGGGAGAACCAATGAGAGACTAGCTGGAGCTGTGAGGACGGGCAAATTTAACTCTCATTTCCAACCAGGAAGAGGAATTAACCAAAGGCTCAGCATGCAATGCCGGAACCAAACTAGGGCCTGAAGCAATCCTGCGGTGTTGCGGCCAGCTCACAAGAAAGCGAGTTGAAGAAAGGAGCTCAGGGGCACTGTAATTCACAAACCTGCAGAGTTATAAATGACAGCTATCGTCCAAAAATATATTGAAGGAAGGCTGACAAGAGGACTTGAAAGCGGGGCAGAATTGCAGGAAACCGATTTCAGGAGGTAGACTGGAATTGCATGTAAAGCATAGGAAAAGAGGCAGAACGTCCACAATGATGCACTTGGCCAAAAAGGGCGTATGCGTTTTTTCCTGAATATATTCAGGAAAAAACGCATACGCCCTTTTTGGCCAACCAAGCAAGTTTGCAAAGGAAATCTGCACTACAATGAAGTCTCACTGCCCCCCAGTCAAAAGGGCCATCTGAAAAAAGTGTAAAATCCAGAAAGGCAGGATAGGTCATGTCGAACTGGGAGCCTTGTTATGCTGATGGGCGGGATGTAAATTGCCAGCAGCCACTCTGGAGAAGTGTATGGTGTTTCCTGAAACATCTAAAAAACAAAGCAACAGAGCCTAGGGCACTTCCACTTATGGTCCTATAGCTTAGGGAAATTAAAATCAAAAAGACACAGCCACCCCAAAGTTTGGGCCGGCTCTGTTTACAAGAACCTCGTTTACGGTACAAGTTCAATATCAAAGAAAGCGAAAAATGGATAAAGAAGTTGTGGTAATTACGTACAATGCAATATCACTCAGCAATGAAATCTATGTCATCAGGCCCGTAGCAGCATAATGAGTGGATTCAGGTACGATGATTCTAAGTGAAATAAGTCACACAGAAAAAGAAACATCATAAGATATCATTACTACACGGAATGTAAACTTGGCTACACAGAAACTGAATTACAAAACAGAACAGGGTGTCAAATGTAGAAAACCAACTTATACTTGCTTAAGGGGAAAGGTGAGTTGGGGTGCTGCATAAAACCAGAGATTGAAATTAGCACAGATACCGTTCCATAAGCCAAATATGTAATAGACAAGAGCTACTCCTTGCTCAACGAAGTGGACTCAACACCCCATATTAAACGCCTAACAATATACCTGACTAGAAAGAATCTTAAAACCTATGGATTTATATGTCTCCGGAAGAGAATGAAGCATGTGTACAGTAGCATAAACGCAGCAGTGATAGGATTGGTGAGGTTTGGTGAGCAAATGCAGACCCTTTAAAGTCATATTGCATGGTACCCATTCCATGGGTCTCAACTCTCCATGTTTAAGGGATTCTTCCTTCAGCTAAAACATGCATGTGGAACCAAGAGTATGATCCACCGTGTGATCGGGAAACGTGTTCAAATGTGTCTCAGTTTTCGTCCCCTGGTACTCGGGTGCAACATTCCAGACGCTTTACTAACACTCTCCCCACTTGGAGAGTCAGTGCCTTTAACCTCCTGTTTGGCCCAGTTTGCAATTTCTTCGGAAGATGAACAGGAATAGGGAGAACCAATGAGAGACTAGCTGGAGGTGTCTAGACGGGCAAATTTAACTCTCATTTCCCACCAGGAAGAGCAATTAACCAAAGGCTCAGCATGCCGTGCCGGAAACAAACTAGGGCCTGAAGCAATCATGCGGTGTTGCGGCCAGCTCACAAGAAAGCGAGTTGAAGAAAGGAGCTCAGGGGCACTGTAATTCACAAACCTGCAGAGTTATAAATGACAGCTATCTTCCAAAAATATATTGAAGTAAGGCTGCCAAGAGGAGTTGAAAGCGGGGCAGAATTGCAGGAAACCGATTTCAGGAGGTAGACTGGAATTGCATTTAAAGCATAGGAAAAGAGGCAGAACGTCCACAATGATGCACTTGGCCAAAAAGGGCGTATGCGTTTTTTCCTGGAAAAAACGCATACGCCCTTTTTGGCCAACCAAGCAAGCTTGCAAAGGAAATCTGCACTACAATGAAGTCTCACTGCCCCCCGGTCAAAAGGGCCATCTGAAAAAAGTGTAAAATCCAGAAAGGCAGGACAGGCCATGGAGAACTGGGAGCCTTGTTATGCTGATGGGCGGGATGTAAATTGCCAGCAGCCACTCTGGAGAAGTGTATGGTGTTTCCTGAAACATCCAAAAAACAAAGCAACAGAGCCTAGGGCACTTCCACTTATGGTCCTATAGCTTAGGGAAATTAAAATCAAAAAGACACAGCCACCCCAAGTTTGGGACGGCTCTGTTTACAAGAACCTTGTTCACCGTACAAGTTCAATATCACAGAAAGCGAAAAATGGATAAAGAAGTTGTGGTACTTACGTACAATGCAATATCACTCAGCAATGAAATCTATGTCATCAGGCCCGTCGCAGCATAATGAGTGGATTCAGGTACGATGATTCTAAGTGAAATAAGTCACACAGGGCTTACCTGGTGGCGCAGTGGTTGAGAGTCCGCCTGCCGATGCAGAGGACATGGGTTCGTGCTCCGCTCCGTGAAGATCCCACATGCCGTGGAGCGGCTGGGCCTGTGAGCCATGGCCGCTGAGCCTGCGCGTCCGCAGCCTGTGCTCCGCAATGGGAAAGACCACAACAGTGAGAGGCCCACGTACCGCAAAAAAAAAAAATAAAAAAATAAGTCACACAGAAAAAGAAACATCATAAGATATCACTACTACACGGAATGTAAACTTGGTTACACAAGAACTAAATTACTAAACAGAACAGAGTGTCAAATGTAGAAAACCAATTTATGCTTGCTTAAGGGGAAGAGGTGAGTTGGGGTGCTGCATACAACAAGAGATTGAAATTAGCACAGATACCGTTCCATAAGCCAAATATATAATAGACAAGTGCTACTCCTTGCTCAACGAAGTGGACTCAACACCCCATATTAAACGCCTAACAATATACCTGACTAGTAAGAATCTTAAAAACTATGGATTTATATGTCTCCGAAAGAGAATCAAGCGTGTGTACAGCGGCATAAACGCAGCAGTGATAGGAGTGGTGAGGTTCGGTGAGCAAATGCAGACCCTTTGAAGTCATATTGCATGGTACCCATTCCATGGGTCTCAACTCTCCATGTTTAAGGGATTCTTCCTTCAGCTAAAACATGCATGTGGAACCCAGAGTATGATCCACCGTGTGATCGGAAAACGTGTTCAAATGTGTCTCAGTTTACGTCCCCTGGTACTCGGGTGCAACATTCCAGACGCTTTACTAACACTCTCCCCACTTGGAGAGTCAGTGCCTTTAACCTCCTGTTTGGCCCAGTTTGCAATTTCTGTGGAAATTGAACAGGAATAGGTGAACAAATGAGAGACTAGCTGGAGCTGTCTGGACGGGCAAATTTAACTCTCATTTCCCACCAGGAAGAGGAATTAACCAAAGGCTCAGCATGCCGTGCCGGAACCACACTAGGGCCTGAAGCAATCCTGCGGTGTTGCGGCCAGCTCACAAGAAAGCGAGTTGAAGAAAGTAGCTCAGGGGCACTGTAATTCACAAACCTGCAGAGTTATAAATGACAGCTATCTTCCAAAAATATATTGAAGTAAGGCTGCCAAGAGGAGTTGAAAGTGGGGCAGAATTGCAGGAAACCGATTTCAGGAGGTAGACAGGAATTGCATGTAACGCATAGGAAAAGAGGCAGAAAGTCCACAATGATGCTCTTGGCCAAAAAGGGCGTATGCGTTTTTTCCTGAATATATTCAGGAAAAAACGCATACGCCCTTTTTGGCCAAACAAGCAAGCTTGCAAAGGAAATCTGCACTACAATGAAGTCTCACTGCCCCCCGGTCAAAAGGGCCATCTGAAAAAAATGTAAAATCCAGAAAGGCAGGACAGGCCATGGAGAACTGGGAGCCTTGTTATGCTGATGATCGGGATGTGAATTGCCAGCAGCCACTCTGGAGAAGTGTATGGTGTTTCCTGAAACATCCAAAAAACAAAGCAACAGAGCCTAGGGCACTTCCACTTATGGTCCTATAGCTTAGGGAAATTAAAATCAAAAGACACAGCCACCCCAAAGTTTGGGACGGCTCTGTTTACAAGAACCTCGTTTACGGTACAAGTTCAATATCACAGAAAGCGAAAAATGGATAAAGAAGTTGTGGTACTTACGTACAATGCAATATCACTCAGCAATGAAATCTATGTCATCAGGCCCGTAGCAGCATAATGAGTGGATTCAGGTACGATGATTCTAAGTGAAATAAGTCACACAGAAAAAGAAACATCATAAGATATCCCTAATACACGGAATGTAAACTTGGCTACACAGGAACTGAATTACAAAACAGAACAGGGTGTCAAATGTAGAAAACCAACGTATGCTTGCTTAAGGGGAAAGGTGAGTTGGGGTGCTGCATGAAACCAGAGATTGAAATTAGCAGAGATACCGTTCCATAAGCCAAATATGTAATAGACAAGAGCTACTCCTTGCTCAACGAAGTGGACTCAACACCCCATATTAAACGCCTAAGAATATACCTGACTAGTAAGAATCTTAAAACCTATGGATTTATATGTCTCCGAAAGAGAATCAAGCGTCTGTACAGCAGCATAAACGCAGCAGTGATAGGATTGGTGAGGTTTGGTGAGCAAATGCAGACCCTTTGAAGTCATATTGCATGGTACCCATTCCATGGGTCTCAACTCTCCAGGTTTAAGGGATTCTTCCTTCAGCTAAAACATGCATGTGGAACGGAGTGTATGATCCACCGTGTGATCGGGAAACGTGTTCAAATGTGTCTCAGTTTTCGTCCCCTGGTACTCGGGTGCAACATTCCAGACGCTTTACTAACACTCTCCCCACTTGGAGAGTCAGTGCCTTTAACCTCCTGTTTGGCCCAGTTTGCAATTTCTTCGGAAGATGAACAGCAATAAGGAGAAGCAATGGGAGACTATCTGTAGGTGTCTGGACGGGCAAATTTAACTCTCATTTCCCACCAGGAAGATAAATGAACCAAAGGCTCCGCGTGCCATGCTGGAACTAGATTAGGGCCTGAGGAGATCCTGCGGTGTTGCGGCCAGCTCACAAGAAAGCGAGTTGAAGAAAGGAGCTCAGGGGCACTGTAATTCAGAAACCTGCGGAGTTATAAATGACAGCTATCATCCAAAATTATACTGAAGTAAGGCTGCGAAGAGGACTTGAATGCGGGGCAGAATTGCTGGAAACTGATTTCAGAACGTACACGGGAGTAGCTCTTAAAGCATAGGAAAAGAGACAGAACTTGGAAAATAATGCACTTGGCAAAAAAGGGCATATGTGTTTTATACAGAGCTCTCATACCTGAGGGGAGGAGATTCCCAGCAGGCTCCAACTGCCACCTGAGGGCTCACATTGCCAAGGCAACGTGAGCATGCCAGGCAGGAGTTACCTCACAGCAGAGGTCCCACCTCACAGAAGGGTGAGAAACCCAGCCAACATCAGACTCTCACCAGAGGGCCCACATCACCAAGGGGATGGGAACCAGGCAGGAGTGTCTTCACATCAGTGGGGTCACATCATCAAAAGCTGAGGTACTCAGCACATGTGTCCTCAAACCAGAGGACCCACATCACCAAGGACCTCGGAGTGAGGCAGGCAGGAGTAGCCTCACAACACTGGGCACATAGAATAAAAAAGTGAGGAATCCAGCAGTTGGAACCTCCCAGCAGGCGGCCCAGAGCACCGAGGCCATGAGATCCAGGCCACAGTGAACTCACAGAAGAGGGCCCATGTCATGAAACTGAGCAACCCAGCCATTGGAACCTCAGAGCAGGAGGCCCACATCCCCATGGGGATGGAATTCTGGTAGGAGTGTCCTCGCACCACTGAGAACGTATCAGAAAATTTTGGGCGACCAGCAGTTAGGGCCTGACGCCAGAGGACCCTCATCACCAAGGGAAGGAGGCTCCCAGCAGGCTCCAACTACCACCAGAGGGCTGACGTCGCCAAGGCGATGTGTGCCAACCAGGCACGAATGACCTCACAGCAGAGGGCCCACCTCAGAGAAGTGTGACGAACCCAGTCAGGATCAGACTCGCACCAGAGGGCCCACATCACCAAATGGATTGGAACCAGGCAGGAGTGTCCTCACATGAGTAGGGCCACATCATCTAAAGGTGAGGAACCCAGAACATGTGGCTTCAAACCATAGGACACCCATCACCAAGGGGCTGGGAGTGAGGCAGGCAGGAGGAGCCTCATAACAGAGGGCCCAAAAATAAGAAAGGTGAGGAATCCAGCAGTTGGAACCTCCCAGCAGGCGGCCCAGAGCACAGAGGCTAGAGGATCCAGGCCAGAGTGAACTAACACCAGACAGCCCACATCATGAAACTGTGAGCAACCCAGACATTGGGACCTCAGAGCAGAAGGCCCACATCCCCATGGTGATGGGAACATGACAGGAGTGTCCTGGCATCACTGGGCTCACATCAGAAAACGTGGGGTGCTCAGAAGTTAGGGCCTGACGCTAGAGGGCACTCATCACCGAGAGGAGGAGGCTCCCAGCAGGCTCCAGCTGCCACCAGAGGGCCAACGTCGCCAAGGTGATGTGTGCCAGCCTGGCAGGAGTGACCTCACAGCAGAGGGCCCACCTCACAGAAGGGTGAGGAACACAGCCAGGATCAGACTCTCACCAGAGGGCCCACATCACCAAGGGGATGAGAACCAGGCAGGAGTGTCCCCACACCAGTGGGACAACATCATCGAAAGGTGAGGATCCCAGCACATGTGTCCTCAAACCAGAGGAACCACATCACCAAGGGGTTCGGAATGAGGCTGGCAGGACTGGCCTCACAACACAGGGTCCATAGAATATAAAAGTTGAGGAATCCAGCAGTTGGAACCTCCCAGCAAGTGGCCCAGAGCACCGAGGCTATGGGATCCAGGCCGCAGTGAACTCACAGCAGAGGGCCCACATCATGAACCTGTGAGCAGCCCAGCTGTTGGGACCTCAGAACAGAAGGCCCACATCCCCATTGGGATGGGAACCTGGCAGGAGTGGCTTTGCACCACTTAGCACATATCAGAAAATGTTAGGAGCCCAGCAGTTAGGGCCTGATGCCAGGGGGCCCTCATAACTGAGGGGAGGAGACTCCCAGCAGGTTCCAACTGCCAACAGAGGGCCCACGTCTACAAGGTGGCATGCGCCAGGCAGGCAGTAGTGACCTCACAGCAGAGGGCCTATCTCACAGAAGGGTGAGGAACCGAGGCAGGATGAGACTCTCACCAGAGGGCCCACAACACCAAGGGGATGGGAACCAGTCAGGACTGTCCTCCCACCAGTGGGGCCACATCATCGAAAGGTGAGGAACCCAGCACATGTGGCCTCATATCAGAGGACATACATCACAAAGGGGATGGGAGTGAGGCAGGTAGGAGTAGCCTAAAAACAGAGGGCCCAAAGAATAAAAAAAGTGAGGAATCCAGCATTTGGAACCTCCCAGCAGGCGGCCGAGAGCACAGAAGCTATGGGATGCAGGCAGGAGTTAACTAACACCAGAGAGCCCACATCATGAAACTGTGAGCAACCCAGGCATTGGGACCTCAGAGCAGAAAGCCCACATCCCCATGGGGATGGGAACCTGACAGGAGTGTCCTGGCATCACTGGGCTCACATCAGAAAACGTGGGGAGCCCAGCAGTTAGAGCCTGATGCTAGAGGGCCGTCATCACCGAGGGCAGGAGGCTCCCAGCAGGTTCCATGTGCCAACAGAGGGCCCACATCGCCAAGGTGATGTGTGCAAGTCAGGCAGGATTGACCTCACAGCAGAGGGCCTACCTCACAGAAGAGTGAGGAACCCAGCCAGGATAAGACTGTCACCAGAAGGCCCACATCACCAAGGGGATGGGAACCAGGCAGGAGTGTCCTCACACCAGTGGGGCCACATCATTGAAAGTTGCCTAACCCAGCACATGTGGCCTCAAACCAGAAGACCCACATCACGAAGGGGTTGCGAGTGAGGCAGGCAGGAGGAGCATCACAACACAGGACCCATAGAATACAAAAGTTGAGGAATCGAGCAGTTGGAACCTCCCAGCAGGCAGCCAAGACCACAGAGGCTATGGGATCCAGGCCACAGTGAACTAACACCAGAGAGCCCACATCATGAAATTGTGATCAACCCAGCCGTTGGAACCTCAGAGCAGAAGGCCCACATCCCCATGGGGATGGGAACCTAAGAGGAGTGCTTGAGCAACACTGGGCTCACTAAGAAAAGTTGGGGAGCCCAGCAGTTAGGGCCTGACGTCAGAGGGCCCTCATCACAGAGCTGAGGAGGCTCCCAGCAGGGTCCAATTGCCACCAGAGGGCTCATGTCAACAAGGCGAGGTGAGCAACCCAGGCAAGAGTTACCTGATAGTAGAGGGCCCACCTCACAGATGGGTGAGGAACCCAGCCAGGATCAGACTCTCACCAGAGGGCCCACATCACAAAGGGGATGGGACCCAGTCAGGATTATCCTCACACCAGTGGGGCCTCATCATCTTAAGGTGAGGAACCCAGCACATGTGTCCTCAAACCAGAGGACCCACATCACCAAGGGCCTTGGAGTGAGGCAGGCAGGAGTAGCCTCACAACACAGGGCACATAATATAAAAAACGTGAGGATTCCAGCATTTAGACCTTCCAGCAGGCAGCCCAGAACACCGAGGATATGGGATCCAGGCCACAGTGAACTCACAGCAGAGGGCCCACATCACAAAACTGTGAGCAACCCAGGAGTTGAGACCTCAGCGCAGAAAGACCACATCCCCATGGGAATGGGAACCTGGCTGGAGTGTCCTCGCACCACTGGGCGCACATCAGAAAATGTGGGGAGCCCACCATTTAGGGCCTGACGCCAGAGGGCCGTCATCACCGAGAGGAGGAGGCGCCCTGCACGCTCCAACTGCCACCAGAGGGCTCACGTCTCCAAGGTGACGTGTGCCAGCCAGGCAGGAGTGACCTCACAGCAGAGGGCCTACCTCACAGAACGTTGAGGTACCCAGCCAGGATTAGACTCTCGCCAGAGGGCCCACCTCACCAAGGGGATGGGAACCAGGCAGGAGTGTCCTCACACGAGTGGGGTCACATCATCGAAAGGTGAGGAACGCAGCACATGTGGCCTCAAGCCATAGGACAGTCATCACCAAGGGGCTGGCAGTGAGGCAGGCAGGAGGAGCCTCACAACAGAGGGCACATAGAATAAAAAAGTTGAGGAATCCAGCAGTTGGAACCTCCCAGCAGGCGGCTCAGAGCACCGATGATAAGGGATCCTTGCCGGAGTGAACTCACAGCAGAGGGCCCACATCATGGTACTGTGAGCAAGCCAGCCGTTTTGACCTCAGAGCAGAAGGCCCATATCGCCATGGGGATGGGAACCTGGCAAGAGTCTCCTCACTCACTTGGCGCACATCAGAAAATGTGGGGAGCCCAGCAGTTAGGGCCTGATGCCAGAGGGCCCTCATCACCGAGGAGAGGAGGCTCCCAGCACACTCCAACTGCCACCAGAGGGCCCACGTCGCCAAGGTGACGTGTGCCAGACAGGCATGATTGACCTCACAGCAGAGGGCCCACCTCACAGAAGGGTGAGGAACCCAGCCAGGATCAGACTCTCACCTGAGGGCCCACATCAGCAAGGGGATGGGAACCAGTCAGGACTGTCTTCCCTCCAGTGGGGTCACATCATCGAAAGGTGCGGAACCCAGCACATGTGGCCTCAAATCAGAGGACACATATCACAAAGGGAATGGGAGTGAGGCAGGCAGGAGTAGCCTAAAAACAGAGGGCCCAAAGAATAAGAAAGGTGAGGAATCCAGCAGTTGGAACTTCCCAGCAGGCGGTCCAGAGCACAGAAGCTATGGGATGCAGGCAGGAGTGAACTAACAGCAGAGAGCCCACATCATGAAACTGTGAGCAACCCAGGCTTTGGGACCTCAGAGCAGAAGGCCCACACCCCAATGGGGATGTGAACCTGGCTGGAGTGTCCTCGCACCACTGGGCACACATCACAAAATGTGGGGAGCCCAGCAGTTAGGGCCTGATGCCAGAGGGCCCTCATCACCGAGGAGAGGAGGCTCCCAGCAGGCTCCAAGTGCCACCAGAGGGCTCATGTCCACAAGGCGAGGTGAGCAAGCCAGGCAGGAGTGACCTCACATCAGACGGCCCACCTCACAGATGGGTGAGGAACCCAGCCAGGATCAGACTCTCAACAGAGGGCCCACATCACCAAGGGGATGTGAACCAGGCAGGAGTCTCCTAAGACCATTGGTCCCACATCATCGAAAGGTGAGGAACCCAGCACATGTGGCCTCAAACCAGACGACACACATCACGAAGGGGCTGGGAGTGAGGCAGGCAGGAGGATCCTCACAACAGAGGGCCCAAAAATTTAAAAAAGTGAGGAATCCAGCAGTTGGAACCTCCCAGCAGGCGGCCAAGAGCACAGAGGCTATGGGATCCAGGCTTCTGTGAACTAACACCAGAGAGCCCACATCATGAAAATGTGAACAACCCAGCCGTTGGGACCTCAGAGCAGAAGGCCCACATCCCCATGGAGATGGGATCCTAAGAGGAGTGCCAAAGCATCACTGGGCTCACTAAGAAAAGTTGGTGAGCCCAGCAGTCAGGGCCTGATGCAAGAGGGCCCTCATCACCGGGGGGAAGAGATTCCCAGCACGCTCCAACTGCCACCACACGGCTGACTTCACCAAGGCAATGTGTGCCAGCCATGCAGGAGTGACCTATCAGCAGAGGGTCTCCCTCACAGGTGGGTGAGGAACAAAGCCAGGAACAGACTCTCACCAGGGGGTCCACATAACCACGTGGATGAGAACCAAGCAGGAGTGTCCTCACACTAGTGGGGCCACATCATCGAAAGGTGAGGAACCCAGCAAAAGTGTCCACAAACCAGAGGACCCACATCACCAAGGGGTTGAGAGTGAGGTAGGTGTCTGGACGGGCATATTTAACACTCATTTCCCACCAGGAAGAGGAATTAACCAAAGGCTCAGCGTGCCCTGCCAGAAGCAGATTAGGGCCTGAAGCAGTCTTGCGGGTTTGCGGCCAGCTCACAAGAAAGCGAGTTGAAGAAAGGAGCTCAGGGGCCCTGTAATTCACAAACCTGCAGAGTTATAAATGACAGATAACGTCCAAAAATATATTGAAGTAAGGCTGCGAAGAGGACTTGAAAGCGGGGCAGAATTGCAGGAAACCGATTTCAGGAGGTAGACTGGATTTGCATTTAAAGCATAGGAAAAGAGGCAGAACATCGACAATGATGCACTTGGCAACAAAGGGCGTATGAGTTTGTTCCTGAATATATTCAGGAAAAAACACATACGCCCTTTTTGGCAAACCAAGCAAGCTTGCAATGGAAATCCGAACTACTATGAAGTGTCACTTCCCCCCGGTCTAAAGGGCCATCTGAGAAAAGTGTAAAATCCAGAAAGGCAAGACAGGCCATGGGGAAAAAGGAGCCTTGTTATGCTGATGGGCGGGATGTACATTGCCAACAGCCACTCTGGAGAAGTGTATGGTGTTTCCTGATACATCTGAAAAACAAAGCAACAGAGTCTAGGGCATTTCCACTTATGGTCCTATAGCTTAGGGAAATTAAAATCAAAAAGACACAGCCACCCCAAAATTTACAACGGCTCTGTTTACAGGAGCCTCTTCTACAGTACAAGTTAAATATCCCAGAGAACAAATAATTGATAAAGAAGTTGCGGTACTTATGTACAACAGAATACCACTCAGCAATGAAATCTGTGTCACCAGGCCTGTACCAGCATAATGAGTGGATTGAGGCACGATGATTCTAAGTGAAATAAGTCACACAGAAAAAGAAACATCATAAGGTATCACTAATGCACGGAATGTAAACTTGGCTACACATGAACTGAATTACAAAACAGAACAGGGTCTCAAGTTTAGAAAACCAACTTATGCTTGCTTAAGTGGAAAGGTGAGTTGGGGTGCTGCATAAAACCAGAGTTTGAAATTAGCACAGATACCGTTCCATAAGCCAAATATGTAATAGACAAGACCTACCCCTTGCTCAACGAAATGGACTCAACAATGAGGTATCACCTCACACCTGTTAGAATGGGCATCATCTGAAAATCTACAAACAACAAATGCTGGAAAGGGTGTGGAGAAAAGGAAGCCTCTTCCACTATTGTTGGGAATATAAATTGATACAGTCACTATGGAGAACAATATGGAGTTTCTTAAGAAACTAATAATAGAATTACCATATGATACAGCGATCCCAGGACTGGACATATACCCAGACAAAACCATAAATCAAAAAGAGACATTCACCGCAATGTTCATTGCATCACTATTTACAATATCGAGGTAATGGAAGCAACCTAAATGCCCACAGACAGACGAATGCATAAAGATGTGGTACATATATAAAATGGAATATTACTAAGCCATGAAAGGAATGAAATTGGGTCATTTGTAGAGACGTCGATGGATCTAGAGACTGTCATACAGAGTGAAGTAAGTCAGAAAGAGAAAAACAAATCTTGTATATTCATGCATATATGTGGAACCTAGAAAAACTGTACAGATTAACCATTTTGCAAGGCATAAATAGAGCAACAGATGTAGACAACAATCGTATGGACAACAAGGGGGGAAAGCTCTTGGAGGGGTGGTGGTGGGAGGAGTTGAGAGATTGGGATTGGCATGTAAACATTTATATGTATAAAATAGATAACCAATGAGAACCTGCTGTATAAAAATATAAAATAAAATTCAAAATTAAAAAGAAATAAAATTTAAAAAATAAAACAGAAAAAACAATTATTCCCTTCACATACATGTATTTATATGAATAAATTATTTCCATGCTTATATCTGTAAATACAAAAAAGAGGAATAAAATCTACCTTGAACCAAAAACGAAAAAGAGAAAAAAAAAACAGAACCCACCAGTTACTCAGAGGAAAACCGTATCAGGGCACTTGCTCCAGTTGTAAACAATTCTGAAGTTGGTCAGTGGTGGGGAATCGTCTCCCATTCAGCCAGCAGCCCCCACACAACAAGCGTCCTCATTGCAAAGCTGGGGCACCGTGCCGAGGCATCTGTGAGTAAACGTGAGCTGAACCCCAGGCCAGTTGCTGCTGAACTGTTCCCGCCCTTCCCAGGTAAAACACCTGAATATATACAAGGACTTGAAAGCCTAGAGGAAGGGCCATGGAGCCACACGAGTGACAGCATGCCAGCCGACTTGGTGCCTGCAGGCCAGCCAGGATGGTCCTGGCCCTGGGTGCTCTTCTGGAAGATTTCCATTTCCCTGCCTGAGATACCCGTCCTGTCCCTGCCCCCACTGCTTTTTTCCTTCCTCACCTCTGCCCAGGGAGAAATTCCAGCAGCAGGTATGGGTGACACATCCTCTTCTTTAGCAGGTGGCAGCCTGGCAACTGCTGCAGAAAGTCCAGCAGAGCCCCACTCACACTGGGCCACCCACAAAGCCGTGGCCTCTCACTCCCTCCCACCAGCCCAGCCCCGAGACTGCTGACAGGGCAGAGAAAATGGCGTCAGGCACAGCTGCAGGGGCTTTTGCTGCCTGGAGTGGTATTTATATTGATCTCAACCCAGGCACACCTGGGGAGGGCTGGCCGGCATGGTAAGGCTGCCCAGGTCAGCCAATCATCACCCCTCAGGGGCTCACAGTTGCAGAAAATGGAACTTGCTGAACCGGCCAGGTCCAAGGAACAGGTGTGGGCTCCTGAGAGTCAGGATAGACAAGGGGCTGCAGCTTTGGCTTGTTTTCTAATCATTTTATCTGGCCCATGAGTGGGAGACAACTTCAAGAAAACCCTCTCCTAATGAGAGGAACCCAGGAGTCAGGGAGAGGAGGGGTGGGTGGTGGTTGGAGACAGAGGCCTGGTGCCCTGGGTGCAGTGGAAGTCTCTGGAAGACCAGGTGGAGGGAGGCCACACAGAGTGATGCCCAGGGTCACAGACCTGTCGGAGCTGCTGTTTGTTAGTTCAAGTCCTGCTCTGAGGTGCTCTGTGTCAGCTCTGAGCGACAGGTGAGCTGGGGGTGCTCTTCAATGAGGGCTATGTGCACGGTTCCTGTGTGCCCAGCCCTGCCACGGTACCTGCAAGGGTAGCTCTGTATCCTGGGAGGGGCCTGACCATGAGAGCCCCGTGGGCTGGGTTGGGGGTGGGGTACCTGCCCAGGAGAGCTCCATATCCTGGGATTGGCCTGACCACGAGAGCCCCATGGGCTGCTGGGGACCTGGTAAAGGATGTCAGGACAGTCAGTGAAGCCACCGAGGATATACCTCCAGTTGCTCCTGATTCCTACACCCTGCTGGTCATTCTACCAACCACCAGGACATGGTATTCTGTATTAGTCTTCAATGATGCCTTCTTTTGTATTCCATTAGTCCCAGAGTCACAAGAAATTTTGGCTTGTGAGTGGCAGGACTCAACATACAACTAAAACAATACTTCTGGGCCGTCTTGCCCCAAGGGTTCAAAAATTCCCACACCATCTTTGGGGAAAGCTTAGCTAAAGACCGAAAAGTTCTACCTCTGGAAAAGGAAACCCTCCTTCAATATGCAGACGACATTCTGATCGCCAGCCCTACTAAGGAGGCCTCTGAACTACCAAGCCAATAAAGGATAGAAGTTGTCCAAGAAAAAGCTCAAATATCACAGACTGCAGTGACCTGCCTGGGCTTCATTCTCACACAAGGTCAGAGAAGCCCATCCCAGGAAAGGGAAGAAACCATTTGCAGCCTTACCCCTTTCTAAAACTAGAAGACAGCTTAGGGGTTCCTGGGGAGGCCAGGGTTTGCTGCTTCTGGATCCCTAACTACAGTCTACTAGCTGGGCCTCTATATGAAACACTGAAAGGAAAAGATGATGATCCTTTTGAACAGAATCCAGAAGTGGCCTTTCAAGAATGGAAAGAGCAGTCAATTCAGACCCTTGCCCTGGAACTCCCTAATTGAGCTAAACCCTTTGACCTTTCCATTCCTGGTGAAAGGTGAATCGCCATTGGAGAATTAGTGCAAAAACTGGGACCACTTGAAATGGAACAACGCAAGAATGCCATCCAGGTAGGATAAACTACAGTCACCAAAGGGCTTGGCCCACTGCCACATCTGGCCAAGATACTGGCGGTATCTAAAAACCTGGAAATCAGCAGCCCAAAAGGCCACCTCCCTCCTAAGGGAAAAGGACCCCACGTGGTGATCCTAATCACCAACCATGCCCTGAAGTTGCAGGGTTCGCTCCGTGGGCACACCGACCTCGAGTGAGGAGGCCCTCCAACTCCAACATCCAGAGAGATAACCGGGGGCAACAGGGCACCATGACGACTCGTGTGAACATCACTTGACCTGGAGTTTCTCTCATAAAACAACAATAGTGTGTCCCGAAGGAGTAGACTACTGCTTGCAGGACTTCCTGCACCCGGAGGGGAGCTAATAATCTTGGCGGGGGAACCGTATATCACACTGTCACCATAGAAAAGCCTACAGACACCGTGATGATGGTGGCCAATAAGACCGGCTGGACTCCTGTTTACTTCAAAAGGCTGTTGACTCAGTGGCCATCATGGTCCTTGATCACCACTGACCCTGGACTGTCTGGGAGTTGAGCGGGCAGGGCTCTGACACCTGGTGCTGTTTTTACGTTAATTCAGGGGCCTAATTGAAGAAAGAGCAGACTACTGGTCAGAGCATCTAGGCTGGCAGAAACGGTCAGCCTAAGGTGGCCGAACAAATGTGGGGCGGGGTGAAACCGGCCCCCACAGCGTCTCTGCACATCTCTTTCCTGGACCCTTAAAGGTCATTAGAATCTATAACACTTCCAATGCTGGTGCTCAGGCGGACGAGCAGGGAGGCAGGGGTCCTGGGGCCAATCAACGTCACCTGGAGGCTGCTGGGGAGAAGTTCTGACCCTCGTCCCCTGGTATGAGGGCTCCCAACTCAGCACTCAGCAGTTACAGAAGAAGGGTCTGCACCCTCAGCACTCCAAGAATGAGGAACGGGACAAAAGGCAGAGGAGGGGTTTGTCCCCAGCAAAGCCCATTAAAAATCCCTGGGAGATAAAAATAGAATGTGGGCAATAAAGTCAAGTCTGACCTTTTTTATCCTTTGTGCTTTGTCTAATTTCACGTGCTCCTAGGGTCCCGCATGCAGAGGTTCCACACCCGGCACTTCAGACCAGATTTCCTGGTGCAGAATGGCTGGGTCGACACCTCAGCTCCTGGGGCCCAGTGCAGACTCCGAGATATAGAGCCTGAGCTGCAGCCAACCCGGCCCTTGAGAGCTCCGCCCCCTCCCTCCCACTGACTCTGACAGGATCTCTACACAGCAGCCCAGCCCACAGCCCACGGGGTAGTGCATGCTCTCACCTCTCCATTCTCTGATGAAAATATAAAGTTTCCTTTGCTTGGGAACCAAACTCAGTCTCGATCTGTTGGCCCCAATGACACTGGGCAGGGGGACCCTTGTTGGGGTCCACTCTGGAGGATCAGTAACAGAAATTGAGACTATTGTAACTTCAATGAACAGATGTGTGAGCCAAACTGTAGTTAACATAGAACAGTTTATAAGGCTCGGGTAAAATAAGATGTTTCTAACACTTCCATTTGATATTTCCATCACTTTATTATAAGCAAGTTCAGTGAAAAGGTTTGTCTTATTTGTCAGGTCAATATTAGAGAAATGAAGTGATTTCTTTCCAAGGATGTACATCTAATAATCTTGGTTAAAGCTTCAATCTTGTTTTAAATGCTTTTCCATTGAAAATGATACCTCTCTTTCAGCTCCCCCATTTCTGAGAAGTATAAAATCTTATAATTTATTATTACCAAAGGGGAAAGGTGGGAGGAGGGATAAATTAACAGTTTGGAATTAACACATACACACTGCTATGTATAAAATAGATCATCAACAAGGAACTACTGTATAGCACAGGGAACTACACTCAATATTGTGCAATAACCTATAAGGGGAAATAATCGGAAAAAGAATAGATATTTTTATTGACATCATCTATCAATGACAGTTAAAGTGTAACCTAAGGGAAGCCGGTGGTGAGTGCTTCTGACCCTGAAGACTTCAGTCATCTAAAGTTTGGACTCTGCCTACTTCCCAAGGCCCTTAATGAACATATGTGTAGCCGTAGCTTAAAAAACTCCCCAGTTTGGGTTTCGGGGAGACACTGATTTTGAAAAAGCCCTGGTGTTCTCCTTACATGAATGGGACTCTTCCTACTGCTAAAACATGTCTGTCACACCCAGAGGATGGTATACCGTCTGATCGGGAAGAGTTTGGAAAAGGCATCTCATCTCCTCATCTCCTGGTGCTCGGGTTCACCCCTCCAGCGTCTTTACTAACAGTCTCCCCACTTGGAGATGTCAACACTGTCAACATCCTGTTGCGTACAGTTTGGAATTTGTCCAGAGGATGAAGCGGAAGGATGAGGAACAATGAGAGACAAGTCCTAGGTGTTCAGACAGGCACATGTCACTCTAATTTCCAATCAGGAAGATGAATTGACCAAAGGCTAGGGTTGCCCATGGAAACAGTATAGGGCTTGAGGAAATCCCACTGCTTTGTGGCCAGTTCCCATAAACACAAGTTGAACAATGGAACTCAGGGGCAGTAAAATTCACGAAACTGCAGAGTTGAAAATATCTATCACTGAAAAATGTCTTGAGGAAAGTCAGAGAAAAGGATTGGCAAGCAAGGGAGAATGGCAGGAAAGGGATTTGAGGAGGTAGAAAGGATTCGCCATTAAGCACAAGAAAAGGGGCTGAACATTTCCGACATTGCAGTTGGCCAAAAAGGCTGTATGCGTTTTTTTCTGTATATATTCAAGAAAAGGGCATACACTTTTTTAGCCAACCAAACAGGTGGGCACTGGAAATCAATACTACAAAAGATATCACTTCGCATCAGTCAGAAGAGCCATCCTCATAAAGTGTAAACGCCAGAAATGCAGGACAGGGCAAGGAGAAGAGGGAGCCCTGTGAGGCTTATAGTGGAAATGTATATTGCCAACGGCCATTCTGGAGAAGTGTATTGTGTTTACTAAAGCATCTAAAAAATGAGCTACAGAGCATAGGGCACTTGCACTCATGGGCGTATATCTTGGGAAAAACAAAAATCGAGAGGACACAGGCACCCCAATGTTTACTGCCTCTCTGTTTAAAAGATCCTCGACTAGGATATAACTTAAATGTCTCTGGAGGGAAAAAATGGATAGAGATGTGGTACTTATGTAGAGTGGAATATTACTCAGCCTGGAAATCAATGAAATATGGCCAGTTGTAACAACTCCGGAGGAGTTACGTATGATCATTCTAAGTGACATAATTCAAAAAGAAAAAGACACATATCATAAGATATCACTTAAAGGTGGAATCCAAAATGGCTACACATGAAATAAATTACAAAACAAAAACATAGTCAAATATGTAGAAAACACGCGTAAGGCTGCTAAACGGGAAAGGTGGGGAGGGGTGAGGCATCATCCAGGAGGTTGAAATTAGCAAAGATACCATTCCAAATACCAAACTGATAATCAACAAGGCCTACACGGTAGCTAAAAGAACTGCACTCAGCACACTCAAGTCACCGGAAAAGAATATCTATGACTGGTAAGAATCTGAAAAAGAATTTATTGATGTCTCTCTGTACGTGAATCAAGTGGATGTACAGCAGCAAGAAACAGAGCTTTGAAAATCAGCTGTAACCAATATAGTAATAAATTGAAAAAAATAAACGACAGAGAGACAGAGAAAACCTCTTACAACTTTTCCTCAGGGACGGTGATGCAACATGGATTGAACACATCTAGACCCACAGCAGGATGAGACATAAGGCTGGAAACTGTTCGCGCTAAGAGAAATGTGAGGTTGGGTGAGGAAATGCACACCCTTTAAAGTAATACTACCTGGTACCCATTCAATGGGTCCCAAATCTGCAGGTTCAAGGAATCTTCCTACAGCTAAAACATGCATGGAAAACCCAGAGGACTGTACACCATGTGATCGGGAGATGTGTCTAAAATGCACCTCATTTATCCTCTCCTGGTGCTCCTGTTCATCATTCCAGCCACGTTACTTAGAATCTCCCCACTTAGAGAATCAGCACATTTAAACTTCTGTTTCACACATTTTGCAAATTGTGAGGAGGATGAACGGGAAGAGGGGGAAACAATGAGAGAATAGTTGTAGGGGTTTGGACGGGCACATGTCACTCTAATTTCCCATTAAGAATAAGAATTAAAAAAAGGCTCAGCCCGCCTCGCCGGAGCCAAAATAGGGCCTGAAGCAATCCTGCGGTTTTGAGGCCAGCTCACAAAAGAGCAACTTAAAAAATGGAGCTCAGGGTCACTGCAATTCACAAACCTGCAGAGTTATAAATGAAAACTAACGTCCAAAAATATGTTGAGGTAAGGCAAAGAAGAGGATCTGAATGCAAGACAGAATTGCAAGAAACAGATTTCAAGAGATAGATTGGACTCGCCTTTAAAGCACATGAAAAGCGGCAGAATTTCGACAATGATGCAGTTGGCCCAAAAGGGAGTATGCGTTAGTTCCTGAATATATCCAGGAAAAAACGCATACGCACTTTATGGGCAACCAAGCAAGCAAGCAATGCAAATGTGCACAACAAAGAAGTCTCATTTCCCACCGGTCAAAAGGGCCATCCGAAAAAATTGTAAACACCAGAAATGCAGGACAGGCCATGGAGAACAGGGAGCCTTTATACGCTGATGGACAGTGTGTGAACTGCCGAGAGCCACTCTGGAGAAGTGTATGGTGGTTCCTAAATCATCTAAAAAACAGAGCGACAGAGCATAGGGCACTTCCAATCACGGGAGTATATCTAGGGAAGTCTAAAAATCAACAAGACACAAGCACACCACAGTTTAGGGCTACTCTGTTTACAAGAACCTCAACTTCAGTACACCTTAAATATCCCAGGAAAGAGAACAATAGATAAAGAAAATGTGGTACTTATGTACAATGGAATATCTCTTCACCATGAAATCAATGTAATAAGGCTAGTAGAAGGATAAAGAGTGGATTGAGGTCCGATAATACTACTTGAAATAAGTCAAACAGAAAAAGAAACATATCATAAGATATCACTTATAGAGGGAGGATAAATATGGCTGCACAAAAAATGAATTACAAAACAGAACAGTGTCTCACATTTAGAAAACACACTTATGTCAGCTTAAGGGGAAAGGAGAGGTGGGGTGATGCATAAAACCAGAGTTTGAAATTAGCACAGATACCGTTCAATAAACCAAATAGGTATCAGACAAGATCTACACCTCGCTCAATGAACTGGCCTCAACACACCCTATACACCGCAGAGAAATATATCTGAGTAATAAGAATCTTAAAACCCATGTATTGATATATCTCCATAAGGGAATCAAGTGTGCGCAGAGCGGCACAAACACAGCAGTGAAAATGAGCTAAACCCCATTATAGAAATAAATTTTAAAACCAAAACGCAGAAACAATGAAAGAGAGAAAAATTCTTACAAAATTCGCTCAGGGGCTGTGATGCAACCTGGAATGACCACATATAAACCCACAGCTGGATAAGACATAAGGCTGGACACTTGGGGCTGAAAGGATTGGAGAGCTTTGGTGAGCAACTGCCGAAAGTTTAATGCAATACTTCATGCTACTTATTCCAAGGGTCCCAACACTCCAAGTTGAAGGGAATCTTCCTACAGCTAAACCATGCATGGGAAATCCAGCGGATGGTATACCATATGATCGGGAAAGGTTTCTAAAATGCACCTCATTTTCCTCTCCTGGGGCTCCGGATCAACATTCCAGCCACTTTACTAACAACATCTCCACATGGAGAGTCAATGCCTTTAAGTTCCGGTATCGCACAGTCTGCAGTTAGTGCGGAGGATGAATGGGAATAGGGGGAACCAGTGAGAAAATAGCTGTAGCGGTATCAATGGGCACATGTCACTCTAATTTCACATCAGGAAGAAGAATTAACCAAAGGCAGAGCAAGGCACCCCAGAAGAAGAATAGGGCCTGAAGAAATCCTGTGGATATGAGGCAAGATCACAAAAATAAGAGCTGAAAAATGGAGCTAAGGGCCACTGCAATTCAAAAACCTGCAGAGTTATAAAGGCCAACTATTCTCCAAAAGTATATTGAGGTAAGGCTATGAAGAGGCACTGAGAGCAAGGCAGAACTGCAGGAAACCGATTTCAGGAGGTAGACAGGAATTGCACTGAAAACATATGAAAACACTCAGAACGTTGACAATGATGCACTTGGCCAAAAAGGGCGTATGCGTTTTTTCCTGAATATATTCAGGAAGAAACGCATACGCCCTTTCTGGCCAACCAAGCAAGCTCTCAAAGGAAATCTGCACTACAATGAAGTCTCACTTCACCCCGGTCAAAGGGCCATCTGAAAAAAGTGTAAAATCCAGAAAGGCAGGACAGGCCATGGAGAACTGGGAGCCTTGTTATGCTGATGGGCGGGATGTAAATTGCCAGCAGCCACTCTGGAGAAGTGTATGGTGTTTCCTGAAACATCTAAAAAACAAAGCAACAGAGCCTAGGGCACTTCCACTTATGGTCCTATAGCTTATGGAAATTAAAATCAAAAAGACACAGCCACCCCAAAGTTTGGGACGGCTCTGTTTACAAGAACCTCGTTTACGGTACAAGTTCAATATCAGAGAAAGCGAAAAATGGATAAAGAAGTTGTGGTACTTACGTACAATGCAATATCACTCAGCAATGAGATCTATGTCATCAGGCCCGTAGCAGCATAATGAGTGGATTCAGGTACGATGATTCTAAGTGAAATAAGTCACACAGAAAAAGAAACACCATAAGATATCACTACTACACGGAAGGTAAACTTGGCTACACAGGAACTGAATTACAAAACAGAACAGGGTCTCAAATGTAGAAAACCAACTTATGCTTGCTTAAGAGGAAAGGTGAGTTGGGGTGCTGCATGAAACCAGAGATTGAAATTAGCACAGATACCGTTCCATAAGCCAAATATGTAATAGACAAGAGCTACTCCTTGCTCAACGAAGTGGACTCAACACCCCATATTAAACGCCTAAGAATATAACCGACTAGTAAGAATCTTAAAACCTATGGATTTATATGTCTCCGAAAGAGAATCAAGCGTGTGTACAGCGGCATAAACGCAGCAGTGATAGGATTGGTGAGGTTCGGTGAGCAAATGCAGACCCTTTGAAGTCATACTGCATGGTACCCATTCCATGGGTCTCAACTCTCCAGGTTTAAGGGATTCTTCCTTCAGCTAAAACATGCATGTGGAACACAGATTATGATCCACCGTGTGATTGGGAAACGTGTTCAAATGTGTCTCAGTTTTCGTCCCCTGGTACTCGGGTGCAACACTCCAGACGCTTTACTAACACTCTCCCCACTTGGAGAGTCAGTGCCTTTAAACTCCTGTATGGCCCAGTTTGCAATTTCTGCGGAAAATGTACAGGAATAGGGAGAACCAATGATAAACTAGCTGGAGGTGTCTGGACGGGCAAATTTAACTCTCATTTCCCACCAGAAAGAGGAATTAACCAAAGGCTCAGCATGCCGTGCCGTAACCACACTAGGGCCTGAAGCAATCCTGCGGTGTTGCGGCCAGCTCACAAGAAAGCGAGTTGAAGAAACGAGCTCAGGGGCACTGTAATTCACAAACCTGCAGAGTTATAAATGACAGCTATCGTCCAAAAATATATTGAAGTAAGGCTGCCAAGAGGACTTGAAAGTGGGGCAGAATTGCAGGAAACCGATTTCAGGAGGTAGACGGGAATTGCATGTAAAGCATAGGAAAAGAGGCAGAACGTCCACAATGATGCACTTGGCCAAAAAGGGCGTATGCGTTTTTTCCTGAATATATTCAGGAAAAAACGCATACGCCCTTTTTGGCCAACCAAGCAAGCTTGCAAAGGAAATCTGCACTACAATGAAGTCTCGCTGCCCCCCGGTCAAAAGGGCCATATGAAAAAAGTGTAAAATCCAGAAAGGCAGGACAGGCCATGAAGAACTGGGAGCCTTCTTATGCTGATGGGCGGGATGTAAATTGCCAACAGCCACTCTGGAGAAGTGTATGGTGTTTCCTGTAACATCTAAAAAACTAAGCAACAGAGCCTAGGGCACTTCCACTTATGGTCCTATAGCTTAGGGCAATTAAAATCAAAGAGACACAGCCACCCCACAGTTTGGGACGGCTCTGTTTACAAGAATCTTGTTTACGGTACAACTTCAATATCACAAAAGCGAAAAATGGATAAAGAAGTTGTGGTACTTACGTACAATGCAATATCACTCAGCAATGAAATCTATGTCATCAGGCCCGTAGCAGCATAATGAGTGGATTCAGGTACGATGATTCTAAGTGAAATAAGTCACACAGAAAAAGAAACATCATAAGATATCACTACTACACGGAATGTAAACTTGGTTACACAGGATCTGAATTACAAAACAGAACAGGTTCTCAAATGTAGAAAACCAACTTATGCTTGCTTAAGGGGAAAGGTGAGTTGGGGTGCTGCATGAAACCACAGATTGAAATTAGCACAGATACCATTCCATAAGCCAAATATGTAATAGACAAGAGCTACTCCTTGCTCAACGAAGTGTACTCAACACCCCATATTAAACGCCTAACAATATACCTGACTAGAAATAATCTAAAAACCTACCGATTTATATGTCTCCGAAAGAGAATCAAGCGTGTGTACAGCGACATAAACGCAGCGGTGATAGGATTGGTGAGGTTCGGTGAGCAAATGCAGACCCTATGAAGTCATATTGCATGGTACCCATTCCATGGGTCTCAACTCTCCAGGTTTAAGGGATTCTTCCTTCAGCTAAAACATGCATGTGGAACCCAGAGTATGATCCAGCGTGTGATCGGGAAACGTGTTCAAATGTGTCTCGTTTTCGTCCCCTGGTACTCGAGTGCAACATTCCAGATGCTTTACTAACACTCTCCCCACTTGGAGAGTCAGTGCCTTTAACCTCCTGTTTGGCCCAGTTTGCAGTTTCTGTGGAAAATGAACAGGAATAGGGAGAACGAAATAGAGACTAGCTGGAGGTGTCTGGACGGGCAAATTTAACTCTCATTTCCCACCAGGAAGAGGAATTAACCAAAGGCTCAGCGTGCCGTGCCGGAACCACACTAGGGCCTGAAGCAATCCTGCGGTGTTGCGGCCAGCTCACAAGAAAGCGAGTTGAAGAAAGGAGCTCAGGGGCACTGTAATTCACAAACCTGCAGAGTTATAAATGACAGCTATCGTCCAAAAATATATTGAAGTAAGGCTGCCAAGAGGACTTGAAAGCGGGGCAGAATTGCAGGAAACCGATTTCAGGAGGTAGACGGGAATTGCATGTAAAGCATAGGAAAAGAGGCAGAACGTCCACAATGATGCACTTGGCCAAAAAGGGCGTATGCGTTTTTTCCTGAATATATTCAGGAAAAAACGCATACGCCCTTTTTGGCCAACCAAGCAAGCTTGCAAAGGATATCTGCACTACAATGAAGTCTCACTGCCCCCCGGTCAAAAGGGCCATCTGAAAAAAGTGTAAAATCCAGAAAGGCAGGACAGGCCATGGAGAACTGGGAGCCTTGTTATGCTGGTAGGCGGGATGTAAATTGCCAACAGCCACTCTGGAGAAGTGTATGGTGTTTCCTGAAACATCTAAAAAACAAAGCAACAGAGCCTAGGGCACTTCCACTTATGGTCCTATAGCTTAGGGAAATTAAAATCAAAAAGACACGGTCACCCCAAAGTTTGGGACGGCTCTGTTTACAGAACCTCGTTTACAGTACAAGTTCAATATCACAGAAAGCAAAAAATGGATAAAGAAGTTGTGGTACTTACGTACAATGCAATATCACTCAGCAATGAAATCTATGTCATCAGGCCCGTAGCAGCATAATGAGTGGATGCAGGTATGATGAGTCTAAGTGAAATAAGTCACACAGAAAAAGAAACATCATAAGATATCACTACTACACGGAATGTAAACTTGGCTACACAGGAACTGAATTACAAAACAGAACAGGGTCTCAAATGTAGAAAACCAACTTATGCTTGCTTAAGAGGAAAGGTGAGTTGGGGTGCTGCATGAAACCAGAGATTGAAATTAGCACAGATACCGTTCCATAAGCCAAATATGTAATAGACAAGAGCTACTCCTTGCTCAACGAAGTGGACTCAACACCCCATATTAAACGCCTAAGAATATAACTGACTACTAAGAATCTTAAAACCTATGGATTTATATGTCTCCAAAAGAGAATCAAGCGTGTGTACAGCGGCATAAACGCAGCAGTGATAGGATTGGTGAGGTTCGGTGAGCAAATGCAGACCCTTTGAAGTCATACTGCATGGTACCCATTCCATGGGTCTCAACTCTCCAGGTTTAAGGGATTCTTCCTTCAGCTAAAACATGCATGTGGAACACAGATTATGATCTACCGTGTGATTGGGAAACGTGTTCAAATGTGTCTCAGTTTTCGTCCCCTGGTACTCGGGTGCAACACTCCAGACGCTTTACTAACACTCTCCCCACTTGGAGAGTCAGTGCCTTTAAACTCCTGTATGGCCCAGTTTGCAATTTCTGCGGAAAATGTACAGGAATAGGGAGAACCAATGATAAACTAGCTGGAGGTGTCTGGACGGGCAAATTTAACTCTCATTTCCCACCAGAAAGAGGAATTAACCAAAGGCTCAGCATGCCGTGCCGGAACCACACTAGGGCCTGAAGCAATCCTGCGGTGTTGCGGCCAGCTCACAAGAAAGCGAGTTGAAGAAAGGAGCTCAGGGGCACTGTAATTCACAAACCTGCAGAGTTATAAATGACAGCTATCGTCCAAAAATATATTGAAGTAAGGCTGCCAAGAGGACTTGAAAGTGGGGCAGAATTGCAGGAAACCGATTTCAGGAGGTAGACGGGAATTGCATGTAAAGCATAGGAAAAGAGGCAGAACGTCCACAATGATGCACTTGGCCAAAAAGGGCGTATGCGTTTTTTCCTGAATATATTCAGGAAAAAACGCATACGCCCTTTTTGGCCAACCAAGCAAGCTTGCAAAGGAAATCTGCACTACAATGAAGTCTCGCTGCCCCCCGGTCAAAAGGGCCATATGAAAAAAGTGTAAAATCCAGAAAGGCAGGACAGGCCATGAAGAACTGGGAGCCTTCTTATGCTGATGGGCGGGATGTAAATTGCCAACAGCCACTCTGGAGAAGTGTATGGTGTTTCCTGTAACATCTAAAAAACTAAGCAACAGAGCCTAGGGCACTTCCACTTATGGTCCTATAGCTTAGGGCAATTAAAATCAAAGAGACACAGCCACCCCACAGTTTGGGACGGCTCTGTTTACAAGAATCTTGTTTACGGTACAACTTCAATATCACAAAAGCGAAAAATGGATAAAGAAGTTGTGGTACTTACGTACAATGCAATATCACTCAGTAATGAAATCTATGTCATCAGGCCCGTAGCAGCATAATGAGTGGATTCAGGTACGATGATTCTAAGTGAAATAAGTCACACAGAAAAAGAAACATCATAAGATATCACTACTACACGGAATGTAAACTTGGCTACACAGGATCTGAATTACAAAACAGAACAGGGTCTCAAATGTAGAAAACCAACTTATGCTTGCTTAAGGGGAAAGGTGAGTTGGGGTGCTGCATAAAACCAGAGATTGAAATTAGCACAGATACCGTTCCATAAGCCAAATATGTAATAGACAAGAGCTACTCCTTGCTCAACGAAGTGGACTCAACACCCCATATTAAACGCTTAAAAATACCCCGGACTAGAAATAATCTTATAAACTACGGATTTATATGTCTCCGAAAGAGAATCAAGCGTGTGTACAGCGGCATAAACGCAGCAGTGATAGGATTGGTGAGGTTCAGTGAGCAAATGCAGACCCTTTGAAGTCATATTGCATGGTACCCATTCCATGGGTCTCAACTCTCCAAGTTTAAGGGATTCTTCCTTCAGCTAAAACATGCATGTGGAACACAGAGTATGATCCACCGTGTGATCAGGAAACGTGTTCAAATGTGTCTCAGTTTTCGTCCCCTGGTACTCGGGTGCAACACTCCAGACGCTTTACTAACACTCTCCCCACTTGGAGAGTCAGTGCCTTTAACCTCCTGTATGGCCCAGTTTGTAATTTCTGTGGAAAATGTACAGCAATAGGGAGAACCAATGAGAAACTAGCTGGAGGTGTCTGGACGGGCAAATTTAACTCTCATTTCCCACCAGAAAGAGGAATTAACCAAAGGCTCAGCATGCCGTGCCGGAACCACACTAGGGCCTGAAGCAATCCTGCGGTGTTGCGGCCAGCTCACAAGAAAGCGAGTTGAAGAAAGGAGCTCAGGGGCACTGTAATTCACAAACCTGCAGAGTTATAAATGACAGCTATCGTCCAAAAATATATTGAAGTAAGGCTGCCAAGAGGACTTGAAAGCGGGGCAGAATTGCAGGAAACCGATTTCAGGAGGTAGACGGGAATTGCATGTAAAGCATAGGAAAAGAGGCAGAACGTCCACAATGATGCACTTGGCCAAAAAGGGCGTATGCGTTTTTTCCTGAATATATACAGGAAAAAACGCATACGCCCGTTTTGGCCAACCAAGCAAGTTTGCAAAGGAAATCTGCACTACAATGAAGTCTCACTGCCCCCCCCGGTCAAAAGGGCTATCTGAAAAAAGGGTAAAATCCAGAAAGGCAGGACAGGCCATGGAGAACTGGGAACCTTGTTATGCTGATGGGCGGGATGTAAATTGCCAACAGCCACTCTGGAGAAGTGTATTGTGTTTCCTGAAACATCTAAAAAACAAAGCAACAGAGCCTACGGCACTTCCACTTATGGTCCTATAGCTTAGGGAAATTAAAATCAAAAAGACACAGCCACCCCAAAGTTTGGGCCGGCTCTGTTTACAAGAACCTCGTTTACGGTACAAGTTCAATATCACAGAAAGCGAAAAATGGATAAGGAAGTTGTGGTACTTACGTACAATGCAATATCACTCAGCAATGAAATCTATGTCATCAGGCCCGTAGCAGCATAATGAGTGGATTCAGGTACGATGATTCTAAGTGAAATCAGTCACACAGAAAAAGAAACATCATAAGGTATCACTACTACACGGAATGTAAACTTGGCTACACAGGAACTGAATTACAAAACAGAACAGGGTCTCAAATGTAGAAAACCAACTTATGCTTGCTTAAGGGGAAAAGTGAGTTGGGGTGCGGCATAAAACCAGAGATTGAAATTAGCACAGATACCGTTCCATAAGCCAAATATGTAATAGACAAGAGCTACTCCTTGCTCAACGAAGTGGACTCAACACCCCATATTAAACGCCTAACAATATACCTGACTAGTAAGAATCTTAAAACCTATGGATTTATATGTCTCCGAAAGAGAATCTAGCGTGTGTACAGTGGCATAAACGCAGCAGTGATAGGATTGGTGAGGTTCGGTGAGCAAATGCAGGCTCTTTGAAGTCATATTGCATGGTACCCATTCCATGGGTCTCAACTCTCCAGGTTTAAGGGATTCTTCCTTCAGCTAAAACATGCATGTGGAACCCAGAGTATGATCCACCGTGTGATCGGGAAACGTTTTCAAATGTGTCTCAGTTTTCGTTCCCTGGTACTCGGGTGCAACATTCCAGACGCTTTACTAACACTCTCCCCACTTGGAGAGTCAGTGCCTTTAACCTCCTGTTTGGCCCAGTTTGCAATTTCTGCGTAAGATGAACAGGAATAGGGAGAACCAATGAGAGACTAGCTGGAGCTGTGAGGACGGGCAAATTTAACTCTCATTTCCCACCAGGAAGAGGAATTAACGAAAGGCTCAGCATGCGATGCCGGAACCACACTAGGGCCTGAAGCAATCCTGCGGTGTTGCGGCCAGCTCACAAGAAAGCGAGTTGAAGAAAGGAGCTCAGGGGCACTGTAATTCACAATCCTGCAGAGTTATAAATGACAGCTATCGTCCAAAGATATATTGAAGGAAGGCTGCCAAGAGGAGTTGAAAGCGGGGCAGAATTGCAGAAAACCGATTTCAGGAGGTAGACTGGAATTGCATGTAAAGCATAGGAAAAGAGGCAGAACGTCCACAATGATGCACTTGGCCAAAAAGGGCGTATGCGTTTTTCTCTGAATATATTCAGGAAAAAACGCATACGCCCTTTTTGGCCAACCAAGCAAGCTTGCAAAGGAAATCTGCACTACAGTGAAGTCTCACTGCCCCCGGTCAAAAGGGCTATCTGAAAAAAGTGTAAAATCCAGAAAGGCAGGACAGACCATAGAGAACTGGGAGCCTTGTTAAGCTGATGGGCGGGATGTAAATTGCCAACAGCCACTCTGAAGAAGTGTATGGTGTTTCCTGAAACATCAAAAAAACAAAGCAACAGAGCCTAGGGCACTTCCACTTATGGTCCTATAGCTTAGGGAAATTAAAATCAAAAAGACTCAGCCACCCCAAAGTTTCGGCCGGCTCTGTTTACAAGAACCTCGTTTACGGTACAAGTTCAATATCACAGAAAGCGAAAAATTGATAAAGAAGTTGTGGTACTTACGTACAATGCAATATCACTCAGCAATGAAATCTATGTCATCAGGCCCGTAGCAGCATAATGAGTGGATTCAGGTACGATGATTCTAAGTGAAATCAGTCACACAGAAAAAGAAACATCATAAGGTATCACTACTACACGGAATGTAAACTTGGCTACACAGGAACTGAATTACAAAACAGAACAGGGTCTCAAATGTAGAAAACCAACTTATGCTTGCTTAAGGGGAAAGGTGAGTTGGGGTGCGGCATAAAACCAGAGATTGAAATTAGCACAGATACCGTTCCATAAGCCAAATATGTAATAGACAAGAGCTACTCCTTGCTCAACGAAGTGGACTCAACACCCCATATTAAACGCCTAACAATATACCTGACTAGTAAGAATCTTAAAACCTATGGATTTATATGTCTCCGAAAGAGAATCTAGCGTGTGTACAGTGGCATAAACGCAGCAGTGATAGGATTGGTGAGGTTCGGTGAGCAAATGCAGACTCTTTGAAGTCATATTGCATGGTACCCATTCCATGGGTCTCAACTCTCCAGGTTTAAGGGATTCTTCCTTCAGCTAAAACATGCATGTGGAACCCAGAGTATGATCCACCGTGTGATCGGGAAACGTTTTCAAATGTGTCTCAGTTTTCGTTCCCTGGTACTCGGGTGCAACATTCCAGACGCTTTACTAACACTCTCCCCACTTGGAGAGTCAGTGCCTTTAACCTCCTGTTTGGCCCAGTTTGCAATTTCTGCGTAAGATGAACAGGAATAGGGAGAACCAATGAGAGACTAGCTGGAGGTGTCTGGACGGGCAAATTTAACTCTCATTTCCCACCAGGAAGAGGAATTAACCAAAGGCTCAGCATGCGATGCCGGAACCAAACTAGGGCCTGAAGCAATCCTGCGGTGTTGCGGCCAGCTCACAAGAAAGCGAGTTGAAGAAAGGAGCTCAGGGGCACTGTAATTCACAATCCTGCAGAGTTATAAATGACAGCTATCGTCCAAAAATATATTGAAGGAAGGCTGCCAAGAGGAGTTGAAAGCGGGGCAGAATTGCAGAAAACCGATTTCAGGAGGTAGACTGGAATTGCATGTAAAGCATAGGAAAAGAGGCAGAACGTCCACAATGATGCACTTGGCCAAAAAGGGCGTATGCGTTTTTCCCTGAATATATTCAGGAAAAAACGCATACGCCCTTTTTGGCCAACCAAGCAAGCTTGCAAAGGAAATCTGCACTACAGTGAAGTCTCACTGCCCCCGGTCAAAAGGGCTATCTGAAAAAAGTGTAAAATCCAGAAAGGCAGGACAGACCATAGAGAACTGGGAGCCTTGTTAAGCTGATGGGCGGGATGTAAATTGCCAACAGCCACTCTGAAGAAGTGTATGGTGTTTCCTGAAACATCAAAAAAACAAAGCAACAGAGCCTAGGGCACTTCCACTTATGGTCCTATAGCTTAGGGAAATTAAAATCAAAAAGACTCAGCCACCCCAAAGTTTCGGCCGGCTCTGTTTACAAGAACCTCGTTTACGGTACAAGTTCAATATCACAGAAAGCGAAAAATGGATAAAGAAGTTGTGGTACTTACGTACAATGCAATATCACTCAGCAATGAAATCTATGTCATCAGGCCCGTAGCAGCATAATGAGTGGATTCAGGTACGATGATTCTAAGTGAAATCAGTCACACAGAAAAAGAAACATCATAAGATATCACTACTACACGGAATGTAAACTTGGCTACACAGGAACTGAATTACAAAACAGAACAGGGTCTCAAATGTAGAAAACCAACTTATGCTTGCTTAAGGGGAAAGGTGAGTTGGGGTGCTGCATAAAACCAGAGATTGAAATTAGCACAGATACCGTTCCATAAGCCAAATATGTAATAGACAAGAGCTACTCCTTGCTCAACGAAGTGGACTCAACACCCCACATTAAACGCCTAACAATATACCTGACTAGTAAGAATCTTAAAACCTATGGATTTATATGTCTCCGGAAGAGAATGAAGCGTGTGTACAGTGGCATAAACGCAGCAGTGATAGGATTGGTGAGGTTTGGTGAGCAAATGCAGACCCTTTGAAGTCATATTGCATGGTACCCATTCCATGGGTCTCAACTCTCCATGTTTAAGGGATTCTTCCTTCAGCTAAAACATGCATGTGGAACCAAGAGTATGATCCACCGTGTGATCGGGAAACGTGTTCAAATGTGTCTCAGTTTTCGTCCCCTGGTACTCGGGTGCAACATTCCAGACGCTTTACTAACACTCTCCCCACTTGGAGAGTCAGTGCCTTTAACCTCCTGTTTGGCCCAGTTTGCAATTTCTTCGGAAGATGAACAGGAATAAGGAGAAGCAATGGGAGACTATCTGTAGGTGTCTGGACGGGCAAATTTAAGTCTCATTTCCCACCAGGAAGATAAATGAACCAAAGGCTCTGCGTGCCATGCTGGAACTAGATTAGGGCCTGAGGAGATCCTGCGGTGTTGCGGCCAGCTCACAAGAAAGCGAGTTGAAGAAAGGAGCTCAGGGGCACTGTAATTCAGAAACCTGCGGAGTTATAAATGACAGCTATCATCCAAAATTATACTGAAGTAAGGCTGCGATGAGGACTTGAATGCCGGGCAGAATTGCTGGAAACTGATTTCAGAACGTACACGGGAGTAGTTCTTAAAGCATAGGAAAAGAGACAGAACTTGGAAAATAATGCACTTGGCAAAAAAGGGCATATGTGTTTTATCCAGAGCTCTCATAACTGAGGGGAGGAGATTCCCAGCAGGCTCCAACTGCCACCTGAGGGCTCACATTGCCAAGGCAACGTGAGCATGCCAGGCAGGAGTTACCTCACAGCAGAGGTCCCACCTCACAGAAGGGTGAGAAACCCAGCCAACATCAGACTCTCACCAGAGGGCCCACATCACCAAGGGGATGGGAACCAGGCAGGAGTGTCTTCACATCAGTGGGGCCACATCATCGAAAGCTGAGGTACTCAGCACATGTGTCCTCAAACCAGAGGACCCACATCACCAAGGACCTCGGAGTGAGGCAGGCAGGAGTAACCTCACAACACTGGGCACATAGAATAAAAAAGTGAGGAATCCAGCAGTTGGAACCTCCCAGCAGGCGGCCCAGAGCACCGAGGCTATGGGATCCAGGCCACAGTGAACTCACAGAAGAGGGCCCATGTCATGAAACTGAGCAACCCAGCCATTGGGACCTCAGAGCAGGAGGCCCACATCCCCATGGGGATGGAATTCTGGTAGGAGTGTCCTCGCACCACTGAGAACGTATCAGAAAATTTTGGGCGACCAGCAGTTAGGGCCTGACGCCAGAGGACCCTCATCACCAAGGGAAGGAGGCTCCCAGCAGGCTCCAACTGCCACCAGAGGGCTGACGTCGCCAAGGCGATGTGTGCCAACCAGGCACGAATGACCTCACAGCAGAGGGCCCACCTCAGAGAAGTGTGACGAACCCAGTCAGGATCAGACTCGCACCAGAGGGCCCACATCACCAAATGGATTGGAACCAGGCAGGAGTGTCCTCACATGAGTAGGGCCACATCATCTAAAGGTGAGGAACCCAGAACATGTGGCTTCAAACCATAGGACACCCATCACCAAGGGGCTGGGAGTGAGGCAGGCAGGAGGAGCCTCATAACAGAGGGCCCAAAAATAAGAAAGGTGAGGAATCCAGCAGTTGGAACCTCCCAGCAGGCGGCCCAGAGCACAGAGGCTAGAGGAACCAGGCCAGAGTGAACTAACACCAGACAGCCCACATCATGAAACTGTGAGCAACCCAGACATTGGGACCTCAGAGCAGAAGGCCCACATCCCCATGGTGATGGGAACATGACAGGAGTGTCCTGGCATCACTGGGCTCACATCAGAAAACGTGGGGTGCTCAGAAGTTAGGGCCTGACGCTAGAGGGCACTCATCACCGAGAGGAGGAGGCTCCCAGCAGGCTCCAGCTGCCACCAGAGAGCCAACGTCGCCAAGGCGATGTGTGCCAGTCTGGCAGGAGTGACCTCACAGCAGAGGGCCCACCTCACAGAAGGGTGAGGAACACAGCCAGGATCAGACTCTCACCAGAGGGCCCACATCACCAAGGGGATGGGAACCAGGCAGGAGTGTCCCCACACCAGTGGGACAACATCATCGAAAGGTGAGGATCCCAGCACATGTGTCCTCAAACCAGAGGAACCACATCACCAAGGGGTTCGGAATGAGGCTGGCAGGACTGGCCTCACAACACAGGGTCCATAGAATATAAAAGTTGAGGAATCCAGCAGTTGGAACCTCCCAGCAAGTGGCCCAGAGCACCGAGGCTATGGGATCCAGGCCGCAGTGAACTCACAGCAGAGGGCCCACATCATGAACCTGTGAGCAGCCCAGCTGTTGGGACCTCAGAACAGAAGGCCCACATCCCCATTGGGATGGGAACCTGGCAGGAGTGGCTTTGCACCACTTAGCACATATCAGAAAAAGTTAGGAGCCCAGCAGTTAGGGCCTGACGCCAGGGGGCCCTCATAACTGAGGGGAGGAGACTCCCAGCAGGTTCCAACTGCCAACAGAGGGCCCACATCTACAAGGTGGCATGCGCCAGCCAGGCAGTAGTGACCTCACAGCAGAGGGCCTATCTCACAGAAGGGTGAGGAACCGAGGCAGGATGAGACTCTCACCAGAGGGCCCACAACACCAAGGGGATGGGAACCAGTCAGGACTGTCCTCCCACCAGTGGGGCCACATCATCGAAAGGTGAGGAACCCAGCACATGTGGCCTCATATCAGAGGACATACATCACAAAGGGGATGGGAGTGAGGCAGGTAGGAGTAGCCTAAAAACAGAGGGCCCAAAGAATAAAAAAAGTGAGGAATCCAGCATTTGGAACCTCCCAGCAGGCGGCCGAGAGCACAGAAGCTATGGGATGCAGGCAGGAGTTAACTAACACCAGAGAGCCCACATCATGAAACTGTGAGCAACCCAGGCATTGGGACCTCAGAGCAGAAAGCCCACATCCCCATGGGGATGGGAACCTGACAGGAGTGTCCTGGCATCACTGGGCTCACATCAGAAAACGTGGGGAGCCCAGCAGTTAGAGCCTGATGCTAGAGGGCCATCATCACCGAGGGCAGGAGGCTCCCAGCAGGTTCCATGTGCCAACAGAGGGCCCACGTCGCCAAGGTGATGTGTGCAAGTCAGGCAGGATTGACCTCACAGCAGAGGGCCTACCTCACAGAAGAGTGAGGAACCCAGCCAGGATAAGACTGTCACCAGAAGGCCCACATCACCAAGGGGATGGGAACCAGGCAGGAGTGTCCTCACACCAGTGGGGCCACATCATTGAAAGTTGCCTAACCCAGCACATGTGGCCTCAAACCAGAAGACCCACATCACGAAGGGGTTGCGAGTGAGGCAGGCAGGAGGAGCATCACAACACAGGACCCATAGAATACAAAAGTTGAGGAATCGAGCAGTTGGAACCTCCCAGCAGGCAGCCAAGACCACAGAGGCTATGGGATCCAGGCCACAGTGAACTAACACCAGAGAGCCCACATCATGAAATTGTGATCAACCCAGCCGTTGGAACCTCAGAGCAGAAGGCCCACATCCCCATGGGGATGGGAACCTAAGAGGAGTGCTTGAGCAACACTGGGCTCACTAAGAAAAGTTGGGGAGCCCAGCAGTTAGGGCCTGACGTCAGAGGGCCCTCATCACAGAGCTGAGGAGGCTCCCAGCAGGGTCCAATTGCCACCAGAGGGCCCATGTCAACAAGGCGAGGTGAGCAACCCAGGCAAGAGTTACCTGATAGTAGAGGGCCCACCTCACAGATGGGTGAGGAACCCAGCCAGGATCAGACTCTCACCAGAGGGCCCACATCACAAAGGGGATGGGACCCAGTCAGGATTATCCTCACACCAGTGGGGCCTCATCATCTTAAGGTGAGGAACCCAGCACATGTGTCCTCAAACCAGAGGACCCACATCACCAAGGGCCTTGGAGTGAGGCAGGCAGGAGTAGCCTCACAACACAGGGCACATAATATAAAAAACGTGAGAATTCCAGCATTTAGACCTTCCAGCAGGCGGCCCAGAACACCGAGGCTATGGGATCCAGGCCACAGTGAACTCACAGCAGAGGGCCCACATCACAAAACTGTGAGCAACCCAGGAGTTGAGACCTCAGCGCAGAAGGCCCACATCCCCATGGGAATGGGAACCTGGCTGGAGTGTCCTCGCACCACTGGGCGCACATCAGAAAATGTGGGGAGCCCACCATTTAGGGCCTGACGCCAGAGGGCCGTCATCACCGAGAGGAGGAGGTGCCCTGCACGCTCCAACTGCCACCAGAGGGCTCACGTCTCCAAGGTGACGTGTGCCAGCCAGGCAGGAGTGACCTCACAGAAGAGGGCCTACCTCACAGAACGTTGAGGTACCCAGCCAGGATTAGACTCTCGCCAGAGGGCCCACCTCACCAAGGGGATGGGAACCAGGCAGGAGTGTCCTCACACGAGTGGGGTCACATCATCGAAAGGTGAGGAACGCAGCACATGTGGCCTCAAGCCATAGGACAGTCATCACCAAGGGGCTGGCAGTGAGGCAGGCAGGAGGAGCCTCACAACAGAGGGCACATAGAATAAAAAAGTTGAGGAATCCAGCAGTTGGAACCTCCCAGCAGGCGGCTCAGAGCACCGATGATAAGGGATCCTTGCCGGAGTGAACTCACAGCAGAGGGCCCACATCATGGTACTGTGAGCAAGCCAGCTGTTTTGACCTCAGAGCAGAAGGCCCATATCGCCATGGGGATGGGAACCTGGCAAGAGTCTCCTCACTCACTTGGCGCACATCAGAAAATGTGGGGAGCCCAGCAGTTATGGCCTAAGGCAAGAGGGCCCTCATCACCGAGGGGAGGAGGATCCCAGCACACTCCAACTGCCACCAGAGGGCCCACGTCGCCAAGGTGACGTGTGCCAGACAGGCATGATTGACCTCACAGCAGAGGGCCCACCTCACAGAAGGGTGAGGAACCCAGCCAGGATCAGACTCTCACCTGAGGGCCCACATCAGCAAGGGGATGGGAACCAGGCAGGACTGTCTTCCCTCCAGTGGGGTCACATCATCGAAAGGTGCGGAACCCAGCACATGTGGCCTCAAATCAGAGGACACATATCACAAAGGGAATGGGAGTGAGGCAGGCAGGAGTAGCCTAAAATCAGAGGGCCCAAAGAATAAGAAAGGTGAGGAATCCAGCAGTTGGAACCTCCCAGCAGGCGGCCCAGAGCACAGAAGCTATGGGATGCAGGCAGGAGTGAACTAATACCAGAGAGCCCACATCATGAAACTGTGAGCAACCCAGGCTTTGGGACCTCAGAGCAGAAGGCCCACACCCCAATGGGGATGTGAACCTGGCTGGAGTGTCCTCGCACCACTGGGCGCACATCACAAAATGTGGGGAGCCCAGCAGTTAAGGCCTGATGCCAGAGGGCCCTCATCACCGAGGAGAGGAGGCTCCCAGCAGGCTCCAAGTGCCACCAGAGGGCTCATGTCCACAAGGCGAGGTGAGCAAGCCAGGCAGGAGTGACCTCACATCAGACGGCCCACCTCACAGATGGGTGAGGAACCCAGCCAGGATCAGACTCTCACCTGAGGGCCCACATCACCAAGGGGATGTGAACCAGGCAGGAGTCTCCTAAGACCATTGGTCCCACATCATCGAAAGGTGAGGAACCCAGCACATGTGGCCTCAAACCAGACGACACACATCACGAAGGGGATGGGAGTGAGGCAGGCAGGAGGATCCTCACAACAGAGGGCCCAAAAAATTAAAAAAGTGAGGAATCCAGCAGTTGGAACCTCCCAGCAGGCGGCCAAGAGCACAGAGGCTATGGGATCCAGGCTTCTGTGAACACCAGAGAGCCCACATCATGAAAATGTGAACAACCCAGCCGTTGGGACCTCAGAGCAGAAGGCCCACAACCCCATGGAGATGGGATCCTAAGAGGAGTGCCAAAGCATCACCGGGCTCCCTAAGAAAAGTTGGTGAGTCCAGCAGTTAGGGCCTGACGCAAGAGGGTCCTCATCACCGGGGGGAGGAGATTCCCAGCACGCTCCAACTGCCACCACACGGCTGACTTCACCAAGGCAATGTGTGCCAGCCATGCAGGAGTGACCTATCAGCAGAGGGTCTCCCTCACAGGTGGGTGAGGAACAAAGCCAGGAACAGACTCTCACCAGGGGGTCCACATAACCACGTGGATGAGAACCAAGCAGGAGTGTCCTCACACTAGTGGGGCCACATCATCGAAAGGTGAGGAACCCAGCAAAGGTGGCCACAAACCAGAGGACCCACATCACCAAGGGGTTGAGAGTGAGGTAGGTGTCTGGACGGGTATATTTAACACTCATTTCCCACCAGGAAGAGAAATTAACCAAAGGCTCAGCGTGCCCTGCCAGAAGCAGATTAGGGCCTGAAGCAGTCTTGCGGGTTTGCGGCCAGCTCACAAGAAAGCGAGTTGAAGAAAGGAGCTCAGGGGCCCTGTAATTCACAAACCTGGAGAGTTATAAATAACAGATAACGTCCAAAAATATATTGAAGTAAGGCTGCGAAGAGGACTTGAAAGCGGGGCAGAATTTCAGGAAACCGATTTCAGGAGGTAGACTGGAATTACATTTAAAGCATAGGAAAAGAGGCAGAACATCGACAATGATGCACTTGGCAACAAAGGGCGTATGAGTTTGTTCCTGAATATATTCAGGAAAAAACACATATGCCCTTTTTGGCAAACCAAGCAAGCTTGCAATGGAAATCCGAACTACTATGAAGTGTCACTTCCCCCCGGTCTAAAGGGCCATCTGAGAAAAGTGTAAAATCCAGAAAGGCAAGACAGGCCATGGGGAAAAAGGAGCCTTGTTATGCTGATGGGCGGGATGTAAATTGCCAACAGCCACTCTGGAGAAGTGTATGCTGTTTCCTGAAACATCTATAAAACAAAGCAACAGAGTCTAGGGCATTTCCACTTATGGTCCTATAGCTTAGGGAAATTAAAATCAAAAAGACACAGCCACCCCAAAATTTGGGACGGCTCTGTTTACAGGAACCTCTTCTACAGTACGAGTTAAATATCCCAGAGAACAAATAATTGATAAAGAAGTTGCGGTACTTACGTACAACAGAATACCACTCAGCAATGAAATCTGTGTCACCAGGCCTGTACCAGCATAATGAGTGGATTGAGGCATGATGATTCTAAGTGAAATAAGTCACACAGAAAAAGAAACATCATAAGGTATCACTAATGCACGGAATGTAAACTTGGCTACACATGAACTGAATTACAAAACAGAACAGGGTCTCAAGATTAGAAAACCAACTTATGCTTGCTTAAAGGGAAAGGTGAGTTAAGGGGGTGCTGCATAAAACCAGAGATTGAAATTAGCACAGATACCGTTCCATAAGCCAAATATGTAATAGACAAGACCTACCCCCTGCTCAACGAAATGGACTCAACAATGAGGTATCACCTCACACCTGTTAGAATGGGCATCATCTGAAAATCTACAAACAACAAATGCTGGAAAGGGTGTGGAGAAAAGGAACCCTCTTCCACTATTGTTGGGAATATAAGTTGATACAGTCACTATGGAGAACAATATGGAGTTTCTTAAGAAACTAATAATAGAATTACCATATGATACAGCGATCCCAGGACTGGACATATACCCAGACAAAACCATAAATCAAAAAGAGACATTCACCGCAATGTTCATTGCATCACTATTTACAATATCGAGGTAATGGAAGCAACCTAAATGCCCACAGACAGACGAATGCATAAAGATGTGGTACATATATAAAATGGAATATTACTAAGCCATGAAAGGAATGAAATTGGGTCATTTGTAGAGACGTCGATGGATCTAGAGACTGTCATACAGAGTGAAGTAAGTCAGAAAGAGAAAAACAAATCTTGTATATTCATGCATATATGTGGAACCTAGAAAAACTGTACAGATTAACCGTTTTGCAAGGCATAAATAGAGCAACAGATGTAGACAACAATCGTATGGACAACAAGGGGGGAAAGCTCTTGGAGGGGTGGTGGTGGGAGGAGTTGAGAGATTGGGATTGGCATGTAAACATTTATATGTATAAAATAGATAACCAATGAGAACCTGCTGTATAAAAATATAAAATAAAATTCAAAATTAAAAAGAAATAAAATTTAAAAAATAAAACAGAAAAAACAATTATTCCCTTCACATACATGTATTTATATGAATAAATTATTTCCATGCTTATATCTGTAAATACAAAAAAGAGGAATAAAATCTACCTTGAACCAAAAACGAAAAAGAGAAAAAAAAAACAGAACCCACCAGTTACTCAGAGGAAAACCGTATCAGGGCACTTGCTCCAGTTGTAAACAATTCTGAAGTTGGTCAGTGGTGGGGAATCGTCTCCCATTCAGCCAGCAGCCCCCACACAACAAGCGTCCTCATTGCAAAGCTGGGGCACCGTGCCGAGGCATCTGTGAGTAAACGTGAGCTGAGCCCCAGGCCAGTTGCTGCTGAACTGTTCCCGCCCTTCCCAGGTAAAACACCTGAATATATACAAGGACTTGAAAGCCTAGAGGAAGGGCCATGGAGCCACACGAGTGACAGCATGCCAGCTGACTTGGTGCCTGCAGGCCAGCCAGGATGGTCCTGGCCCTGGGTGCTCTTCTGGAAGATTTCCATTTCCCTGCCTGAGATACCCGTCCTGTCCCTGCCCCCACTGCTTTTTTCCTTCCTCACCTCTGCCCAGGGAGAAATTCCAGCAGCAGGTATGGGTGACACATCCTCTTCTTTAGCAGGTGGCAGCCTGGCAACTGCTGCAGAAAGTCCAGCAGAGCCCCACTCACACTGGGCCACCCACAAAGCCGTGGCCTCTCACTCCCTCCCACCAGCCCAGCCCCGAGACTGCTGACAGGGCAGAGAAAATGGCGTCAGGCACAGCTGCAGGGGCTTTTGCTGCCTGGAGTGGTATTTATATTGATCTCAACCCAGGCACACCTGGGGAGGGCTGGCCGGCATGGTAAGGCTGCCCAGGTAGCCAATCATCACCCCTCAGGGGCTCACAGTTGCAGAAAATGGAACTTGCTGAACCAGCCAGGTCCAAGGAACAGGTGTGGGCTCCTGAGAGTCAGGATAGACAAGGGGCTGCAGCTTTGGCTTGTTTTCTAATCATTTTATCTGGCCCATGAGTGGGAGACAACTTCAAGAAAACCCTCTCCTAATGAGAGGAACCCAGGAGTCAGGGAGAGGAGGGGTGGGTGGTGGTTGGAGACAGAGGTCTGGTGCCCTGGGTGCAGTGGAAGTCTCTGGAAGACCAGGTGGAGGGAGGCCACACAGAGTGATGCCCAGGGTCACAGACCTGTCGGAGCTGCTGTTTGTTAGTTCAAGTCCTGCTCTGAGGTGCTCTGTGTCAGCTCTGAGCGACAGGTGAGCTGGGGGTGCTCTTCAATGAGGGCTATGTGCACGGTTCCTGTGTGCCCAGCCCTGCCACGGTACCTGCAAGGGTAGCTCTGTATCCTGGGAGGGGCCTGACCATGAGAGCCCCGTGGGCTGGGTTGGGGGTGGGGTACCTGCCCAGGAGAGCTCCATATCCTGGGATTGGCCTGACCACGAGAGCCCCATGGGCTGCTGGGGACCTGGTAAAGGATGTCAGGACAGTCAGTGAAGCCACCGAGGATATACCTCCAGTTGCTCCTGATTCCTACACCCTGCTGGTCATTCTACCAACCACCAGGACATGGTATTCTGTATTAGTCTTCAATGATACCTTCTTTTGTATTCCATTAGTCCCAGAGTCACAAGAAATTTTGGCTTGTGAGTGGCAGGACTCAACATACAACTAAAACAATACTTCCGGGCCGTCTTGCCCCAAGGGTTCAAAAATTCCCACACCATCTTTGGGGAAAGCTTAGCTAAAGACCGAAAAGTTCTACCTCTGGAAAAGGAAACCCTCCTTCAATATGCAGACGACATTCTGATCGCCAGCCCTACTAAGGAGGCCTCTGAACTACCAAGCCAATAAAGGATAGAAGTTGTCCAAGAAAAAGCTCAAATATCACAGACTGCAGTGACCTGCCTGGGCTTCATTCTCACACAAGGTCAGAGAAGCCCATCCCAGGAAAGGGAAGAAACCATTTGCAGCCTTACCCCTTTCTAAAACTAGAAGACAGCTTAGGGGTTCCTGGGGAGGCCAGGGTTTGCTGCTTCTGGATCCCTAACTACAGTCTACTAGCTGGGCCTCTATATGAAACACTGAAAGGAAAAGATGATGACCCTTTTGAACAGAATCCAGAAGTGGCCTTTCAAGAATGGAAAGAGCAGTCAATTCAGACCCTTGCCCTGGAACTCCCTAATTGAGCTAAACCCTTTGACCTTTCCATTCCCGGTGAAAGGTGAATCGCCATTGGAGAATTAGTGCAAAAACTGGGACCACTTGAAATGGAACAACGCAAGAATGCCATCCAGGTAGGATAAACTACAGTCACCAAGGGGCTTGGCCCACTGCCACATCTGGCCAAGATACTGGCGGTATCTAAAAACCTGGAAATCAGCAGCCCAAAAGGCCACCTCCCTCCTAAGGGAAAAGGACCCCACGTGGTGATCCTAATCACCAACCATGCCCTGAAGTTGCAGGGTTCGCTCCGTGGGCACACCGACCTCGAGTGAGGAGGCCCTCCAACTCCAACATCCAGAGAGATAACCGGGGGCAACAGGGCACCATGACGACTCGTGTGAACATCACTTGACCTGGAGTTTCTCTCATAAAACAACAATAGTGTGTCCCGAAGGAGTAGACTACTGCTTGCAGGACTTCCTGCACCCGGAGGGGAGCTAATAATCTTGGCGGGGGAACCGTATATCACACCGTCACCATAGAAAAGCCTACAGACACCGTGATGATGGTGGCCAATAAGACCGGCTGGACTCCTGTTTACTTCAAAAGGCTGTTGACTCAGTGGCCATCATGGTCCTTGATCACCACTGACCCTGGACTGTCTGGGAGTTGAGCGGGCAGGGCTCTGACACCTGGTGCTGTTTTTACGTTAATTCAGGGGCCTAATTGAAGAAAGAGCAGACTACTGGTCAGAGCATCTAGGCTGGCAGAAATGGTCAGCCTAAGGTGGCCGAACAAATGTGGGGCGGGGTGAAACCGGCCCCCACAGCGTCTCTGCACATCTCTTTCCTGGACCCTTAAAGGTCATTAGAATCTATAACACTTCCAATGCTGGTGCTCAGGCGGACGAGCAGGGAGGCAGGGGTCCTGGGGCCAATCAACGTCACCTGGAGGCTGCTGGGGAGAAGTTCTGACCCTCGTCCCCTGGTATGAGGGCTCCCAACTCAGCACTCAGCAGTTACAGAAGAAGGGTCTGCACCCTCAGCACTCCAAGAATGAGGAACGGGACAAAAGGCAGAGGAGGGGTTTGTCCCCAGCAAAGCCCATTAAAAATCCCTGGGAGATAAAAATAGAATGTGGGCAATAAAGTCAAGTCTGACCTTTTTTATCCTTTGTGCTTTGTCTAATTTCACGTGCTCCTAGGGTCCCGCATGCAGAGGTTCCACACCCGGCACTTCAGACCAGATTTCCTGGTGCAGAATGGCTGGGTCGACACCTCAGCTCCTGGGGCCCAGTGCAGACTCCGAGATATAGAGCCTGAGCTGCAGCCAACCCGGCCCTTGAGAGCTCCGCCCCCTCCCTCCCACTGACTCTGACAGGATCTCTACACAGCAGCCCAGCCCACAGCCCACGGGGTAGTGCATGCTCTCACCTCTCCATTCTCTGATGAAAATATAAAGTTTCCTTTGCTTGGGAACCAAACTCAGTCTCGATCTGTTGGCCCCAATGACACTGGGCAGGGGGACCCTTGTTGGGGTCCACTCTGGAGGATCAGTAACAGAAATTGAGACTATTGTAACTTCAATGAACAGATGTGTGAGCCAAACTGTAGTTAACATAGAACAGTTTATAAGGCTCGGGTAAAATAAGATGTTTCTAACACTTCCATTTGATATTTCCATCACTTTATTATAAGCAAGTTCAGTGAAAAGGTTTGTCTTATTTGTCAGGTCAATATTAGAGAAATGAAGTGATTTCTTTCCAAGGATGTACATCTAATAATCTTGGTTAAAGCTTCAATCTTGTTTTAAATGCTTTTCCATTGAAAATGATACCTCTCTTTCAGCTCCCCCATTTCTGAGAAGTATAAAATCTTATAATTTATTATTACCAAAGGGGAAAGGTGGGAGGAGGGATAAATTAACAGTTTGGAATTAACACATACACACTGCTATGTATAAAATAGATCATCAACAAGGAACTACTGTATAGCACAGGGAACTACACTCAATATTGTGCAATAACCTATAAGGGGAAATAATCGGAAAAAGAATAGATATTTTTATTGACATCATCTATCAATGACAGTTAAAGTGTAACCTAAGGGAAGCCGGTGGTGAGTGCTTCTGACCCTGAAGACTTCAGTCATCTAAAGTTTGGACTCTGCCTACTTCCCAAGGCCCTTAATGAACATATGTGTAGCCGTAGCTTAAAAAACTCCCCAGTTTGGGTTTCGGGGAGACACTGATTTTGAAAAAGCCCTGGTGTTCTCCTTACATGAATGGGACTCTTCCTACTGCTAAAACATGTCTGTCACACCCAGAGGATGGTATACCGTCTGATCGGGAAGAGTTTGGAAAAGGCATCTCATCTCCTCATCTCCTGGTGCTCGGGTTCACCCCTCCAGCGTCTTTACTAACAGTCTCCCCACTTGGAGATGTCAACACTGTCAACATCCTGTTGCGTACAGTTTGGAATTTGTCCAGAGGATGAAGCGGAAGGATGAGGAACAATGAGAGACAAGTCCTAGGTGTTCAGACAGGCACATGTCACTCTAATTTCCAATCAGGAAGATGAATTGACCAAAGGCTAGGGTTGCCCATGGAAACAGTATAGGGCTTGAGGAAATCCCACTGCTTTGTGGCCAGTTCCCATAAACACAAGTTGAACAATGGAACTCAGGGGCAGTAAAATTCACGAAACTGCAGAGTTGAAAATATCTATCACTGAAAAATGTCTTGAGGAAAGTCAGAGAAAAGGATTGGCAAGCAAGGGAGAATGGCAGGAAAGGGATTTGAGGAGGTAGAAAGGATTCGCCATTAAGCACAAGAAAAGGGGCTGAACATTTCCGACATTGCAGTTGGCCAAAAAGGCTGTATGCGTTTTTTTCTGTATATATTCAAGAAAAGGGCATACACTTTTTTAGCCAACCAAACAGGTGGGCACTGGAAATCAATACTACAAAAGATATCACTTCGCATCAGTCAGAAGAGCCATCCTCATAAAGTGTAAACGCCAGAAATGCAGGACAGGGCAAGGAGAAGAGGGAGCCCTGTGAGGCTTATAGTGGAAATGTATATTGCCAACGGCCATTCTGGAGAAGTGTATTGTGTTTACTAAAGCATCTAAAAAATGAGCTACAGAGCATAGGGCACTTGCACTCATGGGCGTATATCTTGGGAAAAACAAAAATCGAGAGGACACAGGCACCCCAATGTTTACTGCCTCTCTGTTTAAAAGATCCTCGACTAGGATATAACTTAAATGTCTCTGGAGGGAAAAAATGGATAGAGATGTGGTACTTATGTAGAGTGGAATATTACTCAGCCTGGAAATCAATGAAATATGGCCAGTTGTAACAACTCCGGAGGAGTTACGTATGATCATTCTAAGTGACATAATTCAAAAAGAAAAAGACACATATCATAAGATATCACTTAAAGGTGGAATCCAAAATGGCTACACATGAAATAAATTACAAAACAAAAACATAGTCAAATATGTAGAAAACACGCGTAAGGCTGCTAAACGGGAAAGGTGGGGAGGGGTGAGGCATCATCCAGGAGGTTGAAATTAGCAAAGATACCATTCCAAATACCAAACTGATAATCAACAAGGCCTACACGGTAGCTAAAAGAACTGCACTCAGCACACTCAAGTCACCGGAAAAGAATATCTATGACTGGTAAGAATCTGAAAAAGAATTTATTGATGTCTCTCTGTACGTGAATCAAGTGGATGTACAGCAGCAAGAAACAGAGCTTTGAAAATCAGCTGTAACCAATATAGTAATAAATTGAAAAAAATAAACGACAGAGAGACAGAGAAAACCTCTTACAACTTTTCCTCAGGGACGGTGATGCAACATGGATTGAACACATCTAGACCCACAGCAGGATGAGACATAAGGCTGGAAACTGTTCGCGCTAAGAGAAATGTGAGGTTGGGTGAGGAAATGCACACCCTTTAAAGTAATACTACCTGGTACCCATTCAATGGGTCCCAAATCTGCAGGTTCAAGGAATCTTCCTACAGCTAAAACATGCATGGAAAACCCAGAGGACTGTACACCATGTGATCGGGAGATGTGTCTAAAATGCACCTCATTTATCCTCTCCTGGTGCTCCTGTTCATCATTCCAGCCACGTTACTTAGAATCTCCCCACTTAGAGAATCAGCACATTTAAACTTCTGTTTCACACATTTTGCAAATTGTGAGGAGGATGAACGGGAAGAGGGGGAAACAATGAGAGAATAGTTGTAGGGGTTTGGACGGGCACATGTCACTCTAATTTCCCATTAAGAATAAGAATTAAAAAAAGGCTCAGCCCGCCTCGCCGGAGCCAAAATAGGGCCTGAAGCAATCCTGCGGTTTTGAGGCCAGCTCACAAAAGAGCAACTTAAAAAATGGAGCTCAGGGTCACTGCAATTCACAAACCTGCAGAGTTATAAATGAAAACTAACGTCCAAAAATATGTTGAGGTAAGGCAAAGAAGAGGATCTGAATGCAAGACAGAATTGCAAGAAACAGATTTCAAGAGATAGATTGGACTCGCCTTTAAAGCACATGAAAAGCGGCAGAATTTCGACAATGATGCAGTTGGCCCAAAAGGGAGTATGCGTTAGTTCCTGAATATATCCAGGAAAAAACGCATATGCACTTTATGGGCAACCAAGCAAGCAAGCAATGCAAATGTGCACAACAAAGAAGTCTCATTTCCCACCGGTCAAAAGGGCCATCCGAAAAAATTGTAAACACCAGAAATGCAGGACAGGCCATGGAGAACAGGGAGCCTTTATACGCTGATGGACAGTGTGTGAACTGCCGAGAGCCACTCTGGAGAAGTGTATGGTGGTTCCTAAATCATCTAAAAAACAGAGCGACAGAGCATAGGGCACTTCCAATCACGGGAGTATATCTAGGGAAGTCTAAAAATCAACAAGACACAAGCACACCACAGTTTAGGGCTACTCTGTTTACAAGAACCTCAACTTCAGTACACCTTAAATATCCCAGGAAAGAGAACAATAGATAAAGAAAATGTGGTACTTATGTACAATGGAATATCTCTTCACCATGAAATCAATGTAATAAGGCTAGTAGAAGGATAAAGAGTGGATTGAGGTCCGATAATACTACTTGAAATAAGTCAAACAGAAAAAGAAACATATCATAAGATATCACTTATAGAGGGAGGATAAATATGGCTGCACAAAAAATGAATTACAAAACAGAACAGTGTCTCACATTTAGAAAACACACTTATGTCAGCTTAAGGGGAAAGGAGAGGTGGGGTGATGCATAAAACCAGAGTTTGAAATTAGCACAGATACCGTTCAATAAACCAAATAGGTATCAGACAAGATCTACACCTCGCTCAATGAACTGGCCTCAACACACCCTATACACCGCAGAGAAATATATCTGAGTAATAAGAATCTTAAAACCCATGTATTGATATATCTCCATAAGGGAATCAAGTGTGCGCAGAGCGGCACAAACACAGCAGTGAAAATGAGCTAAACCCCATTATAGAAATAAATTTTAAAACCAAAACGCAGAAACAATGAAAGAGAGAAAAATTCTTACAAAATTCGCTCAGGGGCTGTGATGCAACCTGGAATGACCACATATAAACCCACAGCTGGATAAGACATAAGGCTGGACACTTGGGGCTGAAAGGATTGGAGAGCTTTGGTGAGCAACTGCCGAAAGTTTAATGCAATACTTCATGCTACTTATTCCAAGGGTCCCAACACTCCAAGTTGAAGGGAATCTTCCTACAGCTAAACCATGCATGGGAAATCCAGCGGATGGTATACCATATGATCGGGAAAGGTTTCTAAAATGCACCTCATTTTCCTCTCCTGGGGCTCCGGATCAACATTCCAGCCACTTTACTAACAACATCTCCACATGGAGAGTCAATGCCTTTAAGTTCCGGTATCGCACAGTCTGCAGTTAGTGCGGAGGATGAATGGGAATAGGGGGAACCAGTGAGAAAATAGCTGTAGCGGTTTCAATGGGCACATGTCACTCTAATTTCACATCAGGAAGAAGAATTAACCAAAGGCAGAGCAAGGCGCCCCAGAAGAAGAATAGGGCCTGAAGAAATCCTGTGGATATGAGGCAAGATCACAAAAATAAGAGCTGAAAAATGAAGCTAAGGGCCACTGCAATTCAAAAACCTGCAGAGTTATAAAGGCCAACTATTCTCCAAAAGTATATTGAGGTAAGGCTATGAAGAGGCACTGAGAGCAAGGCAGAACTGCAGGAAACCGATTTCAGGAGGTAGACAGGAATTGTACTGAAAACATATGAAAACACTCAGAACGTCGACAATGATGCACTTGGCCAAAAAGGGCGTATGCGTTTTTTCCTGAATATATCCAGGAAGAAACGCATACGCCCTTTCTGGCCAACCAAGCAAGCTCTCAAAGGAAATCTGCACTACAATGAAGTCTCACTTCACCCCGGTCAAAGGGCCATCTGAAAAAAGTGTAAAATCCAGAAAGGCAGGACAGGCCATGGAGAACTGGGAGCCTTGTTATGCTGATGGGCGGGATGTAAATTGCCAGCAGCCACTCTGGAGAAGTGTATGGTGTTTCCTGAAACATCTGAAAAACAAAGCAACAGAGCCTAGGGCACTTCCACTTATGGTCCTATAGCTTATGGAAATTAAAATCAAAAAGACACAGCCACCCCAAAGTTTGGGACGGCTCTGTTTACAAGAACCTCGTTTACGGTACAAGTTCAATATCAGAGAAAGCGAAAAATGGATAAAGAAGTTGTGGTACTTACGTACAATGCAATATCACTCAGCAATGAGATCTATGTCATCAGGCCCGTAGCAGCATAATGAGTGGATTCAGGTACGATGATTCTAAGTGAAATAAGTCACACAGAAAAAGAAACACCATAAGATATCACTACTACACGGAAGGTAAACTTGGCTACACAGGAACTGAATTACAAAACAGAACAGGGTCTCAAATGTAGAAAACCAACTTATGCTTGCTTAAGAGGAAAGGTGAGTTGGGGTGCTGCATGAAACCAGAGATTGAAATTAGCACAGATACCGTTCCATAAGCCAAATATGTAATAGACAAGAGCTACTCCTTGCTCAACGAAGTGGACTCAACACCCCATATTAAACGCCTAAGAATATAACCGACTAGTAAGAATCTTAAAACCTATGGATTTATATGTCTCCGAAAGAGAATCAAGCGTGTGTACAGCGGCATAAACGCAGCAGTGATAGGATTGGTGAGGTTCGGTGAGCAAATGCAGACCCTTTGAAGTCATACTGCATGGTACCCATTCCATGGGTCTCAACTCTCCAGGTTTAAGGGATTCTTCCTTCAGCTAAAACATGCATGTGGAACACAGATTATGATCCACCATGTGATTGGGAAACGTGTTCAAATGTGTCTCAGTTTTCGTCCCCTGGTACTCGGGTGCAACACTCCAGACGCTTTACTAACACTCTCCCCACTTGGAGAGTCAGTGCCTTTAAACTCCTGTATGGCCCAGTTTGCAATTTCTGCGGAAAATGTACAGGAATAGGGAGAACCAATGATAAACTAGCTGGAGGTGTCTGGACGGGCAAATTTAACTCTCATTTCCCACCAGAAAGAGGAATTAACCAAAGGCTCAGCATGCCGTGCCGTAACCACACTAGGGCCTGAAGCAATCCTGCGGTGTTGCGGCCAGCTCACAAGAAAGCGAGTTGAAGAAACGAGCTCAGGGGCACTGTAATTCACAAACCTGCAGAGTTATAAATGACAGCTATCGTCCAAAAATATATTGAAGTAAGGCTGCCAAGAGGACTTGAAAGTGGGGCAGAATTGCAGGAAACCGATTTCAGGAGGTAGACGGGAATTGCATGTAAAGCATAGGAAAAGAGGCAGAACGTCCACAATGATGCACTTGGCCAAAAAGGGCGTATGCGTTTTTTCCTGAATATATTCAGGAAAAAACGCATACGCCCTTTTTGGCCAACCAAGCAAGCTTGCAAAGGAAATCTGCACTACAATGAAGTCTCGCTGCCCCCCGGTCAAAAGGGCCATATGAAAAAAGTGTAAAATCCAGAAAGGCAGGACAGGCCATGAAGAACTGGGAGCCTTCTTATGCTGATGGGCGGGATGTAAATTGCCAACAGCCACTCTGGAGAAGTGTATGGTGTTTCCTGTAACATCTAAAAAACTAAGCAACAGAGCCTAGGGCACTTCCACTTATGGTCCTATAGCTTAGGGCAATTAAAATCAAAGAGACACAGCCACCCCACAGTTTGGGACGGCTCTGTTTACAAGAATCTTGTTTACGGTACAACTTCAATATCACAAAAGCGAAAAATGGATAAAGAAGTTGTGGTACTTACGTACAATGCAATATCACTCAGCAATGAAATCTATGTCATCAGGCCCGTAGCAGCATAATGAGTGGATTCAGGTACGATGATTCTAAGTGAAATAAGTCACACAGAAAAAGAAACATCATAAGATATCACTACTACACGGAATGTAAACTTGGTTACACAGGATCTGAATTACAAAACAGAACAGGTTCTCAAATGTAGAAAACCAACTTATGCTTGCTTAAGGGGAAAGGTGAGTTGGGGTGCTGCATGAAACCACAGATTGAAATTAGCACAGATACCATTCCATAAGCCAAATATGTAATAGACAAGAGCTACTCCTTGCTCAACGAAGTGTACTCAACACCCCATATTAAACGCCTAACAATATACCTGACTAGAAATAATCTAAAAACCTACCGATTTATATGTCTCCGAAAGAGAATCAAGCGTGTGTACAGCGACATAAACGCAGCGGTGATAGGATTGGTGAGGTTCGGTGAGCAAATGCAGACCCTATGAAGTCATATTGCATGGTACCCATTCCATGGGTCTCAACTCTCCAGGTTTAAGGGATTCTTCCTTCAGCTAAAACATGCATGTGGAACCCAGAGTATGATCCAGCGTGTGATCGGGAAACGTGTTCAAATGTGTCTCGTTTTCGTCCCCTGGTACTCGAGTGCAACATTCCAGATGCTTTACTAACACTCTCCCCACTTGGAGAGTCAGTGCCTTTAACCTCCTGTTTGGCCCAGTTTGCAGTTTCTGTGGAAAATGAACAGGAATAGGGAGAACGAAATAGAGACTAGCTGGAGGTGTCTGGACGGGCAAATTTAACTCTCATTTCCCACCAGGAAGAGGAATTAACCAAAGGCTCAGCGTGCCGTGCCGGAACCACACTAGGGCCTGAAGCAATCCTGCGGTGTTGCGGCCAGCTCACAAGAAAGCGAGTTGAAGAAAGGAGCTCAGGGGCACTGTAATTCACAAACCTGCAGAGTTATAAATGACAGCTATCGTCCAAAAATATATTGAAGTAAGGCTGCCAAGAGGACTTGAAAGCGGGGCAGAATTGCAGGAAACCGATTTCAGGAGGTAGACGGGAATTGCATGTAAAGCATAGGAAAAGAGGCAGAACGTCCACAATGATGCACTTGGCCAAAAAGGGCGTATGCGTTTTTTCCTGAATATATTCAGGAAAAAACGCATACGCCCTTTTTGGCCAACCAAGCAAGCTTGCAAAGGATATCTGCACTACAATGAAGTCTCACTGCCCCCCGGTCAAAAGGGCCATCTGAAAAAAGTGTAAAATCCAGAAAGGCAGGACAGGCCATGGAGAACTGGGAGCCTTGTTATGCTGGTAGGCGGGATGTAAATTGCCAACAGCCACTCTGGAGAAGTGTATGGTGTTTCCTGAAACATCTAAAAAACAAAGCAACAGAGCCTAGGGCACTTCCACTTATGGTCCTATAGCTTAGGGAAATTAAAATCAAAAAGACACGGTCACCCCAAAGTTTGGGACGGCTCTGTTTACAGAACCTCGTTTACAGTACAAGTTCAATATCACAGAAAGCAAAAAATGGATAAAGAAGTTGTGGTACTTACGTACAATGCAATATCACTCAGCAATGAAATCTATGTCATCAGGCCCGTAGCAGCATAATGAGTGGATGCAGGTATGATGAGTCTAAGTGAAATAAGTCACACAGAAAAAGAAACATCATAAGATATCACTACTACACGGAATGTAAACTTGGCTACACAGGAACTGAATTACAAAACAGAACAGGGTCTCAAATGTAGAAAACCAACTTATGCTTGCTTAAGAGGAAAGGTGAGTTGGGGTGCTGCATGAAACCAGAGATTGAAATTAGCACAGATACCGTTCCATAAGCCAAATATGTAATAGACAAGAGCTACTCCTTGCTCAACGAAGTGGACTCAACACCCCATATTAAACGCCTAAGAATATAACTGACTAGTAAGAATCTTAAAACCTATGGATTTATATGTCTCCAAAAGAGAATCAAGCGTGTGTACAGCGGCATAAACGCAGCAGTGATAGGATTGGTGAGGTTCGGTGAGCAAATGCAGACCCTTTGAAGTCATACTGCATGGTACCCATTCCATGGGTCTCAACTCTCCAGGTTTAAGGGATTCTTCCTTCAGCTAAAACATGCATGTGGAACACAGATTATGATCTACCGTGTGATTGGGAAACGTGTTCAAATGTGTCTCAGTTTTCGTCCCCTGGTACTCGGGTGCAACACTCCAGACGCTTTACTAACACTCTCCCCACTTGGAGAGTCAGTGCCTTTAAACTCCTGTATGGCCCAGTTTGCAATTTCTGCGGAAAATGTACAGGAATAGGGAGAACCAATGATAAACTAGCTGGAGGTGTCTGGACGGGCAAATTTAACTCTCATTTCCCACCAGAAAGAGGAATTAACCAAAGGCTCAGCATGCCGTGCCGGAACCACACTAGGGCCTGAAGCAATCCTGCGGTGTTGCGGCCAGCTCACAAGAAAGCGAGTTGAAGAAAGGAGCTCAGGGGCACTGTAATTCACAAACCTGCAGAGTTATAAATGACAGCTATCGTCCAAAAATATATTGAAGTAAGGCTGCCAAGAGGACTTGAAAGTGGGGCAGAATTGCAGGAAACCGATTTCAGGAGGTAGACGGGAATTGCATGTAAAGCATAGGAAAAGAGGCAGAACGTCCACAATGATGCACTTGGCCAAAAAGGGCGTATGCGTTTTTTCCTGAATATATTCAGGAAAAAACGCATACGCCCTTTTTGGCCAACCAAGCAAGCTTGCAAAGGAAATCTGCACTACAATGAAGTCTCGCTGCCCCCCGGTCAAAAGGGCCATATGAAAAAAGTGTAAAATCCAGAAAGGCAGGACAGGCCATGAAGAACTGGGAGCCTTCTTATGCTGATGGGCGGGATGTAAATTGCCAACAGCCACTCTGGAGAAGTGTATGGTGTTTCCTGTAACATCTAAAAAACTAAGCAACAGAGCCTAGGGCACTTCCACTTATGGTCCTATAGCTTAGGGCAATTAAAATCAAAGAGACACAGCCACCCCACAGTTTGGGACGGCTCTGTTTACAAGAATCTTGTTTACGGTACAACTTCAATATCACAAAAGCGAAAAATGGATAAAGAAGTTGTGGTACTTACGTACAATGCAATATCACTCAGTAATGAAATCTATGTCATCAGGCCCGTAGCAGCATAATGAGTGGATTCAGGTACGATGATTCTAAGTGAAATAAGTCACACAGAAAAAGAAACATCATAAGATATCACTACTACACGGAATGTAAACTTGGCTACACAGGATCTGAATTACAAAACAGAACAGGGTCTCAAATGTAGAAAACCAACTTATGCTTGCTTAAGGGGAAAGGTGAGTTGGGGTGCTGCATAAAACCAGAGATTGAAATTAGCACAGATACCGTTCCATAAGCCAAATATGTAATAGACAAGAGCTACTCCTTGCTCAACGAAGTGGACTCAACACCCCATATTAAACGCTTAAAAATACCCCGGACTAGAAATAATCTTATAAACTACGGATTTATATGTCTCCGAAAGAGAATCAAGCGTGTGTACAGCGGCATAAACGCAGCAGTGATAGGATTGGTGAGGTTCAGTGAGCAAATGCAGACCCTTTGAAGTCATATTGCATGGTACCCATTCCATGGGTCTCAACTCTCCAAGTTTAAGGGATTCTTCCTTCAGCTAAAACATGCATGTGGAACACAGAGTATGATCCACCGTGTGATCAGGAAACGTGTTCAAATGTGTCTCAGTTTTCGTCCCCTGGTACTCGGGTGCAACACTCCAGACGCTTTACTAACACTCTCCCCACTTGGAGAGTCAGTGCCTTTAACCTCCTGTATGGCCCAGTTTGTAATTTCTGTGGAAAATGTACAGCAATAGGGAGAACCAATGAGAAACTAGCTGGAGGTGTCTGGACGGGCAAATTTAACTCTCATTTCCCACCAGAAAGAGGAATTAACCAAAGGCTCAGCATGCCGTGCCGGAACCACACTAGGGCCTGAAGCAATCCTGCGGTGTTGCGGCCAGCTCACAAGAAAGCGAGTTGAAGAAAGGAGCTCAGGGGCACTGTAATTCACAAACCTGCAGAGTTATAAATGACAGCTATCGTCCAAAAATATATTGAAGGAAGGCTGCCAAGAGGAGTTGAAAGCGGGGCAGAATTGCAGAAAACCGATTTCAGGAGGTAGACTGGAATTGCATGTAAAGCATAGGAAAAGAGGCAGAACGTCCACAATGATGCACTTGGCCAAAAAGGGCGTATGCGTTTTTCTCTGAATATATTCAGGAAAAAACGCATACGCCCTTTTTGGCCAACCAAGCAAGCTTGCAAAGGAAATCTGCACTACAGTGAAGTCTCACTGCCCCCGGTCAAAAGGGCTATCTGAAAAAAGTGTAAAATCCAGAAAGGCAGGACAGACCATAGAGAACTGGGAGCCTTGTTAAGCTGATGGGCGGGATGTAAATTGCCAACAGCCACTCTGAAGAAGTGTATGGTGTTTCCTGAAACATCAAAAAAACAAAGCAACAGAGCCTAGGGCACTTCCACTTATGGTCCTATAGCTTAGGGAAATTAAAATCAAAAAGACTCAGCCACCCCAAAGTTTCGGCCGGCTCTGTTTACAAGAACCTCGTTTACGGTACAAGTTCAATATCACAGAAAGCGAAAAATTGATAAAGAAGTTGTGGTACTTACGTACAATGCAATATCACTCAGCAATGAAATCTATGTCATCAGGCCCGTAGCAGCATAATGAGTGGATTCAGGTACGATGATTCTAAGTGAAATCAGTCACACAGAAAAAGAAACATCATAAGGTATCACTACTACACGGAATGTAAACTTGGCTACACAGGAACTGAATTACAAAACAGAACAGGGTCTCAAATGTAGAAAACCAACTTATGCTTGCTTAAGGGGAAAGGTGAGTTGGGGTGCGGCATAAAACCAGAGATTGAAATTAGCACAGATACCGTTCCATAAGCCAAATATGTAATAGACAAGAGCTACTCCTTGCTCAACGAAGTGGACTCAACACCCCATATTAAACGCCTAACAATATACCTGACTAGTAAGAATCTTAAAACCTATGGATTTATATGTCTCCGAAAGAGAATCTAGCGTGTGTACAGTGGCATAAACGCAGCAGTGATAGGATTGGTGAGGTTCGGTGAGCAAATGCAGACTCTTTGAAGTCATATTGCATGGTACCCATTCCATGGGTCTCAACTCTCCAGGTTTAAGGGATTCTTCCTTCAGCTAAAACATGCATGTGGAACCCAGAGTATGATCCACCGTGTGATCGGGAAACGTTTTCAAATGTGTCTCAGTTTTCGTTCCCTGGTACTCGGGTGCAACATTCCAGACGCTTTACTAACACTCTCCCCACTTGGAGAGTCAGTGCCTTTAACCTCCTGTTTGGCCCAGTTTGCAATTTCTGCGTAAGATGAACAGGAATAGGGAGAACCAATAAGAGACTAGCTGGAGGTGTCTGGACGGGCAAATTTAACTCTCATTTCCCACCAGGAAGAGGAATTAACCAAAGGCTCAGCATGCGATGCCGGAACCAAACTAGGGCCTGAAGCAATCCTGCGGTGTTGCGGCCAGCTCACAAGAAAGCGAGTTGAAGAAAGGAGCTCAGGGGCACTGTAATTCACAATCCTGCAGAGTTATAAATGACAGCTATCGTCCAAAAATATATTGAAGGAAGGCTGCCAAGAGGAGTTGAAAGCGGGGCAGAATTGCAGAAAACCGATTTCAGGAGGTAGACTGGAATTGCATGTAAAGCATAGGAAAAGAGGCAGAACGTCCACAATGATGCACTTGGCCAAAAAGGGCGTATGCGTTTTTCCCTGAATATATTCAGGAAAAAACGCATACGCCCTTTTTGGCCAACCAAGCAAGCTTGCAAAGGAAATCTGCACTACAGTGAAGTCTCACTGCCCCCGGTCAAAAGGGCTATCTGAAAAAAGTGTAAAATCCAGAAAGGCAGGACAGACCATAGAGAACTGGGAGCCTTGTTAAGCTGATGGGCGGGATGTAAATTGCCAACAGCCACTCTGAAGAAGTGTATGGTGTTTCCTGAAACATCAAAAAAACAAAGCAACAGAGCCTAGGGCACTTCCACTTATGGTCCTATAGCTTAGGGAAATTAAAATCAAAAAGACTCAGCCACCCCAAAGTTTCGGCCGGCTCTGTTTACAAGAACCTCGTTTACGGTACAAGTTCAATATCACAGAAAGCGAAAAATGGATAAAGAAGTTGTGGTACTTACGTACAATGCAATATCACTCAGCAATGAAATCTATGTCATCAGGCCCGTAGCAGCATAATGAGTGGATTCAGGTACGATGATTCTAAGTGAAATCAGTCACACAGAAAAAGAAACATCATAAGATATCACTACTACACGGAATGTAAACTTGGCTACACAGGAACTGAATTACAAAACAGAACAGGGTCTCAAATGTAGAAAACCAACTTATGCTTGCTTAAGGGGAAAGGTGAGTTGGGGTGCTGCATAAAACCAGAGATTGAAATTAGCACAGATACCGTTCCATAAGCCAAATATGTAATAGACAAGAGCTACTCCTTGCTCAACGAAGTGGACTCAACACCCCACATTAAACGCCTAACAATATACCTGACTAGTAAGAATCTTAAAACCTATGGATTTATATGTCTCCGGAAGAGAATGAAGCGTGTGTACAGTGGCATAAACGCAGCAGTGATAGGATTGGTGAGGTTTGGTGAGCAAATGCAGACCCTTTGAAGTCATATTGCATGGTACCCATTCCATGGGTCTCAACTCTCCATGTTTAAGGGATTCTTCCTTCAGCTAAAACATGCATGTGGAACCAAGAGTATGATCCACCGTGTGATCGGGAAACGTGTTCAAATGTGTCTCAGTTTTCGTCCCCTGGTACTCGGGTGCAACATTCCAGACGCTTTACTAACACTCTCCCCACTTGGAGAGTCAGTGCCTTTAACCTCCTGTTTGGCCCAGTTTGCAATTTCTTCGGAAGATGAACAGGAATAAGGAGAAGCAATGGGAGACTATCTGTAGGTGTCTGGACGGGCAAATTTAAGTCTCATTTCCCACCAGGAAGATAAATGAACCAAAGGCTCTGCGTGCCATGCTGGAACTAGATTAGGGCCTGAGGAGATCCTGCGGTGTTGCGGCCAGCTCACAAGAAAGCGAGTTGAAGAAAGGAGCTCAGGGGCACTGTAATTCAGAAACCTGCGGAGTTATAAATGACAGCTATCATCCAAAATTATACTGAAGTAAGGCTGCGATGAGGACTTGAATGCCGGGCAGAATTGCTGGAAACTGATTTCAGAACGTACACGGGAGTAGTTCTTAAAGCATAGGAAAAGAGACAGAACTTGGAAAATAATGCACTTGGCAAAAAAGGGCATATGTGTTTTATCCAGAGCTCTCATAACTGAGGGGAGGAGATTCCCAGCAGGCTCCAACTGCCACCTGAGGGCTCACATTGCCAAGGCAACGTGAGCATGCCAGGCAGGAGTTACCTCACAGCAGAGGTCCCACCTCACAGAAGGGTGAGAAACCCAGCCAACATCAGACTCTCACCAGAGGGCCCACATCACCAAGGGGATGGGAACCAGGCAGGAGTGTCTTCACATCAGTGGGGCCACATCATCGAAAGCTGAGGTACTCAGCACATGTGTCCTCAAACCAGAGGACCCACATCACCAAGGACCTCGGAGTGAGGCAGGCAGGAGTAACCTCACAACACTGGGCACATAGAATAAAAAAGTGAGGAATCCAGCAGTTGGAACCTCCCAGCAGGCGGCCCAGAGCACCGAGGCTATGGGATCCAGGCCACAGTGAACTCACAGAAGAGGGCCCATGTCATGAAACTGAGCAAACCAGCCATTGGGACCTCAGAGCAGGAGGCCCACATCCCCATGGGGATGGAATTCTGGTAGGAGTGTCCTCGCACCACTGAGAACGTATCAGAAAATTTTGGGCGACCAGCAGTTAGGGCCTGACGCCAGAGGACCCTCATCACCAAGGGAAGGAGGCTCCCAGCAGGCTCCAACTGCCACCAGAGGGCTGACGTCGCCAAGGCGATGTGTGCCAACCAGGCACGAATGACCTCACAGCAGAGGGCCCACCTCAGAGAAGTGTGACGAACCCAGTCAGGATCAGACTCGCACCAGAGGGCCCACATCACCAAATGGATTGGAACCAGGCAGGAGTGTCCTCACATGAGTAGGGCCACATCATCTAAAGGTGAGGAACCCAGAACATGTGGCTTCAAACCATAGGACACCCATCACCAAGGGGCTGGGAGTGAGGCAGGCAGGAGGAGCCTCATAACAGAGGGCCCAAAAATAAGAAAGGTGAGGAATCCAGCAGTTGGAACCTCCCAGCAGGCGGCCCAGAGCACAGAGGCTAGAGGAACCAGGCCAGAGTGAACTAACACCAGACAGCCCACATCATGAAACTGTGAGCAACCCAGACATTGGGACCTCAGAGCAGAAGGCCCACATCCCCATGGTGATGGGAACATGACAGGAGTGTCCTGGCATCACTGGGCTCACATCAGAAAACGTGGGGTGCTCAGAAGTTAGGGCCTGACGCTAGAGGGCACTCATCACCGAGAGGAGGAGGCTCCCAGCAGGCTCCAGCTGCCACCAGAGAGCCAACGTCGCCAAGGCGATGTGTGCCAGTCTGGCAGGAGTGACCTCACAGCAGAGGGCCCACCTCACAGAAGGGTGAGGAACACAGCCAGGATCAGACTCTCACCAGAGGGCCCACATCACCAAGGGGATGGGAACCAGGCAGGAGTGTCCCCACACCAGTGGGACAACATCATCGAAAGGTGAGGATCCCAGCACATGTGTCCTCAAACCAGAGGAACCACATCACCAAGGGGTTCGGAATGAGGCTGGCAGGACTGGCCTCACAACACAGGGTCCATAGAATATAAAAGTTGAGGAATCCAGCAGTTGGAACCTCCCAGCAAGTGGCCCAGAGCACCGAGGCTATGGGATCCAGGCCGCAGTGAACTCACAGCAGAGGGCCCACATCATGAACCTGTGAGCAGCCCAGCTGTTGGGACCTCAGAACAGAAGGCCCACATCCCCATTGGGATGGGAACCTGGCAGGAGTGGCTTTGCACCACTTAGCACATATCAGAAAAAGTTAGGAGCCCAGCAGTTAGGGCCTGACGCCAGGGGGCCCTCATAACTGAGGGGAGGAGACTCCCAGCAGGTTCCAACTGCCAACAGAGGGCCCACATCTACAAGGTGGCATGCGCCAGCCAGGCAGTAGTGACCTCACAGCAGAGGGCCTATCTCACAGAAGGGTGAGGAACCGAGGCAGGATGAGACTCTCACCAGAGGGCCCACAACACCAAGGGGATGGGAACCAGTCAGGACTGTCCTCCCACCAGTGGGGCCACATCATCGAAAGGTGAGGAACCCAGCACATGTGGCCTCATATCAGAGGACATACATCACAAAGGGGATGGGAGTGAGGCAGGTAGGAGTAGCCTAAAAACAGAGGGCCCAAAGAATAAAAAAAGTGAGGAATCCAGCATTTGGAACCTCCCAGCAGGCGGCCGAGAGCACAGAAGCTATGGGATGCAGGCAGGAGTTAACTAACACCAGAGAGCCCACATCATGAAACTGTGAGCAACCCAGGCATTGGGACCTCAGAGCAGAAAGCCCACATCCCCATGGGGATGGGAACCTGACAGGAGTGTCCTGGCATCACTGGGCTCACATCAGAAAACGTGGGGAGCCCAGCAGTTAGAGCCTGATGCTAGAGGGCCATCATCACCGAGGGCAGGAGGCTCCCAGCAGGTTCCATGTGCCAACAGAGGGCCCACGTCGCCAAGGTGATGTGTGCAAGTCAGGCAGGATTGACCTCACAGCAGAGGGCCTACCTCACAGAAGAGTGAGGAACCCAGCCAGGATAAGACTGTCACCAGAAGGCCCACATCACCAAGGGGATGGGAACCAGGCAGGAGTGTCCTCACACCAGTGGGGCCACATCATTGAAAGTTGCCTAACCCAGCACATGTGGCCTCAAACCAGAAGACCCACATCACGAAGGGGTTGCGAGTGAGGCAGGCAGGAGGAGCATCACAACACAGGACCCATAGAATACAAAAGTTGAGGAATCGAGCAGTTGGAACCTCCCAGCAGGCAGCCAAGACCACAGAGGCTATGGGATCCAGGCCACAGTGAACTAACACCAGAGAGCCCACATCATGAAATTGTGATCAACCCAGCCGTTGGAACCTCAGAGCAGAAGGCCCACATCCCCATGGGGATGGGAACCTAAGAGGAGTGCTTGAGCAACACTGGGCTCACTAAGAAAAGTTGGGGAGCCCAGCAGTTAGGGCCTGACGTCAGAGGGCCCTCATCACAGAGCTGAGGAGGCTCCCAGCAGGGTCCAATTGCCACCAGAGGGCCCATGTCAACAAGGCGAGGTGAGCAACCCAGGCAAGAGTTACCTGATAGTAGAGGGCCCACCTCACAGATGGGTGAGGAACCCAGCCAGGATCAGACTCTCACCAGAGGGCCCACATCACAAAGGGGATGGGACCCAGTCAGGATTATCCTCACACCAGTGGGGCCTCATCATCTTAAGGTGAGGAACCCAGCACATGTGTCCTCAAACCAGAGGACCCACATCACCAAGGGCCTTGGAGTGAGGCAGGCAGGAGTAGCCTCACAACACAGGGCACATAATATAAAAAACGTGAGAATTCCAGCATTTAGACCTTCCAGCAGGCGGCCCAGAACACCGAGGCTATGGGATCCAGGCCACAGTGAACTCACAGCAGAGGGCCCACATCACAAAACTGTGAGCAACCCAGGAGTTGAGACCTCAGCGCAGAAGGCCCACATCCCCATGGGAATGGGAACCTGGCTGGAGTGTCCTCGCACCACTGGGCGCACATCAGAAAATGTGGGGAGCCCACCATTTAGGGCCTGACGCCAGAGGGCCGTCATCACCGAGAGGAGGAGGTGCCCTGCACGCTCCAACTGCCACCAGAGGGCTCACGTCTCCAAGGTGACGTGTGCCAGCCAGGCAGGAGTGACCTCACAGAAGAGGGCCTACCTCACAGAACGTTGAGGTACCCAGCCAGGATTAGACTCTCGCCAGAGGGCCCACCTCACCAAGGGGATGGGAACCAGGCAGGAGTGTCCTCACACGAGTGGGGTCACATCATCGAAAGGTGAGGAACGCAGCACATGTGGCCTCAAGCCATAGGACAGTCATCACCAAGGGGCTGGCAGTGAGGCAGGCAGGAGGAGCCTCACAACAGAGGGCACATAGAATAAAAAAGTTGAGGAATCCAGCAGTTGGAACCTCCCAGCAGGCGGCTCAGAGCACCGATGATAAGGGATCCTTGCCGGAGTGAACTCACAGCAGAGGGCCCACATCATGGTACTGTGAGCAAGCCAGCCGTTTTGACCTCAGAGCAGAAGGCCCATATCGCCATGGGGATGGGAACCTGGCAAGAGTCTCCTCACTCACTTGGCGCACATCAGAAAATGTGGGGAGCCCAGCAGTTATGGCCTAAGGCAAGAGGGCCCTCATCACCGAGGGGAGGAGGATCCCAGCACACTCCAACTGCCACCAGAGGGCCCACGTCGCCAAGGTGACGTGTGCCAGACAGGCATGATTGACCTCACAGCAGAGGGCCCACCTCACAGAAGGGTGAGGAACCCAGCCAGGATCAGACTCTCACCTGAGGGCCCACATCAGCAAGGGGATGGGAACCAGGCAGGACTGTCTTCCCTCCAGTGGGGTCACATCATCGAAAGGTGCGGAACCCAGCACATGTGGCCTCAAATCAGAGGACACATATCACAAAGGGAATGGGAGTGAGGCAGGCAGGAGTAGCCTAAAATCAGAGGGCCCAAAGAATAAGAAAGGTGAGGAATCCAGCAGTTGGAACCTCCCAGCAGGCGGCCCAGAGCACAGAAGCTATGGGATGCAGGCAGGAGTGAACTAATACCAGAGAGCCCACATCATGAAACTGTGAGCAACCCAGGCTTTGGGACCTCAGAGCAGAAGGCCCACACCCCAATGGGGATGTGAACCTGGCTGGAGTGTCCTCGCACCACTGGGCGCACATCACAAAATGTGGGGAGCCCAGCAGTTAAGGCCTGATGCCAGAGGGCCCTCATCACCGAGGAGAGGAGGCTCCCAGCAGGCTCCAAGTGCCACCAGAGGGCTCATGTCCACAAGGCGAGGTGAGCAAGCCAGGCAGGACTGACCTCACAGCAGACGGCCCACCTCACAGATGGGTGAGGAACCCAGCCAGGATCAGACTCTCAACAGAGGGCCCACATCACCAAGGGGATGTGAACCAGGCAGGAGTCTCCTAAGACCATTGGTCCCACATCATCGAAAGGTGAGGAACCCAGCACATGTGGCCTCAAACCAGACGACACACATCACGAAGGGGATGGGAGTGAGGCAGGCAGGAGGATCCTCACAACAGAGGGCCCAAAAAATTAAAAAAGTGAGGAATCCAGCAGTTGGAACCTCCCAGCAGGCGGCCAAGAGCACAGAGGCTATGGGATCCAGGCTTCTGTGAACACCAGAGAGCCCACATCATGAAAATGTGAACAACCCAGCCGTTGGGACCTCAGAGCAGAAGGCCCACAACCCCATGGAGATGGGATCCTAAGAGGAGTGCCAAAGCATCACCGGGCTCCCTAAGAAAAGTTGGTGAGTCCAGCAGTTAGGGCCTGACGCAAGAGGGTCCTCATCACCGGGGGGAGGAGATTCCCAGCACGCTCCAACTGCCACCACACGGCTGACTTCACCAAGGCAATGTGTGCCAGCCATGCAGGAGTGACCTATCAGCAGAGGGTCTCCCTCACAGGTGGGTGAGGAACAAAGCCAGGAACAGACTCTCACCAGGGGGTCCACATAACCACGTGGATGAGAACCAAGCAGGAGTGTCCTCACACTAGTGGGGCCACATCATCGAAAGGTGAGGAACCCAGCAAAGGTGGCCACAAACCAGAGGACCCACATCACCAAGGGGTTGAGAGTGAGGTAGGTGTCTGGACGGGTATATTTAACACTCATTTCCCACCAGGAAGAGAAATTAACCAAAGGCTCAGCGTGCCCTGCCAGAAGCAGATTAGGGCCTGAAGCAGTCTTGCGGGTTTGCGGCCAGCTCACAAGAAAGCGAGTTGAAGAAAGGAGCTCAGGGGCCCTGTAATTCACAAACCTGGAGAGTTATAAATAACAGATAACGTCCAAAAATATATTGAAGTAAGGCTGCGAAGAGGACTTGAAAGCGGGGCAGAATTTCAGGAAACCGATTTCAGGAGGTAGACTGGAATTACATTTAAAGCATAGGAAAAGAGGCAGAACATCGACAATGATGCACTTGGCAACAAAGGGCGTATGAGTTTGTTCCTGAATATATTCAGGAAAAAACACATATGCCCTTTTTGGCAAACCAAGCAAGCTTGCAATGGAAATCCGAACTACTATGAAGTGTCACTTCCCCCCGGTCTAAAGGGCCATCTGAGAAAAGTGTAAAATCCAGAAAGGCAAGACAGGCCATGGGGAAAAAGGAGCCTTGTTATGCTGATGGGCGGGATGTAAATTGCCAACAGCCACTCTGGAGAAGTGTATGCTGTTTCCTGAAACATCTATAAAACAAAGCAACAGAGTCTAGGGCATTTCCACTTATGGTCCTATAGCTTAGGGAAATTAAAATCAAAAAGACACAGCCACCCCAAAATTTGGGACGGCTCTGTTTACAGGAACCTCTTCTACAGTACGAGTTAAATATCCCAGAGAACAAATAATTGATAAAGAAGTTGCGGTACTTACGTACAACAGAATACCACTCAGCAATGAAATCTGTGTCACCAGGCCTGTACCAGCATAATGAGTGGATTGAGGCATGATGATTCTAAGTGAAATAAGTCACACAGAAAAAGAAACATCATAAGGTATCACTAATGCACGGAATGTAAACTTGGCTACACATGAACTGAATTACAAAACAGAACAGGGTCTCAAGATTAGAAAACCAACTTATGCTTGCTTAAAGGGAAAGGTGAGTTAAGGGGGTGCTGCATAAAACCAGAGATTGAAATTAGCACAGATACCGTTCCATAAGCCAAATATGTAATAGACAAGACCTACCCCCTGCTCAACGAAATGGACTCAACAATGAGGTATCACCTCACACCTGTTAGAATGGGCATCATCTGAAAATCTACAAACAACAAATGCTGGAAAGGGTGTGGAGAAAAGGAACCCTCTTCCACTATTGTTGGGAATATAAGTTGATACAGTCACTATGGAGAACAATATGGAGTTTCTTAAGAAACTAATAATAGAATTACCATATGATACAGCGATCCCAGGACTGGACATATACCCAGACAAAACCATAAATCAAAAAGAGACATTCACCGCAATGTTCATTGCATCACTATTTACAATATCGAGGTAATGGAAGCAACCTAAATGCCCACAGACAGACGAATGCATAAAGATGTGGTACATATATAAAATGGAATATTACTAAGCCATGAAAGGAATGAAATTGGGTCATTTGTAGAGACGTCGATGGATCTAGAGACTGTCATACAGAGTGAAGTAAGTCAGAAAGAGAAAAACAAATCTTGTATATTCATGCATATATGTGGAACCTAGAAAAACTGTACAGATTAACCGTTTTGCAAGGCATAAATAGAGCAACAGATGTAGACAACAATCGTATGGACAACAAGGGGGGAAAGCTCTTGGAGGGGTGGTGGTGGGAGGAGTTGAGAGATTGGGATTGGCATGTAAACATTTATATGTATAAAATAGATAACCAATGAGAACCTGCTGTATAAAAATATAAAATAAAATTCAAAATTAAAAAGAAATAAAATTTAAAAAATAAAACAGAAAAAACAATTATTCCCTTCACATACATGTATTTATATGAATAAATTATTTCCATGCTTATATCTGTAAATACAAAAAAGAGGAATAAAATCTACCTTGAACCAAAAACGAAAAAGAGAAAAAAAAAACAGAACCCACCAGTTACTCAGAGGAAAACCGTATCAGGGCACTTGCTCCAGTTGTAAACAATTCTGAAGTTGGTCAGTGGTGGGGAATCGTCTCCCATTCAGCCAGCAGCCCCCACACAACAAGCGTCCTCATTGCAAAGCTGGGGCACCGTGCCGAGGCATCTGTGAGTAAACGTGAGCTGAGCCCCAGGCCAGTTGCTGCTGAACTGTTCCCGCCCTTCCCAGGTAAAACACCTGAATATATACAAGGACTTGAAAGCCTAGAGGAAGGGCCATGGAGCCACACGAGTGACAGCATGCCAGCTGACTTGGTGCCTGCAGGCCAGCCAGGATGGTCCTGGCCCTGGGTGCTCTTCTGGAAGATTTCCATTTCCCTGCCTGAGATACCCGTCCTGTCCCTGCCCCCACTGCTTTTTTCCTTCCTCACCTCTGCCCAGGGAGAAATTCCAGCAGCAGGTATGGGTGACACATCCTCTTCTTTAGCAGGTGGCAGCCTGGCAACTGCTGCAGAAAGTCCAGCAGAGCCCCACTCACACTGGGCCACCCACAAAGCCGTGGCCTCTCACTCCCTCCCACCAGCCCAGCCCCGAGACTGCTGACAGGGCAGAGAAAATGGCGTCAGGCACAGCTGCAGGGGCTTTTGCTGCCTGGAGTGGTATTTATATTGATCTCAACCCAGGCACACCTGGGGAGGGCTGGCCGGCATGGTAAGGCTGCCCAGGTAGCCAATCATCACCCCTCAGGGGCTCACAGTTGCAGAAAATGGAACTTGCTGAACCAGCCAGGTCCAAGGAACAGGTGTGGGCTCCTGAGAGTCAGGATAGACAAGGGGCTGCAGCTTTGGCTTGTTTTCTAATCATTTTATCTGGCCCATGAGTGGGAGACAACTTCAAGAAAACCCTCTCCTAATGAGAGGAACCCAGGAGTCAGGGAGAGGAGGGGTGGGTGGTGGTTGGAGACAGAGGCCTGGTGCCCTGGGTGCAGTGGAAGTCTCTGGAAGACCAGGTGGAGGGAGGCCACACAGAGTGATGCCCAGGGTCACAGACCTGTCGGAGCTGCTGTTTGTTAGTTCAAGTCCTGCTCTGAGGTGCTCTGTGTCAGCTCTGAGCGACAGGTGAGCTGGGGGTGCTCTTCAATGAGGGCTATGTGCACGGTTCCTGTGTGCCCAGCCCTGCCACGGTACCTGCAAGGGTAGCTCTGTATCCTGGGAGGGGCCTGACCATGAGAGCCCCGTGGGCTGGGTTGGGGGTGGGGTACCTGCCCAGGAGAGCTCCATATCCTGGGATTGGCCTGACCACGAGAGCCCCATGGGCTGCTGGGGACCTGGTAAAGGATGTCAGGACAGTCAGTGAAGCCACCGAGGATATACCTCCAGTTGCTCCTGATTCCTACACCCTGCTGGTCATTCTACCAACCACCAGGACATGGTATTCTGTATTAGTCTTCAATGATACCTTCTTTTGTATTCCATTAGTCCCAGAGTCACAAGAAATTTTGGCTTGTGAGTGGCAGGACTCAACATACAACTAAAACAATACTTCCGGGCCGTCTTGCCCCAAGGGTTCAAAAATTCCCACACCATCTTTGGGGAAAGCTTAGCTAAAGACCGAAAAGTTCTACCTCTGGAAAAGGAAACCCTCCTTCAATATGCAGACGACATTCTGATCGCCAGCCCTACTAAGGAGGCCTCTGAACTACCAAGCCAATAAAGGATAGAAGTTGTCCAAGAAAAAGCTCAAATATCACAGACTGCAGTGACCTGCCTGGGCTTCATTCTCACACAAGGTCAGAGAAGCCCATCCCAGGAAAGGGAAGAAACCATTTGCAGCCTTACCCCTTTCTAAAACTAGAAGACAGCTTAGGGGTTCCTGGGGAGGCCAGGGTTTGCTGCTTCTGGATCCCTAACTACAGTCTACTAGCTGGGCCTCTATATGAAACACTGAAAGGAAAAGATGATGACCCTTTTGAACAGAATCCAGAAGTGGCCTTTCAAGAATGGAAAGAGCAGTCAATTCAGACCCTTGCCCTGGAACTCCCTAATTGAGCTAAACCCTTTGACCTTTCCATTCCCGGTGAAAGGTGAATCGCCATTGGAGAATTAGTGCAAAAACTGGGACCACTTGAAATGGAACAACGCAAGAATGCCATCCAGGTAGGATAAACTACAGTCACCAAGGGGCTTGGCCCACTGCCACATCTGGCCAAGATACTGGCGGTATCTAAAAACCTGGAAATCAGCAGCCCAAAAGGCCACCTCCCTCCTAAGGGAAAAGGACCCCACGTGGTGATCCTAATCACCAACCATGCCCTGAAGTTGCAGGGTTCGCTCCGTGGGCACACCGACCTCGAGTGAGGAGGCCCTCCAACTCCAACATCCAGAGAGATAACCGGGGGCAACAGGGCACCATGACGACTCGTGTGAACATCACTTGACCTGGAGTTTCTCTCATAAAACAACAATAGTGTGTCCCGAAGGAGTAGACTACTGCTTGCAGGACTTCCTGCACCCGGAGGGGAGCTAATAATCTTGGCGGGGGAACCGTATATCACACTGTCACCATAGAAAAGCCTACAGACACCGTGATGATGGTGGCCAATAAGACCGGCTGGACTCCTGTTTACTTCAAAAGGCTGTTGACTCAGTGGCCATCATGGTCCTTGATCACCACTGACCCTGGACTGTCTGGGAGTTGAGCGGGCAGGGCTCTGACACCTGGTGCTGTTTTTACGTTAATTCAGGGGCCTAATTGAAGAAAGAGCAGACTACTGGTCAGAGCATCTAGGCTGGCAGAAACGGTCAGCCTAAGGTGGCCGAACAAATGTGGGGCGGGGTGAAACCGGCCCCCACAGCGTCTCTGCACATCTCTTTCCTGGACCCTTAAAGGTCATTAGAATCTATAACACTTCCAATGCTGGTGCTCAGGCGGACGAGCAGGGAGGCAGGGGTCCTGGGGCCAATCAACGTCACCTGGAGGCTGCTGGGGAGAAGTTCTGACCCTCGTCCCCTGGTATGAGGGCTCCCAACTCAGCACTCAGCAGTTACAGAAGAAGGGTCTGCACCCTCAGCACTCCAAGAATGAGGAACGGGACAAAAGGCAGAGGAGGGGTTTGTCCCCAGCAAAGCCCATTAAAAATCCCTGGGAGATAAAAATAGAATGTGGGCAATAAAGTCAAGTCTGACCTTTTTTATCCTTTGTGCTTTGTCTAATTTCACGTGCTCCTAGGGTCCCGCATGCAGAGGTTCCACACCCGGCACTTCAGACCAGATTTCCTGGTGCAGAATGGCTGGGTCGACACCTCAGCTCCTGGGGCCCAGTGCAGACTCCGAGATATAGAGCCTGAGCTGCAGCCAACCCGGCCCTTGAGAGCTCCGCCCCCTCCCTCTCACTGACTCTGACAGGATCTCTACACAGCAGCCCAGCCCACAGCCCACGGGGTAGTGCATGCTCTCACCTCTCCATTCTCTGATGAAAATATAAAGTTTCCTTTGCTTGGGAACCAAACTCAGTCTCGATCTGTTGGCCCCAATGACACTGGGCAGGGGGACCCTTGTTGGGGTCCACTCTGGAGGATCAGTAACAGAAATTGAGACTATTGTAACTTCAATGAACAGATGTGTGAGCCAAACTGTAGTTAACATAGAACAGTTTATAAGGCTCGGGTAAAATAAGATGTTTCTAACACTTCCATTTGATATTTCCATCACTTTATTATAAGCAAGTTCAGTGAAAAGGTTTGTCTTATTTGTCAGGTCAATATTAGAGAAATGAAGTGATTTCTTTCCAAGGATGTACATCTAATAATCTTGGTTAAAGCTTCAATCTTGTTTTAAATGCTTTTCCATTGAAAATGATACCTCTCTTTCAGCTCCCCCATTTCTGAGAAGTATAAAATCTTATAATTTATTATTACCAAAGGGGAAAGGTGGGAGGAGGGATAAATTAACAGTTTGGAATTAACACATACACACTGCTATGTATAAAATAGATCATCAACAAGGAACTACTGTATAGCACAGGGAACTACACTCAATATTGTGCAATAACCTATAAGGGGAAATAATCGGAAAAAGAATAGATATTTTTATTGACATCATCTATCAATGACAGTTAAAGTGTAACCTAAGGGAAGCCGGTGGTGAGTGCTTCTGACCCTGAAGACTTCAGTCATCTAAAGTTTGGACTCTGCCTACTTCCCAAGGCCCTTAATGAACATATGTGTAGCCGTAGCTTAAAAAACTCCCCAGTTTGGGTTTCGGGGAGACACTGATTTTGAAAAAGCCCTGGTGTTCTCCTTACATGAATGGGACTCTTCCTACTGCTAAAACATGTCTGTCACACCCAGAGGATGGTATACCGTCTGATCGGGAAGAGTTTGGAAAAGGCATCTCATCTCCTCATCTCCTGGTGCTCGGGTTCACCCCTCCAGCGTCTTTACTAACAGTCTCCCCACTTGGAGATGTCAACACTGTCAACATCCTGTTGCGTACAGTTTGGAATTTGTCCAGAGGATGAAGCGGAAGGATGAGGAACAATGAGAGACAAGTCCTAGGTGTTCAGACAGGCACATGTCACTCTAATTTCCAATCAGGAAGATGAATTGACCAAAGGCTAGGGTTGCCCATGGAAACAGTATAGGGCTTGAGGAAATCCCACTGCTTTGTGGCCAGTTCCCATAAACACAAGTTGAACAATGGAACTCAGGGGCAGTAAAATTCACGAAACTGCAGAGTTGAAAATATCTATCACTGAAAAATGTCTTGAGGAAAGTCAAAGAAAAGGATTGGCAAGCAAGGGAGAATGGCAGGAAAGGGATTTGAGGAGGTAGAAAGGATTCGCCATTAAGCACAAGAAAAGGGGCTGAACATTTCCGACATTGCAGTTGGCCAAAAAGGCTGTATGCGTTTTTTTCTGTATATATTCAAGAAAAGGGCATACACTTTTTTAGCCAACCAAACAGGTGGGCACTGGAAATCAATACTACAAAAGATATCACTTCGCATCAGTCAGAAGAGCCATCCTCATAAAGTGTAAACGCCAGAAATGCAGGACAGGGCAAGGAGAAGAGGGAGCCCTGTGAGGCTTATAGTGGAAATGTATATTGCCAACGGCCATTCTGGAGAAGTGTATTGTGTTTACTAAAGCATCTAAAAAATGAGCTACAGAGCATAGGGCACTTGCACTCATGGGCGTATATCTTGGGAAAAACAAAAATCGAGAGGACACAGGCACCCCAATGTTTACTGCCTCTCTGTTTAAAAGATCCTCGACTAGGATATAACTTAAATGTCTCTGGAGGGAAAAAATGGATAGAGATGTGGTACTTATGTAGAGTGGAATATTACTCAGCCTGGAAATCAATGAAATATGGCCAGTTGTAACAACTCCGGAGGAGTTACGTATGATCATTCTAAGTGACATAATTCAAAAAGAAAAAGACACATATCATAAGATATCACTTAAAGGTGGAATCCAAAATGGCTACACATGAAATAAATTACAAAACAAAAACATAGTCAAATATGTAGAAAACACGCGTAAGGCTGCTAAACGGGAAAGGTGGGGAGGGGTGAGGCATCATCCAGGAGGTTGAAATTAGCAAAGATACCATTCCAAATACCAAACTGATAATCAACAAGGCCTACACGGTAGCTAAAAGAACTGCACTCAGCACACTCAAGTCACCGGAAAAGAATATCTATGACTGGTAAGAATCTGAAAAAGAATTTATTGATGTCTCTCTGTACGTGAATCAAGTGGATGTACAGCAGCAAGAAACAGAGCTTTGAAAATCAGCTGTAACCAATATAGTAATAAATTGAAAAAAATAAACGACAGAGAGACAGAGAAAACCTCTTACAACTTTTCCTCAGGGACGGTGATGCAACATGGATTGAACACATCTAGACCCACAGCAGGATGAGACATAAGGCTGGAAACTGTTCGCGCTAAGAGAAATGTGAGGTTGGGTGAGGAAATGCACACCCTTTAAAGTAATACTACCTGGTACCCATTCAATGGGTCCCAAATCTGCAGGTTCAAGGAATCTTCCTACAGCTAAAACATGCATGGAAAACCCAGAGGACTGTACACCATGTGATCGGGAGATGTGTCTAAAATGCACCTCATTTATCCTCTCCTGGTGCTCCTGTTCATCATTCCAGCCACGTTACTTAGAATCTCCCCACTTAGAGAATCAGCACATTTAAACTTCTGTTTCACACATTTTGCAAATTGTGAGGAGGATGAACGGGAAGAGGGGGAAACAATGAGAGAATAGTTGTAGGGGTTTGGACGGGCACATGTCACTCTAATTTCCCATTAAGAATAAGAATTAAAAAAAGGCTCAGCCCGCCTCGCCGGAGCCAAAATAGGGCCTGAAGCAATCCTGCGGTTTTGAGGCCAGCTCACAAAAGAGCAACTTAAAAAATGGAGCTCAGGGTCACTGCAATTCACAAACCTGCAGAGTTATAAATGAAAACTAACGTCCAAAAATATGTTGAGGTAAGGCAAAGAAGAGGATCTGAATGCAAGACAGAATTGCAAGAAACAGATTTCAAGAGATAGATTGGACTCGCCTTTAAAGCACATGAAAAGCGGCAGAATTTCGACAATGATGCAGTTGGCCCAAAAGGGAGTATGCGTTAGTTCCTGAATATATCCAGGAAAAAACGCATATGCACTTTATGGGCAACCAAGCAAGCAAGCAATGCAAATGTGCACAACAAAGAAGTCTCATTTCCCACCGGTCAAAAGGGCCATCCGAAAAAATTGTAAACACCAGAAATGCAGGACAGGCCATGGAGAACAGGGAGCCTTTATACGCTGATGGACAGTGTGTGAACTGCCGAGAGCCACTCTGGAGAAGTGTATGGTGGTTCCTAAATCATCTAAAAAACAGAGCGACAGAGCATAGGGCACTTCCAATCACGGGAGTATATCTAGGGAAGTCTAAAAATCAACAAGACACAAGCACACCACAGTTTAGGGCTACTCTGTTTACAAGAACCTCAACTTCAGTACACCTTAAATATCCCAGGAAAGAGAACAATAGATAAAGAAAATGTGGTACTTATGTACAATGGAATATCTCTTCACCATGAAATCAATGTAATAAGGCTAGTAGAAGGATAAAGAGTGGATTGAGGTCCGATAATACTACTTGAAATAAGTCAAACAGAAAAAGAAACATATCATAAGATATCACTTATAGAGGGAGGATAAATATGGCTGCACAAAAAATGAATTACAAAACAGAACAGTGTCTCACATTTAGAAAACACACTTATGTCAGCTTAAGGGGAAAGGAGAGGTGGGGTGATGCATAAAACCAGAGTTTGAAATTAGCACAGATACCGTTCAATAAACCAAATAGGTATCAGACAAGATCTACACCTCGCTCAATGAACTGGCCTCAACACACCCTATACACCGCAGAGAAATATATCTGAGTAATAAGAATCTTAAAACCCATGTATTGATATATCTCCATAAGGGAATCAAGTGTGCGCAGAGCGGCACAAACACAGCAGTGAAAATGAGCTAAACCCCATTATAGAAATAAATTTTAAAACCAAAACGCAGAAACAATGAAAGAGAGAAAAATTCTTACAAAATTCGCTCAGGGGCTGTGATGCAACCTGGAATGACCACATATAAACCCACAGCTGGATAAGACATAAGGCTGGACACTTGGGGCTGAAAGGATTGGAGAGCTTTGGTGAGCAACTGCCGAAAGTTTAATGCAATACTTCATGCTACTTATTCCAAGGGTCCCAACACTCCAAGTTGAAGGGAATCTTCCTACAGCTAAACCATGCATGGGAAATCCAGCGGATGGTATACCATATGATCGGGAAAGGTTTCTAAAATGCACCTCATTTTCCTCTCCTGGGGCTCCGGATCAACATTCCAGCCACTTTACTAACAACATCTCCACATGGAGAGTCAATGCCTTTAAGTTCCGGTATCGCACAGTCTGCAGTTAGTGCGGAGGATGAATGGGAATAGGGGGAACCAGTGAGAAAATAGCTGTAGCGGTTTCAATGGGCACATGTCACTCTAATTTCACATCAGGAAGAAGAATTAACCAAAGGCAGAGCAAGGCGCCCCAGAAGAAGAATAGGGCCTGAAGAAATCCTGTGGATATGAGGCAAGATCACAAAAATAAGAGCTGAAAAATGAAGCTAAGGGCCACTGCAATTCAAAAACCTGCAGAGTTATAAAGGCCAACTATTCTCCAAAAGTATATTGAGGTAAGGCTATGAAGAGGCACTGAGAGCAAGGCAGAACTGCAGGAAACCGATTTCAGGAGGTAGACAGGAATTGTACTGAAAACATATGAAAACACTCAGAACGTCGACAATGATGCACTTGGCCAAAAAGGGCGTATGCGTTTTTTCCTGAATATATCCAGGAAGAAACGCATACGCCCTTTCTGGCCAACCAAGCAAGCTCTCAAAGGAAATCTGCACTACAATGAAGTCTCACTTCACCCCGGTCAAAGGGCCATCTGAAAAAAGTGTAAAATCCAGAAAGGCAGGACAGGCCATGGAGAACTGGGAGCCTTGTTATGCTGATGGGCGGGATGTAAATTGCCAGCAGCCACTCTGGAGAAGTGTATGGTGTTTCCTGAAACATCTGAAAAACAAAGCAACAGAGCCTAGGGCACTTCCACTTATGGTCCTATAGCTTATGGAAATTAAAATCAAAAAGACACAGCCACCCCAAAGTTTGGGACGGCTCTGTTTACAAGAACCTCGTTTACGGTACAAGTTCAATATCAGAGAAAGCGAAAAATGGATAAAGAAGTTGTGGTACTTACGTACAATGCAATATCACTCAGCAATGAGATCTATGTCATCAGGCCCGTAGCAGCATAATGAGTGGATTCAGGTACGATGATTCTAAGTGAAATAAGTCACACAGAAAAAGAAACACCATAAGATATCACTACTACACGGAAGGTAAACTTGGCTACACAGGAACTGAATTACAAAACAGAACAGGGTCTCAAATGTAGAAAACCAACTTATGCTTGCTTAAGAGGAAAGGTGAGTTGGGGTGCTGCATGAAACCAGAGATTGAAATTAGCACAGATACCGTTCCATAAGCCAAATATGTAATAGACAAGAGCTACTCCTTGCTCAACGAAGTGGACTCAACACCCCATATTAAACGCCTAAGAATATAACCGACTAGTAAGAATCTTAAAACCTATGGATTTATATGTCTCCGAAAGAGAATCAAGCGTGTGTACAGCGGCATAAACGCAGCAGTGATAGGATTGGTGAGGTTCGGTGAGCAAATGCAGACCCTTTGAAGTCATACTGCATGGTACCCATTCCATGGGCCTCAACTCTCCAGGTTTAAGGGATTCTTCCTTCAGCTAAAACATGCATGTGGAACACAGATTATGATCCACCGTGTGATTGGGAAACGTGTTCAAATGTGTCTCAGTTTTCGTCCCCTGGTACTCGGGTGCAACACTCCAGACGCTTTACTAACACTCTCCCCACTTGGAGAGTCAGTGCCTTTAAACTCCTGTATGGCCCAGTTTGCAATTTCTGCGGAAAATGTACAGGAATAGGGAGAACCAATGAGAAACTAGCTGGAGGTGTCTGGACGGGCAAATTTAACTCTCATTTCCCACCAGAAAGAGGAATTAACCAAAGGCTCAGCATGCCGTGCCGGAACCACACTAGGGCCTGAAGCAATCCTGCGGTGTTGCGGCCAGCTCACAAGAAAGCGAGTTGAAGAAACGAGCTCAGGGGCACTGTAATTCACAAACCTGCAGAGTTATAAATGACAGCTATCGTCCAAAAATATATTGAAGTAAGGCTGCCAAGAGGACTTGAAAGTGGGGCAGAATTGCAGGAAACCGATTTCAGGAGGTAGACGGGAATTGCATGTAAAGCATAGGAAAAGAGGCAGAACGTCCACAATGATGCACTTGGCCAAAAAGTGCGTATGCGTTTTTTCCTGAATATATTCAGGAAAAAACGCATACGCCCTTTTTGGCCAACCAAGCAAGCTTGCAAAGGAAATCTGCACTACAATGAAGTCTCGCTGCCCCCCGGTCAAAAGGGCCATATGAAAAAAGTGTAAAATCCAGAAAGGCAGGACAGGCCATGAAGAACTGGGAGCCTTCTTATGCTGATGGGCGGGATGTAAATTGCCAACAGCCACACTGGAGAAGTGTATGGTGTTTCCTATAACATCTAAAAAACTAAGCAACAGAGCCTAGGGCACTTCCACTTATGGTCCTATAGTTTAGGGCAATTAAAATCAAAGAGACACAGCCACCCCACAGTTTGGGACGGCTCTGTTTACAAGAATCTTGTTTACGGTACAAGTTCAATATCACAAAAGCGAAAAATGGATAAAGAAGTTGTGGTACTTACGTACAATGCAATATCACTCAGCAATGAAATCTATGTCATCAAGCCCGTAGCAGCATAATGAGTGGATTCAGGTACGATGATTCTAAGTGAAATAAGTCACACAGAAAAAGAAACATCATAAGATATCACTACTACACGGAATGTAAACTTGGCTACACAGGATCTGAATTACAAAACAGAACAGGGTCTCAAATGTAGAAAACCAACTTATGCTTGCTTAAGGGGAAAGGTGATTTGGGGTGCTGCATGAAACCACAGATTGAAATTAGCACAGATACCGTTCCATAAGCCAAATATGTAATAGACAAGAGCTACTCCTTGCTCAACGAAGTGTACTCAACACCCCATATTAAACGCCTAACAATATACCTGACTAGAAATAATCTAAAAACCTACCGATTTATATGTCTCCGAAAGAGAATCAAGCGTGTGTACAGCGACATAAACGCAGCGGTGATAGGATTGGTGAGGTTCGGTGAGCAAATGCAGACCCTATGAAGTCATATTGCATGGTACCCATTCCATGGGTCTCAACTCTCCAGGTTTAAGGGATTCTTCCTTCAGCTAAAACATGCATGTGGAACCCAGAGTATGATCCAGCGTGTGATCGGGAAACGTGTTCAAATGTGTCTCGTTTTCGTCCCCTGGTACTCGAGTGCAACATTCCAGATGCTTTACTAACACTCTCCCCACTTGGAGAGTCAGTGCCTTTAACCTCCTGTTTGGCCCAGTTTGCAGTTTCTGTGGAAAATGAACAGGAATAGGGAGAACGAAAGAGAGACTAGCTGGAGGTGTCTGGACGGGCAAATTTAACTCTCATTTCCCACCAGGAAGAGGAATTAACCAAAGGCTCAGCGTGCCGTGCCGGAACCACACTAGGACCTGAAGCAATCCTGCGGTGTTGCGGCCAGCTCACAAGAAAGCGAGTTGAAGAAAGGAGCTCAGGGGCACTGTAATTCACAAACCTGCAGAGTTATAAATGACAGCTATCGTCCAAAAATATATTGAAGTAAGGCTGCCAAGAGGACTTGAAAGCGGGGCAGAATTGCAGGAAACCGATTTCAGGAGGTAGACGGGAATTGCATGTAAAGCATAGGAAAAGAGGCAGAACGTCCACAATGATGCACTTGGCCAAAAAGGGCGTATGCGTTTTTTCCTGAATATATTCAGGAAAAAACGCATACGCCCTTTTTGGCCAACCAAGCAAGCTTGCAAAGGATATCTGCACTACAATGAAGTCTCACTGCCCCCCGGTCAAAAGGGCCATCTGAAAAAAGTGTAAAATCCAGAAAGGCAGGACAGGCCATGGAGAACTGGGAGCCTTGTTATGCCGGTAGGCGGGATGTAAATTGCCAACAGCCACTCTGGAGAAGTGTATGGTGTTTCCTGAAACATCTAAAAAACAAAGCAACAGAGCCTAGGGCACTTCCACTTATGGTCCTATAGCTTAGGGAAATTAAAATCAAAAAGACACGGTCACCCCAAAGTTTTGGACGCCTCTGTTTACAGAACCTCGTTTACGGTACAAGTTCAATATCACAGAAAGCAAAAAATGGATAAAGAAGTTGTGGTACTTACGTACAATGCAATATCACTCAGCAATGAGATCTATGTCATCAGGCCCGTAGCAGCATAATGAGTGGATTCAGGTACGATGATTCTAAGTGAAATAAATCACACAGAAAAAGAAACACCATAAGATATCACTACTACACGGAAGGTAAACTTGGCTACACAGGAACTGAATTACAAAACAGAACAGGGTCTCAAATGTAGAAAACCAACTTATGCTTGCTTAAGAGGAAAGGTGAGTTGGGGTGCTGCATGAAACCAGAGATTGAAATTAGCACAGATACCGTTCCATAAGCCAAATATGTAATAGACAAGAGCTACTCCTTGCTCAACGAAGTGGACTCAACACCCCATATTAAACGCCTAAGGATATAACTGACTAGTAAGAATCTTAAAACCTATGGATTTATATGTCTCCGAAAGAGAATCAAGCGTGTGTACAGCGGCATAAACGCTGCAGTGATAGGATTGGTGAGGTTTGGTGAGCAAATGCAGACCCTTTGAAGTCATACTGCATGGTACCCATTCCATGGGCCTCAACTCTCCAGGTTTAAGGGATTCTTCCTTCAGCTAAAACATGCATGTGGAACACAGATTATGATCCACCGTGTGATTGGGAAACGTGTTCAAATGTGTCTCAGTTTTCGTCCCCTGGTACTCGGGTGCAACACTCCAGACGCTTTACTAACACTCTCCCCACTTGGAGAGTCAGTGCCTTTAAACTCCTGTATGGCCCAGTTTGCAATTTCTGCGGAAAATGTACAGGAATAGGGAGAACCAATGAGAAACTAGCTGGAGGTGTCTGGACGGGCAAATTTAACTCTCATTTCCCACCAGAAAGAGGAATTAACCAAAGGCTCAGCATGCCGTGCCGGAACCACACTAGGGCCTGAAGCAATCCTGCGGTGTTGCGGCCAGCTCACAAGAAAGCGAGTTGAAGAAACGAGCTCAGGGGCACTGTAATTCACAAACCTGCAGAGTTATAAATGACAGCTATCGTCCAAAAATATATTGAAGTAAGGCTGCCAAGAGGACTTGAAAGTGGGGCAGAATTGCAGGAAACCGATTTCAGGAGGTAGACGGGAATTGCATGTAAAGCATAGGAAAAGAGGCAGAACGTCCACAATGATGCACTTGGCCAAAAAGGGCGTATGCGTTTTTTCCTGAATATATTCAGGAAAAAACGCATACGCCCTTTTTGGCCAACCAAGCAAGCTTGCAAAGGAAATCTGCACTACAATGAAGTCTCGCTGCCCCCCGGTCAAAAGGGCCATCTGAAAAAAGTGTAAAATCCAGAAAGGCAGGACAGGCCATGAAGAACTGGGAGCCTTCTTATGCTGATGGGCGGGATGTAAATTGCCAACAGCCACTCTGGAGAAGTGTATGGTGTTTCCTATAACATCTAAAAAACTAAGCAACAGAGCCTAGGGCACTTCCACTTATGGTCCTATAGTTTAGGGCAATTAAAATCAAAGAGACACAGCCACCCCACAGTTTGGGACGGCTCTGTTTACAAGAATCTTGTTTACGGTACAAGTTCAATATCACAAAAGCGAAAAATGGATAAAGAAGTTGTGGTACTTACGTACAATGCAATATCACTCAGCAATGAAATCTATGTCATCAGGCCCGTAGCAGCATAATGAGTGGATTCAGGTACGATGATTCTAAGTGAAATAAGTCACACAGAAAAAGAAACATCATAAGATATCACTACTACACGGAATGTAAACTTGGCTACACAGGATCTGAATTACAAAACAGAACAGGGTCTCAAATGTAGAAAACCAACTTATGCTTGCTTAAGGGGAAAGGTGATTTGGGGTGCTGCATGAAACCACAGATTGAAATTAGCACAGATACCGTTCCATAAGCCAAATATGTAATAGACAAGAGCTACTCCTTGCTCAACGAAGTGTACTCAACACCCCATATTAAACGCCTAACAATATACCTGACTAGAAATAATCTAAAAACCTACCGATTTATATGTCTCCGAAAGAGAATCAAGCGTGTGTACAGCGACATAAACGCAGCGGTGATAGGATTGGTGAGGTTCGGTGAGCAAATGCAGACCCTATGAAGTCATATTGCATGGTACCCATTCCATGGGTCTCAACTCTCCAGGTTTAAGGGATTCTTCCTTCAGCTAAAACATGCATGTGGAACCCAGAGTATGATCCAGCGTGTGATCGGGAAACGTGTTCAAATGTGTCTCGTTTTCGTCCCCTGGTACTCGAGTGCAACATTCCAGATGCTTTACTAACACTCTCCCCACTTGGAGAGTCAGTGCCTTTAACCTCCTGTTTGGCCCAGTTTGCAGTTTCTGTGGAAAATGAACAGGAATAGGGAGAACGAAAGAGAGACTAGCTGGAGGTGTCTGGACGGGCAAATTTAACTCTCATTTCCCACCAGGAAGAGGAATTAACCAAAGGCTCAGCGTGCCGTGCCGGAACCACACTAGGACCTGAAGCAATCCTGCGGTGTTGCGGCCAGCTCACAAGAAAGCGAGTTGAAGAAAGGAGCTCAGGGGCACTGTAATTCACAAACCTGCAGAGTTATAAATGACAGCTATCGTCCAAAAATATATTGAAGTAAGGCTGCCAAGAGGACTTGAAAGCGGGGCAGAATTGCAGGAAACCGATTTCAGGAGGTAGACGGGAATTGCATGTAAAGCATAGGAAAAGAGGCAGAACGTCCACAATGATGCACTTGGCCAAAAAGGGCGTATGCGTTTTTTCCTGAATATATTCAGGAAAAAACGCATACGCCCTTTTTGGCCAACCAAGCAAGCTTGCAAAGGATATCTGCACTACAATGAAGTCTCACTGCCCCCCGGTCAAAAGGGCCATCTGAAAAAAGTGTAAAATCCAGAAAGGCAGGACAGGCCATGGAGAACTGGGAGCCTTGTTATGCTGGTAGGCGGGATGTAAATTGCCAACAGCCACTCTGGAGAAGTGTATGGTGTTTCCTGAAACATCTAAAAAACAAAGCAACAGAGCCTAGGGCACTTCCACTTATGGTCCTATAGCTTAGGGAAATTAAAATCAAAAAGACACGGTCACCCCAAAGTTTGGGACGGCTCTGTTTACAGAACCTCGATTACAGTACAAGTTCAATATCACAGAAAGCAAAAAATGGATAAAGAAGTTGTGGTACTTACGTACAATGCAATATCACTCAGCAATGAAATCTATGTCATCAGGCCCGTAGCAGCATAATGAGTGGATGCAGGTATGATGAGTCTAAGTGAAATAAGTCACACAGAAAAAGAAACACCATAAGATATCACTACTACACGGAAGGTAAACTTGGCTACACAGGAACTGAATTACAAAACAGAACAGGGTCTCAAATGTAGAAAACCAACTTATGCTTGCTTAAGGGGAAAGGTGAGTTGGGGTGCTGCATGAAACCAGAGATTGAAATTAGCACAGATACCGTTCCATAAGCCAAATATGTAATAGACAAGAGCTACTCCTTGCTCAACGAAGTGGACTCAACACCCCATATTAAACGCCTAAGAATATAACTGACTAGTAAGAATCTTAAAACCTATGGATTTATATGTCTCCGAAAGAGAATCAAGCGTGTGTACAGCGGCATAAACACAGCAGTGATAGGATTGGTGAGGTTCGGTGAGCAAATGCAGACCCTTTGAAGTCATACTGCATGGTACCCATTCCATGGGTCTCAACTCTCCAGGTTTAAGGGATTCTTCCTTCAGCTAAAACATGCATGTGGAACACAGATTATGATCCACCGTGTGATTGGGAAACGTGTTCAAATGTGTCTCAGTTTTCGTCCCCTGGTACTCGGGTGCAACACTCCAGACGCTTTACTAACACTCTCCCCACTTGGAGAGTCAGTGCCTTTAAACTCCTGTATGGCCCAGTTTGCAATTTCTGCGGAAAATGTACAGGAATAGGGAGAACCAATGATAAACTAGCTGGAGGTGTCTGGACGGGCAAATTTAACTCTCATTTCCCACCAGAAAGAGGAATTAACCAAAGGCTCAGCATGCCGTGCCGGAACCACACTAGGGCCTGAAGCAATCCTGCGGTGTTGCGGCCAGCTCACAAGAAAGCGAGTTGAAGAAAGGAGCTCAGGGGCACTGTAATTCACAAACCTGCAGAGTTATAAATGACAGCTATCGTCCAAAAATATATTGAAGTAAGGCTGCCAAGAGGACTTGAAAGCGGGGCAGAATTGCAGGAAACCGATTTCAGGAGGTAGACGGGAATTGCATGTAAAGCATAGGAAAAGAGGCAGAACGTCCACAATGATGCACTTGGCCAAAAAGGGCGTATGCGTTTTTTCCTGAATATATTCAGGAAAAAACGCATACGCCCTTTTTGGCCAACCAAGCAAGCTTGCAAAGGAAATCTGCACTACAATGAAGTCTCACTGCCCCCCGGTCAAAAGGGCCATCTGAAAAAAGTGTAAAATCCAGAAAGGCAGGACAGGCCATGGAGAACTGGGAGCCTTGTTATGCCGGTAGGCGGGATGTAAATTGCCAACAGCCACTCTGGAGAAGTGTATGGTGTTTCCTGAAACATCTAAAAAACAAAGCAACAGAGCCTAGGGCACTTCCACTTATGGTCCTATAGCTTAGGGAAATTAAAATCAAAAAGACACGGTCACCCCAAAGTTTGGGACGCCTCTGTTTACAGAACCTCGTTTACAGTACAAGTTCAATATCACAGAAAGCAAAAAATGGATAAAGAAGTTGTGGTACTTACGTACAATGCAATATCACTCAGCAATGAAATCTATGTCATCAGGCCCGTAGCAGCATAATGAGTGGATGCAGGTATGATGAGTCTAAGTGAAATAAGTCACACAGAAAAAGAAACATCATAAGATATCACTACTACACGGAATGTAAACTTGGCTACACAGGAACTGAATTACAAAACAGAACAGGGTCTCAAATGTAGAAAACCAACTTATGCTTGCTTAAGGGGAAAGGTGAGTTGGGGTGCTGCATAAAACCAGAGATTGAAATTAGCACAGATACCGTTCCATAAGCCAAATATGTAATAGACAAGAGCTACTCCTTGCTCAACGAAGTGGACTCAACACCCCATATTAAACGCCTAACAATATACCTGACTAGTAAGAATCTTAAAACCTATGGATTTATAAGTCTCCGAAAGAGAATCAAGCGTGTGTACAGCGGCATAAACGCAGCAGTGATAGGATTGGTGAGGTTCGGTGAGCAAATGCAGACCCTTTGAAGTCATATTGCATGGTACCCATTCCATGGTTCTCAACTCTCCAGGTTTAAGGGATTCTTCCTTCAGCTAAAACATGCATGTGGAACCCAGAGTATGATCCACCGTGTGATCGGGAAACGTGTTCAAATGTGTCTCAGTTTTCGTCCCCTGGTACTCGGATGCAACATTCCAGACGCTTTACTAACACTCTCCCCACTTGGAGAGTCAGTGCCTTTAACCTCCTGTTTGGCCCAGTTTGCAATTTCTGTGGAAAATGAACAGGAATAGGGAGAACCAATGAGAGACTAGCTGGAGGTGTCTGGACGGGCAAATTTAACTCTCATTTCCCACCAAGAAGAAGAATTAACCAAAGGCTCAGCATGCCATGCCGGAAGCACCCTAGGGCCTGAAGCAATCTTGCGGTGTTGCGGCCAGCTCAAAAGAAAGCGAGTTGAAGAAAGGAGCTCAGGGGCACTGTAATTCACAAACCTGCAGAGATAAATGACAGCTATCTTCCAAAAATATATTGAAGTAAGGCTGCCAAGAGGAGTTGAAAGCGGGGCAGAATTGCAGGAAACCGATTTCAGGAGGTAGACTGGAATTGCATGTAAAGCATAGGAAAAGAGGCAGAACGTCCACAATGATGCACTTGGCCAAAAAGGGAGTATGCGTTTTTTCCTGAATATATTCAGGAAAAAACGCATACGCCCTTTTTGGCCAACCAAGCAAGCTTGCAAAGGAAATCTGCACTACAATGTAGTCTCACTGCCCCCCGGTCAAAAGGGCCATCTGAAAAAAGTGTAAAATCCAGAAAGGCAGGACAGACCAAGGAGAACTAGGAGCCTTGTTATGCTGATGGGCGGGATGTAAATTGCCAGCAGCCACTCTGGAGAAGTGTATGGTGTTTCCTGAAACATCTAAAAAACAAAGCAACAGAGCCTAGGGCACTTCCACTTATAGTCCTATAGCTTAGGGCAATTAAAATCAAAGAGACACGGTCACCCCAAAGTTTGGGACGGCTCTGTTTACAAGAATCTTGTTTACGGTACAAGTTCAATATCACAAAAGCGAAAAATGGATAAAGAAGTTGTGGTACTTACGTACAATGCAATATCACTCAGCAATGAAATCTATGTCATCAGGCCCGTAGCAGCATAATGAGTGGATTCAGGTACGATGATTCTAAGTGAAATAAGTCACACAGAAAAAGAAACACCATAAGATATCACTACTACACGGAAGGTAAACTTGGCTAAACAGGAACTGAATTACAAAACAGAACAGGGTCTCAAATGTAGAAAACCAACTTATGCTTGCTTAAGAGGAAAGGTGAGTTGGGGTGCTGCATGAAACCAGAGATTGAAATTAGCACAGATACCGTTCCATAAGCCAAATATGTAATAGACAAGAGCTACTCCTTGCTCAACGAAGTGGACTCAACACCCCATATTAAACGCCTAAGAATATAACTGACTAGTAAGAATCTTAAAACCTATGGATTTATATGTCTCCGAAAGAGAATCAAGCGTGTGTACAGCGGCATAAACACAGCAGTGATAGGATTGGTGAGGTTCGGTGAGCAAATGCAGACCCTTTGAAGTCATACTGCATGGTACCCATTCCATGGGTCTCAACTCTCCAGGTTTAAGGGATTCTTCCTTCAGCTAAAACATGCATGTGGAACACAGATTATGATCCACCGTGTGATTGGGAAACGTGTTCAAATGTGTCTCAGTTTTCGTCCCCTGGTACTCGGGTGCAACACTCCAGACGCTTTACTAACACTCTCCCCACTTGGAGAGTCAGTGCCTTTAAACTCCTGTATGGCCCAGTTTGCAATTTCTGCGGAAAATGTACAGGAATAGGGAGAACCAATGATAAACTAGCTGGAGGTGTCTGGACGGGCAAATTTAACTCTCATTTCCCACCAGGAAGAGGAATTAACCAAAGGCTCAGCATGCCGTGCCGCAACCAAACTAGGGCCTGAAGCAATCCTGCGGTGTTGCGGCCAGCTCACAAGAAAGCGAGTTGAAGAAAGGAGCTCAGGGGCACTGTAATTCACAAACCTGCAGAGTTATAAATGACAGTTATCCTCCAAAAATATATTGAAGTAAGGCTGCCAAGAGGAGTTGAAAGCGGGGCAGAATTGCAGGAAACCGATTTCAGGAGGTAGACTGGAATTGCATGTAAAGCATAGGAAAAGAGGCAGAACGTCCACAATGATGCACTTGGCCAAAAAGGGCGTATGCGTTTTTTCCTGAATATATTCAGGAAAAAACGCATACGCCCTTTTTGGCCAACCAAGCAAGCTTGCAAAGGAAATCTGCACTACCATGAAGTCTCACTGCCTCCCGGTCAAAAGGGCCATCTGAAAAAAGTGTAAAATCCAGAAAGGCAGGACAGGCCAAGGAGAACTGGGAGCCTTGTTATGCTGATGGGCGGGATGTAAATTGCCAGCAGCCACTCTGGAGAAGTGTATGGTGTTTCCTGAAACATTCAAAAAACAAAGCAACAGAGCCTAGGGCACTTCCACTTATGGTCCTATAGCTTAGGGAAATTAAAATCAAAAAGACACAGCCACCCCAAAGTTTGGGACGGCTCTGTTTACAAGAACCTCGTTTACGGTACAAGTTCAATATCACAGAAAGCGAAAAATGGATAAAGAAATTGTGGTACTTACGTACAATGCAATATCACTCAGCAATGAAATCTATGTCATCAGGCCCATAGCAGCATAATGAGTGGATTCAGGTACGATGATTCTAAGTGAAATAAGTCACACAGAAAAAGAAACATCATAAGATATCACTACTACACGGAATGTAAACTTGGCTACACAGGAACTGAATTACAAAACAGAACAGGGTGTCAAATGTAGAAAACCAACTTATGCTTGCTTAAGGGGAAAGGTGAGTTGTGGTGCTGCATAAAACCAGAGATTGAAATTAGCACAGATACCGTTCCATGAGCCAAATATGTAATAGACAAGAGCTACTCCTTGCTCAACGAAGTGGACTCAACACCCCATATTAAACGCCTAACAATATACCTGACTAGTAAGAATCTTAAAACCTATGGATTTATAAGTCTCCGAAAGAGAATCAAGCCTGTGTACAGTGGCATAAACGCAGCAGTGATAGGATTGGTGAGGTTCGGTGAGCAAATGCAGACCCTTTGAAGTCATATTGCATGGTACCCATTCCATGGGTCTCAACTCTCCAGGTTTAAGGGATTCTTCCTTCAGCTAAAACATGCATGTGGAACCCAGAGTATGATACACCGTGTGATCGGGAAACGTGTTCAAATGTGTCTCAGTTTTCGTCCCCTGGTACTCGGATGCAACATTCCAGACGCTTTACTAACACTCTCCCCACTTGGAGAGTCAGTGCCTTTAACCTCCTGTTTGGCCCAGTTTGCAATTTCTGTGGAAAATGAACAGGAATAGGGAGAACCAATGAGAGACTAGGTGGAGGTGTCTGGATGGGCAAATTTAACTCTCATTTCCCACCAAGAAGAATAATTAACCAAAGGCTCAGCATGCCATGCCAGAAGCACACTAGGGCCTGAAGCAATCCTGCGGTGTTGCGGCCAGCTGAAAAGAAAGCGAGTTGAAGAAAGGAGCTCAGGGGCACTGTAATTCACAAACCTGCAGAGTTATAAATGACAGCTATCGTCCAAAAATATATTGAAGTAAGGCTGCCAAGAGGACTTGAAAGCGGGGCAGAATTGCAGGAAACCGATTTCAGGAGGTAAACTGGAATTGCATGTAAAGCATAGGAAAAGAGGCAGAACGTCCACAATGATGCACTTGGCCAAAAAGGGCGTATGCGTTTTTTCCTGAATATATTCAGGAAAAAACGCATACGCACTTTTTGGCCAACCAAGCAAGCTTGCAAAGGAAATCTGCACTACAATGAAGTCTCACTGCCCCCCCGGGTCAAAAGGGCCATCTGAAAAAAGTGTAAAATCCAGAAAGGCAGGACAGGCCATGGAGAACTGGGAGCCTTGTTATGCTGATGGTTGGGATGAAAATTACCAGCAGCCACTCTGGAGAAGTGTATGGTGTTTCCTGAAACATCCAAAAAACAAAGCAACAGAGCCTAGGGTACTTCCACTTATGGTCCTATAGCTTAGGGAAATTAAAATCAAAAAGACACAGCCACCCCAAAGTTTGGGACGGCTCTGTTTACAAGAACCTCGTTTACGGTACAAGTTCAATATCACAGAAAGCAAAAAATGGATAAAGAAGTTGTGGTACTTACGTACAATGCAATATCACTCAGCAATGAAATCTATGTCATCAAGCCCGTAGCAGAATAATGAGTGGATTCAGGTACGATGATTCTAAGTGAAATAAGTCACACAGAAAAAGAAACATCATAAGATATCACTACTACACGGAATGTAAACTTGGCTACACAGGAACAGAATTACTAAACAGAACAGGGTGTCAAATGTAGAAAACCAACTTATGCTTGCTTAAGGGGAAAGGTGAGTTGGGGTGTTGCATACAACAAGAGATTGAAATTAGCACAGATACCATTCCATGAGCCAAATATGTAATAGACAAGAGCTACTCCTTGCTCAACGAAGTGGACTGAACACCCCATATTAAACGCCTAACAATATACCTGACTAGTAAGAATCTTAAAACCTATGGATTTATATGTCTCCGAAAGAGAATCAAGTGTGTGTACAGCGACATAAACGCAGCAGTGATAGGATTGGTGAGGTTCGGTGAGCAAATGCAGACCCTTTGAAGTCATATTGCATGGTACCCATTCCATAGGTCTCAACTCTCCAGGTTTAAGGGATTCTTCCTTCAGCTAAAACATGCATGTGGAACCCAGAGTATGACCCACCGTGTGATCGGGAAACGTGTTCAAATGTGTCTCACTTTTTGTCCCCTGGTACTCGGGTGCAACATTCCAGATGCTTTACTAACACTCTCCCCACTTGGAGAGTGAGTGCCTTTAACCTCCTGTTTGGCCCAGTTTGCAATTTCTGTGGAAAATGAACAGGAATAGGGAGAACCAATGAGAGACTAGGTGGAGGTGTCTGGACGGGCAAATTTAACTCTCATTTCCCACCAGGAAGAGGAATTAACCAAAGGCTCAGCATGCCGTGCCGTAACCATACTAGGGCCTGAAGCAATCCTGCGGTGTTGCGGCCAGCTCACAAGAAAGCGAGTTGATGAAAGGAGCTCAGGGGCACTGTAATTCACAAACCTGCAGAGTTATAAATGACAGCTATCCTCCAAAAATATATTGAAGTAAGGCTGCCAAGAGGATTTGAAAGCGGAGCAGAATTGCAGGAAACCGATTTCAGGAGGTAGACTGGAATTGCATGTAAAGCATAGGAAAAGAGGCAGAACGTCCACAATGATGCACTTGGCCAAAAAGGGCGTATGCGTTTTTTCCTGAATATATTCAGGAAAAAACGCATACGCCCTTTTTGGCCAACCAAGCAAGCTTGCAAAGGAAATCTGCACTACAATGAAGTCTCACTGCCCCCCGGTCAAAAGGGCCATCTGAAAAAAGTGTAAAATCCAGAAAGGCAGGACAGGCCAAGGAGAACTAGGAGCCTTGTTATGATGATGGGCGGGATGTAAATTACCAGCAGCCACTCTGGAGAAGTGTATGGTGTTTCCTGAAACATTCAAAAAACAAAGCAACAGAGCCTAGGGCACTTCCACTTATGGTCCTATAGCTTAGGGAAATTAAAATCAAAAAGACACAGCCACCCCAAAGTTTGGGACGGCTCTGTTTACAAGAACCTCGTTTACGGTACAAGTTCAATATCACAGAAAGCAAAAAATGGATAAAGAAGTTGTGGTACTTACGTACAATGCAATATCACTCAGCAATGAAATCTATGTCATCAAGCCCGTAGCAGAATAATGAGTGGATTCAGGTACGATGATTCTAAGTGAAATAAGTCACACAGAAAAAGAAACATCATAAGATATCACTACTACACGGAATGTAAACTTGGCTACACAGGAACAGAATTACTAAACAGAACAGGGTGTCAAATGTAGAAAACCAACTTATGCTTGCTTAAGGGGAAAGGTGAGTTGGGGTGTTGCATACAACAAGAGATTGAAATTAGCACAGATACCGTTCCATGAGCCAAATATGTAATAGACAAGAGCTACTCCTTGCTCAACGAAGTGGACTCAACACCCCATATTAAACGCCTAACAATATACCTGACTAGTAAGAATCTTAAAACCTATGGATTTATATGTCTCCGAAAGAGAATCAAGCGTGTGTACAGCGACATAAACGCAGCAGTGATAGGATTGGTGAGGTTCGGTGAGCAAATGCAGACCCTTTGAAGTCATATTGCATGGTACCCATTCCATAGGTCTCAACTCTCCAGGTTTAAGGGATTCTTCCTTCAGCTAAAACATGCATGTGGAACCCAGAGTATGACCCACCGTGTGATCGGGAAACGTGTTCAAATGTGTCTCAGTTTTTGTCCCCTGGTACTCGGGTGCAACATTCCAGATGCTTTACTAACACTCTCCCCACTTGGAGAGTGAGTGCCTTTAACGTACTGTTTGGCCCAGTTTGCAATTTCTGTGGAAAATGAACAGGAATAGGGAGAACCAATGAGAGACTACGTGGAGGTGTCTGGACGGGCAAATTTAACTCTCATTTCCCACCAGGAAGAGGAATTAACCAAAGGCTCAGCATGCCGTGCTGCAACCAAACTAGGGCCTGAAGCAATCCTGCGGTGTTGCGGCCAGCTCACAAGAAAGCGAGTTGAAGAAAGGAGCTCAGGGGCACTGTAATTCACAAACCTGCAGAGTTATAAATGACAGCTATCCTCCAAAAATATATTGAAGTAAGGCTGCCAAGAGGAGTTGAAATCGGGGCAGAATTGCAGGAAACCGATTTCAGGAGGTAGACTGGAATTGCATGTAAAGCATAGGAAAAGAGGCAGAACGTCCACAATGATGCACTTGGCCAAAAAGGGCGTATGCGTTTTTTCCTGAATATATTCAGGAAAAAACGCATACGCCCTTTTAGGCCAACCAAGCAAGCTTGCAAAGGAAATCTGCACTACAATTAAGTCTCACTGCCTCCCGGACAAAAGGGCCATCTGAAAAAAGTGTAAAATCCAGAAAGGCAGGACAGGCCAAGGAGAACTGGGAGCCTTGTTATGCTGATGGGCGGGATGTAAATTGCCAGCAGCCACTCTGTAGAAGTGTATGGTGTTTCCTGAAACATTCAAAAAACAAAGCAACAGAGCCTAGGGCACTTCCACTTATGGTCCTATAGCTTAGGGAAATTAAAAGCAAAAAGACACAGCCACCCCAAAGTTTGGGACGGCTCTGTTTAAAAGAACCTCGTTTACGGTACAAGTTCAATATCACAGAAAGCAAAAAATGGATAAAGAAGTTGTGGTACTTATGTACAATGCAATATCACTCAGCAATGAAATCTATGTCATCAAGCCCATAGCAGAATAATGAGTGGATTCAGGTACGATGATTCTAAGTGAAATAAGTCACACAGAAAAAGAAACATCATAAGATATCACTACTACACGGAATGTAAACTTGGCTACACAGGAACTGAATTACAAAACAGAACAGGGTGTCAAATGTAGAAAACCAACTTATGCTTGCTTAAGGGGAAAGGTGAGTTGGGGTGCTGCATAAAACCAGAGATTGAAATTAGCACAGATACCGTTCCATAAGCCAAATATGTAATAGACAAGAGCTACTCCTTGCTCAACGAAGTGGACTCAACACCCCATATTAAACGCCTAACAATATACCTGACTAGTAAGAATCTTAAAACCTATGGATTTATAAGTCTCCGAAAGAGAATCAAGCGTGTGTACAGCGGCATAAACGCAGCAGTGATAGGATTGGTGAGGTTCGGTGAGCAAATGCAGACCCTTTGAAGTCATATTGCATGGTACCCATTCCATGGGTCTCAACTCTCCAGGTTTAAGGGATTCTTCCTTCAGCTAAAACATGCATGTGGAACCCAGAGTATGATCCACCGTGTGATCGGGAAACGTGTTCAAATGTGTCTCAGTTTTCGTCCCCTGGTACTCGGATGCAACATTCCAGACGCTTTACTAACACTCTCCCCACTTGGAGAGTCAGTGCCTTTAACCTCCTGTTTGGCCCAGTTTGCAATTTCTGTGGAAAATGAACTGGAATAGGGAGAACCAATGAGAGACTAGGTGGAGGTGTCTGGACGGGCAAATTTAACTCTCATTTCTCACCAAGAAGAAGAATTAACCAAAGGCTCAGCATGCCATGCCGGAAGCACACTAGGGCCTGAAGCAATCCTGCGGTGTTGCGGCCAGCTCAAAAGAAAGCGAGTTGAAGAAAGGAGCTCAGGGGCACTGTAATTCACAAACCTGCAGAGATAAATGACAGCTATCTTCCAAAAATGTATTGAAGTAAGGCTGCCAAGAGGAGTTGAAAGCGGGGCAGAATTGCAGGAAACCGATTTCAGGAGGTAGACTGGAATTGCGTGTAAAGCATAGGAAAAGAGGCAGAACGTCCACAATGATGCACTTGGCCAAAAAGGGCGTATGCGTTTTTTCCTGAATATATTCAGGAAAAAACGCATACGCCCTTTTTGGCCAACCAAGCAAGCTTGCAAAGGAAATCTGCACTACAATGAAGTCTCACTGCCCCCCGCTCAAAAGGGCCATCTGAAAAAAGTGTTAAATCCAGAAAGGCAGGACAGGCCATGGAGAACTGGGAGCCTTGTTATGCTGATGGGCGGGATGTAAATTGCCAACAGCCACTCTGGAGAAGTGTATGGTGTTTCCTGAAACATCCAAAAAACAAAGCAACAGAGCCTAGGGCACTTCCACTTATGGTCCTATAGCTTAGGGAAATTAAAATCAAAAAGACACAGCCACCCCAAAGCTTGGGAGGGCTCTGATTACAAGAACCTCGTTTAATGTACAAGTTCAATATCACAGAAAGGGAAAAATGGATAAAGAAGTTGTGGTACTTACGTACAATGCAATATCACTCAGCAATGAAATCTATGTCATCAGGCCCGTAGCAGCATAATGAGTGGATTCAGGTACGATGATTCTAAGTGAAATAAATCACACAGAAAAAGAAACATCATAAGATATCACTACTACACGGAATGTAAACTTGGCTACACAGGAACTGAATTACAAAACAGAACACGGTCTCAAATGTAGAAAACCAACTTATGCTTGCTTAAGGGGAAAGGTGAGTTGGGGTGCGGCATAAAACCAGAGATTGAAATTAGCACAGATACCGTTCCATAAGCCAAATATGTAATAGACAAGAGCTACACCTTGCTCAAAGAAGTGGACTCAACACCCCATAATAAACGCCTAAGAATATACCTGACTAGTAAGAATCTTAAAACCTTTGGATTTATATGTCTCCAAAAGAGAATCAAGCGTGTGTACAGCGGCATAAACGCAGCAGTGATAGGATTGGTGAGGTTCGGTGAGCAAATGCAGGCCCTTTGAAGTCATATTGCATGGTACCCATTCCATGGGTCTCAACTCTCCAGGTTTAAGGGATTCTTCCTTCAGCTAAAACATGCATGTGGAACCCAGAGTATGACCCACCGTGTGATCGGGAAACGTGTTCAAATGTGTCTCAGTTTTCGTCCCCTGGTACTCGGGTGCAACATTCCAGACGCTTTACTAACACTCTCCCCACTTGGAGAGTGAGTGCCTTTAACCTCCTGTTTGGCCCAGTTTGCAATTTCTGCGTAAGATGAACAGGAATAGGGATAACCAATGAGAGACTAGGTGGAGGTGTCTGGACGGGCAAATTTAACTCTCATTTCCCACCAGGAAGAGGAATTAACCAAAGGCTCAGCGTGCCGTGCCGGAACCACACTAGGGCCTGAAACAATCCTGCGGTGTTGCGGCCAGCTCACAAGAAAGCGAGTTGAAGAAAGGAGCTCAGGGGCACTGTAATTCACAAACCTGCAGAGTTATAAAGGACAGCTATCGTCCAAAAATATATTGAAGTAAGGCTGCCAAGAGGACTTGAAAGCGGGGCAGAATTGCAGGAAACCGATTTCAGGAGGTAGACGGGAATTGCATGTACAGCATAGGAAAAGAGGCAGAACGTCCACAATGATGCACTTGGCCAAAAAGGACGTATGCGTTTTTTCCTGAATATATTCAGGAAAAAACGCATACGCCCTTTTTGGCCAACCAAGCAAGCTTGCAAAGGAAATCTGCACTACAGTGAAGTCTCACTGCCCCCGGTCAAAAGGGCTATCTGAAAAAAGTGTAAAATCCAGAAAGGCAGGACAGACCATAGAGAACTGGGAGCCTTGTTAAGCTGATGGGCGGGATGTAAATTGCCAACAGCCACTCTGAAGAAGTGTATGGTGTTTCCTGAAACATCAAAAAAACAAAGCAACAGAGCCTAGGGCACTTCCACTTATGGTCCTATAGCTTAGGGAAATTAAAATCAAAAAGACTCAGCCACCCCAAAGTTTCGGCCGGCTCTGTTTACAAGAACCTCGTTTACGGTACAAGTTCAATATCACAGAAAGCGAAAAATGGATAAAGATGTTGTGGTACTTACGTACAATGCAATATCACTCAGCAATGAAATCTATGTCATCAGGCCCGTAACAGCATAATGAGTGGATTCAGGTACGATGATTCTAAGTGAAATAAGTCACACAGAAAAAGAAACATCATAAGATATCACTACTACACGGAATGTAAACTTGGCTACACAGGAACTGAATTACAAAACAGAACAGGGTGTCAAATGTAGAAAACCAACTTATGCTTGCTTAAGTGGAAAGGTTAGTTGGGGTGCTGCATAAAACCAGAGATTGAAATTAGCACAGATACCGTTCCATAAGCCAAATATGTAATAGACAAGAGCTACTCCTTGCTCAACGAAGTGGACTCAACACCCCACATTAAAAGCCTAAGAATATACCTGACTAGTAATAATCTTAATACCTAAGGATTTATATGTCTCCGAAAGAGAATCAAGCGTGTGTACAGCGACATAAACGCAGCAGTGATAGGATTGGTGAAGTTTGGTGAGCAAATGCAGACCCTTTGAAGTCATATTGCATGGTACCCATTCCATAGGTCTCAACTCTCCAGGTTTAAGGGATTCTTCCTTCAGCTAAAACATGCATGTGGAACCCAGAGTATGACCCACCGTGTGATCGGGAAACGTGTTCAAATGTGTCTCAGTTTTTGTCCCCTGGTACTCGGGTGCAACATTCCAGATGCTTTACTAACACTCTCCCCACTTGGAGAGTGAGTGCCTTTAACCTCCTGTTTGGCCCAGTTTGCAATTTCTGTGGAAAATGAACAGGAATAGGGAGAACCAATGATAGACTAGGTGGAGGTGTCTGGACGGGCAAATTTAACTCTCATTTCCCACCAGGAAGAGGAATTAACCAAAGGCTCAGCATGCCGTGCCGTAACCATACTAGGACCTGAAGCAATCCTGCGGTGTTGCGGCCAGCTCACAAGAAAGCGAGTTGATGAAAGGAGCTCAGGGGCACTGTAATTCACAAACCTGCAGAGTTATAAATGACAGCTATCCTCCAAAAATATATTGAAGTAAGGCTGCCAAGAGGAGTTGAAAGCGGAGCAGAATTGCAGGAAACCGATTTCAGGAGGTAGACTGGAATTGCATGTAAAGCATAGGAAAAGAGGCAGAACGTCCACAATGATGCACTTGGCCAAAAAGGGCGTATGCGTTTTTTCCTGAATATATTCAGGAAAAAACGCATACGCCCTTTTTGGCCAACCAAGCAAGCTTGCAAAGGAAATCTGCACTACAATGAAGTCTCACTGCCCCCCGGTCAAAAGGGCCATCTGAAAAAAGTGTAAAATCCAGAAAGGCAGGACAGGCCAAGGAGAACTAGGAGCCTTGTTATGATGATGGGCGGGATGTAAATTACCAGCAACCACTCTGGAGAAGTGTATGGTGTTTCCTGAAACATTCAAAAAACAAAGCAACAGAGCCTAGGGCACTTCCACTTATGGTCCTATAGCTTAGGGAAATTAAAATCAAAAAGACACAGCCACCCCAAAGTTTGGGACGGCTCTGTTTACAAGAACCTCGTTTACGATACAAGTTCAATATCACAGAAAGCAAAAAATGGATAAAGAAGTTGTGGTACTTACGTACAATGCAATATCACTCAGCAATGAAATCTATGTCATCAAGCCCGTAGCAGAATAATGAGTGGATTCAGGTACGATGATTCTAAGTGAAATAAGTCACACAGAAAAAGAAACATCATAAGATATCACTACTACACGGAATGTAAACTTGGCTACACAGGAACAGAATTACTAAACAGAACAGGGTGTCAAATGTAGAAAACCAACTTATGCTTGCTTAAGGGGAAAGGTGAGTTGGGGTGTTGCATACAACAAGAGATTGAAATTAGCACAGATACCATTCCATGAGCCAAATATGTAATAGACAAGAGCTACTCCTTGCTCAACGAAGTGGACTCAACACCCCATATTAAACGCCTAACAATATACCTGACTAGTAAGAATCTTAAAACCTATGGATTTATATGTCTCCGAAAGAGAATCAAGCGTGTGTACAGCGACATAAACGCAGCAGTGATAGGATTGGTGAGGTTCGGTGAGCAAATGCAGACCCTTTGAAGTCATATTGCATGGTACCCATTCCATAGGTCTCAACTCTCCAGGTTTAAGGGATTCTTCCTTCAGCTAAAACATGCATGTGGAACCCAGAGTATGACCCACCGTGTGATTGGGAAACGTGTTCAAATGTGTCTCAGTTTTTGTCCCCTGGTACTCGGGTGCAACATTCCAGATGCTTTACTAACACTCTCCCCACTTGGAGAGTGAGTGCCTTTAACGTACTGTTTGGCCCAGTTTGCAATTTCTGTGGAAAATGAACAGGAATAGGGAGAACCAATGAGAGACTACGTGGAGGTGTCTGGACGGGCAAATTTAACTCTCATTTCCCACCAGGAAGAGGAATTAACCAAAGGCTCAGCATGCCGTGCTGCAACCAAACTAGGGCCTGAAGCAATCCTGCGGTGTTGCGGCCAGCTCACAAGAAAGCGAGTTGAAGAAAGGAGCTCAGGGGCACTGTAATTCACAAACCTGCAGAGTTATAAATGACAGCTATCCTCCAAAAATATATTGAAGTAAGGCTGCCAAGAGGAGTTGAAATCGGGGCAGAATTGCAGGAAACCGATTTCAGGAGGTAGACTGGAATTGCATGTAAAGCATAGGAAAAGAGGCAGAACGTCCACAATGATGCACTTGGCCAAAAAGGGCGTATGCGTTTTTTCCTGAATATATTCAGGAAAAAACGCATACGCCCTTTTAGGCCAACCAAGCAAGCTTGCAAAGGAAATCTGCACTACAATTAAGTCTCACTGCCTCCCGGACAAAAGGGCCATCTGAAAAAAGTGTAAAATCCAGAAAGGCAGGACAGGCCAAGGAGAACTGGGAGCCTTGTTATGCTGATGGGCGGGATGTAAATTGCCAGCAGCCACTCTGTAGAAGTGTATGGTGTTTCCTGAAACATTCAAAAAACAAAGCAACAGAGCCTAGGGCACTTCCACTTATGGTCCTATAGCTTAGGGAAATTAAAAGCAAAAAGACACAGCCACCCCAAAGTTTGGGACGGCTCTGTTTAAAAGAACCTCGTTTACGGTACAAGTTCAATATCACAGAAAGCAAAAAATGGATAAAGAAGTTGTGGTACTTATGTACAATGCAATATCACTCAGCAATGAAATCTATGTCATCAAGCCCATAGCAGAATAATGAGTGGATTCAGGTACGATGATTCTAAGTGAAATAAGTCACACAGAAAAAGAAACATCATAAGATATCACTACTACACGGAATGTAAACTTGGCTACACAGGAACTGAATTACAAAACAGAACAGGGTGTCAAATGTAGAAAACCAACTTATGCTTGCTTAAGGGGAAAGGTGAGTTGGGGTGCTGCATAAAACCAGAGATTGAAATTAGCACAGATACCGTTCCATAAGCCAAATATGTAATAGACAAGAGCTACTCCTTGCTCAACGAAGTGGACTCAACACCCCATATTAAACGCCTAACAATATACCTGACTAGTAAGAATCTTAAAACCTATGGATTTATAAGTCTCCGAAAGAGAATCAAGCGTGTGTACAGCGGCATAAACGCAGCAGTGATAGGATTGGTGAGGTTCGGTGAGCAAATGCAGACCCTTTGAAGTCATATTGCATGGTACCCATTCCATGGGTCTCAACTCTCCAGGTTTAAGGGATTCTTCCTTCAGCTAAAACATGCATGTGGAACCCAGAGTATGATACACCGTGTGATCGGGAAACGTGTTCAAATGTGTCTCAGTTTTCGTCCCCTGGTACTCGGATGCAACATTCCAGACGCTTTACTAACACTCTCCCCACTTGGAGAGTCAGTGCCTTTAACCTCCTGTTTGGCCCAGTTTGCAATTTCTGTGGAAAATGAACAGGAATAGGGAGAACCAATGAGAGACTAGGTGGAGGTGTCTGGATGGGCAAATTTAACTCTCATTTCCCACCAAGAAGAATAATTAACCAAAGGCTCAGCATGCCATGCCAGAAGCACACTAGGGCCTGAAGCAATCCTGCGGTGTTGCGGCCAGCTGAAAAGAAAGCGAGTTGAAGAAAGGAGCTCAGGGGCACTGTAATTCACAAACCTGCAGAGTTATAAATGACAGCTATCGTCCAAAAATATATTGAAGTAAGGCTGCCAAGAGGACTTGAAAGCGGGGCAGAATTGCAGGAAACCGATTTCAGGAGGTAAACTGGAATTGCATGTAAAGCATAGGAAAAGAGGCAGAACGTCCACAATGATGCACTTGGCCAAAAAGGGCGTATGCGTTTTTTCCTGAATATATTCAGGAAAAAACGCATACGCACTTTTTGGCCAACCAAGCAAGCTTGCAAAGGAAATCTGCACTACAATGAAGTCTCACTGCCCCCCCGGGTCAAAAGGGCCATCTGAAAAAAGTGTAAAATCCAGAAAGGCAGGACAGGCCATGGAGAACTGGGAGCCTTGTTATGCTGATGGTTGGGATGAAAATTACCAGCAGCCACTCTGGAGAAGTGTATGGTGTTTCCTGAAACATCCAAAAAACAAAGCAACATAGCCTAGGGCACTTCCACTTATGGTCCTATAGCTTAGGGAAATTAAAATCAAAAAGACACAGCCACCCCAAAGTTTGGGACGGCTCTGTTTACAAGAACCTCGTTTACGGTACAAGTTCAATATCACAGAAAGCAAAAAATGGATAAAGAAGTTGTGGTACTTACGTACAATGCAATATCACTCAGCAATGAAATCTATGTCATCAAGCCCGTAGCAGAATAATGAGTGGATTCAGGTACGATGATTCTAAGTGAAATAAGTCACACAGAAAAAGAAACATCATAAGATATCACTACTACACGGAATGTAAACTTGGCTACACAGGAACAGAATTACTAAACAGAACAGGGTGTCAAATGTAGAAAACCAACTTATGCTTGCTTAAGGGGAAAGGTGAGTTGGGGTGTTGCATACAACAAGAGATTGAAATTAGCACAGATACCATTCCATGAGCCAAATATGTAATAGACAAGAGCTACTCCTTGCTCAACGAAGTGGACTGAACACCCCATATTAAACGCCTAACAATATACCTGACTAGTAAGAATCTTAAAACCTATGGATTTATATGTCTCCGAAAGAGAATCAAGCGTGTGTACAGCGACATAAACGCAGCAGTGATAGGATTGGTGAGGTTCGGTGAGCAAATGCAGACCCTTTGAAGTCATATTGCATGGTACCCATTCCATAGGTCTCAACTCTCCAGGTTTAAGGGATTCTTCCTTCAGCTAAAACATGCATGTGGAACCCAGAGTATGACCCACCGTGTGATCGGGAAACGTGTTCAAATGTGTCTCAGTTTTTGTCCCCTGGTACTCGGGTGCAACATTCCAGATGCTTTACTAACACTCTCCCCACTTGGAGAGTGAGTGCCTTTAACCTCCTGTTTGGCCCAGTTTGCAATTTCTGTGGAAAATGAACAGGAATAGGGAGAACCAATGAGAGACTAGGTGGAGGTGTCTGGACGGGCAAATTTAACTCTCATTTCCCACCAGGAAGAGGAATTAACCAAAGGCTCAGCATGCCGTGCCGTAACCATACTAGGGCCTGAAGCAATCCTGCGGTGTTGCGGCCAGCTCACAAGAAAGCGAGTTGATGAAAGGAGCTCAGGGGCACTGTAATTCACAAACCTGCAGAGTTATAAATGACAGCTATCCTCCAAAAATATATTGAAGTAAGGCTGCCAAGAGGAGTTGAAAGCGGAGCAGAATTGCAGGAAACCGATTTCAGGAGGTAGACTGGAATTGCATGTAAAGCATAGGAAAAGAGGCAGAACGTCCACAATGATGCACTTGGCCAAAAAGGGCGTATGCGTTTTTTCCTGAAAAAAAAAACGCATACGCCCTTTTTGGCCAACCAAGCAAGCTTGCAAAGGAAATCTGCACTACAATGAAGTCTCACTGCCCCCCGGTCAAAAGGGCCATCTGAAAAAAGTGTAAAATCCAGAAAGGCAGGACAGGCCAAGGAGAACTAGGAGCCTTGTTATGATGATGGGCGGGATGTAAATTACCAGCAGCCACTCTGGAGAAGTGTATGGTGTTTCCTGAAACATTCAAAAAACAAAGCAACAGAGCCTAGGGCACTTCCACTTATGGTCCTATAGCTTAGGGAAATTAAAATCAAAAAGACACAGCCACCCCAAAGTTTGGGACGGCTCTGTTTACAAGAACCTCGTTTACGGTACAAGTTCAATATCACAGAAAGCAAAAAATGGATAAAGAAGTTGTGGTACTTACGTACAATGCAATATCACTCAGCAATGAAATCTATGTCATCAAGCCCGTAGCAGAATAATGAGTGGATTCAGGTACGATGATTCTAAGTGAAATAAGTCACACAGAAAAAGAAACATCATAAGATATCACTACTACACGGAATGTAAACTTGGCTACACAGGAACAGAATTACTAAACAGAACAGGGTGTCAAATGTAGAAAACCAACTTATGCTTGCTTAAGGGGAAAGGTGAGTTGGGGTGTTGCATACAACAGGAGATTGAAATTAGCACAGATACCATTCCATGAGCCAAATATGTAATAGACAAGAGCTACTCCTTGCTCAACGAAGTGGACTCAACACCCCATATTAAACGCCTAACAATATACCTGACTAGTAAGAATCTTAAAACCTATGGATTTATATGTCTCCGAAAGAGAATCAAGCGTGTGTACAGCGACATAAACGCAGCAGTGATAGGATTGGTGAGGTTCGGTGAGCAAATGCAGACCCTTTGAAGTCATATTGCATGGTACCCATTCCATAGGTCTCAACTCTCCAGGTTTAAGGGATTCTTCCTTCAGCTAAAACATGCATGTGGAACCCAGAGTATGACCCACCGTGTGATCGGGAAACGTGTTCAAATGTGTCTCAGTTTTTGTCCCCTGGTACTCGGGTGCAACATTCCAGATGCTTTACTAACACTCTCCCCACTTGGAGAGTGAGTGCCTTTAACGTACTGTTTGGCCCAGTTTGCAATTTCTGTGGAAAATGAACAGGAATAGGGAGAACCAATGAGAGACTACGTGGAGGTGTCTGGACGGGCAAATTTAACTCTCATTTCCCACCAGGAAGAGGAATTAACCAAAGGCTCAGCATGCCGTGCTGCAACCAAACTAGGGCCTGAAGCAATCCTGCGGTGTTGCGGCCAGCTCACAAGAAAGCGAGTTGAAGAAAGGAGCTCAGGGGCACTGTAATTCACAAACCTGCAGAGTTATAAATGACAGCTATCCTCCAAAAATATATTGAAGTAAGGCTGCCAAGAGGAGTTGAAATCGGGGCAGAATTGCAGGAAACCGATTTCAGGAGGTAGACTGGAATTGCATGTAAAGCATAGGAAAAGAGGCAGAACGTCCACAATGATGCACTTGGCCAAAAAGGGCGTATGCGTTTTTTCCTGAATATATTCAGGAAAAAACGCATACGCCCTTTTAGGCCAACCAAGCAAGCTTGCAAAGGAAATCTGCACTACAATTAAGTCTCACTGCCTCCCGGACAAAAGGGCCATCTGAAAAAAGTGTAAAATCCAGAAAGGCAGGACAGGCCAAGGAGAACTGGGAGCCTTGTTATGCTGATGGGCGGGATGTAAATTGCCAGCAGCCACTCTGTAGAAGTGTATGGTGTTTCCTGAAACATTCAAAAAACAAAGCAACAGAGCCTAGGGCACTTCCACTTATGGTCCTATAGCTTAGGGAAATTAAAAGCAAAAAGACACAGCCACCCCAAAGTTTGGGACGGCTCTGTTTAAAAGAACCTCGTTTACGGTACAAGTTCAATATCACAGAAAGCAAAAAATGGATAAAGAAGTTGTGGTACTTATGTACAATGCAATATCACTCAGCAATGAAATCTATGTCATCAAGCCCATAGCAGAATAATGAGTGGATTCAGGTACGATGATTCTAAGTGAAATAAGTCACACAGAAAAAGAAACATCATAAGATATCACTACTACACGGAATGTAAACTTGGCTACACAGGAACTGAATTACAAAACAGAACAGGGTGTCAAATGTAGAAAACCAACTTATGCTTGCTTAAGGGGAAAGGTGAGTTGGGGTGCTGCATAAAACCAGAGATTGAAATTAGCACAGATACCGTTCCATAAGCCAAATATGTAATAGACAAGAGCTACTCCTTGCTCAACGAAGTGGACTCAACACCCCATATTAAACGCCTAACAATATACCTGACTAGTAAGAATCTTAAAACCTATGGATTTATAAGTCTCCGAAAGAGAATCAAGCGTGTGTACAGCGGCATAAACGCAGCAGTGATAGGATTGGTGAGGTTCGGTGAGCAAATGCAGACCCTTTGAAGTCATATTGCATGGTACCCATTCCATGGGTCTCAACTCTCCAGGTTTAAGGGATTCTTCCTTCAGCTAAAACATGCATGTGGAACCCAGAGTATGATCCACCGTGTGATCGGGAAACGTGTTCAAATGTGTCTCAGTTTTCGTCCCCTGGTACTCGGATGCAACATTCCAGACGCTTTACTAACACTCTCCCCACTTGGAGAGTCAGTGCCTTTAACCTCCTGTTTGGCCCAGTTTGCAATTTCTGTGGAAAATGAACTGGAATAGGGAGAACCAATGAGAGACTAGGTGGAGGTGTCTGGACGGGCAAATTTAACTCTCATTTCTCACCAAGAAGAAGAATTAACCAAAGGCTCATCGTGCCGTGCCGGAACTACACTAGGGCCTGAAGCAATCCTGCGGTGTTGCGGCTAGCTCACAAGAAAGCGAGTTGAAGAAAGGAGCTCAGGGGCACTGTAATTCACAAACCTGCAGAATTATAAATGACAGCTATCGTCCAAAAATATATTGAAGTAAGGCTGCCAAGAGGACTTGAAAGCGGGGCAGAATTGCAGGAAACCGATTTCAGGAGGTAGACGGGAATTGCATGTAAAGCATAGGAAAAGAGGCAGAACGTCCACAATGATGCACTTGGCCAAAAAGGGCGTATGCGTTTTTTCCTGAATATATTCAGGAAAAAACGCATACGCCCTTTTTGGCCAACCAAGCAAGCTTGCAAAGGATATCTGCACTACAATGAAGTCTCACTGCCCCCCGGTCAAAAGGGCCATCTGAAAAAAGTGTAAAATCCAGAAAGGCAGGACAGGCCATGGAGAACTGGGAGCCTTGTTATGCTGGTAGGCGGGATGTAAATTGCCAACAGCCACTCTGGAGAAGTGTATGGTGTTTCCTGAAACATCTAAAAAACAAAGCAACAGAGCCTAGGGCACTTCCACTTATGGTCCTATAGCTTAGGGAAATTAAAATCAAAAAGACACGGTCACCCCAAAGTTTGGGACGGCTCTGTTTACAGAACCTCGATTACAGTACAAGTTCAATATCACAGAAAGCAAAAAATGGATAAAGAAGTTGTGGTACTTACGTACAATGCAATATCACTCAGCAATGAAATCTATGTCATCAGGCCCGTAGCAGCATAATGAGTGGATGCAGGTATGATGAGTCTAAGTGAAATAAGTCACACAGAAAAAGAAACACCATAAGATATCACTACTACACGGAAGGTAAACTTGGCTACACAGGAACTGAATTACAAAACAGAACAGGGTCTCAAATGTAGAAAACCAACTTATGCTTGCTTAAGAGGAAAGGTGAGTTGGGGTGCTGCATGAAACCAGAGATTGAAATTAGCACAGATACCGTTCCATAAGCCAAATATGTAATAGACAAGAGCTACTCCTTGCTCAACGAAGTGGACTCAACACCCCATATTAAACGCCTAAGAATATAACTGACTAGTAAGAATCTTAAAACCTATGGATTTATATGTCTCCGAAAGAGAATCAAGCGTGTGTACAGCGGCATAAACACAGCAGTGATAGGATTGGTGAGATTCGGTGAGCAAATGCAGACCTTTTGAAGTCATACTGCATGGTACCCATTCCATGGGTCTCAACTCTCCAGGTTTAAGGGATTCTTCCTTCAGCTAAAACATGCATGTGGAACACAGATTATGATACACCGTGTGATTGGGAAACGTGTTCAAATGTGTCTCAGTTTTCGTCCCCTGGTACTCGGGTGCAACACTCCAGACGCTTTACTAACACTCTCCCCACTTGGAGAGTCAGTGCCTTTAAACTCCTGTATGGCCCAGTTTGCAATTTCTGCGGAAAATGTACAGGAATAGGGAGAACCAATGATAAACTAGCTGGAGGTGTCTGGACGGGCAAATTTAACTCTCATTTCCCACCAGAAAGAGGAATTAACCAAAGGCTCAGCATGCCGTGCCGGAACCACACTAGGGCCTGAAGCAATCCTGCGGTGTTGCGGCCAGCTCACAAGAAAGCGAGTTGAAGAAAGGAGCTCAGGGGCACTGTAATTCACAAACCTGCAGAGTTATAAATGACAGCTATCGTCCAAAAATATATTGAAGTAAGGCTGCCAAGAGGACTTGAAAGTGGGGCAGAATTGCAGGAAACCGATTTCAGGAGGTAGACGGGAATTGCATGTAAAGCATAGGAAAAGAGGCAGAACGTCCACAATGATGCACTTGGCCAAAAAGGGCGTATGCGTTTTTTCCTGAATATATTCAGGAAAAAACGCATACGCCCTTTTTGGCCAACCAAGCAAGCTTGCAAAGGAAATCTGCACTACAATGAAGTCTCGCTGCCCCCCGGTCAAAAGGGCCATATGAAAAAAGTGTAAAATCCAGAAAGGCAGGACAGGCCATGAAGAACTGGGAGCCTTCTTATGCTGATGGGCGGGATGTAAATTGCCAACAGCCACTCTGGAGAATTGTATGGTGTTTCCTGTAACATCTAAAAAACTAAGCAACAGAGCCTAGGGCACTTCCACTTATGGTCCTATAGCTTAGGGCAATTAAAATCAAAGAGACAAAGCCACCCCACAGTTTGGGACGGCTCTGTTTACAAGAATCTTGTTTACGGTACAAGTTCAATATCACAAAAGCGAAAAATGGATAAAGAAGTTGTGTTACTTACGTACAATGCAATATCACTCAGCAATGAAATCTATGTCATCAGGCCCATAGCAGCATAATGAGTGGATTCAGGTACGATGATTCTAAGTGAAATAAGTCACACAGAAAAAGAAACATCATAAGATATCACTACTACACGGAATGTAAACTTGGCTACACAGGATCTGAATTACAAAACAGAACAGGGTCTGAAATGTAGAAAACCAACTTATGCTTGCTTAAGGGGAAAGGTGATTTGGGGTGCTGCATGAAACCACAGATTGAAATTAGCACAGATACCGTTCCATAAGCCAAATATGTAATAGACAAGAGCTACTCCTTGCTCAACGAAGTGTACTCAACACCCCATATTAAACGCCTAACAATATACCTGACTAGAAATAATCTAAAAACCTACCGATTTATATGTCTCCGAAAGAGAATCAAGCGTGTGTACAGCGACATAAACGCAGCGGTGATAGGATTGGTGAGGTTCGGTGAGCAAATGCAGACCCTATGAAGTCATATTGCATGGTACCCATTCCATGGGTCTCAACTCTCCAGGTTTAAGGGATTCTTCCTTCAGCTAAAACATGCATGTGGAACCCAGAGTATGATCCAGCGTGTGATCGGGAAACGTGTTCAAATGTGTCTCCTTTTCATCCCCTGGTACTCGAGTGCAACATTCCAGATGCTTTACTAACACTCTCCCCACTTGGAGAGTCAGTGCCTTTAACCTCCTGTTTGGCCCAGTTTGCAGTTTCTGTGGAAAATGAACAGGAATAGGGAGAACGAAAGAGAGACTAGCTGGAGGTGTCTGGACGGGCAAATTTAACTCTCATTTCCCACCAGGAAGAGGAATTAACCAAAGGCTCAGCGTGCCGTGCCGGAACCACACTAGGGCCTGAAGCAATCCTGCGGTGTTGCGGCCAGCTCACAAGAAAGCGAGTTGAAGAAAGGAGCTCAGGGGCACTGTAATTCACAAACCTGCAGAGTTATAAATGACAGCTATCGTCCAAAAATATATTGAAGTAAGGCTGCCAAGAGGACTTGAAAGCGGGGCAGAATTGCAGGAAAGCGATTTCAGGAGGTAGACGGGAATTGCATGTAAAGCATAGGAAAAGAGGCAGAACGTCCACAATGATGCACTTGGCCAAAAAGGGCGTATGCGTTTTTTCCTGAATATATTCAGGAAAAAACGCATACGCCCTTTTTGGCCAACCAAGCAAGCTTGCAAAGGATATCTGCACTACAATGAAGTCTCACTGCCCCCCGGTCAAAAGGGCCATCTGAAAAAAGTGTAAAATCCAGAAAGGCAGGACAGGCCATGGAGAACTGGGAGCCTTGTTATGCCGGTAGGCGGGATGTAAATTGCCAACAGCCACTCTGGAGAAGTGTATGGTGTTTCCTGAAACATCTAAAAAACAAAGCAACAGAGCCTAGGGCACTTCCACTTATGGTCCTATAGCTTAGGGAAATTAAAATCAAAAAGACACGGTCACCCCAAAGTTTGGGACGCCTCTGTTTACAGAACCTCGTTTACAGTACAAGTTCAATATCACAGAAAGCAAAAAATGGATAAAGAAGTTGTGGTACTTACGTACAATGCAATATCACTCAGCAATGAAATCTATGTCATCAGGCCCGTAGCAGCATAATGAGTGGATGCAGGTATGATGAGTCTAAGTGAAATAAGTCACACAGAAAAAGAAACATCATAAGATATCACTACTACACGGAATGTAAACTTGGCTACACAGGAACTGAATTACAAAACAGAACAGGGTCTCAAATGTAGAAAACCAACTTATGCTTGCTTAAGGGGAAAGGTGAGTTGGGGTGCTGCATAAAACCAGAGATTGAAATTAGCACAGATACCGTTCCATAAGCCAAATATGTAATAGACAAGAGCTACTCCTTGCTCAACGAAGTGGACTCAACACCCCATATTAAACGCCTAACAATATACCTGACTAGTAAGAATCTTAAAACCTATGGATTTATAAGTCTCCGAAAGAGAATCAAGCGTGTGTACAGCGGCATAAACGCAGCAGTGATAGGATTGGTGAGGTTCGGTGAGCAAATGCAGACCCTTTGAAGTCATATTGCATGGTACCCATTCCATGGTTCTCAACTCTCCAGGTTTAAGGGATTCTTCCTTCAGCTAAAACATGCATGTGGAACCCAGAGTATGATCCACCGTGTGATCGGGAAACGTGTTCAAATGTGTCTCAGTTTTCGTCCCCTGGTACTCGGATGCAACATTCCAGACGCTTTACTAACACTCTCCCCACTTGGAGAGTCAGTGCCTTTAACCTCCTGTTTGGCCCAGTTTGCAATTTCTGTGGAAAATGAACAGGAATAGGGAGAACCAATGAGAGACTAGCTGGAGGTGTCTGGACGGGCAAATTTAACTCTCATTTCCCACCAAGAAGAAGAATTAACCAAAGGCTCAGCATGCCATGCCGGAAGCACCCTAGGGCCTGAAGCAATCTTGCGGTTTTGCGGCCAGCTCAAAAGAAAGCGAGTTGAAGAAAGGAGCTCAGGGGCACTGTAATTCACAAACCTGCAGAGATAAATGACAGCTATCTTCCAAAAATATATTGAAGTAAGGCTGCCAAGAGGAGTTGAAAGCGGGGCAGAATTGCAGGAAACCGATTTCAGGAGGTAGACTGGAATTGCATGTAAAGCATAGGAAAAGAGGCAGAACGTCCACAATGATGCACTTGGCCAAAAAGGGCGTATGCGTTTTTTCCTGAATATATTCAGGAAAAAACGCATACGCCCTTTTTGGCCAACCAAGCAAGCTTGCAAAGGAAATCTGCACTACAATGTAGTCTCACTGCCCCCCGGTCAAAAGGGCCATCTGAAAAAAGTGTAAAATCCAGAAAGGCAGGACAGACCAAGGAGAACTAGGAGCCTTGTTATGCTGATGGGCGGGATGTAAATTGCCAGCAGCCACTCTGGAGAAGTGTATGGTGTTTCCTGAAACATCTGAAAAACAAAGCAACAGAGCCTAGGGCACTTCCACTTATAGTCCTATAGCTTAGGGCAATTAAAATCAAAGAGACACGGTCACCCCAAAGTTTGGGACGGCTCTGTTTACAAGAATCTTGTTTACGGTACAAGTTCAATATCACAAAAGCGAAAAATGGATAAAGAAGTTGTGGTACTTACGTACAATGCAATATCACTCAGCAATGAAATCTATGTCATCAGGCCCGTAGCAGCATAATGAGTGGATTCAGGTACGATGATTCTAAGTGAAATAAGTCACACAGAAAAAGAAACATCATAAGATATCACTACTACACGGAATGTAAACTTGGCTACACAGGATCTGAATTACAAAACAGAACAGGGTCTCAAATGTAGAAAACCAACTTATGCTTGCTTAAGGGGAAAGGTGAGTTGGGGTGCTGCATGAAACCACAGATTGAAATTAGCACAGATACCGTTCCATAAGCCAAATATGTAATAGACAAGAGCTACTCCTTGCTCAACGAAGTGTACTCAACACCCCATATTAAACGCCTAACAATATACCTGACTAGAAATAATCTAAAAACCTACCGATTTATATGTCTCCGAAAGAGAATCAAGCGTGTGTACAGAGGCATAAACGCAGCAGTGATAGGATTGGTAAGGTTCGGTGAGCAAATGCAGACCCTTTGAAGTCATATTGCATGGTACCCATTCCATGGGTCTCAACTCTGCATGTTTAAGGGATTCTTCCTTCAGCTAAAACATGCATGTGGAACCCAGAGTATGATCCAGCGTGTGATCGGGAAACGTGTTCCAATGTGTCTCGTTTTCGTCCCCTGGTACTCGAGTGCAACATTCCAGATGCTTTACTAACACTCTCCCCACTTGGAGAGTCAGTGCCTTTAACCTCCTGTTTGGCCCAGTTTGCAGTTTCTGTGGAAAATGAACAGGAATAGGGAGAACGAAAGAGAGACTAGCTGGAGGTGTCTGGACGGGCAAATTTAACTCTCATTTCCCACCAGGAAGAGGAATTAACCAAAGGCTCAGCGTGCCGTGCCGGAACCACACTAGGACCTGAAGCAATCCTGCGGTGTTGCGGCCAGCTCACAAGAAAGCGAGTTGAAGAAAGGAGCTGAAGGGCACTGTAATTCACAAACCTGCAGAGTTATAAATGACAGCTATCGTCCAAAAATATATTGAAGTAAGGCTGCCAAGAGGACTTGAAAGCGGGGCAGAATTGCAGGAAACCGATTTCAGGAGGTAGACGGGAATTGCATGTAAAGCATAGGAAAAGAGGCAGAACGTCCACAATGATGCACTTGGCCAAAAAGGGCGTATGCGTTTTTTCCTGAATATATTCAGGAAAAAACGCATACGCCCTTTTTGGCCAACCAAGCAAGCTTGCAAAGGATATCTGCACTACAATGAAGTCTCACTGCCCCCCGGTCAAAAGGGCCATCTGAAAAAAGTGTAAAATCCAGAAAGGCAGGACAGGCCATGGAGAACTGGGAGCCTTGTTATGCTGGTAGGCGGGATGTAAATTGCCAACAGCCACTCTGGAGAAGTGTATGGTGTTTCCTGAAACATCTAAAAAACAAAGCAACAGAGCCTAGGGCACTTCCACTTATGGTCCTATAGCTTAGGGAAATTAAAATCAAAAAGACACGGTCACCCCAAAGTTTGGGACGGCTCTGTTTACAGAACCTCGTTTACAGTACAAGTTCAATATCACAGAAAGCAAAAAATGGATAAAGAAGTTGTGGTACTTACGTACAATGCAATATCACTCAGCAATGAAATCTATGTCATCAGGCCCGTAGCAGCATAATGAGTGGATGCAGGTATGATGAGTCTAAGTGAAATAAGTCACACAGAAAAAGAAACATCATAAGATATCACTACTACACGGAAGGTAAACTTGGCTACACAGGAACTGAATTACAAAACAGAACAGGGTCTCAAATGTAGAAAACCAACTTATGCTTGCTTAAGAGGAAAGGTGAGTTGGGGTGCTGCATGAAACCAGAGATTGAAATTAGCACAGATACCGTTCCATAAGCCAAATATGTAATAGACAAGAGCTACTCCTTGCTCAACGAAGTGGACTCAACACCCCATATTAAACGCCTAAGAATATAACTGACTAGTAAGAATCTTAAAACCTATGGATTTATATGTCTCCGAAAGAGAATCAAGCGTGTGTACAGCGGCATAAACACAGCAGTGATAGGATTGGTGAGGTTCGGTGAGCAAATGCAGACCCTTTGAAGTCATACTGCATGGTACCCATTCCATGGGTCTCAACTCTGCATGTTTAAGGGATTCTTCCTTCAGCTAAAACATGCATGTGGAACCCAGAGTATGATCCACCGTGTGATTGGGAAACGTGTTCAAATGTGTCTCAGTTTTCGTCCCCTGGTACTCGGGTGCAACACTCCAGACGCTTTACTAACACTCTCCCCACTTGGAGAGTCAGTGCCTTTAAACTCCTGTATGGCCCAGTTTGCAATTTCTGCGGAAAATGTACAGGAATAGGGAGAACCAATGATAAACTAGCTGGAGGTGTCTGGACGTGCAAATTTAACTCTCATTTCCCACCAGGAAGAGGAATTAACCAAAGGCTCAGCATGCCGTGCCGGAACCACCCTAGGGCCTGAAGCAATCCTGCGGTGTTGCGGCCAGCTCACAAGAAAGCGAGTTGAAGAAAGGAGCTCAGGGGCACTGTAATTCACAAACCTGCAGAGTTATAAATGACAGCTATCGTCCAAAAATATATTGAAGTAAGGCTGCCAAGAGGACTTGAAAGTGGGGCAGAATTGCAGGAAACCGATTTCAGGAGGTAGACGGGAATTGCATGTAAAGCATAGGAAAAGAGGCAGAACGTCCACAATGATGCACTTGGCCAAAAAGGGCGTATGCGTTTTTTCCTGAATATATTCAGGAAAAAACGCATACGCCCTTTTTGGCCAACCAAGCAAGCTTGCAAAGGAAATCTGCACTACAATGAAGTCTCACTGCCCCCCGGTCAAAAGGGACATCTGAAAAAAGTGTAAAATCCAGAAAGGCAGGACAGGCCATGGAGAACTGGGAGCCTTGTTATGCTGATGGCCGGCATGTAATTTGCCAGCAGCCACTCTGGAGAAGTGTATGGTGTTTCCTGAAACATCCAAAAAACAAAGCAACAGAGCCTAGGGCACTTCCACTTATGGTCTTATAGCTTAGGGAAATTAAAATCAAAAAGACACAGCCACCCCAAAGTTTGGGACGGCTGTGTTTACAAGAACCTCGTTTACCGTACAAGTTCAATATCACAGAAAGCGAAAAATGGATAAAGAAGTTGTGGTACTTACGTACAATGCAATATCACTCAGCAATGAAATCTATGTCATCAGGCCCCTATCAGCATAATGAGTGGATTCAGGTACGATGATTCTAAGTGAAATAAGTCACACAGAAAAAGAAACATCATAAGATATCACTACTACACGGAATGTAAACTTGGCTACACAGGAACTGAATTACAAACAGAACAGGGTGTCAAATGTAGAAAACCAACTTATGCTTGCTTAAGGGGAAAGGTGAGTTGGGGTGCTGCATAAAAACAGAGATTGAAATTAGCACAGATACCGTTCCATAAGCCAAATATGTAATAGACAAGAGTTACTCCTTGCTCAACGAAGTGAACTCAACACCCCATATTAAACGCCTAACAATATACCTGACTAGTAAGAATCTTAAAACCTATGGATTTATATGTCTCCGAAAGAGAATCAGGCGTGTGTACAGTGTCATAAACGCAGCAGTGATAGGATTGGTGAGGTTCGGTGAGCAAATGCAGACCCTTTGAAGTCCTATTGCATGGTACCCATTCCATGGGTCTCAACTCTCCATTTTTAAGGGATTCTTTCTTCAGCTAAAACATGCATGTGGAACCCAGAGTATGATCCACCGTGTGATCGGGAAACGTGTTCAAATGTGTCTCAGTTTTCGTCCCCTGGTACTCGGGTGCAACATTCCAGACGCTTTACTAACACTCTCCCCACTTGGAGAGTCAGTGCCTTTAACCTCCTTTTTGGCCCAGTTTGAAATTTCTGTGGAAAATGAACAGGAATAGGGAGAATCAATGAGAGACTAGGTGGAGGTGTCCGGAAGGGCAAATTTAACTCTCATTTCTCACCAGGAAGAGGAATTAACCAAAGGCTCAGCATGCCATTCCGGAACCAAACTAGGGCCTGAAGCAATGCTGCGGTGTTGCGGCCAGCTCACAAGAAAGCGAGTTGAAGAAAGGAGCTCAGGGGCACTGTAATTCACAAACCTGCAGAGTTATAAATGACAGCTATCTTCCAAAAATATATTGAAGTAAGGCTGCCAAGAGGAGTTGAAAGCGGGGCAGAATTGCAGGAGACCGATTTCAGGAGGTAGACTGGAATTGCATGTAAATCATAGGAAAAGAGACAGAACGTCCACAATGATGCACTTGGCCAAAAAGGGCGTATGCGTTTTTTCCTGAATATATTCAGGAAAAAACGCATACGCCCTTTTTGGCCAACCAAGCAAGCTTGCAAAGGAAATCTGCACTACAATGAAGTCTCACTGCCCCCCGGTCAAAAGGGCCATCTGAAAAAAGTGTAAAATCCAGAAAGGCAGGACAGGCCATGGAGAACTGGGAGCCTAGTTATGCTGACGGGCGGGATGTAAATTGCCAGCAGCCACTCTGGAGAAGTGTATGGTGTTTCCTGAAACATCCAAAAAACAAAGAAACAGAGCCTAGGGCACTTCCACTTATGGTCCTATAGCTTAGGGAAATGAAAATCAAAAAGACACAGCCACCCCAAAGTTTGGGCCGGCTCTGTTTACAAGAACCTCGTTTACGGTACAAGTTCAATATCACAGAAAGCGAAAAATGGATAAAGAAGTTGTGGTACTTACGTACAATGCAATATCACTCAGCAATGAAATCTATGTCATCAGGCCCGTAGCAGCGTAATGAGTGGATTCAGGTACGATGATTCTAAGTGAAATAACTCACACAGAAAAAGAAACATCATAAGATATCACTAATACACGGAATGTAAACTTGGCTACACAAGAACTGATTACAAAACAGAACAGGGTGTCAAATGTAGAAAACCAACTTATGCTTGCTTAAGGGGAAAGGTGAGTTGGGGTGCTGCATAAAACCAGAGATTGAAATTATCACAGATACCGTTCCATAAGCCAAATATGTAATAGACAAGAGCTACTCCTTGCTCAACGAAGTGGACTCAACACCCCATATTAAACGCCTAAGAATATACCTGACTAGTAAGAATCTTAAAACCTATGGATTTATATGTCTCCGAAAGAGAATCAAGCGTGTGTACAGCGGCATAAACGCAGCCGTGATAGGATTGGTGAGGTTCGGTGAGCAAATGCAGACCCTTTGAAGTCCTATTGCATGGTACCCATTCCATGGGTCTCAAATCTCCATTTTTAAGGGATTCTTCCTTCAGCTAAAACATGCATGTGGAACCCAGAGTATGATCCACCGTGTGATCGGGAAACGTGTTCAAATGTGTCTCAGTTTTCGTCCCCTGGTACTCGGGTGCAACATTCCAGACGCTTTACTAACACTCTCCCCACTTGGAGAGTCAGTGCCTTTAACCTCCTGTTTGGCCCAGTTTGCAATTTCTGTGGAAAATGAACAGGAATAGGGAGAACCAATGAGAGACTAGGTGGAGGTGTCTGGACAGGCAAATTTAACTCTCATTTCCCACCAGGAAGAGGAATTAACCAAAGGCTCAGCGTGTCATGTCGTAACCACACTAGGGCCAGAAGCAATCCTGTGGTGTTGCGGCAAGCTCACAAGAAAGCGAGTTGAAGAAAGGAGCTCAGGGGCACTGTAATTCACAAACCTGCAGAGTTATAAATGACAGCTATCTTCCAAAAATATATTGAAGGAAGGCTGCCAAGAGGAGTTGAAAGCGGGGCGGAATTGCAGGAAACCGATTACAGGAGGTAGACTGGAATTGCATGTAAAGCATAGGAAAAGAGGCAGAACGTCCACAATGATGCACTTGGCCAAAAGGGCGTATGCGTTTTTTCCTGAATATATTCAGGAAAAAACGCATACGCACTTTTTGGCCAACCAAGCAAGCTTGCAAAGGAAATCTGCACTACAATGAAGTCTCACTGCCCCCCGGTCAAAAGGGCCATCTGAAAAAAGTGTAAAATCCAGAAACGCAAGACAGGCCATGGAGAACTGTGAGCCTTGTTATGCTGATGGGCGGGATGTTAATTGCCAGCAGCCACTCTGGAGAAGTGTATGGTGTTTCCTGAAACATCCAAAAAACAAAGCAACAGAGCCTAGGGCACTTCCACTTATGGTCCTATAGCTTAGGGAAATTAAATTCAAAAAGACACAGGCACCCCAATGTTTGGGACGGCTCTGTTTACAAGAACCTCGTTTACCGTACAAATTCAATATCACAGAAAGCGAAAAATGGATAAAGAAGTTGTGGTACTTACGTACAATGCAATATCACTCAGCAATGAAATCTGTGTCATCAGGCCCGTAGCAGCATAATGAGTGGATTCAGGTACGATGATTCTAAGTGAAATAAGTCACACAGAAAAAGAAACATCATAAGATATCACTACTACACGGAATGTAAACTTGGCTACACAAGAACTGATTACAAAACAGAACAGGGTGTCAAATGTAGAAAACAAACTTATGCTTGCTTAAGGGGAAAGGTGAGTTGGGGTGCTGCATAAAACCAGAGATTGAAATTAGCACAGATACCGTTCCATAAGCCAAATATGTAATAGACAAGAGCTACTCCTTGCTCAACGAAGTGGACTCAACACCCCATATTAAACGCCTAACAATATACCTGACTAGTAAGAATCTTAAAACCTATGGATTTATATGTCTCCGAAAGAGAATCAAGCATTTGTACAGCGGCATAAACGCAGCAGTGATAGGATTGGTGAGGTTCGGTGAGTAAATGCAGACCCTTTGAAGTCCTATTGCATGGTACCCATTCCACGGGTCTCAAATCTCCAGGTTTAAGGGATTCTGCCTTCAGCTAAAACATGCATGTGGAACCCAGAGTATGATCAACCGTGTGATCGGGAGACGTGTTCCAATATGTCTCAGTTCTCATCCCCTGGTACTCGGGTGTAACATTCCAGACGCTTTACTAACACTCTCCCGACTTGGAGAGTCAGTGCCTTTAACCTCCTGTTTGGCCCAGTTTCCAATTTCTGCGGAAGATGAACAGGAATAGGGAGAACCAATGAGAGACAAGCTGGAGGTGTCTGGACAGGCAAATTTAACTCTCATTTCCCACCACGAAGAGGAATTAACCAAAGGCTCAGAGTGCAATGCCGGAAACACACTAGGGCCAGAAGCAATCCTGCGGTGTTGCGGCCAGCTCACAAGAAAGCGAGTTGAAGAAAGGAGCTCAGGGGCACTGTAATTCACAAACCTGCAGAGTTATAAATGACAGCTATCTTCCAAAAATATATTGAAGTAAGGCTGCCAAGAGGAGTTGAAAGTGGGGCAGAATTGCAGGAAACGGATTTCAGGAAGTAGACTGGAATTGCATGAAAAGCATAGGAAAAGAGGCAGAACGTCCACAATGATGCACTTGGCCAAAAAGGGCGTATGCGTTTTTTCCTGAATATATTCAGGAAAAAACGCATACGCCCTTTTTGGCCAACCAAGCAAGCTTGCAAAGGAAATCTGCACTACAATGAAGTCTCACTGCCCCCTGGTCAAAACGGCCATCTGAAAAAAGTGTAAAATCCAGAAAGGCAGGACAGGCCATGGGGAACTGAGAGCCTTGTTATGCTGATGGGCGTGATGTAAATTGCCAGCAGCCACTGTGGAGAAGTGTATGATGTTTCCTGAAACATCAAAAAAACAAAGCAACAGAGCCTAGGGCATTTCCACTTATGGTCCTATAGCATAGGGAAATTAAAATCAAAAAGACACAGCCACCCCAAAGTTTGGGACGGCTCTGTTTACAAGAACCTCGTTTACGGTACAAGTTCAATATCACAGAAAGAGAAAAATGGATAAAAAAGTTGTGGTACTCACGTACAATGCAATATCACTCAGCAATGAAATCTATGTCATCAGGCCCGTAGCAGCATAATGAGTGGATTCAGGTACGATGATTGTAAGTGAAATAAGTCACACAGAAAAAGAAACATCATAAGATATCACTACTACACGGAATGTAAACTTGGCTGCACAGGAACTGAATCACAAAACAGAACAGGGTGTCAAATGTAGAAAACCAACATATGCTTGCTTAAGGGGAAAAGTGAGTTGGGGTGCTGCATAAAACCAGAGATTGAAATTAGCACAGATACCGTTCCATAAGCCAAATATGTAATAGACAAGAGCTACTCCTTGCTCAACGAAGTGGACTCAACACCCAATATTAAACGCGTAAGAATATACCTGACTAGTTAGAATCTTAAAACCTATGGATTTATATGTCTCTGAAAGAGAATGAAGCGTGTGTACAGCGGCATAAACGCAGCAGTGATAGGATTGGTGAGGTTCGGTGAGCAAATGCAGACCCTTTGAAGTCATATTGCATGGTACCCATTCCATGGGTCTCAACTCTCCAGGTTTAAGGGATTCTTCCTTCAGCTAAAACATGCATGTGGAACCCAGAGTATGATCCACTGTGTGATCGGGAAACGTGTTCAAATGTGTCTCAGTTTTCGTCCCCTGGTACTCGGGTGCAACATTCCAGACGCTTTACTAACACTCTCCCCACTTGGACAGTCAGTGCCTTTAACCTCCTGTTTGGTCCAGTTTGCAATTTCTATGGAAAATGAACAGGAATAGGGAGAACCAATGAGAGACTAGGTGGAGGTGTCTGGACTGGCAAATTTAACTCTCATTTCTCACCAGGAAGAGGAATTAACCAAAGGCTCAGCGTGCCATGCCAGAACCAAACTAGGGCCTGAAGCAATCCTGCGGTGTTGCGGCCAGCTCACAAGAAAGCGAGTTGAAGAAAGGAGCTCAGGGGCACTGTAATTCACAAACCTGCAGAGTTATAAATGACAGCTATCGTCCAAAAATATATTGAAGTAAGGCTGCCAAGAGGACTTGAAAGCGGGGCAGAATTGCAGGAAACCGATTTCAGGAGGTAGACTGGAATTGCATGTAAAGCATAGGAAAAGAGGCAGAACGTCGACAATGATGCGCTTGGCCAAAAAGGGCGTATGCGTTTTTTACTGAATATATTCAGGAAAAAACGCATACGCCCTTTTTGGCCAACCAAGCAAGCTTGAAAAGGAAATCTGCACTACAATGAAGTCTCACTGCCTCCCCGGTCAAAAGGGCCATCTGAAAAAAGTGTAAAATCCAGAAAGGCAGGACAGGCCATGGAGAACTGGGAGCCTTGTTATGCTGATGGGCTGCATGTAAATTGCCAGCAGCCACTCTGGAGAAGTGTATGGTGTTTCCTGAAACATCCAAAAAACAAAGCAACAGAGCCTAGGGCACATCCACTTATGGTCCTATAGCTTAGGGAAATTAAAATCAAAAAGACACAACCACCCCAAAGTTTGGGACGGCTCTATTTACAAGAACCTCGTTTACGGTACAAGTTCAATATCACAGAAAGCGAAAAATGGATAAAGAATTTGTGGTACTTATGTACAATGCAATATCACTCAGCAATGAAATCTATGTCATCAGGCCCATAGCAGCATAATGAGTGGATTCAGGTACGATGATTCTAAGTGAAATAAGTCACACAGAAAAAAAACATCATAAGATATCACTACTACACGGAATGTAAACTTGGCTACACAAGAACTGAATTACATAACAGAACAGGGTGTCAAATGCAGAAAACCAACTTATGCTTGCTTAAGGGGAAAGGTGAGTTGGGGTGCTGCATAAAACCAGAGATTGAAATTAGCACAGATACCGTTCCATAAGCCAAATATGTAATAGACAAGAGCTACTCCTTGCTGAACGAAGTGGACACAACACCCCATATTAAACGCCTAAGAATATACCTGACTAGTAAGAGTCTTAAAACCTATGGATTTATATGCCTCCGAAAGAGAATCAAGCGTGTGTACAGCGGCATAAATGCAGCAGTGATAGGATTGGTGAGGTTCGGTGAGCAAATGCAGACCCTTTGAAGTCCTATTGCATGGTACCCATTCCATGGGTCTCAACTCTCCATGTTTAAGGGATTCTTCCTTCAGCTAAATCATGCATGTGGAACCCAGAGTATGATCCACCGTGTGATCGGGAAACGTGTTCAAATGTGTCTCAGTTTTCGTCCCCTGGTACTCGGGTGCAACATTCCAGACGCTTTACTAACACTCTCCCCACTTGGAGAGTCAGTGCCTTTAACCTCCTGTTTGGCCCAGTTTGCAATATCTGTGGAAAATGTACAGGAATAGGGAGAACCAATGAAAGACTAGGTGGAGGTGTCAGGACGGGCAAATTTAACTCTCATTTCCCACCACGAAGAGGAATTAACCAAAGGCTCAGAGTGCAATGCCGGAAACACACTAGGGCCAGAAGCAATCCTGCGGTGTTGCGGCCAGCTCCCAAGAAAGCGAGTTGAAGAAAGGAGCTCAGGGGCACTGTAATTCACAAACCTGCAAAGTTATAAATGACAGCTATCTTCCAAAAATATATTGAAGTAAGGCTGCCAAGAGGAGTTGAAAGTGGGGCAGAATTGCAGGAAACGGATTTCAGGAAGTAGACTGGAATTGCATGAAAAGCATAGGAAAAGAGGCAGAACGTCCACAATGATGCACTTGGCCAAAAAGGGCGTATGCGTTTTTTCCTGAATATATTCAGGAAAAAACTCATACGCCCTTTTTGGCCAACCAAGCAAGCTTGCAAAGGAAATCTGCACTACAATGAAGTCTCACTGCCCCCTGGTCAAAAGGGCCATGTGAAAAAAGTGTAAAATCCAGAAAGGCAGGACAGGCCATGGGGAACTGAGAGCCTTGTTATGCTGATGGGCGTGATGTAAATTGCCAGCAGCCACTGTGGAGAAGTGTATGATGTTTCCTGAAACATCAAAAAAACAAAGCAACAGAGCCTAGGGCATTTCCACTTATGGTCCTATAGCTTAGGGAAATTAAAATCAAAAAGACACAGCCACCCCAAAGTTTGGGACGGCTCTATTTACAAGAACCTCATTTACGATACAAGTTCAATATCGCAGAAAGCGAAAAATGGATAAAGAAGTTGTGGTACTTACGTACAATGCAATATCACTCAGCAATGAAATCTATGTCATCAGGCCCGTAGCAGCATAATGAGTGGATTCAGGTACGATGATTCTAAGTGAAATAAGTCACACAGAAATAGAAACATCATAAGATATCACTACTACACGGAATGTAAACTTGGCTACACAAGAACTGAATTACAAAACAGAACAGGGTGTCAAATGTAGAAAACCAACTTATGCTTGCTTAAGGGGAAAGGTGAGTTGGGGTGCTGCATAAAACCAGAGATTGAAATTATCACAGATACCGTTCCATAAGCCAAATATGTAATAGACAAGAGCTACTCCTTGCTCAACGAAGTGGACTCAACACCCCATATTAAACGCCTAAGAATATACCTGACTAGTAAGAATCTTAAAACCTATGGATTTATATGTCTCCGAAAGAGAATCAAGCGTGTGTACAGCGGCATAAACGCAGCAGTGATAGGATTGGTGAGGTTCGGTGAGCAAATGCAGACCCTTTGAAGTCATATTGCATGATACCCATTCCATGGGTCTCAACTCTCCATATTTAAGGGATTCTTCCTTCAGCTAAAACATGCATGTGGAACGCAGAGTATGATCCACCGTGTGATCAGGAAACGTGTTCAAATGTGTCTCAGTTTTCGTCCCCTGGTACTCGGGTGCAACATTCCAGACGCTTTACTAACACTCTCCCCACTTGGAGAGTCAGTGCCTTTAACCTCCTGTTTGGCCCAGTTTGCAATTTCCGTGGAAAATGAACAGGAATAGGGGGAACCAATGAGAGACTAGGTGGAGGTGTCCGGAAGGGCAAATTTAACTCTCATTTCTCACCAGGAAGAGGAATTAACCAAAGGCTCAGCATGCCATTGCGGAACCAAACTAGGGCCTGAAGCAATGCTGCGGTGTTGCGGCCAGCTCACAAGAAAGCGAGTTGAATAAAGGAGCTCAGGGGCACTGTAATTCACAAACCTGCAGAGTTATAAATGACAGCTATCTTCCAAAAATATATTGAAGTAAGGCTGCCAAGAGGAGTTGAAAGCGGGGCAGAATTGCAGGAAACCGATTTCAGGAGGTAGACTGGAATTGCATGTAAAGCATAGGAAAAGAGGCAGAACGTCCACAATGATGCACTTGGCCAAAAAGGGCGTATGCGTTTTTTCCTGACAGGAAAAAACGCATACGCCCTTTTTGGCCAACCAAGCAAGCTTGCAAAGGAAATCTGCACTACAATGAAGTCTCACTGCCCCCCGGTCAAAAGGGACATCTGAAAAAAGTGTAAAATCCAGAAAGGCAGGACAGGCCATGGAGAACTGGGAGCCTTGTTATGCTGATGGCCGGCATGTAATTTGCCAGCAGCCACTCTGGAGAAGTGTATGGTGTTTCCTGAAACATCCAAAAAACAAAGCAACAGAGCCTAGGGCACTTCCACTTATGGTCTTATAGCTTAGGGAAATTAAAATCAAAAAGACACAGCCACCCCAAAGTTTGGGACGGCTGTGTTTACAAGAACCTCGTTTACCGTACAAGTTCAATATCACAGAAAGCGAAAAATGGATAAAGAAGTTGTGGTACTTACGTACAATGCAATATCACTCAGCAATGAAATCTATGTCATCAGGCCCCTATCAGCATAATGAGTGGATTCAGGTACGATGATTCTAAGTGAAATAAGTCACACAGAAAAAGAAACATCATAAGATATCACTACTACACGGAATGTAAACTTGGCTACACAGGAACTGAATTACAAACAGAACAGGGTGTCAAATGTAGAAAACCAACTTATGCTTGCTTAAGGGGAAAGGTGAGTTGGGGTGCTGCATAAAAACAGAGATTGAAATTAGCACAGATACCGTTCCATAAGCCAAATATGTAATAGACAAGAGTTACTCCTTGCTCAACGAAGTGAACTCAACACCCCATATTAAACGCCTAACAATATACCTGACTAGTAAGAATCTTAAAACCTATGGATTTATATGTCTCCGAAAGAGAATCAGGCATGTGTACAGTGTCATAAACGCAGCAGTGATAGGATTGGTGAGGTTCGGTGAGCAAATGCAGACCCTTTGAAGTCCTATTGCATGGTACCCATTCCATGGGTCTCAACTCTCCATTTTTAAGGGATTCTTTCTTCAGCTAAAACATGCATGTGGAACCCAGAGTATGATCCACCGTGTGATCGGGAAACGTGTTCAAATGTGTCTCAGTTTTCGTCCCCTGGTACTCGGGTGCAACATTCCAGACGCTTTACTAACACTCTCCCCACTTGGAGAGTCAGTGCCTTTAACCTCCTTTTTGGCCCAGTTTGAAATTTCTGTGGAAAATGAACAGGAATAGGGAGAATCAATGAGAGACTAGGTGGAGGTGTCCGGAAGGGCAAATTTAACTCTCATTTCTCACCAGGAAGAGGAATTAACCAAAGGCTCAGCATGCCATTCCGGAACCAAACTAGGGCCTGAAGCAATGCTGCGGTGTTGCGGCCAGCTCACAAGAAAGCGAGTTGAAGAAAGGAGCTCAGGGGCACTGTAATTCACAAACCTGCAGAGTTATAAATGACAGCTATCTTCCAAAAATATATTGAAGGAAGGCTGCCAAGAGGAGTTGAAAGCGGGGCAGAATTGCAGGAAACCGATTTCAGGAGGTAGACTGGAATTGCATGTAAAGCATAGGAAAAGAGGCAGAACGTCCACAATGATGCACTTGGCCAAAAAGGGCGTATGCGTTTTTTCCTGAATATATTCAGAAAAAAACGCATATGCCCTTTTTGGCCAACCAAGCAAGCTTGCAAAGGAAATCTGCACTACAATGAAGTCTCACTGCCCCCTGGTCAAAAGGGCCATCTGAAAAAAGTGTAAAATCCAGAAAGGCAGGACAGGCCATGGAGAACTGGGAGCCTTGTTATGCTGATGGGCGGGATGTAAATTGCCAGCAGCCACTCTGGAGAAGTGTATGGTGTTTCCTGAAACATCCAAAAAACAAAGCAACAGAGCCTAGGGCACTTCCACTTATGGTCCTATAGCTTAGGGAAATTAAAATCAAAAAGACACAGCCACCCCAAAGTTTGGGACGGCTCTATTTACAAGAACCTCATTTACGATACAAGTTCAATATCGCAGAAAGCGAAAAATGGATAAAGAAGTTGTGGTACTTACGTACAATGCAATATCACTCAGCAATGAAATCTATGTCATCAGGCCCGTAGCAGCATAATGAGTGGATTCAGGTACGATGATTCTAAGTGAAATAAGTCACACAGAAAAAGAAACATCATAAGATATCACTTCTACACGGAATGTAAACTTGGCTACACAAGAACTGAATTACAAAACAGAACAGGGTGTCAAATGTAGAAAACCAACTTATGCTTGCTTAAGGGGAAAGGTGAGTTGGGGTGCTGCATAAAACCAGAGATTGAAATTATCACAGATACCGTTCCATAAGCCAAATATGTAATAGACAAGAGCTACTCCTTGCTCAACGAAGTGGACTCAACACCCCATATTAAACGCCTAAGAATATACCTGACTAGTAAGAATCTTAAAACCTATGGATTTATATGTCTCCGAAAGAGAATCAAGCGTGTGTACAGCGGCATAAACGCAGCAGTGATAGGATTGGTGAGGTTCGGTGAGCAAATGCAGACCCTTTGAAGTCATATTGCATGATACCCATTCCATGGGTCTCAACTCTCCATATTTAAGGGATTCTTCCTTCAGCTAAAACATGCATGTGGAACCCAGAGTATGATCCACCGTGTGATCAGGAAACGTGTTCAAATGTGTCTCAGTTTTCGTCCCCTGGTACTCGGGTGCAACATTCCAGACGCTTTACTAACACTCTCCCCACTTGGAGAGTCAGTGCCTTTAACCTCCTGTTTGGCCCAGTTTGCAATTTCCGTGGAAAATGAACAGGAATAGGGGGAACCAATGAGAGACTAGGTGGAGGTGTCCGGAAGGGCAAATTTAACTCTCATTTCTCACCAGGAAGAGGAATTAACCAAAGGCTCAGCATGCCATTGCGGAACCAAACTAGGGCCTGAAGCAATGCTGCGGTGTTGCGGCCAGCTCACAAGAAAGCGAGTTGAATAAAGGAGCTCAGGGGCACTGTAATTCACAAACCTGCAGAGTTATAAATGACAGCTATCTTCCAAAAATATATTGAAGTAAGGCTGCCAAGAGGAGTTGAAAGCGGGGCAGAATTGCAGGAAACCGATTTCAGGAGGTAGACTGGAATTGCATGTAAAGCATAGGAAAAGAGGCAGAACGTCCACAATGATGCACTTGGCCAAAAAGGGCGTATGCGTTTTTTCCTGACAGGAAAAAACGCATACGCCCTTTTTGGCCAACCAAGCAAGCTTGCAAAGGAAATCTGCACTACAATGAAGTCTCACTGCCCCCCGGTCAAAAGGGACATCTGAAAAAAGTGTAAAATCCAGAAAGGCAGGACAGGCCATGGAGAACTGGGAGCCTTGTTATGCTGATGGCCGGCATGTAATTTGCCAGCAGCCACTCTGGAGAAGTGTATGGTGTTTCCTGAAACATCCAAAAAACAAAGCAACAGAGCCTAGGGCACTTCCACTTATGGTCTTATAGCTTAGGGAAATTAAAATCAAAAAGACACAGCCACCCCAAAGTTTGGGACGGCTGTGTTTACAAGAACCTCGTTTACCGTACAAGTTCAATATCACAGAAAGCGAAAAATGGATAAAGAAGTTGTGGTACTTACGTACAATGCAATATCACTCAGCAATGAAATCTATGTCATCAGGCCCCTATCAGCATAATGAGTGGATTCAGGTACGATGATTCTAAGTGAAATAAGTCACACAGAAAAAGAAACATCATAAGATATCACTACTACACGGAATGTAAACTTGGCTACACAGGAACTGAATTACAAACAGAACAGGGTGTCAAATGTAGAAAACCAACTTATGCTTGCTTAAGGGGAAAGGTGAGTTGGGGTGCTGCATAAAAACAGAGATTGAAATTAGCACAGATACCGTTCCATAAGCCAAATATGTAATAGACAAGAGTTACTCCTTGCTCAACGAAGTGAACTCAACACCCCATATTAAACGCCTAACAATATACCTGACTAGTAAGATCTTAAAACCTATGGATTTATATGTCTCCGAAAGAGAATCAAGCGTGTGTACAGCGGCATAAACGCAGCCGTGATAGGATTGGTGAGGTTCGGTGAGCAAATGCAGACCCTTTGAAGTCCTATTGCATGGTACCCATTCCATGGGTCTCAAATCTCCATTTTTAAGGGATTCTTCCTTCAGCTAAAACATGCATGTGGAACCCAGAGTATGATCCACCGTGTGATCGGGAAACGTGTTCAAATGTGTCTCAGTTTTCGTCCCCTGGTACTCGGGTGCAACATTCCAGACGCTTTACTAACACTCTCCCCACTTGGAGAGTCAGTGCCTTTAACCTCCTGTTTGGCCCAGTTTGCAATTTCTGTGGAAAATGAACAGGAATAGGGAGAACCAATGAGAGAATAGGTGGAGGTGTCTGGACGGGCAAATTTAACTCTCATTTCCCACCAGGAAGAGGAATTAACCAAAGGCTCAGCGTGTCATGTCGTAACCACACTAGGGCCAGAAGCAATCCTGTGGTGTTGCGGCAAGCTCACAAGAAAGCGAGTTGAAGAAAGGAGCTCAGGGGCACTGTAATTCACAAACCTGCAGAGTTATAAATGACAGCTATCTTCCAAAAATATATTGAAGGAAGGCTGCCAAGAGGAGTTGAAAGCGGGGCGGAATTGCAGGAAACCGATTACAGGAGGTAGACTGGAATTGCATGTAAAGCATAGGAAAAGAGGCAGAACGTCCACAATGATGCACTTGGCCAAAAGGGCGTATGCGTTTTTTCCTGAATATATTCAGGAAAAAACGCATACGCACTTTTTGGCCAACCAAGCAAGCTTGCAAAGGAAATCTGCACTACAATGAAGTCTCACTGCCCCCCGGTCAAAAGGGCCATCTGAAAAAAGTGTAAAATCCAGAAAGGCAAGACAGGCCATGGAGAACTGTGAGCCTTGTTATGCTGATGGGCGGGATGTTAATTGCCAGCAGCCACTCTGGAGAAGTGTATGGTGTTTCCTGAAACATCCAAAAAACAAAGCAACAGAGCCTAGGGCACTTCCACTTATGGTCCTATAGCTTAGGGAAATTAAATTCAAAAAGACACAGGCACCCCAATGTTTGGGACGGCTCTGTTTACAAGAACCTCGTTTACCGTACAAGTTCAATATCACAGAAAGCGAAAAATGGATAAAGAAGTTGTGGTACTTACGTACAATGCAATATCACTCAGCAATGAAATCTGTGTCATCAGGCCCATAGCAGCATAATGAGTGGATTCAGGTACGATGATTCTAAGTGAAATAAGTCACACAGAAAAAGAAACATCATAAGATATCACTACTACACGGAATGTAAACTTGGCTACACAAGAACTGATTACAAAACAGAACAGGGTGTCAAATGTAGAAAACCAACTTATGCTTGCTTAAGGGGAAAGGTGAGTTGGGGTGCTGCATAAAACCAGAGATTGAAATTAGCACAGATACCGTTCCATAAGCCAAATATGTAATAGACAAGAGCTACTCCTTGCTCAACGAAGTGGACTCAACACCCCATATTAAACGCCTAAGAATATACCTGACTAGTAAGAATCTTAAAACCTATGGATTTATATGTCTCCGAAAGAGAATCAAGCGTGTGTACAGCGGCATAAACGCAGCCGTGATAGGATTGGTGAGGTTCGGTGAGCAAATGCAGACCCTTTGAAGTCCTATTGCATGGTACCCATTCCATGGGTCTCAAATCTCCATTTTTAAGGGATTCTTCCTTCAGCTAAAACATGCATGTGGAACCCAGAGTATGATCCACCGTGTGATCGGGAAACGTGTTCAAATGTGTCTCAGTTTTCGTCCCCTGGTACTCGGGTGCAACATTCCAGACGCTTTACTAACACTCTCCCCACTTGGAGAGTCAGTGCCTTTAACCTCCTGTTTGGCCCAGTTTGCAATTTCTGTGGAAAATGAACAGGAATAGGGAGAACCAATGAGAGACTAGGTGGAGGTGTCTGGACGGGCAAAGTTAACTCTCATTTCCCACCAGGAAGAGGAATTAACCAAAGGCTCAGCGTGTCATGTCGTAACCACACTAGGGCCAGAAGCAATCCTGTGGTGTTGCGGCAAGCTCACAAGAAAGCGAGTTGAAGAAAGGAGCTCAGGGGCACTGTAATTCACAAACCTGCAGAGTTATAAATGACAGCTATCTTCCAAAAATATATTGAAGGAAGGCTGCCAAGAGGAGTTGAAAGCGGGGCAGAATTGCAGGAAACCGATTTCAGGAGGTAGACTGGAATTGCATGTAAAGCATAGGAAAAGAGGCAGAACGTCCACAATGATGCACTTGGCCAAAAAGGGCGTATGCGCTTTTTCCTGAATATATTCAGAAAAAAACGCATATGCCCTTTTTGGCCAACCAAGCAAGCTTGCAAAGGAAATCTGCACTACAATGAAGTCTCACTGCCCCCTGGTCAAAAGGGCCATCTGAAAAAAGTGTAAAATCCAGAAAGGCAGGACAGGCCATGGAGAACTGGGAGCCTTGTTATGCTGATGGGCGGGATGTAAATTGCCAGCAGCCACTCTGGAGAAGTGTATGGTGTTTCCTGAAACATCCAAAAAACAAAGCAACAGAGCCTAGGGCACTTCCACTTATGGTCCTATAGCTTAGGGAAATTAAAATCAAAAAGACACAGCCACCCCAAAGTTTGGGACGGCTCTATTTACAAGAACCTCATTTACGATACAAGTTCAATATCACAGAAAGCGAAAAATGGATAAAGAAGTTGTGTTACTTACGTACAATGCAATATCACTCAGCAATGAAATCTATGTCATCAGGCCCGTAGCAGCATAATGAGTGGATTCAGGTACGATGATTCTAAGTGAAATAAGTCACACAGAAAAAGAAACATCATAAGATATCACTACTACACGGAATGTAAACTTGGCTACACAAGAACTGAATTACAAAACAGAACAGGGTGTCAAATGTAGAAAACCAACTTATGCTTGCTTAAGGGGAAAGGTGAGTTGGGGTGCTGCATAAAACCAGAGATTGAAATTATCACAGATACCGTTCCATAAGCCAAATATGTAATAGACAAGAGCTACTCCTTGCTCAACGAAGTGGACTCAACACCCCATATTAAACGCCTAAGAATATACCTGACTAGTAAGAATCTTAAAACCTATGGATTTATATGTCTCCGAAAGAGAATCAAGCGTGTGTACAGCGGCATAAACGCAGCAGTGATAGGATTGGTGAGGTTCGGTGAGCAAATGCAGACCCTTTGAAGTCATATTGCATGATACCCATTCCATGGGTCTCAACTCTCCATATTTAAGGGATTCTTCCTTCAGCTAAAACATGCATGTGGAACCCAGAGTATGATCCACCGTGTGATCAGGAAACGTGTTCAAATGTGTCTCAGTTTTCGTCCCCTGGTACTCGGGTGCAACATTCCAGACGCTTTACTAACACTCTCCCCACTTGGAGAGTCAGTGCCTTTAACCTCCTGTTTGGCCCAGTTTGCAATTTCCGTGGAAAATGAACAGGAATAGGGGGAACCAATGAGAGACTAGGTGGAGGTGTCCGGAAGGGCAAATTTAACTCTCATTTCTCACCAGGAAGAGGAATTAACCAAAGGCTCAGCATGCCATTGCGGAACCAAACTAGGGCCTGAAGCAATGCTGCGGTGTTGCGGCCAGCTCACAAGAAAGCGAGTTGAATAAAGGAGCTCAGGGGCACTGTAATTCACAAACCTGCAGAGTTATAAATGACAGCTATCTTCCAAAAATATATTGAAGTAAGGCTGCCAAGAGGAGTTGAAAGCGGGGCAGAATTGCAGGAAACCGATTTCAGGAGGTAGACTGGAATTGCATGTAAAGCATAGGAAAAGAGGCAGAACGTCCACAATGATGCACTTGGCCAAAAAGGGCGTATGCGTTTTTTCCTGACAGGAAAAAACGCATACGCCCTTTTTGGCCAACCAAGCAAGCTTGCAAAGGAAATCTGCACTACAATGAAGTCTCACTGCCCCCCGGTCAAAAGGGCCATCTGAAAAAAGTGTAAAATCCAGAAAGGCAAGACAGGCCATGGAGAACTGTGAGCCTTGTTATGCTGATGGGCGGGATGTTAATTGCCAGCAGCCACTCTGGAGAAGTGTATGGTGTTTCCTGAAACATCCAAAAAACAAAGCAACAGAGCCTAGGGCACTTCCACTTATGGTCCTATAGCTTAGGGAAATTAAATTCAAAAAGACACAGGCACCCCAATGTTTGGGACGGCTCTGTTTACAAGAACCTCGTTTACCGTACAAATTCAATATCACAGAAAGCGAAAAATGGATAAAGAAGTTGTGGTACTTACGTACAATGCAATATCACTCAGCAATGAAATCTGTGTCATCAGGCCCGTAGCAGCATAATGAGTGGATTCAGGTACGATGATTCTAAGTGAAATAAGTCACACAGAAAAAGAAACATCATAAGATATCACTACTACACGGAATGTAAACTTGGCTACACAAGAACTGATTACAAAACAGAACAGGGTGTCAAATGTAGAAAACCAACTTATGCTTGCTTAAGGGGAAAGGTGAGTTGGGGTGCTGCATAAAACCAGAGATTGAAATTAGCACAGATACCGTTCCATAAGCCAAATATGTAATAGACAAGAGCTACTCCTTGCTCAACGAAGTGGACTCAACACCCCATATTAAACGCCTAACAATATACCTGACTAGTAAGAATCTTAAAACCTATGGATTTATATGTCTCCGAAAGAGAATCAAGCATTTGTACAGCGGCATAAACGCAGCAGTGATAGGATTGGTGAGGTTCGGTGAGTAAATGCAGACCCTTTGAAGTCCTATTGCATGGTACCCATTCCATGGGTCTCAACTCTCCATGTTTAAAGGATTCTTCCTTCAGCTAAAACATGCATGTGGAACCCAGAGTATGATCCACCATGTGATCGGGAAACGTGTTCAAATGTGTGTCAGTTTTCGTCCCCTGGTACTCGAGTGCAACATTCCAGAAGCTTTACTAACACTCTCCCCACTTGGAGAGTCAGTGCCTTTAAACTCCTCTTTGGCCCAGTTAGCAATTTCTGTGGAAAATGAACAGGAATAGGGAGAACCAATGAGAGACTAGGTGGAGGTGTCCGGACGGGCAAATTTAACTCTCATTTCCCACCACGAACAGGAATTAACCAAAGGCTCAGCGTGCCGTGCCAGAACCACACTAGGGTCTGAAGCAATCCTGCGGTGTTGCGGCCATCTCAAAAGAAAGCGAGTTGAAGAAAGGAGCTCAGGGGCACTGTAATTCACAAACCTGTAGAGTTATAAATGACAGCTATCGTCCAAAAATATATTGAAGTAAGGCTGCCAAGAGGACTTATAAGTGGGGCAGAATTGCAGGAAAGCGATTTCAGGAGGTAGACTGGAATTGCATGTAAAGCATAGGAAAAGAGGCAGTACGTCCACAATGATGCAGTTGGACAAAAAGGGCATATGCGTTTTTTCCTGAATATACTCAGGAAAAAACTCATACGCACTTTTTGGCCAACAAAGCAAGCTTGCAAAGGAAATCTGCACTACAATGAAGTCTCACTGCCCCCCTGTCAAAAGGGCCATCTGAAAAAAGTGTAAAATCCAGAAAGGCAGGACAGGCCATGGAGAACTGGGAGCCTTGTTATGCTGATGGGCGGGATGTAAATTGCCAGCAGCCAATCTGGAGAAGTGTATGGTGTTTCCTGAAACATCCAAAAAACAAAGCAACAGAGCCTAGGGCACTTCCACTTATGGTCCTATAGCTTAGGGAAATTAAAATCAAAAAGACACAGCCACCCCAATGTTTGGGACGGCTCTGTTTACAAGAACCTCGTTTACCGTACATGTTCAATATCACAGAAAGCGAAAAATGGATAAAGAAGTTGTGGTACTTACGTACAATGCAATATCACTCAGCAATGAAATCTATGTCATCAGGCCCGTAGCAGCATAACGAGTGGATTCAGCTACGATGTTTCTAAGTGAAATAAGTCACACAGAAAAAGAAACATCATAAGATATCACCAATACACGGAATGTAAACGTGGCTACACAAGAACTGAATTACAAAACAGAACAGGGTCTCAAAGGTAGAAAACCAACTTATGCTTGCTTAAGGGGAAAGGTGATTTAGGGTGCTGCATAAAACCAGAGATTGAAATTAGCACAGATACCGTTCCATAAGCCAATTATGTAATAGACAAGAGCTACTCCTTGGTCAACGAAGTGGACACAACACCTCATATTAAATGCCTAAGAATATACCTGACTAGTAAGAATCTTAAAACCTATGGATTTATATCCCTCCGAAAGAGAATCAAGCTTGTGTGCAGTGGCATAAGAGCAGCAGTGATAGGATTGGTGAGGTTCGGTGTGCAAATGCAGACCCTTTGAAGTCATATTGCATGGTACCCATTCCATGGGTCTCAACTCTCCATGTTTAAGGGATTCTTCCTTCAGCTAAAACATGCATGTGGAACGCAGAGTATGATCCACCGTGTGATCGGGAAACGTGTTCAAATGTGTCTCAGTTTTCGTCCCCTGGTACTCGGGTGCAACATTCCAGACGCTTTCCTAACACTCTCCCCACTTGGAGAGTCAGTGCCTTTAACCTCCTGTTTGGCCCAGTTTGCAATTTCTGTGGAAAAGGAACAGGAATAGGGAGAACAGATGAGAGATTAGGTGGAGGTTTCTGGACGAGCAAATTTATCTCTCATTTTCCACCACGAAGAGGAATTAACCAAAGGCTCAGCGTGCCATGCCGGAACCACACTAGGGGCAGAAGAAATCCTGCAGTGTTGTGGCCAGCTCACAAGAAAGCGAGTTGAAGAAAGGAGCTCAGGGGCACTGTAATTCACAAACCTGCAGAGTTATAAATGACAGCTATCTTCCAAAAATATATTGAAGTAAGGCTGCCAAGAGGAGTTGAAAGCGGGGCAGAATTGCAGGAAACCGATTTCAGGAGGTAGACTGGAATTGCATGTAAAGTATAGGAAAAGAGGCAGAACATCCACAATGATGCACTTGGCCAAAAAGGGCATATGCGTTTTTTCCTGAATATATTCATGATAAAACGCATACGCCCTTTCTGCCCACCCAAGCAAGCTTGCAAAGGAAATCTGCACTACAATGAAGTCTCACTGCCCCCTGGTCAAAAGGGCCATCTGAAAAAAGTGTAAAATCCAGAAAGGCAGGACAGGCCATGGGGAACTGAGAGCCTTGTTATGCTGATGGGCGTGATGTAAACTGCCAGCAGCCACTGTGGAGAAGTGTATGATGTTTCCTGAAACATCAAAAAAACAAAGCAACAGAGCCTAGGGCATTTCCACTTATGGTCCTATAGCATAGGGAAATTAAAATCAAAAAGACACAGCCACCCCAAAGTTTGGGACGGCTCTGTTTACAAGAACCTCGTTTACGGTACAAGTTCAATATCACAGAAAGAGAAAAATGGATAAAAAAGTTGTGGTACTCACGTACAATGGAATATCACTCAGCAATGAAATCTATGTCATCAGGCCCGTAGCAGCATAATGAGTGGATTCAGGTACGATGATTGTAAGTGAAATAAGTCACACAGAAAAAGAAACATCATAAGATATCACTACTAAACGGAATGTAAACTTGGCTGCACAGGAACTGAATCACAAAACAGAACAGGGTGTCAAATGTAGAAAACCAACATATGCTTGCTTAAGGGGAAAAGTGAGTTGGGGTGCTGCATAAAACCAGAGATTGAAATTAGCACAGATACCGTTCCATAAGCCAAATATGTAATAGACAAGAGCTACTCCTTGCTCAACGAAGTGGACTCAACACCCAATATTAAAAGCCTAAGAATATACCTGACTAGTTAGAATCTTAAAACCTATGGATTTATATGTCTCTGAAAGAGAATGAAGCGTGTGTACAGCGGCATAAACGCAGCAGTGATAGGATTGGTGAGGTTCGGTGAGCAAATGCAGACCCTTTGAAGTCATATTGCATGGTACCCATTCCATGGGTCTCAACTCTCCAGGTTTAAGGGATTCTTCCTTCAGCTAAAACATGCATGTGGAACCCAGAGTATGATCCACTGTGTGATCGGGAAACGTGTTCAAATGTGTCTCAGTTTTCGTCCCCTGGTACTCGGGTGCAACATTCCAGACGCTTTACTAACACTCTCCCCACTTGGAGAGTCAGTGCCTTTAACCTCCTGTTTGGTCCAGTTTGCAATTTCTATGGAAAATGAACAGGAATAGGGAGAACCAATGAGAGACTAGGTGGAGGTGTCTGGACTGGCAAATTTAACTCTCATTTCTCACCAGGAAGAGGAATTAACCAAAGGCTCAGCGTGCCATGCCAGAACCAAACTAGGGCCTGAAGAAATCCTGCGGTGTTGCGGCCAGCTCACAAGAAAGCGAGTTGAAGAAAGGAGCTCAGGGGCACTGTAATTCACAAACCTGCAGAGTTATAAATGACAGCTATCTTCCAAAAATATATTGAAGTAAGGCAGCCAAGAGGAGTTGAAAGCGGGGCAGAATTGCAGGAAACCGATTTCAGGAGGTAGACTGGAATTGCATGTAAAGCATAGGAAAAGAGGCAGAACGTCGACAATGATGCACTTGGCCAAAAAGGGCGTATGCGTTTTTCCCTGAATATATTCAGGAAAAAACGCATACGCCCTTTTTGGCCAACCAAGCTAGCTTCAAAGGAAATCTGCACTACAATGAAGTCTCACTTCCCTCTGGTCAAAAGGGCCATCTGGAAAAAGTGTAAAATCCAGAAAGGCAGGACAGGCCATGGAGAACAGGGAGCCTTGTTATGCTAATGGGCGGGATGTAAATTGCCAACAGCCACTCGGGAGAAGTGTATGGTGTTTCCTGAAACATCTAAAAAACAAAGCAACAGAGCCTAGGACACTTCCACTTATGGTCCTATAGCTTAGGGAAATTAAAATCAAAAAGACACAGCCACCCCAAAGTTTGGGACGGCTCTGTTTACAAGAACCTCGTTTTCGGTACAAGTTCAATATCGCAGAAAGTGAAAAATGGATAAAGAAGTTGTGGTACTTACGTACAATGCAATATCACTCAGCAAGGAAATCTATGTCATCAGACCCGTAGCAGCATAATGAGTGAATTCAGGTATGATGATTCTAACTGAAATAAGTCACACAGAAAAAGAAACATCATAAGATATCACTAATACACGGAATGTAAACGTGGCTACACAGGAACTGGATTACAAAACAGAACAGGGTCTCAAATTTAGGAAACCAACTTTTGCTTGCTTAACGGGAAAGGTGAGTTGGGGTGCTGCATAAAGCCAGAGATTGAAATGAGCACAGATAAAGTTCCTTAAGCCAAATATGGAATAGACAAGAGCTACTCCTTGCTCAACTAAATGGACTCAACACCCCATATTAAACGCCTAAGAATGTACCTGACTAGTAAGTATCTTAAAACCTATGGATTGCTATGTCTCTGAAAGAAAATCAAGCGTGTATACAGGGGCATAAATGCAGCAGTGATAGGATTGGAGAGGTTCGGTGAGCAAATGAAGACCCTTTGAAGTCATATTGCATGGTACCCATTTCACGGGTCTCAACTCTCCAGCTTTAAGGGATTCTGCCTTCAGCTAAAACATGCATGTGGAACCCAGAGTATGATCATCCGTGTGATCGGGAGACGTGTTCCAATATGTCTCAGTTCTCGTCCCCTTGTACTCGGGTGTAACATTCCAGACGCTTTACTAACACTCTCCCGACTTGGAGAGTCAGTGCCTTTAACCTCCTGTTTGGCCCAGTTTCCAATTTCTGCGGAAGATGAACAGGAATAGGGAGAACCAATGAGAGAATAGCTGGAGGTGTCTGGACGGGCAAATTTAACTCTCATTTCCCACCAGGAAGAGGAATTAACCAAAGGCTCAGCGTGCCGTGCCGGAACCAGATTAGGGCCTGAAGCAATCCTGCGGTGTTGCGGCCAGCTCCCAAGAAAGCGAGTTGAAGAAAGGAGCTCAGGGGCACTGTAATTCACAAACCTGCAGAGTTATAAATGACAGCTATCGTCCAAAAATATACTGAAGGAAGGCTGCCAAGAGGACTTGAAAGCGGTGCAGAATTGCAGGAAACCGATTTCAGGAGGTAGACTGGAATTGCATTTAAAGCATAGGAAAAGAGGCAGAACGTCCACAATGATGCACTTGGCCAAAAAGGGCGTATGCGTTTTTTCCTGAATATATTCAGGAAAAAACGCATACGCACTTTTTGGCCAACCAAGCAAGCTTGCAAAGGAAATCTGCACGACAATGAAGTCTCACTTCCCTCTGGTCAAAAGGGCCATCTGGAAAAAGTGTAAAATCCAGAAAGGCAGGACAGGCCATGGAGAACTCTGAGCCTTGTAATGCTGATGGGCGGGATGTAAATTGCCAACAGCCACTCGGGAGAAGTGTATGGTGTTTCCTGAAACATCTAAAAAACAAAGCAACAGAGCCTAGGACACTTCCACTTATGGTCCTGTAGCTTAGGGAAATTAAAATAAAAAAGACACAGCCACCCCAAAGTTTGGGACGGCTCTGTTTACAAGAACCTCGTTTTCGGTACAAGTTCAATATCGCAGAAAGTGAAAAATGGATAAAGAAGTTGTGGTACTTACGTACAATGCAATATCACTCAGCAATAAAATCTATGTCATCAGACCCGTAGCAGCATAATGAGTGAATTCAGGTATGATGATTCTAACTGAAATAAGTCACACAGAAAAAGAAACATCATAAGATATCACTAATACACGGAATGTAAACGTGGCTACACAGGAACTGGATTACAAAACAGAACAGGGTCTCAAATTTAGGAAACCAACTTTTGCTTGCTTAACGGGAAAGGTGAGTTGGGGTGCTGCATCAAACCAGAGATTGAAATGAGCACAGATAAAGTTCCTTAAGCCAAATATGGAATAGACAAGAACTACTCCTTGCTCAACGAAATGGACTCAACACCCCATATTAAACGCCTAAGAATGTACCTGACTAGTAAGTATCTTAAAACCTATGGATTGCTATGTCTCTGAAAGAAAATCAAGCGTGTGTACAGGGGCATAAACGCAGCAGTGATAGGATTGGAGAGGTTCGGTGAGCAAATGAAGACCCTTTGAAGTCATATTGCATGGTACCCATTCCACGGGTCTCAACTCTCCAGGTTTAAGGGATTCTGCCTTCAGCTAAAACATGCATGTGGAACCCAGAGTATGATCAACCGTGTGATCGGGGGACGTGTTCAAATATGTCTCAGTTCTCGTCCCCTGGTACTCGGGTGTAACATTCCAGACGCTTTACTAACACTCTCCCGACTTGGAGAGTCAGTGCCTTTAACCTCCTGTTTGGCCCAGTTTCCAATTTCTGCGGAAGATGAACAGGAATAGGGAGAACGAATGAGAGACTAGCTGGAGGTGTCTGGACGGGCAAATTTAACTCTCATTTCCCACCAGGAAGAGGAATTAACCAAAGGCTCAGCGTGCCGTTCCGGAACCAGATTAGGGCCTGAAGCATTCCTGCGGTGTTGCGGCCAGCTCACAAGAAAGCGAGTTGAAGAAAGGAGCTCAGGGGCACTGTAATTCACAAACCTGCAGAGTTATAAATGACAGCTATCGTCCAAAAATATACTGAAGTAAGGCTGCCAAGAGGACTTGAAAGCGGGGCAGAATTGCAGGAAACCGATTTCAGGAGGTAGACTGGAATTGCATTTAAAGCATAGGAAAAGAGGCAGAACGTCCACAATGATGCACTTGGCCAAAAAGTGCCTATGCGTTTTTCCTGAATATATTCAGGAAAAAATGCATACGCCCTTTTTGGCCAACCAAGCAAGCTTGCAAAGGAAATCTGCACTACAATGAAGTCTCACTTCCCCCCGGTCAAAAGGGCCATCTGAAAAAAGTGTAAAATCCAGAAAGGCAGGATAGGCCATGGAGAACTGGGAGCCTTGTCATGCTGATGGGCGGGATGTAAATTGCCAACAGCCACTCAGGAGAAGTGCATGGTGTTTCCTGAAACATCTAAAAAACAAAGCAACAGAGCCTAGGACACTTCCACTTATGGTCCTATAGCTTAGGGAAATTAAAATCAAAAAGACACAGCCACCCCAAAGTTTGGGACTGTTCTGTTTACAAGAACCTCGTTTTTGGTACAAGTTCAATATCGCAGAAAGTGAAAAATGGATAAAGAAGTTGTGGTACTTACGTACAATGCAATATCACTCAGCAATGAAATCTATGTCATCAGGCCTGTAGCAGCATAATGAGTGGATTCAGGTATGATGATTCTAACTGAAATAAGTCACACAGAAAAAGAAACATCATAAGATATCACTAATACACGGAATGTAAACTTGGCTACACAGGAACTGGATTACAAAACAGAACAGGGTCTCAAATTTAGAAAACCAACTTTTGCTTGCTTAACGCGAAAGGTGAGTTGGGGTGCTGCCTAAAACCAGAGATTGAAATGAGCACAGATAAAGTTCCTTAAGCCAAATATGGAATAGACAAGAACTACTCCTTGCTCAATGAAATGGACTCAACACCCCATATCAAACGCCTAAGAATGTACCTGACTAGTAAGTATCTTAAAACCTATGGATTGCTATGTCTCTGAAAGAAAATCAAGCGTGTGTACAGGGGCATAAACGCAGCAGTGATAGGATTGGAGAGTTTCGGTGAGCAAATGAAGACCCTTTGAAGTCATATTGCATGGTACCCATTCCATGGGTCTCAACTCTCCAGGTTTAAGGGATTCTTCCTATAGCTAAAACATGCATGTGGAACCCAGAGTATGATCAACCGTGTGATCGGGAGACGTGTCCCAATATGTCTCAGTTCTCATCCCCTGGTACTCGGGTGCAACATTCCAGACGGTTTACTAACACTCTCCCGACTTGGAGAGTCAGTGCCTTTAACCTCCTGTTTGGCCCAGTTTGCAATTTCTGTGGAAGATGAACAGGAATAGGGAGAACGAATGAGAGACTAGCTGGAGGTGTCTGGACGGGCAAATTTAACTCTCATTTCCCACCAGGAAGAGGAATTAACCAAAGGCTCAGCGTGCCGTGCCGGAACCAGATTAGGGCCTCAAGAAATCCTGCGGTGTTGCGGCCAGCTCACAAGAAAGCGACTTGAAGAAAGGAGCTCAGGGGCACTGTAATTCACAAACCTGCAGAGTTATAAATGACAGCTATCGTCCAAAAATATACTGAAGTAAGGCTGCCAAGAGGACTTGAAAGCGGGGCAGAATTGCAGGAAACCGATTTCAGGAGGTAGACTGGAATTGCATTTAAAGCATAGGAAAAGAGGCAGAACGTCCACAATGATGCACTTGGCCTAAAAGGGCGTATGCGTTTTTTCCTGAATATATTCAGGAAAAAACGCATATGCACTTTTTGGCCAACAAAGCAAGCTTGCAAAGGAAATCTGCACTACAATGAAGTCTCACTTCCCTCTGGTCAAAAGGGCCATCTGAAAAAAGTGTAAAATCCAGAAAGGCAGGACAGGCCATGGAGAACTGGGAGCCTTGTTATGCTGATGGGCGGGATGTAAATTGCCAACAGCCACTCGGAAGAAGTGTATGGTGCTTTCTGAAATATCTAGAAAACAAAGCAACGGAGCCTAGGGCACTTCCACTTACGGTTCTATAGCTTAGGGAAATTAAAATCAAACAGACACAGCCACCCCAAAGTTTGGGATGGCTCTGTTTACAAGAACCTCGTTTACGGTACAAGTTCAATATCGCAGAAAGTGAAAAATGGATAAAGAAGTTGTGGTACTTACGTACAATGCAATATCACTCAGCAAGGAAATCTATGTCATCAGGCCCGTCGCAGCATAATGAGTGGATTCAGCTATTATGATTCTAACTGAAATAAGTCACACAGAAAAAGAAACATCATAAGATATCACTAATACACGGAATGTAAACTTGGCTACACAAGAACTGGATTACAAAACAGAACAGGGTCTCAAATTTAGGAAACCAACTTATGCTTGCTTAAGGGGAAAGGTGAGTTGGGGTGCTGCATAAAGCCAGAGATTGAAATGAGCACAGATAAAGTTCCTTACGCCAAATATGGAATAGACAAGAACTACTCCTTGCTCAACGAAATGGACTCAACACCCCATATTAAACGCCTAAGAATGTACCTGACTAGTAAGTATCTTAAAAGCTATTGATTTCTATGTCTCTGAAAGAAAATCAAGCATGTGTACAGGGGCATAAACGCAGCAGTGATAGAATTGGAGAGGTTCGGTGAGCAAATGAAGACCCTTTGAAATCATATTGCATGGTACCCATTCCACGGGTCTCAACTCTCCAGGTTTAAGAGATTCTTCCTTCAGCTAAAACATGCACGTGGAACCCAGAGTATGATCAACCGTGTGATCGGGAGAAGTGTTCCAATATGTCTCAGTTCTCGTCCCCTGGTACTCGGGTGCAACATTCCAGACGCTTTACTAACACTCTCACGACTTGGAGAGTCAGTGCCTTTAACCTCCTGTTTGGCCCAGTTTGCAATTTCTGCGGAAGATGTACAGGAATAGGGAGAACCAATGAGAGACTAGCTGGAGGTGTCTGGACGGGCAAATTTAACTCTCATTTCCCACCAGGAAGAAGAATTAACCAAAGGCTCAGCGTGCCGTGCCGGAACCAGATTAGGGCCTGAAGCAATCCTGTGGTGTTGCGGCCAGCTCACAAGAAAGCGAGTTGAAGAAAGGAGATCAGGGACACTGTAATTCACAAACCTGCAGAGTTATAAATGACACCTATCGTCCACAAATATACTGAAGTAAGGCTGCCAAGAGGACTTGAAAGCGGGGCAGAATTGCAGGAAACCGATTTCAGGAGGTAGACTGGAATTGCATTTAAAGCATAGGAAAAGAGGCAGAACGTCCACAATGATGCACTTGGCCAAAAAGGGCGTATGCGTTTTTTCCTGAATATATTCAGGAAAAAACGCATACGCACTTTTTGGGCAACCAAGCAAGCCTGCAAATGAAATCTGCACTACAATGAAGTCTCACTTCCCCCAGGTCAAAAGGGCCTTCTGAAAAAAGTGTAAAATCCAGATAGGCAGGACAGGCCATGGGGAACTTGGAGCCTTGTTATTCTGATGGGCGGGATGTAAATTGCCAACAGCCACTCGGGAGAAGTGTATGGTGTTTCCTGAAACATCTAAAAAACAAAGCAACAGAGCCTAGGGCACTTCCACTTATGGTCCTATAGCTTAGGGAAATTAAAATAAAAAAGACACAGCCACCCCAAACTTTGGGATGGCTCTGTTTACAAGAACCTCGTTTACGGTACAAGTTCAATATCGCAGAAAGCAAAAAATGGATAAAGAAGTTGTGGTACTTACGTACAATGCATTATCACTCAGCAATGAAATCTATATCTTCAGGCCCATAGCAGCATAAAGAGTGGATTCAGGTATGATGATTCTAACTGAAATAAGTCACACAGAAAAAGAAACATCATAAGATATCACTAATACATGGAATGTAAACTTGCCTACACAGGAACTGAATTACTAAACAGAACAGGGTCTCAAATTTAGAAAACCAACTTATGCTTGCTTAAGGGGAAAGGTGAGATGGGGTGCTCCAAAGAACCAGCGATTGAAATGAGCACAGATAAAATTCCTTAAGCCAAATATGGAATAGACAAGAGCTACTCCTTGCTCAACGAAATGGACTCAAAACCCCATATTAAACGCCTAAGAATGTACCTGACTGGTAAGTATCTTAAAACTTATGGATTGCTATGTCTCCAAAAGAGAATCCAGCGTGTGTACAGGGGCATAAATGCAGCAGTCATAGGATTGGAGAGGTTCGGTGAGCAAATGAAGACCCTTTGAAGTCATATTGCATGGTACCCATTCCACGGGTCTCAACTCTCCAGGTTTAAGGGATTCTTCCTTCAGCTAAAACGTGCATGTGGAACCCAGAGCATGATCAACCGTGTGATCGGGAGACATGTTTCAATATGTCTCAGTTTTGTGCCCTGGTACTCGGGTGCAACATTCTAGACGCTTTACTAAAACTCTCCCGACTTGGAGAGTCAGTGCCTTTAACCTCCTGTTTGGCCCAGTTTGCAATTTCTGCGGAAGATGAACAGGAATAGGGAGAACCAATGAGAGACTAGCTGGAGGTTTCTGGACGGGCAAATTTAACTCTCATTTCCCACCAGGAAGAGGAATTAACCAAAGGCTCAGCGTGCCGTGCCAGAGCCAGATTAGGGCCTGAAGCAATCCTGCGGTGTTGCGGCCAGCTCCCAAGAAAGCGACTTGAAGAAAGGAGCTCAGGGGCACTGTAATTCACAAACCTGCAGAGTTATAAATGACAGCTATCGTCCAAAAATATACTGAAGTAAGGCTGCCAAGAGGACTTGAAAGAGGGGCAGAATTGCAGGAAACCGATTTCAGGAGGTAGACTGGAATTGCATTGAAAGCATAGGAAAAGAGGCAGAACGTCCACAATGAGGCACTTGGCCAAAAAGGGCGTATGCGTTTTTTCCTGAATATATTCAGGAAAAAACGCATACGCCCTTTTTGGCCAACCAAGCAAGCTTGCAAAGGAAATCTACACCACAATGAAGTCTCCCTTCCCCCCGATCAAAAGGGCCATCTGAAAAAAGTGTAAAATCCAGAAAGGCAGGACAGGCCATGGAGAACTGGGAGCCTTGTTATGCTGATGGGCGGGATGTAAATTGCCAACAGCCACTCGGGAGAAGTGTATGGTGTTTCCTGAGACATCTAAAAAACAAAGCAACAGAGCCTAGGGCACTTCCACTTATGGTCCTATAGGTTAGGGAAATTAAAATCAAAAAGACACAGCCACCCCAAAGTTTGGGACGGCTCTGTTTACAAGAACCTCGTTTTCGGTACAAGTTCAATAGCGCAGAAAGTGAAAAATGGATAAAGAAGTTGTGGTACTTACGTACAATGCAATATCACTCAGCAATGAAATCTATGTCATCAGGCCCGTAGCAGCATAATGAGTGGATTCAGGTATGATGATTCTAACTGAAATAAGTCACAAGAAAAAGAAACATCATAAGGTATCACTAATACACGGAATATAAACTTGGCTACACAGGAACTGGATTACAAAACAATACAGGGTCTCAAATTTAGAAAACCTACTTATGCTTGCTTAAGGGGAAAGGTGAGTTGGGGTGCTGCATAGAACCTGAGATTGAAATGAGCACAGATAAAGTTCCTTAAGCCAAATATGGAATAGACGAGAACTACTCCTTGCTCAACGAAATGGACTCAACACCCCATATTAAACGACTAAGAATTTACCTGACTAGTAAGTATCTTAAAACCTATGGATTGCTGTCTCTGAAAGAAAATCAAGCGTGTGTACAGGGGCATAAATGCAGCAGTGATAGGATTGGAGAGGTTCGGTGAGCAAATGAAGATCTTTTGAAGTCATATTGCATGTTACCCATTCCACGGGTCTCAACTCTCTAGGATTAAGGAATTCTTCCTTCAGCTAAAACATGCATGTGGAACCCAGAGTATGATCAACCGTGTGATCGGGAGACGTGTTCCAATATGTCTCAGTTCTCGTCCCCTGGTACTCGGGTGTAACATTCCAGACGCTTTCCTATCACTCTCCCGACTTGGAGAGTCAGTGCCTTTAACCTCCTGTTTGGCCCATTTGCAATTTCTGCGGAAGATGAACAGGAATAGGGAGAACCAATGAGAGACTAGCTGGAGGTGTCTGGACGGGCAAATTTAACTCTCATTTCCCACCAGGAAGAGGAATTAACCAAAGGCTCAGCGTGCCGTGCCGGAACCAGATTAGGGCCTGAAGCAATCCTGCGGTGTTGCGGCCAGCTCCCAAGAAAGCGAGTTGAAGAAAGGAGCTCAGGGGCACTGTAATTCACAAACCTGCAGAGTTATAAATGACAGCTATCGTCCAAAAATATACTGAACTAAGGCTGCCAAGAGAACTTGAAAGCGGGGCAGAATTGCAGGAAACCGATTTCAGGAGGTAGACTGGAATTGCATTTAAAGCATAGGAAAAGAGGCAGAACGTCCACAATGATGCACTTGGCCAAAAAGGGCGTATGCGTTTTTTCCTGAATATATTCAGGAAAAAACGCATACGCCCTTTTTGGCCAACCAAGCAAGCTTGCAAAGGAAATCTGCACTACAATGAAGTCTCAATTCCCGCTGGTCAAAAGGGCCACCTGAAAAAAGTGTAAAATCCAGAAAGGCAGGACAGGCCATGGAGAACTGGGAGCCTTGTTATGCTGATGGGCGGGATGTAAATTGCCAACAGCCACTCGGGAGAAGTGTATGGTGTTTCCTGAAACATCTAAAAAAGAAAGCAACAGAGCCTAGGGCACTTCCACTTATGGTCCTATAGCTTAGGGAAATTAAAATCAAAAATACACAGCCACCCCAATGTTTGGCACGGCTCTGTTTACAAGAACCTCGTTTAGGGTACAAGTTCAATAGCGCAGAAAGTGAAATATGGATAAAGAAGTTGTGGTACTTACGTACAATGCAATATCACTCAGCAATGAAATCTATGTCATCAGGCCCGTAGCAGCATAATCAGTGGATTCAGGTATGATGATTCTAACTGAAATAAGTCACACAGAAAAAGAAACATCATAAGATATCACTAATACACGGAATGTAAACTTGGCTACACAGGAACTGGATTACAAAACAGATCAAGGTCTCAAATTTAGAAAACCAACTTATGCTGGCTGAAGGGGAAAGGTGAGTTGGGGTGCTGCATAAAACCAGAGATTGAAATGAGCACAGATAAGGTTCCTTAAGCCAAATATGGAATAGACAATAACTACTCCTTGCTCAACGAAATGGACTCAACACCCCATATTAAACGCCTAAGAATGTACCTGACTAGTAAGTATCTTAAAACCTATGGATTGCTATGTCTCTGAAAGAAAATCAAGCGTGTGTACAGGGGCATAAATGCAGCAGTGATAGGATTGGAGAGGTTCGGTGAGCAAATGAAGACCCTTTGAAGTCATATTACATGGTACCCATTCCACGGGTCTCAACTCTCCAGGTTTAAGGGATTCTGCCTTCAGCTAAAACATGCATGTGGAACCTAGAGTATGATCAACCGTGTGATCGGGAGACATGTTGCAATATATCTCAGTTCTCGTCCCCTGGTACTCGGGTGCAACATTCCAGATGCTTTACTAACACTCTCCCGACTTGGAGAGTCAGTGCCTTTAACCTCCTGTTTGGCCCAGTTTGCAATTTCTGCGGAAGATGAACAGGAATAGGGAGAACCAATGAGAGACTAGCTGGAGGTGTCTGGACGGGCAAATTTAACTCTCATTTCCCACCAGGAAGAGGAATTAACCAAAGGCTCAGCGTTCCGAGCCGGAACCAGATTAGGCCCTGAAGCAATCTTGCGGTGTTGGGGCCAGCTCACAAGAAAGCGAGTTGAAGAAAGGAGCTCAGGGGCACTGTAATTCACAAACCTGCAGAGTTATAAATGTCAGCTATCGTCCAAAAATATACTGAAATAACGCTGCCAAGAGGACTTGAAAGCGGGACAGAATTGCAGGAAACCGATTTCAGGAGGTAGACTGGAATTGCATTTAAAGCATAGGAAAAGAGGCAGAACGTCCACAATGATGCACTTGGCCAAAAAGGGCGTATGCGTTTTTTCCTGAATATATTCAGGAAAAAACGCATACGCCCTTTTTGGCCAACCAAGCAAGCTTGCAAAGGAAATCTGCACTACAATGAAGTCTCACTTCCCCCCGGTCAAAAGGGCCATCTGAAAAAAGTGTAAAATCCAGAAAGGCAGGACAGGCCATGGAGAACTGGGAGCCTTGTTATGCTGATGGGCGGGATGTAAATTGCCAAGAGCCACTAGGGAGAGGTGTATGGTGTTTCCTGAAACATGTAAAAAACAAAGAAACAGAGCCTAGGGCACTTCCACTTATGGTCCTATACCTTAGGGAAATTAAAATAAAAAAGACACAGACACCCCAAAGTTTGGGATGGCTCTGTTTAGAAGAACCTCGTTTACGGTACAAGTTCAGTATCGCAGAATGTGAAAAATGGATAAAGAAGTTGTGGTACTTACGTACAATGCAATATCACTCAGCAATGAAATCTATGTCATCAGGCCCATAGCAGCATAATCAGTGGATTCAGGTATGATGATTCTAACTGAAATAAGTCACACAGAAAAAGAAACATCATAAGATATCACTAATACACGGAATGTAAACGTGGCTACACAGGAACTGGATTACAAAACAGAACAGGGTCTCAAATTTAGAAAACCAACTTATGCTGGCTGAAGGGGAAAGGTGAGTTGGGGTGCTGCATAAAACCAGAGATTGAAATGAGCACAGATAAAGTTCCTTAAGCCAAATATGGAATAGACGAGAACTACTCCTTGCTCAACGAAATGGACTCAACACCCCATATTAAACGCCTAAGAATGTACCTGACTAGTAAGTATCTTAAAACCTATGGATTGCTTTGTCTCTGAAAGAAAATCAAGCGTGTGTACAGGGGCATAAACGCAGCAGTGTTAGGATTGGAGAGGTTCGGTGAGCAAATGAAGATCCTTTGAAGTCATATTGCATGGTACCCATTCCACGGGTCTCAACTCTCCAGGTTTAAGGGATTCTGCCTTCAGCTAAAACATGCATGTGGAACCCAGAGTATGATCAACCATGTGATCGGGAGACGTGTTCCAATATGTCTCAGTTCTCGTCCTCTGGTACTTGGGTGCAACATTCCAGATGCTTTACAAACACTCTCCCGACTTGGAGAGTCAGTGCCTTTAACCTCCTGTTTGGCCCACTTGCAATTTCTGCGGAAGATGAACAGGAATAGGGAGAACCAATGAGAGACTAGCTGGAGGTGTCTGGACGGGCAAATTTAACTCTCATTTCCCACCAGGAAGAGGAATTAACCAAAGGCTCAGCGTGCCGTGCCGGAACCAGATTAGGGCCTGAAGCAATCCTGCGGTGTTGCGGCCAGCTCACAAGAAAGCGAGTTGAAGAAAGGAGCTCAGGGGCACTGTAATTCACAAACCTGCAGAGTTATAAATGACAGCTATCGTCCAAAAATATACTGAAGTAAGGCTGCCAAGAGGAATTGAAAGCGGGGCAGAATTGCAGGAAACCGATTTAAGGAGGTAGACTGGAATTGCATTTAAAGCATAGGAAAAGAGGCAGAACGTCCACAATGATGCACCTCGCCAAAAAGGGCGTATGCGTTTTTTCCTGAATATATTCAGGAAAAAACGCATACGCCCTTTTTGGCCAACCAAGCAAGCTTACAAAGGAAATCTGCACTACAATGAAGTCTCACTTCCCCCAGGTCTAAAGGGCCACCTGAAAAAAGTGTAAAATCCAGAAAGGCAGGACAGGCCATGGAGAACAGGGAACCTTGTTATGCTGATGGGCGGGATGTAAATTGCCAACAGCCACTCGGGAGAGGTGTAAGTTATTTCCTGAAACATCTAAAGAACAAAGCAACGGAACCTAGGGCACTTCCACTTATGGTCCTATAGCTTAGGGAAATTAAAATCAAAAACACACAGCCACCCCAAAATTTGGGACGGCTCTGTTTACAAGAATCTCGTTTACGGTACAAGTTCAATATCGCAGAAAGTGAAAAATAGATAAAAAATTTGTGGTACTTACGTACAATGCAATATCACTCAGCAATGAAATCTATGTCATCAGGCCCGTAGCAGCATAATGAGTGGATTCAGGTATGATGATTCTGAGTAAAATAAGTCACACAGAAAAAGAAACATCATAAGATATCACTACTACACGTAATGTAAACTTGGCTACACAAGAATTGAATTACAAAACAGAACAGGGTGTCAAATGTAGAAAACCAACTTATGCTTGCTTAAGGGGAAAGGTAAGTTGCGGTGCTGCATAAAACAAGAGATAGAAATTAGCACAGATACCGTTCCATAAGCCAAATATGTAATAGACAAGAGCTACTCCTTGCTCAACGAATGGACTCAACACCCCATATTAAACGCCTAAGAATATACCTGACTAGTAAGAATCTTAAAACCTATGGATTTATATGTCTCCAAAAGAGAATCAAGCATGTGTTCAGCACCATAAACGCAGCAGTGATAGGACTGGTGAGGTTCGGTGAGCAAATGCAGACCCTTTGAAGTCATATTGCATGGTACCCATTCCATGGGTCTCAACTCTCCATGTTTAAGGGATTCTTCCTTCAGCTAAAACATGCATGTGGAACCCAGAGTATGATCCACCGTGTGATCGGGAAATGTGTTCAAATGTGTCTCAGTTTTCGTCCCCTGGTACTCGGATGCAACATTCCAGACGCTTTACTAACACTCTCCCCACTTGGAGAGTCAGTGCCTTTAAACTCCTGTTTGGCCCAGTTTGCAATTTCTGCGGAAAATGTACAGGAATAGGGAGAACCAATGAGAGACTAGCTGGAGGTGTCTGGACGGGCAAATTTAACTCTCATTTCCCACCAGGAAGAGGAATTAACCAAAGGTTCAGCGTGCCGTGCCGGAACCACACTAGGGCCTGAAGCAATCCTGTGGTGTTGCGGCCAGCTCACAAGAAAGCGAGTTGAAGAAAGGAGCTCAGGGGCACTGTAATTCACAAACCTGCAGAGTTATAAATGACAGCTATCGTCCAAAAATATATTGAAGTAAGGCTGCCAAGAGGACTTGAAAGCGGGGCAGAATTGCAGGAAACCGATTTCAGGAGGTAGACGGGAATTGCATGTAAAGCATAGGAAAAGAGGCAGAACGTCCACAATGATGCACTTGGCCAAAAAGGGCATATGCGTTTTTTCCTGAATATATTCAGGAAAAAACGCATACACACTTTTTGGCCAACCAAGCAAGCTTGCAAAGGAAATCTGCACTACAATGAAGTCTCACTGCCCCCCGGTCAAAAGGGCCATCTGAAAAAACTGTAAAATCCAGAAAGGCAGGACAGGCCATGGAGAACTGGGAGCCTTGTTATGCTGATGGGCGGGATGTAAATTGCCAACAGCCACTCTGGAGAAGTGTATGCTGTTTCCTGAAACATCTAAAAAACAAAGCAACAGAGCCTAGGGCACTTCCACTTATGGTCCTATAGCTTAGGGAAATTAAAATCAAAAAGACACAGCCACCTCAAAGTTTGGGACGGCTCTGTTTACAAGAACCTCGTTTACGGTACAAGTTCAATATCACAGAAAGCGAAAAATGGATAAAGAAGTTGTGGTACTTACGTACAATGCAATATCACTCAGCAATGAAATCTATGTCATCAGGCCCGTAGCAGCATAATGAGTGGATTAAGGTACGATGATTGTAAGTGAAATAAGTCACACAGAAAAAGAAACATCATAAGATATCACTACTACACGGAATGTAAACTTGGCTACACAGGAACTGAATTACAAAACAGAACAGGGTCTCAAATGTAGAAAACCAACTTACGCTAGCTTAAGGGGAAAGGTGAGTTGGGGTGCTGCATGAAACCAGAGATTGAAATTAGCACAGATACCGTTCCATAAGCCAAATATATAATAGACAAGAGCTACTCCTTGCTCAACGAAGTGGACTCAACACCCCATATTAAACGCCTAAGAATATACCTGACTAGAAATAATCTTAAAACCTACGGATTTATATGTCTCCGAAAGACAATCAAGCGTGTGTACAGCGGCATAAACGCAGCAGTGATAGGATTGGTGAGGTTCGGTGAGCAAATGCAGACCCTTTGAAGTCATATTGCATGGTACCCATTCCATGGGTCTCAACTCTCCAGGTTTAAGGGATTCTTCCTTCAGCTAAAACATGCATGTGGAACCCAGAGTATGATCCACCGTGTGATCGGGAAACGTGTTCAAATGTGTCTCAGTTTTCGTCCCCTGGTACTCGGGTGCAAACTCCAGACGCTTTACTAACACTCTCCCCACTTGGAGAGTCAGTGCCTTTAACCTCCTGTTTGGCCCAGTTTGCAATTTCTGCGGAAAATGTACAGGAATAGGGAGAACCAATGAGAGACTAGCTGGGGGTGTCTGGACGGGCAAATTTATCTCTCATTTCCCACCAGGAAGAGGAATTAACCAAAGGTTCAGCGTGCCGTGCCGGAACCACACTAGGGCCTGAAGCAATCCTGCGGTGTTGCGGCCAGCTCACAAGAAAGCGAGTTGAAGAAAGGAGCTCAGGGGCACTGTAATTCACAAACCTGCAGAGTTATAAATGACGGCTATCGTCCAAAAATATATTGAAGTAAGGCTGCCAAGAGGACTTGAAAGCGGGGCAGAATTGCAGGAAACCGATTTCAGGAGGTAGACGGGAATTGCATGTAAAGCATAGGAAAAGAGGCAGAACGTCCACAATGATGCACTTGGCCAAAAAGGGCGTATGCGTTTTTTCCTGAATATATTCAGGAAAAAACGCATACGCCCTTTTTGGCGAACCAAGCAAGCTTGCAAAGGAAATCTGCACTACAATGAAGTCTCACTGCCCCCCGGTCAAAAGGGTCATCTGAAAAAAGTGTAAAATCCAGAAAGGCAGGACAGGCCATGGAGAACTGGGAGCTTTGTTATGCTGATGGGCGGGATGTAAATTGCCAACAGCCACTCTGGAGAAGTGTATGGTGTTTCCTGAAACATCTAAAAAACAAAGCAACAGAGCCTAGGGCACTTCCACTTATGGTCCTATAGCTTAGGGAAATTAAAATCAAAAAGACACAGCCACCCCAAAGTTTGGGACGGCTCTGTTTACAAGAACCTCGTTTACGGTACAAGTTCAATATCACAGAAAACGAAAAATGGATAAAGAAGTTGTGGTACTTACGTACAATGCAATATCACTCAGCAATGAAATCTATGTCATCAGGCCCGTCGCAGCATAATGAGTGGATTCAGGTACGATGATTCTAAGTGAAATAAGTCACACAGAAAAAGAAACATCATAAGATATCACTACTACACGGAATGTAAACTTGGCTACACAGGAACTGAATTACAAAACAGAACAGGGTCTCAAATGTAGAAAACCAACTTATGCTTGCTTAAGGGGAAAGGTGAGTTGGGGTGCTGCATGAAACCAGAGATTGAAATTAGCACAGATACCGTGCCATAAGCCAAATATGTAATAGACAAGAGCTACTCCTTGCTAAACGAAGTGTACTCAACACCCCATATTAAACGCCTAAGAATACACCTGACTAGTAAGAATCTTAAAACCTGTGGATTTATATGTCTCCGAAAGAGAATCAAGCGTGTGTACGGCGGCATAAACGCAGCAGTGATAGGATTGGTGAGGTTCGGTGAGCAAATGCAGAGCCTTTGAAGTCATATTGCATGGTACCCAATCCATGGGTCTCAACTCTCCAGGTTTAAGGGATTCTTCCTTCAGCTAAAACATGCATGTGGAACCCAGAGTATGATCCACCGTGTGATCGGGAAACGTGTTCAAATGTGTCTCAGTTTTCGTCCCCTGGTACTCGGGTGCAACATTCAAGACGCTTTACTAACACTCTCCCCACTTGGAGAGTCAGTGCCTTTAAACTCCTGTTTGGCCCAGTTTGCAATTTCTGCGGAAAATGTACAGGAATAGGGAGAACCAATGAGAGACTAGCTGGAGGTGTCTGGACGGGCAAATTTAACTCTCATTTCCCACCAGGAAGAGGAATTAACCAAAGGTTCAGCGTGCCGTGCCGGAACCACACTAGGGCCTGAAGCAATCCTGCGGTGTTGCGGCCAGCTCACAAGAAAGCCAGTTGAAAAAAGGAGCTCAGGGGCACTGTAATTCACAAACCTGCAGAGTTATAAATGACAGCTATCGTCCAAAAATATATTGAAGTAAGGCTGCCAAGAGGACTTGAAAGCGGGGCAGAATTGCAGGAAACCGATTTCAGGAGGTAGACGGGAATTGCATGTAAAGCATAGGAAAAGAGGCAGAACGTCCACAATGATGCACTTGGCCAAAAAGGGCGTATGCGTTTTTTCCTGAATATATTCAGGAAAAAACGCATACGCCCTTTTTAGCCAACCAAGCAAGCTTGCAAAGGAAATCTGCACTACAATGAAGTCTCACTGCCCCCCGCTCAAAAGGGCCATCTGAAAAAAGTGTAAAATCCAGAAAGGCAAGACAGGACATGGAGAATTGGGAGCCTTGTTATGCTGATGGGCGGGATGTAAATTGCCAACAGCCACTCTGGAGAAGTGTATGCTGTTTCCTGAAACATCTAAAAAACAAAGCAACAGAGCCTAGGGCACTTCCACTTATGGTCCTATAGCTTAGGGAAATTAAAATCAAAAAGACACAGCCACCCCAAAGTTTGGGATGGCTCTGTTTACAAGAACCTTGTTTACGGTACAAGTTCAATATCACAGAAAGCGAAAAATGGATAAAGAAGTTGTGGTACTTACGTACAATGCAATATCACTCAGCAATGAAATCTATGTCATCAGGCCCGTAGCAGCATAATGAGTGGATTAAGGTACGATGATTGTAAGTGAAATAAGTCACACAGAAAAAGAAACATCATAAGATATCACTACTACACGGAATGTAAACTTGGCTACACAGGAAATGAATTTCAAAACAGAACAGGGTCTCAAATGTAGAAAACCAACTTACGCTAGCTTAAGGGGAAAGGTGAGTTGGGGTGCTGCATGAAACCAGAGATTGAAATTAGCACAGATACCGTGCCATAAGCCAAATATGTAATAGACAAGAGCTACTCCTTGCTCAACGAAGTGGACTCAACACCCCATATTAAACGCCTAAGAATATACCTGACTAGAAATAATCTTAAAACCTACGGATTTATATGTCTCCGAAAGACAATCAAGCGTGTGTACAGCGGCATAAACGCAGCAGTGATAGGATTGGTGAGGTTCGGTGAGCAAATGCAGACCCTTTGAAGTCATATTGCATGGTACCCATTCCATGGGTCTCAACTCTCCAGGTTTAAGGGATTCTTCCTTCAGCTAAAACATGCATGTGGAACCCAGAGTATGATCCACCGTGTGATCGGGAAACGTGTTCAAATGTGTCTCAGTTTTCGTCCCCTGGTACTTGGGTGCAAACTCCAGACGCTTTACTAACACTCTCCCCACTTGGAGAGTCAGTGCCTTTAACCTCCTGTTTGGCCCAGTTTGCAATTTCTGCGGAAAATGTACAGGAATAGGGAGAACCAATGAGAGACTAGCTGGGGGTGTCTGGACGGGCAAATTTAACTCTCATTTCCCACCAGGAAGAGGAATTAACCAAAGGCTCAGCGTGCCGTGCCGGAACAACACTAGGGCCTGAAGCAATCCTGTGGTGTTGCGGCCAGCTCACAAGAAAGCGAGTTGAAGAAAGGAGCTCAGGGGCACTGTAATTCACAAACCTGCAGAGTTATAAATGACAGCTATCGTCCAAAAATATATTGAAGTAAGGCTGCCAAGAGGACTTGAAAGCGGGGCAGAATTGCAGGAAACCGATTTCAGGAGGTAGACTGGAATTGCATGTAAAGCATAGGAAAAGAGGCAGAACGTCCACAATGATGCACTTGGCCAAAAAGGGCGTATGCGTTTTTTCCAGGAAAAAACGCATACGCCCTTTTTGGCCAACCAAGCAAGCTTGCAAAGGAAATCTGCACTACAATGAAGTCTCACTGTCCCCCGGTCAAAAGGGCCATCTTAAAAATGTGTAAAATCCAGAAAGGCAGGACAGGCCATGGAGAACTGGGAGCCTTGTTATGCTGATGGGCGGGATGTAAATTGCCAACAGCCACTCTGGAGAAGTGTATGCTGTTTCCTGAAACATCTAAAAAACTAAGCAACAGAGCCTAGGGCACTTCCACTTATGGTCCTATAGCTTAGGGAAATTAAAATCAAAAAGACACAGCCACCCCAAAGTTTGGGACGGCTCTGTTTACAAGAACCTCGTTTACGGTACAAGTTCAATATCACAGAAAGCGAAAAATGGATAAAGAAGTTGTGGTACTTACGTACAATGCAATATCACTCAGCAATGAAATCTATGTCATCAGGCCCGTAGCAGCATAATGAGTGGATTCAGGTATGATGATTCTAAGTGAAATAAGTCACACAGAAAAGGAAACACCATAAGATATCACTACTACACGGAAGGTAAACTTGGCTACACAGGAACTGAATTACAAAACAGAACAGGGTCTCAAATGCAGAAAACCAACTTATGCTTGCTTGAGGGGAAAGGTGAGTTGGTGTGCTGCATACAACAAGAGATTGAAATTAGCACAGATACCGTTCCATAAGCCAAATATGTAATAGACAAGAGCTACTCCTTGCTCAACGAAGTGGACTCAACACCCCATATTAAACGCCTAAGAATATACCTGACTAGTAAGAATATTAAAACCTACCGATTTATATGTCTCCAAAAGAGAATCAAGCGTGTGTACGGCGGCATAAACGCAGCAGTGATAGGATTGGAGAAGTTCGGTGAGCAAATGCAGACCCTTTGAAGTCATATTGCATGGTACCCATTCCATGGGTCTCAACTCTCCAGGTTTAAGGGATTCTTCCTTCAGCTAAAACATGCATGTGGAACCCAGAGTATGATCCACCGTGTGATTGGGAAACGTGTTCAAATGTGTCTCAGTTTTCGTCCCCTGGTACTCGGGTGCAACATTCAAGATGCTTTACTAACACTCTCCCCACTTGGAGAGTCAGTGCCTTTAAACTCCTGTTTGGCCCAGTTTGCAATTTCTGCGGAAAATGTACAGGAATAGGGAGAACCAATGAGAGACTAGCTGGAGGTGTCTGGACGGGCAAATTTAACTCTCATTTCCCACCAGGAAGAGGAATTAACCAAAGGTTCAGCGTGCCATGCCGGAACCACACTAGGGCCTGAAGCAATCCTGTGGTGTTGCGGCCAGCTCACAAGAAAGCGAGTTGAAGAAAGGAGCTCAGGGGCACTGTAATTCACAAACCTGCAGAGTTATAAATGACAGCTATCGTCCAAAAATATATTGAAGTAAGGCTGCCAAGAGGACTTGAAAGCGGGGCAGAATTGCAGGAAACCGATTTCAGGAGGTAGACGGGAATTGCATGTAAAGCATAGGAAAAGAGGCAGAACGTCCACAATGATGCACTTGGCCAAAAAGGGCGTATGCGTTTTTTCCTGAATATATTCAGGAAAAAACGCATACGCACTTTTTGGCCAACCAAGCAAGCTTGCAAAGGAAATCTGCACTACAATGAAGTCTCACTGCCCCCCGGTCAAAAGGGCCATCTGAAAAAAGTGTAAAATCCAGAAAGGCAAGACAGGACATGGAGAATTGGGAGCCTTGTTATGCTGATGGGCGGGATGTAAATTGCCAACAGCCACTCTGGAGAAGTGTATGCTGTTTCCTGAAACATCTAAAAAACAAAGCAACAGAGCCTAGGGCACTTCCACTTATGGTCCTATAGCTTAGGGAAATTAAAATCAAAAAGACACAGCCACCCCAAAGTTTGGGACGGCTCTGTTGACAAGAACCTCGTTTACGGTACAAGTTCAATATCACAGAAAGCGAAAAATGGATAAAGAAGTTGTGGTACTTACGTACAATGCAATATCACTCAGCAATGAAATCAATGTCATCAGGCCCGTAGCAGCATAATGAGTGGATGCAGGTACGATGATTCTAAGTGAAATAAATCACACAGAAAAAGAAACATCATAAGGTATCACTACTACACGGAATGTAAACTTGGCTACACAGGAACTGAATTACAAAACAGAACAGGGTCTCAAATGTAGAAAACCAACTTATGCTTGCTTAAGGGGAAAGGTGAGTTGGGGTGCTGCATGAAACCAGAGATTGAAATTAGCACAGATACCGTGCCATAAGCCAAATATGTAATAGACAAGAGCTACTCCTTGCTAAACGAAGTGTACTCAACACCCCATATTAAACGCCTAAGAATACACCTGACTAGTAAGAATCTTAAAACCTGTGGATTTATATGTCTCCGAAAGAGAATCAAGCGTGTGTACGGCGGCATAAACGCAGCAGTGATAGGATTGGTGAGGTTCGGTGAGCAAATGCAGACCCTTTGAAGTCATATTGCATGGTACCCATTCCATGGGTCTCAACTCTCCAGGTTTAAGGGATTCTTCCTTCAGCTAAAACATGCATGTGGAACCCAGAGTATGATCCACCGTGTGATCGGGAAACGTGTTCAAATGTGTCTCAGTTTTCGTCCCCTGGTACTCGGGTGCAAACTCCAGACGCTTTACTAACACTCTCCCCACTTGGAGAGTCAGTGCCTTTAACCTCCTGTTTGGCCCAGTTTGCAATTTCTGCGGAAAATGTACAGGAATAGGGAGAACCAATGAGAGACTAGCTGGAGGTGTCTGGACGGGCAAATTTAACTCTCATTTCCCACCAGGAAGAGGAATTAACCAAAGGCTCAGCGTGCCGTGCCGGAACCACACTAGGGCCTGAAGCAATCCTGTGGTGTTGCGGCCAGCTCACAAGAAAGCGAGTTGAAGAAAGGAGCTCAGGGGCACTGTAATTCACAAACCTGCAGAGTTATAAATGACAGCTATTGTCCAAAAATATATTGAAGTAAGGCTGCCAAGAGGACTTGAAAGCGGGGCAGAATTGCAGGAAACCGATTTCAGGAGGTAGACGGGAATTGCATGTAAAGCATAGGAAAAGAGGCAGAACGTCCACAATGATGCACTTGGCCAAAAAGGGCGTATGCGTTTTTTCCTGAATATATTCAGGAAAAAATGCATACGCCCTTTTTGGCCAACCAAGCAAGCTTGCAAAGGAAATCTGCACTAAAATGAAGTCTCACTGCCCCCCGGTCAAAAGGGCCATCTGAAAAAAGTGTAAAATCCAGAAAGGCAGGACAGGCCATGGAGAACTGGGAGCTTTGTTATGCTGATGGGCGGGATGTAAATTGCCAACAGCCACTCTGGAGAAGTGTATGGTATTTCCTGAAACATCTAAAAAACAAAGCAACAGAGCCTAGGGCACTTCCACTTATGGTCCTATAGCTTAGGGAAATTAAAATCAAAAAGACACAGCCACCCCAAAGTTTGGGACGGCTCTGTTTACAAGAACCTCGTTTACGGTACAAGTTCAATATGACAGAAAGCGAAAAATGGATAAAGAAGTTGTGGTAGTTACGTACAATGCAATATCACTCAGCAATGAAATCTATGTCATCAGGCCCGTCGCAGCATAATGAGTGGATTCAGGTACGATGATTCTAAGTGAAATAAGTCACACCGAAAAAGAAACATCATAAGATATCACTACTACACGGAATGTAAACTTGGCTACACAGGAACTGAATTACAAAACAGAACAGGGTCTCAAATGTAGAAAACCAACTTATGCTTGCTTAAGGGGAAAGGTGAGTTGGGGTGCTGTATGAAACCAGAGATTGAAATTAGCACAGATACCGTGCCATAAGCCAAATATGTAATAGACAAGAGCTACTCCTTGCTAAACGAAGTGTACTCAACACCCCATATTAAACGCCTAAGAATACACCTGACTAGTAAAAATCTTAAAACCTACGGATTTATATGTCTCCGAAAGAGAATCAAGCGTGTGTACGGCGGCATAAACGCAGCAGTGATAGGATTGGTGAGGTTCGGTGAGCAAATGCAGACCCTTTGAAGTCGTATTGCATGGTACCCATTCCATGGGTCTCAACTCTCCAGGTTTAAGGGATTCTTCCTTCAGCTAAAACATGCATGTGGAACCCAGAGTATGATCCACCGTGTGATTGGGAAACGTGTTCAAATGTGTCTCAGTTTTCGTCCCCTGGTACTCGGGTGCAACATTCAAGACGCTTTACTAACACTCTCCCCACTTGGAGAGTCAGTGCCTTTAAACTCCTGTTTGGCCCAGTTTGCAATTTCTGCGGAAAATGTACAGGAAAAGGAGAACCAATGAGAGACTAGCTGGGGGTGTCTGGACGGGCAAATTTAACTCTCATTTCCCACCAGGAAGAGGAATTAACCAAAGGCTCAGCGTGCCGTGCCGGAACCACACTAGGGCCTGAAGCAATCCTGCGGTGTTGCGGCCAGCTCACAAGAAAGCGAGTTGAAGAAAGGAGCTCAGGGGCACTGTAATTCACAAACCTGCAGAGTTATAAATGACAGCTATCGTCCAAAAATATATTGAAGTAAGGCTGCCAAGAGGACTTGAAAGCGGGGCAGAATTGCAGGAAACCGATTTCAGGAGGTAGACGGGAATTGCATGTAAAGCATAGGAAAAGAGGCAGAACGTCCACAATGATGCACTTGGCCAAAAAGGGCGTATGCGTTTTTTCCTCAGGAAAAAACGCATACGCCCTTTTTGGCCAACCAAGCAAGCTTGCAAAGGAAATCTGCACTACAATGAAGTCTCACTGCCCCCTGGTCAAAAGGGCCATCTGAAAAAAGTGTAAAATCCAGAAAGGCAGGACAGGCCATGGAGAACTGGGAGCTTTGTTATGCTGATGGGCGGGATGTAAACTGCCAACAGCCACTCTGGGGAAGTGTATGCTGTTTCCTGAAACATCTAAAAAACAAAGCAACAGAGCCTAGGGCACTTCCACTTATGGTCCTATAGCTTAGGGAAATTAAAATCAAAAAGACACAGCCACCCCAAAGTTTGGGACGGCTCTGTTTACAAGAACCTCGTTTACGGTACAAGTTCAATATCACAGAAAGCGAAAAATGGATAAAGAAGTTGTGGTACTTACGTACAATGCAATATCACTCAGCAATGAAATCTATGTCATCAGGCCCGTCGCAGCATAATGAGTGGATGCAGGTACGATGATTCTAAGTGAAATAAGTCACACAGAAAAAGAAACATCATAAGATATCACTACTACACGGAATGTAAACTTGGCTACACAGGAACTGAATTACAAAACAGAACAGGGTCTCAAATGTAGAAAACCAACTTATGCTTGCTTAAGGGGAAAGGTGAGTTGGGGTGCTGCATGAAACCAGAGATTGAAATTAGCACAGATACCGTGCCATAAGCCAAATATGTAATAGACAAGAGCTACTCCTTGCTCAACGAAGTGGACTCAACACCCCATATTAAACGCTTAAGAATATACCTGACTAGAAATAATCTTAAAAAGTACGAATTTATATGTCTCCGAAAGACAATCAAGCGTGTGTACAGCGGCATAAACGCAGCAGTGATAGGATTGGTGAGGTTCGGTGAGCAAATGCAGACCCTTTGAAGTCATATTGCATGGTACCCATTCCATGGGTCTCAACTCTCCAGGTTTAAGGGATTCTTCCTTCAGCTAAAACATGCATGTGGAACCCAGAGTATGATCCACCGTGTGATCGGGAAACGTGTTCAAATGTGTCTCAGTTTTCGTCCCCTGGTACTCGGGTGCAACACTCCAGACGCTTTACTAACACTCTCCCCACTTGGAGAGTCAGTGCCTTTAACCTCCTGTTTGGCCCAGTTTGCAATTTCTGCGGAAAATGTACAGGAATAGGGAGAACCAATGAGAAACTAGCTGGAGGTGTCTGGACGGGCAAATTTAACTCTCATTTCCCACCAGGAAGAGGAATTAACCAAAGGCTCAGCGTGCCATGCCGGAACCACACTAGGGCCTGAAGCAATCCTGCGGTGTTGCGGCCAGCTCACAAGAAAGCGAGTTGAAGAAAGGAGCTCAGGGGCACTGTAATTCACAAACCTGCAGAGTTATAAATGACAGCTATCGTCCAAAAATATATTGAAGTAAGGCTGCCAAGAGGACTTGAAAGTGGGGCAGAATTGTAGGAAATCGATTTCAGGAGGTACACTGGAATTGCATGTAAAGCATAGAAAAGAGGCAGAACGTCCACAATGATGCACTTGGCCAAAAAGGGCGTATGCGTTTTTTCCTGAATATATTCAGGAAAAAACGCATACGCCCTTTTTGGCCAACCAAGCAAGCTTGCAAAGGATATCTGAACTACAATGAAGTCTCACTGCCCCCCAGTCAAAAGGGCTATCTGAAAAAAGTGTAAAATCCAGAAAGGCAGGACAGGCCATGGAGAACTGGGAGCCTTGTTATGCTGATGGGCGGGATGTAAATTGCCAACAGCCACTCTGAAGAAGTGTATGGTGTTTCCTGAAACATCTAAAAAACAAAGCAACAGAGCCTAGGGCACTTCCACTTATGGTCCTATAGCTTAGGGAAATTAAAATCAAAAAGACACGGTCACCCCAAAGTTTGGGACGGCTCTGTTTACAAGAACCTCGTTTACGGTACAAGTTCAATATCACAGAAAGCGAAAAATGGATAAAGAAGTTGTGGTACTTACGTATAATGCAATATCACTCAGCAATGAAATCTATGTCATCAGGCCCGTAGCAGCATAATGAGTGGATGCAGGTATGATGAGTCTAAGTGAAATAAGTCACACAGAAAAAGAAACATCATAAGATATCACTACTACACGGAATGTAAACTTGACTACACAGGAACTGAATTACAAAACAGAACAGGGTCTCAAATGTAGAAAACCAACTTATGCTTGCTTAAGGGGAAAGGTGAGTTGGGGTGCTGCATGAAACCAGAGATTGAAATTAGCACAGATACCATTCCATAAGCCAAATATGTAATAGACAAGAGCTACTCCTTGGTAAACGAAGTGTACTCAACACCCCATATTAAACGCCTAAGAATACACCTGACTAGTAACAATCTTAAAACCTGTGGATTTATATGTCTCTGAAAGAGAATCAAGCGTGTGTACGGCGGCATAAACGCAGCAGTGATAGGATTGGTGAGGTTCGGTGAGCAAATGCAGACCCTTTGAAGTCATATTGCATGGTACCCATTCCATGGGTCTCAACTCTCCAGGTTTAAGGGATTCTTCCTTCAGCTAAAACATGCATGTGGAACACAGAGTATGATCCACCGTGTGATCGGGAAACGTGTTCAAATGTGTCTCAGTTTTCGTCCCCTGGTACTTGGGTGCAAACTCCAGACGCTTTACTAACACTCTCCCCACTTGGAGAGTCAGTGCCTTTAACCTCCTGTTTGGCCCAGTTTGCAATTTCTGCGGAAAATGTACAGGAATAGGGAGAACCAATGAGAGACTAGCTGGGGGTGTCTGGACGGGCAAATTTAACTCTCATTTCCCACCAGGAAGAGGAATTAACCAAAGGCTCAGCGTGCCGTGCCGGAACCACACTAGGGCCTGAAGCAATCCTGCGGTGTTGCGGCCAGCTCACAAGAAAGCGAGTTGAAGAAAGGAGCTCAGGGGCACTGTAATTCACAAACCTGCAGAGTTATAAATGACAGCTATCGTCCAAAAATATATTGAAGTAAGGCTGCCAAGAGGACTTGAAAGCGGGGCAGAATTGCAGGAAACCGATTTCAGGAGGTAGACGGGAATTGCATGTAAAGCATAGGAAAAGAGGCAGAACGTCCACAATGATGCACTTGGCCAAAAAGGGCGTATGCGTTTTTTCCTCAGGAAAAAACGCATACGCCCTTTTTGGCGAACCAAGCAAGCTTGCAAAGGAAATCTGCACTACAATGAAGTCTCACTGCCCCCTGGTCAAAAGGGCCATCTGAAAAAAGTGTAAAATCCAGAAAGGCAGGACAGGCCATGGAGAACTGGGAGCTTTGTTATGCTGATGGGCGGGATGTAAACTGCCAACAGCCACTCTGGGGAAGTGTATGCTGTTTCCTGAAACATCTAAAAAACAAAGCAACAGAGCCTAGGGCACTTCCACTTATGGTCCTATAGCTTAGGGAAATTAAAATCAAAAAGACACAGCCACCCCAAAGTTTGGGACGGCTCTGTTTACAAGAACCTCGTTTACGGTACAAGTTCAATATCACAGAAAGCGAAAAATGGATAAAGAAGTTGTGGTACTTACGTACAATGCAATATCACTCAGCAATGAAATCTATGTCATCAGGCCCGTCGCAGCATAATGAGTGGATGCAGGTACGATGATTCTAAGTGAAATAAGTCACACAGAAAAAGAAACATCATAAGATATCACTACTACACGGAATGTAAACTTGGCTACACAGGAACTGAATTACAAAACAGAACAGGGTCTCAAATGTAGAAAACCAACTTATGCTTGCTTAAGGGGAAAGGTGAGTTGGGGTGCTGCATGAAACCAGAGATTGAAATTAGCACAGATACCGTGCCATAAGCCAAATATGTAATAGACAAGAGCTACTCCTTGCTCAACGAAGTGGACTCAACACCCCATATTAAACGCTTAAGAATATACCTGACTAGAAATAATCTTAAAAACTAGGAATTTATATGTCTCCGAAAGACAATCAAGCGTGTGTACAGCGGCATAAACGCAGCAGTGATAGGATTGGTGAGGTTCGGTGAGCAAATGCAGACCCTTTGAAGTCATATTGCATGGTACCCATTCCATGGGTCTCAACTCTCCAGGTTTAAGGGATTCTTCCTTCAGCTAAAACATGCATGTGGAACCCAGAGTATGATCCACCGTGTGATCGGGAAACGTGTTCAAATGTGTCTCAGTTTTCGTCCCCTGGTACTCGGGTGCAACACTCCAGACGCTTTACTAACACTCTCCCCACTTGGAGAGTCAGTGCCTTTAACCTCCTGTTTGGCCCAGTTTGCAATTTCTGCGGAAAATGTACAGGAATAGGGAGAACCAATGAGAAACTAGCTGGAGGTGTGTGGACGGGCAAATTTAACTCTCATTTCCCACCAGGAAGAGGAATTAACCAAAGGCTCAGCGTGCCGTGCCGGAACCACACTAGGGCCTGAAGCAATCCTGCGGTGTTGCGGCCAGCTCACAAGAAAGCGAGTTGAAGAAAGGAGCTCAGGGGCACTGTAATTCACAAACCTGCAGAGTTATAAATGACAGCTATCGTCCAAAAATATATTGAAGTAAGGCTGCCAAGAGGACTTGAAAGCGGGGCAGAATTGTAGGAAATCGATTTCAGGAGGTACACTGGAATTGCATGTAAAGCATAGAAAAGAGGCAGAACGTCCACAATGATGCACTTGGCCAAAAAGGGCGCATGCGTTTTTTCCTGAATATATTCAGGAAAAAACGCATACGCCCTTTTTGGCCAACCAAGCAAGCTTGCAAAGGATATCTGAACTACAATGAAGTCTCACTGCCCCCCGGTCAAAAGGGCCATCTGAAAAAAGTGTAAAATCCAGAAAGGCAGGACAGGCCATGGAGAACTGGGAGCCTTGTTATGCTGATGGGCGGGATGTAAATTGCCAACAGCCACTCTGAAGAAGTGTATGGTGTTTCCTGAAACATCTAAAAAACAAAGCAACAGAGCCTAGGGCACTTCCACTTATGGTCCTATAGCTTAGGGAAATTAAAATCAAAAAGACACGGTCACCCCAAAGTTTGGGACGGCTCTGTTTACAAGAACCTCGTTTACGGTACAAGTTCAATATCACAGAAAGCGAAAAATGGATAAAGAAGTTGTGGTACTTACGTATAATGCAATATCACTCAGCAATGAAATCTATGTCATCAGGCCCGTAGCAGCATAATGAGTGGATGCAGGTATGATGAGTCTAAGTGAAATAAGTCACACAGAAAAAGAAACATCATAAGATATCACTACTACACGGAATGTAAACTTGACTACACAGGAACTGAATTACAAAACAGAACAGGGTCTCAAATGTAGAAAACCAACTTATGCTTGCTTAAGGGGAAAGGTGAGTTGGGGTGCTGCATGAAACCAGAGATTGAAATTAGCACAGATACCATTCCATAAGCCAAATATGTAATAGACAAGAGCTACTCCTTGGTAAACGAAGTGTACTCAACACCCCATATTAAACGCCTAAGAATACACCTGACTAGTAAGAATCTTAAAACCTGTGGATTTATATGTCTCTGAAAGAGAATCAAGCGTGTGTACGGCGGCATAAACGCAGCAGTGATAGGATTGGTGAGGTTCGGTGAGCAAATGCAGACCCTTTGAAGTCATATTGCATGGTACCCATTCCATGGGTCTCAACTCTCCAGGTTTAAGGGATTCTTCCTTCAGCTAAAACATGCATGTGGAACACAGAGTATGACCCACCGTGTGATCGGGAAACGTGTTCAAATGTGTCTCAGTTTTCGTCCCCTGGTACTTGGGTGCAAACTCCAGACGCTTTACTAACACTCTCCCCACTTGGAGAGTCAGTGCCTTTAACCTCCTGTTTGGCCCAGTTTGCAATTTCTGCGGAAAATGTACAGGAATAGGGAGAACCAATGAGAGACTAGCTGGGGGTGTCTGGACGGGCAAATTTAACTCTCATTTCCCACCAGGAAGAGGAATTAACCAAAGGCTCAGCGTGCCGTGCCGGAACAACACTAGGGCCTGAAGCAATCCTGTGGTGTTGCGGCCAGCTCACAAGAAAGCGAGTTGAAGAAAGGAGCTCAGGGGCACTGTAATTCACAAACCTGCAGAGTTATGAATGACAGCTATCGTCCAAAAATATATTGAAGTAAGGCTGCCAAGAGGACTTGAAAGCGGGGCAGAATTGCAGGAAACCGATTTCAGGAGGTAGACGGGAATTGCATGTAAAGCATAGGAAAAGAGGCAGAACGTCCACAATGATGCACTTGGCCAAAAAGGGCGTATGCGTTTTTTCCAGGAAAAAACGCATACGCCCTTTTTGGCCAACCTAGCAAGCTTGTAAAGGAAATCTGCACTACAATGAAGTCTCACTGTCCGCCGGTCAAAAGGGCCATCTGAAAAATGTGTAAAATCCAGAAAGGCAGGACAGGCCATGGAGAACTGGGAGCCTTGTTATGCTGATGGGCGGGATGTAAATTGCCAACAGCCACTCTGGAGAAGTGTATGGTGTTTCCTGAAACATCTAAAAAACAAAGCAACAGAGCCTAGGGCACTTCCACTTATGGTCCTATAGCTTAGGGAAATTAAAATCAAAAAGACACAGCCACCCCAAAGTTTGGGACGGCTCTGTTTACAAGAACCTCGTTTACGGTACAAGTTCAATATCACAGAAAGCGAAAAATGGATAAAGAAGTTGTGGTACTTACGTACAATGCAATATCACTCAGCAATGAAATCTATGTCATCAGGCCCGTCGCAGCATAATGAGTGGATTCAGGTACGATGATTCTAAGTGAAATAAGTCACACAGAAAAAGAAACATCATAAGATATCACTACTACACGGAATGTAAACTTGGCTACACAGGAACTGAATTACAAAACAGAACAGGGTCTCAAATGTAGAAAACCAACTTATGCTTGCTTAAGGGGAAAGGTGAGTTGGGGTGCTGCATGAAACCAGAGATTGAAATTAGCACAGATACCGTGCCATAAGCCAAATATGTAATAGACAAGAGCTACTCCTTGCTAAACGAAGTGTACTCAACACCCCATATTAAACGCCTAAGAATACACCTGACTAGTAAGAATCTTAAAACCTGTGGATTTATATGTCTCCGAAAGAGAATCAAGCGTGTGTACAGCGGCATAAACGCAGCAGTGATAGGATTGGTGAGGTTCGTTGAGCAAATGCAGACCCTCTGAAGTCATATTGCATGGTACCCATTCCATGGGTCTCAACTCTCCAGGTTTAAGGGATTCTTCCTTCAGCTAAAACATGCATGTGGAACCCAGAGTATGATCCACCGTGTGATCGGGAAACGTGTTCAAATGTGTCTCAGTTTTCGTCCCCTGGTACTCGGGTGCAACATTCAAGACGCTTTACTAACACTCTCCCCACTTGGAGAGTCAGTGCCTTTAAACTCCTGTTTGGCCCAGTTTGCAATTTCTGCGGAAAATGTACAGGAATAGGGAGAACCAATGAGAGACTAGCTGGAGGTGTCTGGACGGGCAAATTTAACTCTCATTTCCCACCAGGAAGAGGAATTAACCAAAGGTTCAGCGTGCCATGCCGGAACCACACTAGGGCCTGAAGCAATCCTGCGGTGTTGCGGCCAGCTCACAAGAAAGCGAGTTGAAGAAAGGAGCTCAGGGGCACTGTAATTCACAAACCTGCAGAGTTATAAATGACAGCTATCGTCCAAAAATATATTGAAGTAAGGCTGCCAAGAGGACTTGAAAGCGGGGCAGAATTGCAGGAAACCGATTTCAGGAGGTAGACGGGAATTGCATGTAAAGCATAGGAAAAGAGGCAGAACGTCCACAATGATGCACTTGGCCAAAAAGGGCGTATGCGTTTTTTCCTGAATATATTCAGGAAAAAACGCATACGCCCTTTTTGGCCAACCAAGCAAGCTTGCAAAGGAAATCTGCACTACAATGAAGTCTCACTGCCCCCCGGTCAAAAGGGCCATCTGAAAAAAGTGTAAAATCCAGAAAGGCAAGACAGGACATGGAGAATTGGGAGCCTTGTTATGCTGATGGGCGGGATGTAAATTGCCAACAGCCACTCTGGAGAAGTGTATGGTGTTTCCTGAAACATCTAAAAAACAAAGCAACAGAGCCTAGGGCACTTCCACTTATGGTCCTATAGCTTACGGAAATTAAAATCAAAAAGACACAGCCACCCCAAAGTTTGGGATGGCTCTGTTTACAAGAACCTCGTTTACGGTACAAGTTCAATATCACAGAAAGCGAAAAATGGATAAAGAAGTTGTGGTACTTACGTACAATGCAATATCACTCAGCAATGAAATCTATGTCATCAGGCCCGTAGCAGCATAATGAGTGGATTAAGGTACGATGATTGTAAGTGAAATAAGTCACACAGAAAAAGAAACATCATAAGATATCACTACTACACGGAATGTAAACTTGGCTACACAGGAACTGAATTTCAAAACAGAACAGGGTCTCAAATGTAGAAAACCAACTTACGCTAGCTTAAGGGGAAAGGTGAGTTGGGGTGCTGCATGAAACCAGAGATTGAAATTAGCACAGATACCGTGCCATAAGCCAAATATGTAATAGACAAGAGCTACTCCTTGCTCAACGAAGTGGACTCAACACCCCTTATTAAACGCCTAAGAATATACCTGACTAGAAATAATCTTAAAACCTACGGATTTATATGTCTCCGAAAGACAATCAAGCGTGTGTACAGCGGCATAAACGCAGCAGTGATAGGATTGGTGAGGTTCGGTGAGCAAATGCAGACCCTTTGAAGTCGTATTGCATGGTACCCATTCCATGGGTCTCAACTCTCCAGGTTTAAGGGATTCTTCCTTCAGCTAAAACATGCATGTGGAACCCAGAGTATGATCCACCGTTTGATCGGGAAACGTGTTCAAATGTGTCTCAGTTTTCGTCCCCTGGTACTCGGGTGCAACATTCAAGACGCTTTACTAACACTCTCCCCACTTGGAGAGTCAGTGCCTTTAAACTCCTGTTTGGCCCAGTTTGCAATTTCTGCGGAAAATGTACAGGAATAGGGAGAACCAATGAGAGACTAGCTGGGGGTGTCTGGACGGGCAAATTTAACTCTCATTTCCCACCAGGAAGAGGAATTAACCAAAGGCTCAGTGTGCCGTGCCGGAACCACACTAGGGCCTGAAGCAATCCTGCGGTGTTGCGGCCAGCTCACAAGAAAGCGAGTTGAAGAAAGGAGCTCAGGGGCACTGTAATTCACAAACCTGCAGAGTTATAAATGACAGCTATCGTCCAAAAATATATTGAAGTAAGGCTGCCAAGAGGACTTGAAAGCGGGGCAGAATTGCAGGAAACCGATTTCAGGAGGTAGACGGGAATTGCATGTAAAGCATAGGAAAAGAGGCAGAACGTCCACAATGATGCACTTGGCCAAAAAGGGCGTATGCGTTTTTTCCTCAGGAAAAAACGCATACGCCCTTTTTGGCCAACCAAGCAAGCTTGCAAAGGAAATCTGCACTACAATGAAGTCTCACTGCCCCCTGGTCAAAAGGGCCATCTGAAAAAAGTGTAAAATCCAGAAAGGCAGGACAGGCCATGGAGAACTGGGAGCTTTGTTATGCTGATGGGCGGGATGTAAACTGCCAACAGCCACTCTGGGGAAGTGTATGCTGTTTCCTGAAACATCTAAAAAACAAAGCAACAGAGCCTAGGGCACTTCCACTTATGGTCCTATAGCTTAGGGAAATTAAAATCAAAAAGACACAGCCACCCCAAAGTTTGGGACGGCTCTGTTTACAAGAACCTCGTTTACGGTACAAGTTCAATATCACAGAAAGCGAAAAATGGATAAAGAAGTTGTGGTACTTACGTACAATGCAATATCACTCAGCAATGAAATCTATGTCATCAGGCCCGTCGCAGCATAATGAGTGGATGCAGGTACGATGATTCTAAGTGAAATAAGTCACACAGAAAAAGAAACATCATAAGATATCACTACTACACGGAATGTAAACTTGGCTACACAGGAACTGAATTACAAAACAGAACAGGGTCTCAAATGTAGAAAACCAACTTATGCTTGCTTAAGGGGAAAGGTGAGTTGGGGTGCTGCATGAAACCAGAGATTGAAATTAGCACAGATACCGTGCCATAAGCCAAATATGTAATAGACAAGAGCTACTCCTTGCTCAACGAAGTGGACTCAACACCCCATATTAAACGCTTAAGAATATACCTGACTAGAAATAATCTTAAAAACTACGAATTTATATGTCTCCGAAAGACAATCAAGCGTGTGTACAGCAGCATAAACGCAGCAGTGATAGGATTGGTGAGGTTCGGTGAGCAAATGCAGACCCTTTGAAGTCATATTGCATGGTACCCATTCCATGGGTCTCAACTCTCCAGGTTTAAGGGATTCTTCCTTCAGCTAAAACATGCATGTGGAACCCAGAGTATGATCCACCGTGTGATCGGGAAACGTGTTCAAATGTGTCTCAGTTTTCGTCCCCTGGTACTCGGGTGCAACACTCCAGACGCTTTACTAACACTCTCCCCACTTGGAGAGTCAGTGCCTTTAACCTCCTGTTTGGCCCAGTTTGCAATTTCTGCGGAAAATGTACAGGAATAGGGAGAACCAATGAGAAACTAGCTGGAGGTGTCTGGACGGGCAAATTTAACTCTCATTTCCCACCAGGAAGAGGAATTAACCAAAGGCTCAGCGTGCCGTGCCGGAACCACACTAGGGCCTGAAGCAATCCTGCGGTGTTGCGGCCAGCTCACAAGAAAGCGAGTTGAAGAAAGGAGCTCAGGGGCACTGTAATTCACAAACCTGCAGAGTTATAAATGACAGCTATCGTCCAAAAATATATTGAAGTAAGGCTGCCAAGAGGACTTGAAAGCGGGGCAGAATTGTAGGAAATCGATTTCAGGAGGTACACTGGAATTGCATGTAAAGCATAGAAAAGAGGCAGAACGTCCACAATGATGCACTTGGCCAAAAAGGGCGCATGCGTTTTTTCCTGAATATATTCAGGAAAAAACGCATACGCCCTTTTTGGCCAACCAAGCAAGCTTGTAAAGGATATCTGAACTACAATGAAGTCTCACTGCCCCCCGGTCAAAAGGGCCATCTGAAAAAAGTGTAAAATCCAGAAAGGCAGGACAGGCCATGGAGAACTGGGAGCCTTGTTATGCTGATGGGCGGGATGTAAATTGCCAACAGCCACTCTGAAGAAGTGCATGGTGTTTCCTGAAACATCTAAAAAACAAAGCAACAGAGCCTAGGGCACTTCCACTTATGGTCCTATAGCTTAGGGAAATTAAAATCAAAAAGACACGGTCACCCCAAAGTTTGGGACGGCTCTGTTTACAAGAACCTCGTTTACGGTACAAGTTCAATATCACAGAAAGCGAAAAAAGGATAAAGAAGTTGTGGTACTTACGTATAATGCAATATCACTCAGCAATGAAATCTATGTCATCAGGCCCGTAGCAGCATAATGAGTGGATGCAGGTATGATGAGTCTAAGTGAAATAAGTCACACAGAAAAAGAAACATCATAAGATATCACTACTACACGGAATGTAAACTTGACTACACAGGAACTGAATTACAAAACAGAACAGGGTCTCAAATGTAGAAAACCAACTTATGCTTGCTTAAGGGGAAAGGTGAGTTGGGGTGCTGCATGAAACCAGAGATTGAAATTAGCACAGATACCATTCCATAAGCCAAATATGTAATAGACAAGAGCTACTCCTTGGTAAACGAAGTGTACTCAACACCCCATATTAAACGCCTAAGAATACACCTGACTAGTAAGAATCTTAAAACCTGTGGATTTATATGTCTCTGAAAGAGAATCAAGCGTGTGTACGGCGGCATAAACGCAGCAGTGATAGGATTGGTGAGGTTCGGTGAGCAAATGCAGACCCTTTGAAGTCATATTGCATGGTACCCATTCCATGGGTCTCAACTCTCCAGGTTTAAGGGATTCTTCCTTCAGCTAAAACATGCATGTGGAACACAGAGTATGATCCACCGTGTGATCGGGAAACGTGTTCAAATGTGTCTCAGTTTTCGTCCCCTGGTACTTGGGTGCAAACTCCAGACGCTTTACTAACACTCTCCCCACTTGGAGAGTCAGTGCCTTTAACCTCCTGTTTGGCCCAGTTTGCAATTTCTGCGGAAAATGTACAGGAATAGGGAGAACCAATGAGAGACTAGCTGGGGGTGTCTGGACGGGCAAATTTAACTCTCATTTCCCACCAGGAAGAGGAATTAACCAAAGGCTCAGCGTGCCGTGCCGGAACAACACTAGGGCCTGAAGCAATCCTGTGGTGTTGCGGCCAGCTCACAAGAAAGCGAGTTGAAGAAAGGAGCTCAGGGGCACTGTAATTCACAAACCTGCAGAGTTATGAATGACAGCTATCGTCCAAAAATATATTGAAGTAAGGCTGCCAAGAGGACTTGAAAGCGGGGCAGAATTGCAGGAAACCGATTTCAGGAGGTACACGGGAATTGCATGTAAAGCATAGGAAAAGAGGCAGAACGTCCACAATGATGCACTTGGCCAAAAAGGGCGTATGCGTTTTTTCCAGGAAAAAACGCATACGCCCTTTTTGGCCAACCTAGCAAGCTTGCAAAGGAAATCTGCACTACAATGAAGTCTCACTGTCCGCCGGTCAAAAGGGCCATCTGAAAAATGTGTAAAATCCAGAAAGGCAGGACAGGCCATGGAGAACTGGGAGCCTTGTTATGCTGATGGGCGGGATGTAAATTGCCAACAGCCACTCTGGAGAAGTGTATGGTGTTTCCTGAAACATCTAAAAAACAAAGCAACAGAGCCTAGGGCACTTCCACTTATGGTCCTATAGCTTAGGGAAATTAAAATCAAAAAGACACAGCCACCCCAAAGTTTGGGACGGCTCTGTTTACAAGAACCTCGTTTACGGTACAAGTTCAATATCACAGAAAGCGAAAAATGGATAAAGAAGTTGTGGTACTTACGTACAATGCAATATCACTCAGCAATGAAATCTATGTCATCAGGCCCGTCGCAGCATAATGAGTGGATTCAGGTACGATGATTCTAAGTGAAATAAGTCACACAGAAAAAGAAACATCATAAGATATCACTACTACACGGAATGTAAACTTGGCTACACAGGAACTGAATTACAAAACAGAACAGGGTCTCAAATGTAGAAAACCAACTTATGCTTGCTTAAGGGGAAAGGTGAGTTGGGGTGCTGCATGAAACCAGAGATTGAAATTAGCACAGATACCGTGCCATAAGCCAAATATGTAATAGACAAGAGCTACTCCTTGCTCAACGAAGTGGACTCAACACCCCATATTAAACGCTTAAGAATATACCTGACTAGAAATAATCTTAAAAACTACGAATTTATATGTCTCCGAAAGACAATCAAGCGTGTGTACAGCGGCATAAACGCAGCAGTGATAGGATTGGTGAGGTTCGGTGAGCAAATGCAGACCCTTTGAAGTCATATTGCATGGTACCCATTCCATGGGTCTCAACTCTCCAGGTTTAAGGGATTCTTCCTTCAGCTAAAACATGCATGTGGAACCCAGAGTATGATCCACCGTGTGATCGGGAAACGTGTTCAAATGTGTCTCAGTTTTCGTCCCCTGGTACTCGGGTGCAACACTCCAGACGCTTTACTAACACTCTCCCCACTTGGAGAGTCAGTGCCTTTAACCTCCTGTTTGGCCCAGTTTGCAATTTCTGCGGAAAATGTACAGGAATAGGGAGAACCAATGAGAAACTAGCTGGAGGTGTCTGGACGGGCAAATTTAACTCTCATTTCCCACCAGGAAGAGGAATTAACCAAAGGCTCAGCGTGCCGTGCCGGAACCACACTAGGGCCTGAAGCAATCCTGCGGTGTTGCGGCCAGCTCACAAGAAAGCGAGTTGAAGAAAGGAGCTCAGGGGCACTGTAATTCACAAACCTGCAGAGTTATAAATGACAGCTATCGTCCAAAAATATATTGAAGTAAGGCTGCCAAGAGGACTTGAAAGCGGGGCAGAATTGTAGGAAATCGATTTCAGGAGGTACACTGGAATTGCATGTAAAGCATAGAAAAGAGGCAGAACGTCCACAATGATGCACTTGGCCAAAAAGGGCGCATGCGTTTTTTCCTGAATATATTCAGGAAAAAACGCATACGCCCTTTTTGGCCAACCAAGCAAGCTTGCAAAGGATATCTGAACTACAATGAAGTCTCACTGCCCCCCGGTCAAAAGGGCCATCTGAAAAAAGTGTAAAATCCAGAAAGGCAGGACAGGCCATGGAGAACTGGGAGCCTTGTTATGCTGATGGGCGGGATGTAAATTGCCAACAGCCACTCTGAAGAAGTGTATGGTGTTTCCTGAAACATCTAAAAAACAAAGCAACAGAGCCTAGGGCACTTCCACTTATGGTCCTATAGCTTAGGGAAATTAAAATCAAAAAGACACGGTCACCCCAAAGTTTGGGACGGCTCTGTTTACAAGAACCTCGTTTACGGTACAAGTTCAATATCACAGAAAGCGAAAAAAGGATAAAGAAGTTGTGGTACTTACGTATAATGCAATATCACTCAGCAATGAAATCTATGTCATCAGGCCCGTAGCAGCATAATGAGTGGATGCAGGTATGATGAGTCTAAGTGAAATAAGTCACACAGAAAAAGAAACATCATAAGATATCACTACTACACGGAATGTAAACTTGACTACACAGGAACTGAATTACAAAACAGAACAGGGTCTCAAATGTAGAAAACCAACTTATGCTTGCTTAAGGGGAAAGGTGAGTTGGGGTGCTGCATGAAACCAGAGATTGAAATTAGCACAGATACCATTCCATAAGCCAAATATGTAATAGACAAGAGCTACTCCTTGGTAAACGAAGTGTACTCAACACCCCATATTAAACGCCTAAGAATACACCTGACTAGTAAGAATCTTAAAACCTGTGGATTTATATGTCTCTGAAAGAGAATCAAGCGTGTGTACGGCGGCATAAACGCAGCAGTGATAGGATTGGTGAGGTTCGGTGAGCAAATGCAGACCCTTTGAAGTCATATTGCATGGTACCCATTCCATGGGTCTCAACTCTCCAGGTTTAAGGGATTCTTCCTTCAGCTAAAACATGCATGTGGAACACAGAGTATGATCCACCGTGTGATCGGGAAACGTGTTCAAATGTGTCTCAGTTTTCGTCCCCTGGTACTTGGGTGCAAACTCCAGACGCTTTACTAACACTCTCCCCACTTGGAGAGTCAGTGCCTTTAAACTCCTGTTTGGCCCAGTTTGCAATTTCTGCGGAAAATGTACAGGAATAGGGAGAACCAATGAGAGACTAGCTGGAGGTGTCTGGACGGGCAAATTTAACTCTCATTTCCCACCAGGAAGAGGAATTAACCAAAGGTTCAGCGTGCCATGCCGGAACCACACTAGGGCCTGAAGCAATCCTGCGGTGTTGCGGCCAGCTCACAAGAAAGCGAGTTGAAGAAAGGAGCTCAGGGGCACTGTAATTCACAAACCTGCAGAGTTATAAATGACAGCTATCGTCCAAAAATATATTGAAGTAAGGCTGCCAAGAGGACTTGAAAGCGGGGCAGAATTGCAGGAAACCGATTTCAGGAGGTAGACGGGAATTGCATGTAAAGCATAGGAAAAGAGGCAGAACGTCCACAATGATGCACTTGGCCAAAAAGGGCGTATGCGTTTTTTCCTGAATATATTCAGGAAAAAACGCATACGCCCTTTTTGGCCAACCAAGCAAGCTTGCAAAGGAAATCTGCACTACAATGAAGTCTCACTGCCCCCCGGTCAAAAGGGCCATCTGAAAAAAGTGTAAAATCCAGAAAGGCAAGACAGGACATGGAGAATTGGGAGCCTTGTTATGCTGATGGGCGGGATGTAAATTGCCAACAGCCACTCTGGAGAAGTGTATGGTGTTTCCTGAAACATCTAAAAAACAAAGCAACAGAGCCTAGGGCACTTCCACTTATGGTCCTATAGCTTACGGAAATTAAAATCAAAAAGACACAGCCACCCCAAAGTTTGGGATGGCTCTGTTTACAAGAACCTCGTTTACGGTACAAGTTCAATATCACAGAAAGCGAAAAATGGATAAAGAAGTTGTGGTACTTACGTACAATGCAATATCACTCAGCAATGAAATCTATGTCATCAGGCCCGTAGCAGCATAATGAGTGGATTAAGGTACGATGATTGTAAGTGAAATAAGTCACACAGAAAAAGAAACATCATAAGATATCACCAATACACGGAATGTAAACTTGGCTACACAGGAACTGAATTTCAAAACAGAACAGGGTCTCAAATGTAGAAAACCAACTTACGCTAGCTTAAGGGGAAAGGTGAGTTGGGGTGCTGCATGAAACCAGAGATTGAAATTAGCACAGATACCGTGCCATAAGCCAAATATGTAATAGACAAGAGCTACTCCTTGCTCAACGAAGTGGACTCAACACCCCTTATTAAACGCCTAAGAATATACCTGACTAGAAATAATCTTAAAACCTACGGATTTATATGTCTCCGAAAGACAATCAAGCGTGTGTACAGCGGCATAAACGCAGCAGTGATAGGATTGGTGAGGTTCGGTGAGCAAATGCAGACCCTTTGAAGTCGTATTGCATGGTACCCATTCCATGGGTCTCAACTCTCCAGGTTTAAGGGATTCTTCCTTCAGCTAAAACATGCATGTGGAACCCAGAGTATGATCCACCGTTTGATCGGGAAACGTGTTCAAATGTGTCTCAGTTTTCGTCCCCTGGTACTCGGGTGCAACATTCAAGACGCTTTACTAACACTCTCCCCACTTGGAGAGTCAGTGCCTTTAAACTGCTGTTTGGCCCAGTTTGCAATTTCTGCGGAAAATGTACAGGAATAGGGAGAACCAATGAGAGACTAGCTGGGGGTGTCTGGACGGGCAAATTTAACTCTCATTTCCCACCAGGAAGAGGAATTAACCAAAGGCTCAGTGTGCCGTGCCGGAACCACACTAGGGCCTGAAGCAATCCTGCGGTGTTGCGGCCAGCTCACAAGAAAGCGAGTTGAAGAAAGGAGCTCAGGGGCACTGTAATTCACAAACCTGCAGAGTTATAAATGACAGCTATCGTCCAAAAATATATTGAAGTAAGGCTGCCAAGAGGACTTGAAAGCGGGGCAGAATTGCAGGAAACCGATTTCAGGAGGTAGACGGGAATTGCATGTAAAGCATAGGAAAAGAGGCAGAACGTCCACAATGATGCACTTGGCCAAAAAGGGCGTATGCGTTTTTTCCTGAATATATTCAGGAAAAAACGCATACGCCCTTTTTGGCCAACCAAGCAAGCTTGCAAAGGAAATCTGCACTACAATGAAGTCTCACTGCCCCCTGGTCAAAAGGGCCATCTGAAAAAAGTGTAAAATCCAGAAAGGCAGGACAGGCCATGGAGAACTGGGAGCTTTGTTATGCTGATGGGCGGGATGTAAACTGCCAACAGCCACTCTGGGGACGTGTATGCTGTTTCCTGAAACATCTAAAAAACAAAGCAACAGAGCCTAGGGCACTTCCACTTATGGTCCTATAGCTTAGGGAAATTAAAATCAAAAAGACACAGCCACCCCAAAGTTTGGGACGGCTCTGTTTACAAGAACCTCGTTTACGGTACAAGTTCAATATCACAGAAAGCGAAAAATGGATAAAGAAGTTGTGGTACTTACGTACAATGCAATATCACTCAGCAATGAAATCTATGTCATCAGGCCCGTCGCAGCATAATGAGTGGATGCAGGTACGATGATTCTAAGTGAAATAAGTCACACAGAAAAAGAAACATCATAAGATATCACTACTACACGGAATGTAAACTTGGCTACACAGGAACTGAATTACAAAACAGAACAGGGTCTCAAATGTAGAAAACCAACTTATGCTTGCTTAAGGGGAAAGGTGAGTTGGGGTGCTGCATGAAACCAGAGATTGAAATTAGCACAGATACCGTGCCATAAGCCAAATATGTAATAGACAAGAGCTACTCCTTGCTCAACGAAGTGGACTCAACACCCCATATTAAACGCTTAAGAATATACCTGACTAGAAATAATCTTAAAAACTACGAATTTATATGTCTCCGAAAGACAATCAAGCGTGTGTACACCGGCATAAACGCAGCAGTGATAGGATTGGTGAGGTTCGGTGAGCAAATGCAGACCCTTTGAAGTCATATTGCATGGTACCCATTCCATGGGTCTCAACTCTCCAGGTTTAAGGGATTCTTCCTTCAGCTAAAACATGCATGTGGAACCCAGAGTATGATCCACCGTGTGATCGGGAAACGTGTTCAAATGTGTCTCAGTTTTCGTCCCCTGGTACTCGGGTGCAACACTCCAGACGCTTTACTAACACTCTCCCCACTTGGAGAGTCAGTGCCTTTAACCTCCTGTTTGGCCCAGTTTGCAATTTCTGCGGAAAATGTACAGGAATAGGGAGAACCAATGAGAAACTAGCTGGAGGTGTCTGGACGGGCAAATTTAACTCTCATTTCCCACCAGGAAGAGGAATTAACCAAAGGCTCAGCGTGCCGTGCCGGAACCACACTAGGGCCTGAAGCAATCCTGCGGTGTTGCGGCCAGCTCACAAGAAAGCGAGTTGAAGAAAGGAGCTCAGGGGCACTGTAATTCACAAACCTGCAGAGTTATAAATGACAGCTATCGTCCAAAAATATATTGAAGTAAGGCTGCCAAGAGGACTTGAAAGCGGGGCAGAATTGTAGGAAATCGATTTCAGGAGGTACACTGGAATTGCATGTAAAGCATAGAAAAGAGGCAGAACGTCCACAATGATGCACTTGGCCAAAAAGGGCGTATGCGTTTTTTCCTGAATATATTCAGGAAAAAACGCATACGCCCTTTTTGGCCAACCAAGCAAGCTTGCAAAGGATATCTGAACTACAATGAAGTCTCACTGCCCCCCGGTCAAAAGGGCCATCTGAAAAAAGTGTAAAATCCAGAAAGGCAGGACAGGCCATGGAGAACTGGGAGCCTTGTTATGCTGATGGGCGGGATGTAAATTGCCAACAGCCACTCTGAAGAAGTGTATGGTGTTTCCTGAAACATCTAAAAAACAAAGCAACAGAGCCTAGGGCACTTCCACTTATGGTCCTATAGCTTAGGGAAATTAAAATCAAAAAGACACGGTCACCCCAAAGTTTGGGACGGCTCTGTTTACAAGAACCTCGTTTACGGTACAAGTTCAATATCACAGAAAGCGAAAAATGGATAAAGAAGTTGTGGTACTTACGTATAATGCAATATCACTCAGCAATGAAATCTATGTCATCAGGCCCGTAGCAGCATAATGAGTGGATGCAGGTATGATGAGTCTAAGTGAAATAAGTCACACAGAAAAAGAAACATCATAAGATATCACTACTACACGGAATGTAAACTTGACTACACAGGAACTGAATTACAAAACAGAACAGGGTCTCAAATGTAGAAAACCAACTTATGCTTGCTTAAGGGGAAAGGTGAGTTGGGGTGCTGCATGAAACCAGAGATTGAAATTAGCACAGATACCATTCCATAAGCCAAATATGTAATAGACAAGAGCTACTCCTTGGTAAACGAAGTGTACTCAACACCCCATATTAAACGCCTAAGAATACACCTGACTAGTAAGAATCTTAAAACCTGTGGATTTATATGTCTCTGAAAGAGAATCAAGCGTGTGTACGGCGGCATAAACGCAGCAGTGATAGGATTGGTGAGGTTCGGTGAGCAAATGCAGACCCTTTGAAGTCATATTGCATGGTACCCATTCCATGGGTCTCAACTCTCCAGGTTTAAGGGATTCTTCCTTCAGCTAAAACATGCATGTGGAACACAGAGTATGATCCAACGTGTGATCGGGAAACGTGTTCAAATGTGTCTCAGTTTTCGTCCCCTGGTACTTGGGTGCAAACTCCAGACGCTTTACTAACACTCTCCCCACTTGGAGAATCAGTGCCTTTAACCTCCTGTTTGGCCCAGTTTGCAATTTCTGCGGAAAATGTACAGGAATAGGGAGAACCAATGAGAGACTAGCTGGGGGTGTCTGGACGGGCAAATTTAACTCTCATTTCCCACCAGGAAGAGGAATTAACCAAAGGCTCAGCGTGCCGTGCCGGAACAACACTAGGGCCTGAAGCAATCCTGTGGTGTTGCGGCCAGCTCACAAGAAAGCGAGTTGAAGAAAGGAGCTCAGGGGCACTGTAATTCACAAACCTGCAGAGTTATAAATGACAGCTATCGTCCAAAAATATATTGAAGTAAGGCTGCCAAGAGGACTTGAAAGCGGGGCAGAATTGCAGGAAACCGATTTCAGGAGGTAGACGGGAATTGCATGTAAAGCATAGGAAAAGAGGCAGAACGTCCACAATGATGCACTTGGCCAAAAAGGGCGTATGCGTTTTTTCCAGGAAAAAACGCATACGCCCTTTTTGGCCAACCAAGCAAGCTTGCAAAGGAAATCTGCACTACAATGAAGTCTCACTGTCCCCCGGTCAAAAGGGCCATCTGAAAAAAGTGTAAAATCCAGAAAGGCAGGACAGGCCATGGAGAACTGGGAGCCTTGTTATGCTGATGGGCGGGATGTAAATTGCCAACAGCCACTCTGGAGAAGTGTATGCTGTTTCCTGAAACATCTAAAAAACTAAGCAACAGAGCCTAGGGCACTTCCACTTATGGTCCTATAGCCTAGGGAAATTAAAATCAAAAAGACACAGCCACCCCAAAGTTTGGGACGGCTCTGTTTACAAGAACCTCGTTTACGGTACAAGTTTAATATCACAGAAAGCGAAAAATGGATAAAGAAGTTGTGGTACTTACGTACAATGCAATATCACTCAGCAATGAAATCTATGTCATCAGGCCCGTAGCAGCATAATGAGTGGATTCAGGTATGATGATTCTAAGTGAAATAAGTCACACAGAAAAAGAAACATCATAAGATATCACTACTACACGGAATGTAAACTTGGCTACACAGGAACTGAATTACAAAACAGAACAGGGTCTCAAATGTAGAAAACCAACTTATGCTTGCTTAAGGGGAAAGGTGAGTTGGGGTGCTGCATGAAACCAGAGATTGAAATTAGCACAGATACCGTGCCATAAGCCAAATATGTAATAGACAAGAGCTACTCCTTGCTAAACGAAGTGTACTCAACACCACATATTAAACGCCTAAGAATACACCTGACTAGTAAGAATCTTAAAACCTGTGGATTTATATGTCTCTGAAAGAGAATCAAGCGTGTGTACGGCGGCATAAACGCAGCAGTGATAGGATTGGTGAGGTTCGGTGAGCAAATGCAGACCCTTTGAAGTCATATTGCATGGTACCCATTCCATGGGTCTCAACTCTCCAGGTTTAAGGGATTCTTCCTTCAGCTAAAACATGCATGTGGAACACAGAGTATGATCCAACGTGTGATCGGGAAACGTGTTCAAATGTGTCTCAGTTTTCGTCCCCTGGTACTTGGGTGCAAACTCCAGACGCTTTACTAACACTCTCCCCACTTGGAGAATCAGTGCCTTTAACCTCCTGTTTGGCCCAGTTTGCAATTTCTGCGGAAAATGTACAGGAATAGGGAGAACCAATGAGAGACTAGCTGGGGGTGTCTGGACGGGCAAATTTAACTCTCATTTCCCACCAGGAAGAGGAATTAACCAAAGGCTCAGCGTGCCGTGCCGGAACAACACTAGGGCCTGAAGCAATCCTGTGGTGTTGCGGCCAGCTCACAAGAAAGCGAGTTGAAGAAAGGAGCTCAGGGGCACTGTAATTCACAAACCTGCAGAGTTATAAATGACAGCTATCGTCCAAAAATATATTGAAGTAAGGCTGCCAAGAGGACTTGAAAGCGGGGCAGAATTGCAGGAAACCGATTTCAGGAGGTAGACGGGAATTGCATGTAAAGCATAGGAAAAGAGGCAGAACGTCCACAATGATGCACTTGGCCAAAAAGGGCGTATGCGTTTTTTCCAGGAAAAAACGCATACGCCCTTTTTGGCCAACCAAGCAAGCTTGCAAAGGAAATCTGCACTACAATGAAGTCTCACTGTCCCCCGGTCAAAAGGGCCATCTGAAAAATGTGTAAAATCCAGAAAGGCAGGACAGGCCATGGAGAACTGGGAGCCTTGTTATGCTGATGGGCGGGATGTAAATTGCCAACAGCCACTCTGGAGAAGTGTATGCTGTTTCCTGAAACATCTAAAAAACTAAGCAACAGAGCCTAGGGCACTTCCACTTATGGTCCTATAGCTTAGGGAAATTAAAATCAAAAAGACACAGCCACCCCAAAGTTTGGGACGGCTCTGTTTACAAGAACCTCGTTTACGGTACAAGTTTAATATCACAGAAAGCGAAAAATGGATAAAGAAGTTGTGGTACTTACGTACAATGCAATATCACTCAGCAATGAAATCTATGTCATCAGGCCCGTAGCAGCATAATGAGTGGATTCAGGTATGATGATTCTAAGTGAAATAAGTCACACAGAAAAAGAAACATCATAAGATATCACTACTACACGGAATGTAAACTTGGCTACACAGGAACTGAATTACAAAACAGAACAGGGTCTCAAATGTAGAAAACCAACTTATGCTTGCTTAAGGGGAAAGGTGAGTTGGGGTGCTGCATGAAACCAGAGATTGAAATTAGCACAGATACCGTGCCATAAGCCAAATATGTAATAGACAAGAGCTACTCCTTGCTAAACGAAGTGTACTCAACACCACATATTAAACGCCTAAGAATACACCTGACTAGTAAGAATCTTAAAACCTGTGGATTTATATGTCTCCGAAAGAGAATCAAGCGTGTGTACGGCGGCATAAACGCAGCAGTGATAGGATTGGTGAGGTTCGGTGAGCAAATGCAGACCCTTTGAAGTCATATTGCATGGTACCCATTCCATGGGTCTCAACTCTCCAGGTTTAAGGGATTCTTCCTTCAGCTAAAACATGCATGTGGAACCCAGAGTATGATCCACCGTGTGATCGGGAAACGTGTTCAAATGTGTCTCAGTTTTCGTCCCCTGGTACTCGGGTGCAAACTCCAGACGCTTTACTAACACTCTCCCCACTTGGAGAGTCAGTGCCTTTAACCTCCTGTTTGGCCCAGTTTGCAATTTCTGCGGAAAATGTACAGGAATAGGGAGAAACAATGAGAGACTAGCTGGAGGTGCCTGGACGGGCAAATTTAACTCTCATTTCCCACCAGGAAGAGGAATTAACCAAAGGCTCAGCGTGCCATGCCGGAACCACACTAGGGCCTGAAGCAATCCTGCGGTGTTGTGTCCAGCTCACAAGAAAGCGAGTTGAAGAAAGGAGCTCAAGGGCACTGTAATTCACATACCTGCAGAGTTATAAATGACAGCTATCGTCCAAAAATATATTGAAGTAAGGCTGCCAAGAGGACTTGAAAGCGGGGCAGAATTGCAGGAAACCGATTTCAGGAGGTAGACGGGAATTGCATGTAAAGCATAGGAAAAGAGGCAGAACGTCCACAATGATGCACTTGGCCAAAAAGTGCGTATGCGTTTTTTCCTGAATATATTCAGGAAAAAACGCATACGCCCTTTTTAGCCAACCAAGCAAGCTTGCAAAGGAAATCTGCACTACAATGAAGTCTCACTGCCCCCCGGTCAAAAGGGCCATCTGAAAAAAGTGTAAAATCCAGAAAGGCAGGACAGGCCATGGAGAACTGGGAGCTTTGTTATGCTGATGGGCGGGATGTAAATTGCCAACAGCCACTCTGGAGAAGTGTATGGTGTTTCCTGAAACATCTAAAAAACAAAGCAACAGAGCCTAGGGCACTTCCACTTATGGTCCTATAGCTTAGGGAAATTAAAATCAAAAAGACACAGCCACCCCAAAGTTTGGGACGGCTCTGTTTACAAGAACCTCGTTTACGGTACAAGTTCAATATCACAGAAAGCGAAAAATGGATAAAGAAGTTGTGGTACTTACGTACAATGCAATATCACTCAGCAATGAAATCTATGTCATCAGGCCCGTAGCAGCATAATGAGTGGATTAAGGTACGATGATTCTAAGTGAAATAAGTCACACAGAAAAAGAAACATCATAAGATATCACTACTACACGGAATGTAAACTTGGCTACACAGGAACTGAATTACAAAACAGAACAGGGTCTCAAATGTAGAAAACCAACTTATGCTTGCTTAAGGGGAAAGGTGAGTTGGGGTGCTGCATGAAACCAGAGATTGAAATTAGCACAGATACCGTGCCATAAGCCAAATATGTAATAGACAAGAGCTACTCCTTGCTAAACGAAGTGTACTCAACACCCCATATTAAACGCCTAAGAATACACCTGACTAGTAAGAATCTTAAAACCTGTGGATTTATATGTCTCCGAAAGAGAATCAAGCGTGTGTACGGCGGCATAAACGCAGCAGTGATAGGATTGGTGAGGTTCGGTGAGCAAATGCAGACCCTTTGAAGTCATATTGCATGGTACCCATTCCATGGGTCTCAACTCTCCAGGTTTAAGGGATTCTTCCTTCAGCTAAAACATGCACGTGGAACCCAGAGTATGATCCACCGTGTGATCAGGAAACGTGTTCAAATGTGTCTCAGTTTTCGTCCCCTGGTACTCGGGTGCAACATTCAAGACGCTTTACTAACACTCTCCCCATTTGGAGAGTCAGTGCCTTTAAACTCCTGTTTGGCCCAGTTTGCAATTTCTGTGGAAAATGTACAGGAATAGGGAGAACCAATGAGAGACTAGCTGGAGGTGTCTGGACGGGCAAATTTAACTCTCATTTCCCACCAGGAAGAGGAATTAACCAAAGGTTCAGCGTGCCGTGCCGGAACCACACTAGGGCCTGAAGCAATCCTGCGGTGTTGCGGCCAGCTCACAAGAAAGCGAGTTGAAGAAAGGAGCTCAGGGGCACTGTAATTCACAAACCTGCAGAGTTATAAATGACAGCTATCGTCCAAAAATATATTGAAGTAAGGCTGCCAAGAGGACTTGAAAGCGGGGCAGAATTGCAGGAAACCGATTTCAGGAGGTAGACGGGAATTGCATGTAAAGCATAGGAAAAGAGGCAGAACGTCCACAATGATGCACTTGGCCAAAAAGGGCGTATGCGTTTTTTCCTGAATATATTCAGGAAAAAACGCATACGCACTTTTTGGCCAACCAAGTAAGCTTGCAAAGGAAATCTGCACTACAATGAAGTCTCACTGCCCCCCGGTCAAAAGGGCCATCTGAAAAAACTGTAAAATCCAGAAAGGCAAGACAGGACATGGAGCATTGGGAGCCTTGTTATGCTGATGGGCGGGATGTAAATTGCCAACAGCCACTCTGGAGAAGTGTATGCTGTTTCCTGAAACATCTAAAAAACAAAGCAACAGAGCCTAGGGCACTTCCACTTATGGTCCTATAGCTTAGGGAAATTAAAATCAAAAAGACACAGCCACCCCAAAGTTTGGGATGGCTCTGTTTACAAGAACCTCGTTTACGGTACAAGTTCAATATCACAGAAAGCGAAAAATGGATAAAGAAGTTGTGGTACTTACGTACAATGCAATATCACTCAGCAATGAAATCTATGTCATCAGGCCCGTCGCAGCATAATGAGTGGATTCAGGTACGATGATTCTAAGTGAAATAAGTCACACAGAAAAAGAAACATCATAAGATATCACTACTACACGGAATGTAAACTTGGCTACACAGGAACTGAATTACAAAACAGAACAGGGTCTCAAATGTAGAAAACCAACTTATGCTTGCTTAAGGGGAAAGGTGAGTTGGGGTGCTGCATGAAACCAGAGATTGAAATTAGCACAGATACCGTGCCATAAGCCAAATATGTAATAGACAAGAGCTACTCCTTGCTAAACGAAGTGTACTCAACACCCCATATTAAACGCCTAAGAATACACCTGACTAGTAAGAATCTTAAAACCTGTGGATTTATATGTCTCCGCAAGAGAATCAAGCGTGTGTACGGCGGCATAAACGCAGCAGTGATAGGATTGGTGAGGTTCGGTGAGCAAATGCAGACCCTTTGAAGTCATATTGCATGGTACCCATTCCATGGGTCTCAACTCTCCAGGTTTAAGGGATTCTTCCTTCAGCTAAAACATGCATGTGGAACCCAGAGTATGATCCACCGTGTGATCGGGAAACGTGTTCAAATGTGTCTCAGTTTTCGTCCCCTGGTACTCGGGTGCAACATTCAAGACGCTTTACTAACACTCTCCCCACTTGGAGAGTCAGTGCCTTTAAACTCCTGTTTGGCCCAGTTTGCAATTTCTGCGGAAAATGTACAGGAATAGGGAGAACCAATGAGAGACTAGCTGGAGCTGTCTGGACGGGCAAATTTAACTCTCATTTCCCACCAGGAAGAGGAATTAACCAAAGGCTCAGCGTGCCGTGCCGGAACCACACTAGGGCCTGAAGCAATCCTGCGGTGTTGCGGCCAGCTCACAAGAAAGCGAGTTGAAGAAAGGAGCTCAGGGGCACTGTAATTCACAAACCTGCAGAGTTATAAATGACAGCTATCATCCAAAAATATATTGAAGTAAGGCTGCCAAGAGGACTTGAAAGCGGGGCAGAATTGCAGGAAACCGATTTCAGGAGGTAGACGGGAATTGCATGTAAAGCATAGGAAAAGAGGCAGAACGTCCACAATGATGCACTTGGCCAAAAAGGGCGTATGCGTTTTTTCCTGAATATATTCAGGAAAAAACGCATACGCCCTTTTTGGCCAACCAAGCAAGCTTGCAAAGGAAATCTGCACTACAATGAAGTCTCACTGCCCCCCGGTCAAAAGGGCCATCTGAAAAAAGTGTAAAATCCAGAAAGGCAGGACAGGCCATGGAGAACTGGGAGCCTTGTTATGCTGATGGGCGGGATGTAAATTGCCAACAGCCACTCTGAAGAAGTGTATGGTGTTTCCTGAAACATCTAAAAAACAAAGCAACAGAGCCTAGGGCACTTCCACTTATGGTCCTATAGCTTAGGGAAATTAAAATCAAAAAGACACGGTCACCCCAAAGTTTGGGTCGTCTCTGTTTACAAGAACCTCGTTTACGGTACAAGTTCAATATCACAGAAAGCGAAAAATGGATAAAGAAGTTGTGGTACTTACGTACAATGCAATATCACTCAGCAATGAAATCTATGTCATCAGGCCCGTAGCAGCATAATGAGTGGATGCAGGTATGATGAGTCTAAGTGAAATAAGTCACACAGAAAAAGAAACATCATAAGATATCACTACTACACGGAATGTAAACTTGGCTACACAGGAACTGAATTACAAAACAGAACAGGGTCTCAAATGTAGAAAACCAAAATGCTTGCTTAAGGGGAAAGGTGAGTTGGGGTGCTGCATGAAACCAGAGATTGAAATTAGCACAGATACCGTGCCATAAGCCAAATATGTAATAGACAAGAGCTACTCCTTGCTAAACGAAGTGTACTCAAAACCCCATATTAAACGCCTAAGAATACACCTGACTAGTAAGAATCTTAAAACCTGTGGATTTATATGTCTCCGAAAGAGAATCAAGCGTGTGTACGGCGGCATAAACGCAGCAGTGATAGGATTGGTGAGGTTCGGTGAGCAAATGCAGACCCTATGAAGTCATATTGCATGGTACCCATTCCATGGGTCTCAACTCTCCAGGTTTAAGGGATTCTTCCTTCAGCTAAAACATGCATGTGGAACACAGAGTATGATCCACCATGTGATCAGGAAACGTGTTCAAATGTGTCTCAGTTTTCGTCCCCTGGTACTCGGGTGCAAACTCCAGACGCTTTACTAACACTCTCCCCACTTGGAGAGTCAGTGCCTTTAACCTCCTGTTTGGCCCAGTTTGCAATTTCTGCGGAAAATGTACAGGAATAGGGAGAACCAATGAGAGACTAGCTGGGGGTGTCTGGACGGGCAAATTTAACTCTCATTTCCCACCAGGAAGAGGAATTAACCAAAGGCTCAGCATGCCGTGCCGGAACCACACTAGGGCCTGAAGCAATCCTGCGGTGTTGCGGCCAGCTCACAAGAAAGCGAGTTGAAGAAAGGAGCTCAGGGGCACTGTAATTCACAAACCTGCAGAGTTATAAATGACAGCTATCGTCCAAAAATATATTGAAGTAAGGCTGCCAAGAGGACTTGAAAGTGGGGCAGAATTGCAGGAAACCGATTTCAGGAGGTAGACGGGAATTGCATGTAAAGCATAGGAAAAGAGGCAGAACGTCCACAATGATGCACTTGGCCAAAAAGGGCGTATGCGTTTTTTCCTGAATATATTCAGGAAAAAACGCATACGCCCTTTTTGGCCAACCAAGCAAGCTTGCAAAGGAAATCTGCACTACAATGAAGTCTCACTGCCCCCTGGTCAAAAGGGCCATCTGAAAAAAGTGTAAAATCCAGAAAGGCAAGACAGGACATGGAGAATTGGGAGCCTTGTTATGCTGATGGGCGGGATGTAAATTGCCAACAGCCACTCTGGAGAAGTGTATGGTGTTTCCTGAAACATCTAAAAAACAAAGCAACAGAGCCTAGGGCACTTCCACTTATGGTCCTATAGCTTAGGGAAATTAAAATCAAAAAGACACAGCCACCCCAAAGTTTGGGACGGCTCTGTTTACAAGAACCTCGTTTACGGTACAAGTTCAATATCACAGAAAGCGAAAAATGGATAAAGAAGTTGTGGTACTTACGTACAATGCAATATCACTCAGCAATGAAATCTATGTCATCAGGCCCGTAGCAGCATAATGAGTGGATTCAGGTATGATGATTCTAAGTGAAATAAGTCACACAGAAAAGGAAACACCACAATATATCACTACTACACGGAATGTAAACTTGGCTACACAAGAATTGAATTACAAAACAGAACAGGGTCTCAAATGTAGAAAACCAACTTATGCTTGCTTGAGGGGAAACGTGAGTTGGGGTGCTGCATACAACAAGAGACTGAAATTAGCACAGATACCGTGCCATAAGCCAAATATGTAATAGACAAGAGCTACTCCTTGCTCAACGAAGTGGACTCAACACCCCATATTAAACGCCTAAGAATACACCTGACTAGTAAGAATCTTAAAACCTGTGGATTTATATGTCTCCGAAAGAGAATCAAGCGTGTGTACGGTGGCATAAACGCAGCAGTGATAGGATTGGTGAGGTTCGGTGAGCAAATGCAGACCCTTTGAAGTCATATTGCATGGTACCCATTCCATGGGTCTCAACTCTCCAGGTTTAAGGGATTCTTCCTTCAGCTAAAACATGCATGTGGAACCCAGAGTATGATCCACCGTGTGATTGGGAAACGTGTTCAAATGTGTCTCAGTTTTCGTCCCCTGGTACTCGGGTGCAACATTCAAGACGCTTTACTAACACTCTCCCCACTTGGAGAGTCAGTGCCTTTAAACTCCTGTTTGGCCCAGTTTGCAATTTCTGCGGAAAATGTACAGGAATAGGGAGAACCAATGAGAGACTAGCTGGAGGTGTCTGGACGGGCAAATTTAACTCTCATTTCCCACCAGGAAGAGGAATTAACCAAAGGTTCAGCGTGCCGTGCCAGAACCACACTAGGGCCTGAAGCAATCCTGCGGTGTTGCGGCCAGCTCACAAGAAAGCGAGTTGAAGAAAGGAGCTCAGGGGCACTGTAATTCACAAACCTGCAGAGTTATAAATGACAGCTATCGTCCAAAAATATATTGAAGTAAGGCTGCCAAGAGGACTTGAAAGCGGGGCAGAATTGCAGGAAACCGATTTCAGGAGGTAGACGGGAATTGCATGTAAAGCATAGGAAAAGAGGCAGAACGTCCACAATGATGCACTTGGCCAAAAAGGGCGTATGCGTTTTTTCCTGAATATATTCAGGAAAAAACGCATACGCCCTTTTTGGCCAACCAAGCAAGCTTGCAAAGGAAATCTGCAATACAATGAAGTCTCACTGCCCCCCGGTCAAAAGGGCCATCTGAAAAAAGTGTAAAATCCAGAAAGGCAAGACAGGACATGGAGAATTGGGAGCCTTGTTATGCTGATGGGCGGGATGTAAATTGCCAACAGCCACTCTGGAGAAGTGTATGCTGTTTCCTGAAACATCTAAAAAACAAAGCAACAGAGCCTAGGGCACTTCCACTTATGGTCCTATAGCTTAGGGAAATTAAAATCAAAAAGACACAGCCACCCCAAAGTTTGGGACGGCTCTGTTTACAAGAACCTTGTTTACGGTACAAGTTCAATATCACAGAAAGCGAAAAATGGATAAAGAAGTTGTGGTACTTACGTACAATGCAATATCACTCAGCAATGAAATCTATGTCATCAGGCCCATAGCAGCATAATGAGTGGATTCAGGTACGATGATTCTAAGTGAAATAAGTCACACAGAAAAAGAAACATCATAAGATATCACTACTACACGGAATGTAAACTTGGCTACACAGGAACTGAATTACAAAACAGAACTGGGTCTCAAATGTAGAAAACCAACTTACGCTAGCTTAAGGGGAAAGGTGAGTTGGGGTGCTGCATGAAACCAGAGATTGAAATTAGCACAGATACCGTGCCATAAGCCAAATATGTAATAGACAAGAGCTACTCCTTGCTCAACGAAGTGGACTCAACACCCCATATTAAACGCCTAAGAATATACCAGACTAGAAATAATCTTAAAACCTACGGATTTATATGTCTCCGAAAGACAATCAAGCGTGTGTACAGCGGCATAAACGCAGCAGTGATAGGATTGGTGAGGTTCGGTGAGCAAATGCAGACCCTTTGAAGTCATATTGCATGGTACCCATTCCATGGGTCTCAACTCTCCAGGTTTAAGGGATTCTTCCTTCAGCTAAAACATGCATGTGGAACCCAGAGTATGATCCACCGTGTGATCGGGAAACGTGTTCAAATGTGTCTCAGTTTTCGTCCCCTGGTACTCGGGTGCAAACTCCAGATGCTTTACTAACACTCTCCACACTTGGAGAGTCAGTGCCTTTAACCTCCTGTTTGGCCCAGTTTGCAATTTCTGTGGAAAATGTACAGGAATAGGGAGAACCAATGAGAGAGTAGCTGGGGGTGTCTGGACGGGCAAATTTAACTCTCATTTCCCACCAGGAAGAGGAATTAACCAAAGGCTCAGCGTGCCGTGCCGGAACCACACTAGGGCCTGAAGCAATCCTGCGGTGTTGCGGCCAGCTCACAAGAAAGCGAGTTGAAGAAAGGAGCTCAGGGGCAGTGTAATTCACAAACCTGCAGAGTTATAAATGACAGCTATCGTCCAAAAATATATTGAAGTAAGGCTGCCAAGAGGACTTGAAAGCGGGGCAGAATTGCAGGAAACCGATTTCAGGAGGTAGACGGGAATTGCATGTAAAGCATAGGAAAAGAGGCAGAACGTCCACAATGATGCACTTGGCCAAAAAGGGCGTATGCGTTTTTTCCTGAATATATTCAGGAAAAAACGCATACGCCCTTTTTGGCCAACCAAGCAAGCTTGCAAAGGAAATCTGCACTACAATGAAGTCTCACTGCCCCCCGGTCAAAAGGGCCATCTGAAAAAAGTGTAAAATCCAGAAAGGCAGGACAGGCCATGGAGAACTGGGAGCCTTGTTATGCTGGTGGGCGGGATGTAAATTGCCAACAGCCACTCTGGAGAAGTGTATGGTGTTTCCTGAAACATCTAAAAAACAAAGCAACAGAGCCTAGGGCACTTCCACTTATGGTCCTATAGCTTAGGGAAATTAAAATCAAAAAGACACAGCCACCCCAAAGTTTGGGACGGCTCTGTTTACAAGAACCTCGTTTACGGTACAAGTTCAATATCACAGAAAGCGAAAAATGGATAAAGAAGTTGTGGTAGTTACGTACAATGCAATATCACTCAGCAATGAAATCTATGTCATCAGGCCCGTCGCAGCATAATGAGTGGATTCAGGTACGATGATTCTAAGTGAAATAAGTCACACAGAAAAAGAAACATCATAAGATATCACTACTACACGGAATGTAAACTTGGCTACACAGGAACTGAATTACAAAACAGAACAGGGTCTCAAATGTAGAAAACCAACTTATGCTTGCTTAAGGGGAAAGGTGAGTTGGGGTGCTGCATGAAACCAGAGATTGAAATTAGCACAGATACCGTGCCATAAGCCAAATATGTAATAGACAAGAGCTACTCCTTGCTAAACGAAGTGTACTCAAAACCCCATATTAAACGCCTAAGAATACACCTGACTAGTAAGAATCTTAAAACCTGTGGATTTATATGTCTCCGAAAGAGAATCAAGCGTGTGTACGGCGGCATAAACGCAGCAGTGATAGGATTGGTGAGGTTCGGTGAGCAAATGCAGACCGTTTGAAGTCATATTGCATGGTACCCATTCCATGGGTCTCAACTCTCCAGGTTTAAGGGATTCTTCCTTCAGCTAAAACATGCATGTGGAACCCAGAGTATGATCCACCGTGTGATTGGGAAACGTGTTCAAATGTGTCTCAGTTTTCGTCCCCTGGTACTCGGGCGCAACATTCAAGACGCTTTACTAACACTCTCCCCACTTGGAGAGTCAGTGCCTTTAAACTCCTGTTTGGCCCAGTTTGCAATTTCTGCGGAAAATGTACAGGAATAGGGAGAACCAATGAGAGACTAGCTGGAGGTGTCTGGACGGGCAAATTTAACTCTCATTTCCCACCAGGAAGAGGAATTAACCAAAGGTTCAGCGTGCCGTGCCGGAACCACACTAGGGCCTGAAGCAATCCTGCGGTGTTGTGGCCAGCTCACAAGAAAGCGAGTTGAAGAAAGGAGCTCAGGGGCACTGTAATTCACAAACCTGCAGAGTTATAAATGACAGCTATCGTCCAAAAATATATTGAAGTAAGGCTGCCAAGAGGACTTGAAAGCGGGGCAGAATTGCAGGAAACCGATTTCAGGAGGTAGACGGGAATTGCATGTAAAGCATAGGAAAAGAGGCAGAACGTCCACAATGATGCACTTGGCCAAAAAGGGCGTATGCGTTTTTTCCTGAATCAGGAAAAAACGCATACGCCCTTTTTGGCCAACCAAGCAAGCTTGCAAAGGAAATCTGCACTACAATGAAGTCTCACTGCCCCCCGGTCAAAAGGGCCATCTGAAAACCTGTAAAATCCAGAAAGGCAAGACAGGACATGGAGAATTGGGAGCCTTGTTATGCTGATGGGCGGGATGTAAATTGCCAACAGCCACTCTGGAGAAGTGTATGCTGTTTCCTGAAAAATCTAAAAAACAAAGCAACAGAGCCTAGGGCACTTCCACTTATGGTCCTATAGCTTAGGGAAATTAAAATCAAAAAGACACAGCCACCCCAAAGTTTGGGATGGCTCTGTTTACAAGAACCTTGTTTACGGTACAAGTTCAATATCACAGAAAGCGAAAAATGGATAAAGAAGTTGTGGTACTTACGTACAATGCAATATCACTCAGCAATGAAATCTATGTCATCAGGCCCGTAGCAGCATAATGAGTGGATTAAGGTACGATGATTGTAAGTGAAATAAGTCACACAGAAAAAGAAACATCATAAGATATCACTACTACACGGAATGTAAACTTGGCTACACAGGAACTGAATTTCAAAACAGAACAGGGTCTCAAATGTAGAAAACCAACTTACGCTAGATTAAGGGGAAAGGTGAGTTCGGGTGCTGCATGAAACCAGAGATTGAAATTAGCACAGATACCGTGCCATAAGCCAAATATGTAATAGACAAGAGCTACTCCTTGCTCAACGAAGTGGACTCAACACCCCATATTAAACGCCTAAGAATATACCTGACTAGAAATAATCTTAAAACCTACGGATTTATATGTCTCCGAAAGACAATCAAGCGTGTGTACAGCGGCATAAACGCAGCAGTGATAGGATTGGTGAGGTTCGGTGAGCAAATGCAGACCCTTTGAAGTCATATTGCATGGTACCCATTCCATGGGTCTCAACTCTCCAGGTTTAAGGGATTCTTCCTTCAGCTAAAACATGCATGTGGAACCCAGAGTATGATCCACCGTGTGATCGGGAAACGTGTTCAAATGTGTCTCAGTTTTCGTCCCCTGGTACTCGGGTGCAAACTCCAGATGCTTTACTAACACTCTCCCCACTTGGAGAGTCAGTGCCTTTAACCTCCTGTTTGGCCCAGTTTGCAATTTCTGTGGAAAATGTACAGGAATAGGGAGAACCAATGAGAGACTAGCTGGGGGTGTCTGGACGGGCAAATTTAACTCTCATTTCCCACCAGGAAGAGGAATTAACCAAAGGCTCAGCGTGCCGTGCCGGAACCACACTAGGGCCTGAAGCAATCCTGCGGTGTTGCGGCCAGCTCACAAGAAAGCGAGTTGAAGAAAGGAGCTCAGGGGCACTGTAATTCACAAACCTGCAGAGTTATAAATGACAGCTATCGTCCAAAAATATATTGAAGTAAGGCTGCCAAGAGGACTTGAAAGTGGGGCAGAATTGCAGGAAACCGATTTCAGGAGGTAGACGGGAATTGCATGTAAAGCATAGGAAAAGAGGCAGAACGTCCACAATGATGCACTTGGCCAAAAAGGGCGTATGCGTTTTTTCCTGAATATATTCAGGAAAAAACGCATACGCCCTTTTTGGCCAACCAAGCAAGCTTGCAAAGGAAATCTGCACTACAATGAAGTCTCACTGCCCCCCGGTCAAAAGGGCCATCTGAAAAAAGTGTAAAATCCAGAAAGGCAGGACAGGCCATAGAGAACTGGGAGCTTTGTTATGCTGATGGGCGGGATGTAAATTGCCAACAGCCACTCTGGAGAAGTGTATGGTGTTTCCTGAAACATCTAAAAAACAAAGCAACAGAGCCTAGGGCACTTCCACTTATGGTCCTATAGCTTAGGGAAATTAAAATCAAAAAGACACAGCCACCCCAAAGTTTGGGACGGCTCTGTTTACAAGAACCTCGTTTACGGTACAAGTTCAATATCACAGAAAGCGAAAAATGGATAAAGAAGTTGTGGTACTTACGTACAATGCAATATCACTCAGCAATGAAATCTATGTCATCAGGCCCGTCGCAGCATAATGAGTGGATTCAGGTACGATGATTCTAAGTGAAATAAGTCACACAGAAAAAGAAACATCATAAGATATCACTACTACACGGAATGTAAACTTGGCTACACAGGAACTGAATTACAAAACAGAACAGGGTCTCAAATGTAGAAAACCAACTTATGCTTGCTTAAGGGGAAAGGTGAGTTGGGGTGCTGCATGAAACCAGAGATTGAAATTAGCACAGATACCGTGCCATAAGCCAAATATGTAATAGACAAGAGCTACTCCTTGCTAAACGAAGTGTACTCAACACCCCATATTAAACGCCTAAGAATACACCTGACTAGTAAGAATCTTAAAACCTGTGGATTTATATGTCTCCGAAAGAGAATCAAGCGTGTGTACGGCGGCATAAACGCAGCAGTGATAGGATTGGTGAGGTTCGGTGAGCAAATGCAGACCCTTTGAAGTCATATTGCATGGTACCCATTCCATGGGTCTCAACTCTCCAGGTTTAAGGGATTCTTCCTTCAGCTAAAACATGCATGTGGAACCCAGAGTATGATCCACCGTGTGATCGGGAAACGTGTTCAAATGTGTCTCAGTTTTCGTCCCCTGGTACTCGGGTGCAACATTCAAGACGCTTTACTAACACTCTCCCCACTTGGAGAGTCAGTGCCTTTAAACTCCTGTTTGGCCCAGTTTGCAATTTCTGCGGAAAATGTACAGGAATAGGGAGAACCAATGAGAGACTAGCTGGAGGTGTCTGGACGGGCAAATTTAACTCTCATTTCCCACCAGGAAGAGGAATTAACCAAAGGTTCAGCGTGCCGTGCCGGAACCACACTAGGGCCTGAAGCAATCCTGCGGTGTTGCGGCCAGCTCACAAGAAAGCGAGTTGAAGAAAGGAGCTCAGGGGCACTGTAATTCACAAACCTGCAGAGTTATAAATGACAGCTATCGTCCAAAAATATATTGAAGTAAGGCTGCCAAGAGGACTTGAAAGCGGGGCAGAATTGCAGGAAACCGATTTCAGGAGGTAGACGGGAATTGCATGTAAAGCATAGGAAAAGAGGCAGAACGTCCACAATGATGCACTTGGCCAAAAAGGGCGTATGCGTTTTTTCCAGGAAAAAACGCATACGCACTTTTTGGCCAACCAAGCAAGCTTGCAAAGGAAATCTGCACTACAATGAAGTCTCACTGTCCCCCGGTCAAAAGGGCCATCTGAAAAAAGTGTAAAATCCAAAAAGGCAGGACAGGCCATGGAGAACTGGGAGCCTTGTTATGCTGATGGGCGGGATGTAAATTGCCAACAGCCACTCTGGAGAAGTGTATGCTGTTTCCTGAAACATCTAAAAAACTAAGCAACAGAGCCTAGGGCACTTCTACTTATGGTCCTATAGCTTAGGGAAATTAAAATCAAAAAGACACAGCCACCCCAAAGTTTGGGACGGCTCTGTTTACAAGAACCTCGTTTACGGTACAAGTTCAATATCACAGAAAGCGAAAAATGGATAAAGAAGTTGTGGTATTTACGTACAATGCAATATCACTCAGCAATGAAATCTATGTCATCAGGCCCGTAGCAGCATAATGAGTGGATTCAGGTATGATGATTCTAAGTGAAATAAGTCACACAGAAAAGGAAACACCATAAGATATCACTACTACACGGAAGGTAAACTTGGCTACACAGGAACTGAATTACAAAACAGAACAGGGTCTCAAATGTAGAAAACCAACTTATGCTTGCTTGAGGGGAAAGGTGAGTTGGGGTGCTGCATGAAACCAGAGATTGAAATTAGCACAGATACCGTTCCATAAGCCAAATATGTAATAGACAAGAGCTACTCCTTGCTCAACGAAGTGGACTCAACACCCCATATTAACCACCTAAGAATATACCTGACTAGTAAGAATATTAAAACCTACCGATTTATATGTCTCCAAAAGAGAATCAAGCGTGTGTACGGCGGCATAAACGCAGCAGTGATAGGATTGGTGAAGTTCGGTGAGCAAATGCAGACCCTTTGAAGTCATATTGCATGGTACCCATTCCATGGGTCTCAACTCTCCAGGTTTAAGGGATTCTTCCTTCAGCTAAAACATGCATGTGGAACCCAGAGTATGATCCACCGTGTGATTGGGAAACGTGTTCAAATGTGTCTCAGTTTTCGTACCATGGAACTCGGGTGCAACATTCCAGATGCTTTACTAACACTCTCCCCACTTGGAGAGTCAGTGCCTTTAACCTCCTGTTTGGCCCAGTTTGCAATTTCTGTGGTAAATGAACAGGAATAGGGAGAACCAAAGAGAGACTAGCTGGAGGTGTCTGGACGGGCAAATTTAACTCTCATTTCCCACCAGGAAGAGGAATTAACCAAAGGCTCAGCGTGCCGTGCCGGAACCACACTAGGGCCTGAAGCAATCCTGCGGTGTTGCGGCCAGCTCACAAGAAAGCGAGTTGAAGAAAGGAGCTCAGGGGCACTGTAATTCACAAACCTGCAGAGTTATAAATGACAGCTATCGTCCAAAAATATATTGAAGTAAGGCTGCCAAGAGGACTTGAAAGCGGGGCAGAATTGCAGGAAACCGATTTCAGGAGGTAGACGGGAATTGCATGTAAAGCATAGGAAAAGAGGCAGAACGTCCACAATGATGCACTTGGCCAAAAAGGGCGTATGCGTTTTTTCCTGAATATACAGGAAAAAACGCATACGCCCTTTTTGGCCAACCAAGCAAGCTTGAAAAGGATATCTGAACTACAATGAAGTCTCACTGACCCCCGGTCAAAAGGGCCATCTGAAAAAAGTGTAAAATCCAGAAAGGCAGGACAGGCCATGGAGAACTGGGAGCCTTGTTATGCTGATGGGCGGGATGTAAATTGCCAACAGCCACTCTGAAGAAGTGTATGGTGTTTCCTGAAACATCTAAAAAACAAAGCAACAGAGCCTAGGGCACTTCCACTTATGGTCCTATAGCTTAGGGAAATTAAAATCAAAAAGACACGGTCACCCCAAAGTTTGGGTCGGCTCTGTTTACAAGAACCTCGTTTACGGTACAAGTTCAATATCACAGAAAGCGAAAAATGGATAAAGAAGTTGTGGTACTTACGTACAATGCAATATCACTCAGCAATGAAATCTATGTCATCAGGCCCGTAGAAGCATAATGAGTGGATGCAGGTATGATGAGTCTAAGTGAAATAAGTCACACAGAAAAAGAAACATCATAAGATATCACTACTACACGGAATGTAAACTTGGCTACACAGGAACTGAATTACAAAACAGAACAGGGTCTCAAATGTAGAAAACCAACTTATGCTTGCTTAAGGGGAAAGGTGAGTTGGGGTGCTGCATGAAACCAGAGATTGAAATTAGCACAGATACCGTGCCATAAGCCAAATATGTAATAGACAAGAGCTACTCCTTGCTAAACGAAGTGTACTCAAAACCCCATATTAAACGCCTAAGAATACACCTGACTAGTAAGAATCTTAAAACCTGTGGATTTATATGTCTCCGAAAGAGAATCAAGCGTGTGTACGGCGGCATAAACGCAGCAGTGATAGGATTGGTGAGGTTCGGTGAGCAAATGCAGACCCTATGAAGTCATATTGCATGGTACCAATTCCATGGGTCTCAACTCTCCAGGTTTAAGGGATTCTTCCTTCAGCTAAAACATGCATGTGGAACCCAGAGTATGATCCACCATGTGATCAGGAAACGTGTTCAAATGTGTCTCAGTTTTCGTCCCCTGGTACTCGGGTGCAAACTCCAGACGCTTTAGTAACACTCTCCCCACTTGGAGAGTCAGTGCCTTTAACCTCCTGTTTGGCCCAGTTTGCAATTTCTGCGGAAAATGTACAGGAATAGGGAGAACCAATGAGAGACTAGCTGGGGGTGTCTGGACGGGCAAATTTAACTCTCATTTCCCACCAGGAAGAGGAATTAACCAAAGGCTCAGCATGCCGTGCCGGAACCACACTAGGGCCTGAAGCAATCCTGCGGTGTTGCGGCCAGCTCACAAGAAAGCGAGTTGAAAAAAGGAGCTCAGGGGCACTGTAATTCACAAACGTGCAGAGTTATAAATGACAGCTATCGTCCAAAAATATATTGAAGTAAGGCTGCCAAGAGGACTTGAAAGCGGGGCAGAATTGCAGGAAACCGATTTCAGGAGGTAGACGGGAATTGCATGTAAAGCATAGGAAAAGAGGCAGAACGTCCACAATGATGCACTTGGCCAAAAAGGGCGTATGCGTTTTTTCCTGAATATATTCAGGAAAAAACGCATACGCCCTTTTTGGCCAACCAAGCAAGCTTGCAAAGGAAATCTGCACTACAATGAAGTCTCACTGCCCCCCGGTCAAAAGGGCCATCTGAAAAAAGTGTAAAATCCAGAAAGGCAAGACAGGACATGGAGAATTGGGAGCCTTGTTATGATGATGGGCGGGATGTAAATTGCCAACAGCCACTCTGGAGAAGTGTATGCTGTTTCCTGAAACATCTAAAAAACAAAGCAACAGAGCCTAGGGCACTTCCACTTATGGTCCTATAGCTTAGGGAAATTAAAATCAAAAAGACACAGCCACCCCAAAGTTTGGGACGGCTCTGTTTACAAGAACCTCGTTTACGGTACAAGTTCAATATCACAGAAAGCGAAAAATGGATAAAGAAGTTGTGGTACTTACGTACAATGCAATATCACTCAGCAATGAAATCTATGTCATCAGGCCCGTAGCAGCATAATGAGTGGATTAAGGTACGATGATTGTAAGTGAAATAAGTCACACAGAAAAAGAAACATCATAAGATATCACTACTACACGGAATGTAAACTTGGCTACACAGGAACTGAATTTCAAAACAGAACAGGGTCTCAAATGTAGAAAACCAACTTATGCTTGCTTAAGGGGAAAGGTGAGTTGGGGTGCTGCATGAAACCAGAGATTGAAATTAGCACAGATACCGTTCCATAAGCCAAATATGTAATAGACAAGAGCTACTCCTTGCTCAACGAAGTGGACTCAACACCCCATATTAAACGCTTAAGAATATACCTGACTAGAAATAATCTTAAAAACTACGAATTTATATGTCTCCAAAAGACAATCAAGCGTGTGTACAGCGGCATAAACGCCGCAGTGATAGGATTGGTGAGGTTCGGTGAGCAAATGCAGCCCCTTTGAAGTCATATTGCATGGTACCCATTCCATGGGTCTCAACTCTCCAGGTTTAAGGGATTCTTCCTTCAGCTAAAACATGCATGTGGAACCCAGAGTATGATCCACCGTGTGATCGGGAAACGTGTTCAAATGTGTCTCAGTTTTCGTCCCCTGGTACTCGGGTGCAACACTCCAGACGCTTTACTAACACTCTCCCCACTTGGAGAGTCAGTGCCTTTAACCTCCTGTTTGGCCCAGTTTGCAATTTCTGCGGAAAATGTACAGGAATAGGGAGAACCAATGAGAGACTAGCTGGAGGTGTCTGGACGGGCAAATTTAACTCTCATTTCCCACCAGGAAGAGGAATTAACCAAAGGCTCAGCGTGCCGTGCCGGAACCACACTAGGGCCTGAAGCAATCCTGCGGTGTTGCGGCCAGCTCACAAGAAAGCGAGTTGAAGAAAGGAGCTCAGGGGCAGTGTAATTCACAAACCTGCAGAGTTATAAATGACAGCTATCGTCCAAAAATATATTGAAGTAAGGCTGCCAAGAGGACTTGAAAGCGGGGCAGAATTGCAGGAAACCGATTTCAGGAGGTAGACGGGAATTGCATGTAAAGCATAGGAAAAGAGGCAGAACGTCCACAATGATGCACTTGGCCAAAAAGGACGTATGCGTTTTTTCCAGGAAAAAACGCATACGCCCTTTTTGGCCAACCAAGCAAGCTTGCAAAGGAAATCTGCACTACAATGAAGTCTCACTGTCCCCCGGTCAAAAGGGCCATCTGAAAAATGTGTAAAATCCAGAAAGGCAGGACAGGCCATGGAGAACTGGGAGCCTTGTTATGCTGATGGGCGGGATGTAAATTGTCAACAGCCACTCTGGAGAAGTGTATGCTGTTTCCTGAAACATCTAAAAAACTAAGCAACAGAGCCTAGGGCACTTCCACTTATGGTCCTATAGCTTAGGGAAATTAAAATCAAAAAGACACAGCCACCCCAAAGTTTGGGACGGCTCTGTTTACAAGAACCTCGTTTACGGTACAAGTTCAATATCACAGAAAGCGAAAAATGGATAAAGAAGTTGTGGTACTTACGTACAATGCAATATCACTCAGCAATGAAATCTATGTCATCAGGCCCGTAGCAGCATAATGAGTGGATTCAGGTATGATGATTCTAAGTGAAATAAGTCACACAGAAAAGGAAACACCACAAGATATCACTACTACACGGAATGTAAACTTGGCTACACAAGAATTGAATTACAAAACAGAACAGGGTCTCAAATGTAGAAAACCAACTTATACTTGCTTGAGGGGAAAAGTGAGGTGGGGTGCTGCATACAACAAGAGATTGAAATTAGCACAGATACCGTTCCATAAGCCAAATATGTAATAGACAAGAGCTACTCCTTGCTCAACGAAGTGGACTCAACACCCCATATTAAACGCCTAAGAATACACCTGACTAGTAAGAATATTAAAACCTACCGATTTATATGTCTCCAAAAGAGAATCAAGCGTGTGTACGGCGTCATAAACGCAGCAGTGATAGGATTGGTGAGGTTCGGTGAGCAAATGCAGACCCTTTGAAGTCATATTGCATGGTACCCATTCCATGGGTCTCAACTCTCCAGGTTTAAAGGATTCTTCCTTCAGCTAAAACATGCATGTGGAACCCAGAGTATGATCCACCGTGTGATCGGGAAACGTGTTCAAATGTGTCTCAGTTTTCGTCCCCTGGTACTCGGGTGCAAACTCCAGATGCTTTACTAACACTCTCCCCACTTGGAGAGTCAGTGCCTTTAACCTCCTGTTTGGCCCAGTTTGCAATTTCTGTGGAAAATGTACAGGAATAGGGAGAACCAATGAGAGACTAGCTGGGGGTGTCTGGACGGGCAAATTTAACTCTCATTTCCCACCAGGAAGAGGAATTAACCAAAGGCTCAGCGTGCCGTGCCGGAACCACACTAGGGCCTGAAGCAATCCTGCGGTGTTGCGGCCAGCTCACAAGAAAGCGAGTTGAAGAAAGGAGCTCAGGGGCACTGTAATTCACAAACCTGCAGAGTTATAAATGACAGCTATCGTCCAAAAATATATTGAAGTAAGGCTGCCAAGAGGACTTGAAAGCGGGGCAGAATTGCAGGAAACCGATTTCAGGAGGTAGACGGGAATTGCATGTAAAGCATAGGAAAAGAGGCAGAACGTCCACAATGATGCACTTGGCCAAAAAGGGCGTATGCGTTTTTTCCTGAATATATTCAGGAAAAAACGCATACGCCCTTTTTGGTCAACCAAGCAAGCTTGCAAAGGAAATCTGCACTACAATGAAGTCTCACTGCCCCCCGGTCAAAAGGGCCATCTGAAAAAAGTGTAAAATCCAGAAAGGCAAGACAGGACATGGAGAATTGGGAGCCTTGTTATGCTGATGGGCGGGATGTAAATTGCCAACAGCCACTCTGGAGAAGTGTATGCTGTTTCCTGAAACATCTGAAAAACAAAGCAACAGAGCCTAGGGCACTTCCACTTATGGTCCTATAGCTTAGGGAAATTAAAATCAAAAAGACACAGCCACCCCAAAGTTTGGGATGGCTCTGTTTACAAGAACCTTGTTTACGGTACAAGTTCAATATCACAGAAAGCGAAAAATGGATAAAGAAGTTGTGGTACTTACGTACAATGCAATATCACTCAGCAATGAAATCTATGTCATCAGGCCCGTAGCAGCATAATGAGTGGATTAAGGTACGATGATTGTAAGTGAAATAAGTCACACAGAAAAAGAAACATCATAAGATATCACTACTACACGGAATGTAAACTTGGCTACACAGGAACTGAATTACAAAACAGAACAGGGTCTCAAATGTAGAAAACCAACTTACGCTAGCTTAAGGGGAAAGGTGAGTTGGGGTGCTGCATGAAACCAGAGATTGAAATTAGCACACATACCGTTCCATAAGCCAAATATGTAATAGACAAGAGCTACCCCTTGCTCAACGAAGTGGACTCAACACCCCATATTAAACGCCTAAGAATATACCTGACTAGAAATAATCTTAAAACCTACGGATTTATATGTCTCCGAAAGACAATCAAGCGTGTGTACGGCGGCATAAACGCAGCAGTGATAGGATTGGTGAGGTTCGGTGAGCAAATGCAGACCCTTTGAAGTCATATTGCATGGTACCCATTCCATGGGTCTCAACTCTCCAGGTTTAAGGGATTCTTCCTTCAGCTAAAACATGCATGTGGAACCCAGAGTATGATCCACCGTGTGATCGGGAAACGTGTTCAAATGTGTCTCAGTTTTCGTCCCCTGGTACTCGGGTGCAAACTCCAGATGCTTTACTAACACTCTCCCCACTTGGAGAGTCAGTGCCTTTAACCTCCTGTTTGGCCCAGTTTGCAATTTCTGTGGAAAATGTACAGGAATAGGGAGAACCAATGAGAGACTAGCTGGGGGTGTCTGGACGGGCAAATTTAACTCTCATTTCCCACCAGGAAGAGGAATTAACCAAAGGCTCAGCATGCCGTGCCGGAACCACACTAGGGCCTGAAGCAATCCTGCGGTGTTGCGGCCAGCTCACAAGAAAGCGAGTTGAAGAAAGGAGCTCAGGGGCACTGTAATTCACAAACCTGCAGAGTTATAAATGACAGCTATCGTCCAAAAATATATTGAAGTAAGGCTGCCAAGAGGACTTGAAAGCGGGGCAGAATTGCAGGAAACCGATTTCAGGAGGTAGACGGGAATTGCATGTAAAGCATAGGAAAAGAGGCAGAACGTCCACAATGATGCACTTGGCCAAAAAGGGCGTATGCGTTTTTTCCTGAATATATTCAGGAAAAAACGCATACGCCCTTTTTGGCCAACCAAGCAAGCTTGCAAAGGAAATCTGCACTACAATGAAGTCTCACTGCCCCCCGGTCAAAAGGGCCATCTGAAAAAAGTGTAAAATCCAGAAAGGCAGGACAGGCCATGGAGAACTGGGAGCCTTGTTATCCTGGTGGGGGGATGTAAATTGCCAACAGCCACTCTGGAGAAGTGTATGCTGTTTCCTGAAACATCTAAAAAACAAAGCAACAGAGCCTAGGGCACTTCCACTTATGGTCCTATAGCTTAGGGAAATTAAAATCAAAAAGACACAGCCACCCCAAAGTTTGGGATGGCTCTGTTTACAAGAACCTCGTTTACGGTACAAGTTCAATATCACAGAAAGCGAAAAATGGATAAAGAAGTTGTGGTACTTACGTACAATGCAATATCACTCAGCAATGAAATCTATGTCATCAGGCCCGTCGCAGCATAATGAGTGGATTCAGGTACGATGATTCTAAGTGAAATAAGTCACACAGAAAAAGAAACATCATAAGATATCACTACTACACGGAATGTAAACTTGGCTACACAGGAACTGAATTACAAAACAGAACAGGGTCTCAAATGTAGAAAACCAACTTATGCTTGCTTAAGGGGAAAGGTGAGTTGGGGTGCTGCATGAAACCAGAGATTGAAATTAGCACAGATACCGTTCCATAAGCCAAATATGTAATAGACAAGAGCTACTCCTTGCTAAACGAAGTGTACTCAACACCCCATATTAAACGCCTAAGAATACACCTGACTAGTAAGAATCTTAAAACCTGTGGATTTATATGTCTCCGAAAGAGAATCAAGCGTGTGTACGGTGGCATAAACGCAGCAGTGATAGGATTGGTGAGGTTCGGTGAGCAAATGCAGACCCTTTGAAGTCATATTGCATGGTACCCATTCCATGGGTCTCAACTCTCCAGGTTTAAGGGATTCTTCCTTCAGCTAAAACATGCATGTGGAACCCAGAGTATGATCCACCGTGTGATTGGGAAACGTGTTCAAATGTGTCTCAGTTTTCGTCCCCTGGTACTCGGGTGCAACATTCAAGACGCTTTACTAACACTCTCCCCACTTGGAGAGTCAGTGCCTTTAAACTCCTGTTTGGCCCAGTTTGCAATTTCTGCGGAAAATGTACAGGAATAGGGAGAACCAATGAGAGACTAGCTGGAGGTGTCTGGACGGGCAAATTTAACTCTCATTTCCCACCAGAAAGAGGAATTAACCAAAGGTTCAGCGTGCCATGCCGGAACCACACTAGGGCCTGAAGCAATCCTGCGGTGTTGTGGCCAGCTCACAAGAAAGCGAGTTGAAGAAAGGAGCTCAGGGGCACTGTAATTCACAAACCTGCAGAGTTATAAATGACAGCTATCGTCCAAAAATATATTGAAGTAAGGCTGCCAAGAGGACTTGAAAGCGGGGCAGAATTGCAGGAAACCGATTTCAGGAGGTAGACGGGAATTGCATGTAAAGCATAGGAAAAGAGGCAGAACGTCCACAATGATGCACTTGGCCAAAAAGGGCGTATGCGTTTTTTCCTGAATATATTCAGGAAAAAACGCATACGCCCTTTTTGGCCAACCAAGCAAGCTTGCAAAGGAAATCTGCACTACAATGAAGTCTCAGTGCCCCCCGGTCAAAAGGGCCATCTGAAAAAAGTGTAAAATCCAGAAAGGCAAGACAGGACATGGAGAATTGGGAGCCTTGTTATGCTGATGGGCGGGATGTAAATTGCCAACAGCAACTCTGGAGAAGTGTATGCTGTTTCCTGAAACATCTAAAAAACAAAGCAACAGAGCCTAGGGCACTTCCACTTATGGTCCTATAGCTTAGGGAAATTAAAATCAAAAAGACACAGCCACCCCAAAGTTTGGGACGGCTCTGTTTACAAGAACCTTGTTTACGGTACAAGTTCAATATCACAGAAAGCGAAAAATGGATAAAGAAGTTGTGGTACTTACGTACAATGCAATATCACTCAGCAATGAAATCTATGTCATCAGGCCCATAGCAGCATAATGAGTGGATTAAGGTACGATGATTGTAAGTGAAATAAGTCACACAGAAAAAGAAACATCATAAGATATCACTACTACACGGAATGTAAACTTGGCTACACAGGAACTGAATTTCAAAACAGAACAGGGTCTCAAATGTAGAAAACCAACTTACGCTAGCTTAAGGGGAAAGGTGAGTTGGGGTGCTGCATGAAACTAGAGATTGAAATTAGCACAGATACCGTTCCATAAGCCAAATATGTAATAGACAAGAGCTACTCCTTGCTCAACGAAGTGGACTCAACACCCCATATTAAACGCTTAAGAATATACCTGACTAGAAATAATCTTAAAAACTACGAATTTATATGTCTCCAAAAGACAATCAAGCGTGTGTACAGCGGCATAAACGCAGCAGTGATAGGATTGGTGAGGTTCGGTGAGCAAATGCAGCCCCTTTGAAGTCATATTGCATGGTACCCATTCCATGGGTCTCAACTCTCCAGGTTTAAGGGATTCTTCCTTCAGCTAAAACATGCATGTGGAACCCAGAGTATGATCCACCGTGTGATCGGGAAACGTGTTCAAATGTGTCTCAGTTTTCGTCCCCTGGTACTCGGGTGCAACACTCCAGACGCTTTACTAACACTCTCCCCACTTGGAGAGTCAGTGCCTTTAACCTCCTGTTTGGCCCAGTTTGCAATTTCTGCGGAAAATGTACAGGAATAGGGAGAACCAATGAGAGACTAGCTGGAGGTGTCTGGACGGGCAAATTTAACTCTCATTTCCCACCAGGAAGAGGAATTAACCAAAGGCTCAGCGTGCCGTGCCGGAACCACACTAGGGCCTGAAGCAATCCTGCGGTGTTGCGGCCAGCTCACAAGAAAGCGAGTTGAAGAAAGGAGCTCAGGGGCAGTGTAATTCACAAACCTGCAGAGTTATAAATGACAGCTATCGTCCAAAAATATATTGAAGTAAGGCTGCCAAGAGGACTTGAAAGCGGGGCAGAATTGCAGGAAACCGATTTCAGGAGGTAGACGGGAATTGCATGTAAAGCATAGGAAAAGAGGCAGAACGTCCACAATGATGCACTTGGCCAAAAAGGACGTATGCGTTTTTTCCAGGAAAAAACGCATACGCCCTTTTTGGCCAACCAAGCAAGCTTGCAAAGGAAATCTGCACTACAATGAAGTCTCACTGTCCCCCGGTCAAAAGGGCCATCTGAAAAATGTGTAAAATCCAGAAAGGCAGGACAGGCCATGGAGAACTGGGAGCCTTGTTATGCTGATGGGCGGGATGTAAATTGTCAACAGCCACTCTGGAGAAGTGTATGCTGTTTCCTGAAACATCTAAAAAACTAAGCAACAGAGCCTAGGGCACTTCCACTTATGGTCCTATAGCTTAGGGAAATTAAAATCAAAAAGACACAGCCACCCCAAAGTTTGGGACGGCTCTGTTTACAAGAACCTCGTTTACGGTACAAGTTCAATATCACAGAAAGCGAAAAATGGATAAAGAAGTTGTGGTACTTACGTACAATGCAATATCACTCAGCAATGAAATCTATGTCATCAGGCCCGTAGCAGCATAATGAGTGGATTCAGGTATGATGATTCTAAGTGAAATAAGTCACACAGAAAAGGAAACACCACAAGATATCACTACTACACGGAATGTAAACTTGGCTACACAAGAATTGAATTACAAAACAGAACAGGGTCTCAAATGTAGAAAACCAACTTATGCTTGCTTGAGGGGAAAAGTGAGGTGGGGTGCTGCATACAACAAGAGATTGAAATTAGCACAGATACCGTGCCATAAGCCAAATATGTAATAGACAAGAGCTACTCCTTGCTAAACGAAGTGTACTCAACACCCCATATTAAACGCCTAAGAATACACCTGACTAGTAAGAATCTTAAAACCTGTGGATTTATATGTCTCCGAAAGAGAATCAAGCGTGTGTACGGTGGCATAAACGCAGCAGTGATAGGATTGGTGAGGTTCGGTGAGCAAATGCAGACCCTTTGAAGTCATATTGCATGGTACCCATTCCATGGGTCTCAACTCTCCAGGTTTAAGGGATTCTTCCTTCAGCTAAAACATGCATGTGGAACCCAGAGTATGATCCACCGTGTGATCGGGAAACGTGTTCAAATGTGTCTCGTTTTCGTCCCCTGGTACTCGGGTGCAACATTCCAGATGCTTTACTAACACTCTCCCCACTTGGAGAGTCAGTGCCTTTAACCTCCTGTTTGGCCCAGTTTGTAATTTCTGTGGAAAATGAACAGGAATAGGGAGAACGAAAGAGAGACTAGCTGGAGGTGTCTGGACGGGCAAATTTAACTCTCATTTCCCACCAGGAAGAGGAATTAACCAAAGGCTCAGCGTGCCGTGCCGGAACTACACTAGGGCCTGAAGCAATCCTGTGGTGTTGCGGCCAGCTCACAAGAAAGCGAGTTGAAGAAATGAGCTCAGGGGCAGTGTAATTCACAAACCTGCAGAGATATAAATGACAGCTATCGTCCAAAAATATATTGAAGTAAGGCTGCCAAGAGGACTTGAAAGCGGGGCAGAATTGCAGGAAATCGATTTCAGGAGGTACACTGGAATTGCATGTAAAGCATAGGAAAAGAGGCAGAACGTCCACAATGATGCACTTGGCCAAAAGGGGCGTATGCGTTTTTTCCTGAATATATTCAGGAAAAAACGCATACGCCCTTTTTGGCCAACCAAGCAAGCTTGCAAAGGATATCTGCACTACAATGAAGTCTCACTGCCCCCCGGTCAAAAGGGTTATCTGAAAAAAGTGTAAAATCCAGAAAGGCAGGACAGGCCATGGAGAACTGGGAGCCTTGTTATGCTGATGGGCGGGATGTAAATTGCCAACAGCCACTCTGGAGAAGTGTATGGTGTTTCCTGAAACATCTAAAAAACAAAGCAACAGAGCCTAGGGCACTTCCACATATGGTCCTATAGCTTAGGGAAATTAAAATCAAAAAGACACAGCCACCCCAAAGTTTGGGACGGCTCTGTTTACAAGAATCTTGTTTACGGTACAAGTTCAATAGCACAAAAGCGAAAAATGGATAAAGAAGTTGTGGTACTTACGTACAATGCAATATCACTCAGCAATGAAATCTATGTCATCAGGCCCGTAGCAGCATAATGAGTGGATTCAAGTATGATGATTCTAAGTGAAATAAGTCACACAGAAAAAGAAACATCATAAGATATCACTACTACACGGAATGTAAACTTGGCTACACAGGAACTGAATTACAAAACAGAACAGGGTGTCAAATGTAGAAAACCAACTTATGCTTGCTTAAGGGGAAAGGTGAGTTGGGGTGCTGTATGAAACCAGAGATTGAAATTAGCACAGATACCATTCCATAAGCCAAATATGTAATAGACAACAGCTACACCTTGCTCAACGAAGTGGACTCAACACCCCATATTAAACGCCTAAGAATATACCTGACTAGAAATAATCTTAAAACCTACGGATTTATATGTCTCCGAAAGAGAATCAAGCGTGTGTACAGCGGCATAAACGCAGCAGTGATAGGATTGGTGAGGTTCGGTGAGCAAATGCAGACCCTATGAAGTCATATTGCATGGTACCCATTCCATGGGTCTCAACTCTCCAAGTTTAAGGGATTCTTCCTTCAGCTAAAACATGCATGTGGAACCCAAAGTATGATCCACCGTGTGATCAGGAAACGTGTTCAAATGTGTCTCAGTTTTCGTCCCCTGGTACTCCGGTGCAACACTCCAGACGCTTAACTAACACTCTCTCCACTTGGAGAGTCAGTGCCTTTAACCTCCTGTATGGCCCAGTTTGCAATTTCTGCGGAAAATGTACAGGAATAGGGAGAACCAATGATAAACTAGCTGGAGGTGTCTGGACGGGCAAATTTAACTCTCATTTCCCACCAGGAAGAGGAATTAACCAAAGGCTCAGCGTGCCGTGCCGGATCCACACTAGGGCCTGAAGCAATCCTGCGGTGTTGCGGCCAGCTCACAAAAAAGCGAGTTGAAGAAAGGAGCTCAGGGGCACTGTAATTCACAAACCTGCAGAGTTATAAATGACAGCTATCGTCCAAAAATATATTGAAGTAAGGCTGCCAAGAGGACTTGAAAGTGGTACAGAATTGCACGAAACCGATTTCAGGAGGTAGACTGGAATTGCATGTAAAGCATAGGAAAAGAGGCAGAACGTCCACAACGATGCACTTGGCCAAAAAGGGCGTATACGTTTTTTCCTGAATATATTCAGGAAAAAACGCATACGCACTTTTTGGCCAACCAAGAAAGCTTGCAAAGGAAATCTGCACTACAATGAAGTCTCACTGCCGCCCAGTCAAAAGGGCCATCTGAAAAATGTGTAAAATCCAGAAAGGCAGGACAGGCCATGGAGAACTGGGAGCCTTGTTATGCTGATGGGCGGGATGTAAATTGCCAACAGCCACTCTGGAGAAGTGTATGCTGTTTCCTGAAACATCTAAAAAACTAAGCAACAGAGCCTAGGGCACTTCCACTTATGGTCCTATAGCTTAGGGAAATTAAAATCAAAAAGACACAGCCACCCCAAAGTTTGGGACGGCATTGTTTACAAGAACCTCGTTTACGGTACAAGTTCAATATCACAGAAAGCGAAAAATGGATAAAGAATTTGTGGTACTTACGTACAATGCAATATCACTCAGCAATGAAATCTATGTCATCAGGCCCGTAGCAGCATAATGAGTGGATTCAGGTATGATGATTCTAAGTGAAATAAGTCACACAGAAAAAGAAACACCATAAGATATCACTACTACACGGAAGGTAAACTTGGCTACACAAGAACTGAATTACAAAACAGAACAGGGTCTCAAATGTAGAAAACCAACTTATGCTTGCTTGAGGGGAAAGGTGAGTTGGGGTGCTACATGAAATCAGAGATTGAAATTAGCACAGATACCGTTCCATAAGCCAAATATGTAATAGACAAGAGCTACTCCTTGCTCAACGAAGTGGACTCAACACCCCATATTAAACGCCTAAGAATAAACCTGACTAGTAAGAATATTAAAACCTACCGATTTATATGTCTCCGAAAGAGAATCAAGTGTGTGTACGGCGGCATAAACGCAGCAGTGATAGGATTGGTGAAGTTCGGTGAGCAAATGCAGACCCTTTGAAGTCATATTGCATGGTACCCATTCCATGGGTCTCAACTCTCCAGGTTTAAGGGATTCTTCCTTCAGCTAAAACATGCATGTGGAACCCAGAGTATGATCCACCGTGTGATCGGGAAACGTGTTCAAATGTGTCTCGTTTTCGTCCCCTGGTACTCGGGTGTAACATTCCAGATGCTTTACTAACACTCTCCCCACTTGGAGAGTCAGTGCCTTTAACCTCCTGTTTGGCCCAGTTTGTAATTTCTGTGGAAAATGAACAGGAATAGGGAGAACGAAAGAGAGACTATCTGGAGGTGTCTGGACGGGCAAATTTAACTCTCATTTCCCACCAGGAAGAGGAATTAACCAAAGGCTCAGCGTGCCGTGCCGGAACTACACTAGGGACTGAAGCAATCCTGCGGTGTTGCGGCCAGCTTACAAAAAAGCGAGTTGAAGAAACGAGCTCAGGGGCACTGTAATTCACAAACCTGCAGAGTTATAAATGACAGCTATCGTCCAAAAATATATTGAAGTAAGGCTGCCAAGAGGACTTGAAAGTGGGGCAGAATTGCAGGAAATCGATTTCAGGAGGTACACTGGAATTGCATGTAAAGCATAGGAAAAGAGGCAGAACGTCCACAATGATGCACTTGGCCAAAAAGGGCGTATGCGTTTTTTCCTGAATATATTCAGGAAAAAATGCATACGCCCTTTTTGGCCAACCAAGCAAGCTTGCAAAGGATATCTGCACTACAATGAAGTCTCACTGCCCCCCGGTCAAAAGGGCCATCTGAAAAAAGTGTAAAATCCAGAAAGGCAGGACAGGCCATGGAGAACTGGGAGCCTTGTTATGCTGATGGGCGGGATGTAAATTGCCAACAGCCACTCTGGAGAAGTGTATGGTGTTTCCTGAAACATCTAAAAAACAAGCAACAGAGCCTACGGCACTTCCACTTATGGTCCTATAGCTTAGGGAAATTAAAATCAAAAAGACACAGCCACCCCAAAGTTTGGGACGGCTCTGTTTACAAGAATCTTGTTTACGGTACAAGTTCAATAGCACAAAAGTGAAAAATGGATAAAGAAGTTGTGGTACTTAAGTACAATGCAATATCACTCAGCAATGAAATCTTGTCATCAGGCCCGTCGCAGCATAATGAGTGGATTCAGGTACGATGATTCTAAGTGAAATAAGTCACACAGAAAAAGAAACATCATAAGATATCACTACTACACGGAATATAAACTTGGCTACACAGGAACTGAATTACAAAACAGAACAGGGTCTCAAATGTAGAACACCAACTTATGCTTGCTTAAGGGGAAAGGTGAGTTGGGGTGCTGCATGAAACCAGAGATTGAAATTAGCACAGATACCGTTCTATAAGCCAAATATGCAATAGACAAGAGCTACTCCTTGCTGAACGAAGTGGACTCAACACCCCATATTAAACGCCTAAGAATATACCTGACTAGAAATAATCTTAAAACCTACGGTTTTATATGTCTCCGAAAGAGAATCAAGCGTGTGTACGGCGGCATAAACGCAGCAGTGATAGGATTGGGGAGGTTCGGTGAGCAAATGCAGACCCTTTGAAGTCATATTGCATGGTACCCATTCCATGGGTCTCAACTCTCCAGGTTTAAGGGATTCTTCCTTCAGCTAAAACATGCATGTGGAACCCAGAGTATGATCCACCGTGTGATCGGGAAACGTGTTCAAATGTGTCTCAGTTTTCGTCCCCTGGTACTCGGGTGCAACATTCAAGATGCTTTACTAACACTCTCCCCACTTGGAGAGTCATTGCCTTTAAAATCCTGTTTGGCCCAGTTTGCAATTTCTGCGGAAAATGTACAGGAATAGGGAGAACCAATGAGAGACTAGCTGGAGGTGTGTGGACGGGCAAATTTAACTCTCATTTCCCACCAGGAAGAGGAATTAACCAAAGGCTCAGCGTGCCGTGCCGGAACGACACTAGGGCCTGAAGCAATCCTGCGGTGTTGCGGCCAGCTCACAAGAAAGCGAGTTGAAGAAAGGAGCTCAGGGGCACTGTAATTCACAAACCTGCAGAGTTATAAATGACAGCTATCGTCCAAAAATATATTGAAGTAAGGCTGCCAAGAGGACTTGAAAGCGGGGCAGAATTGCAGGAAATCGATTTCAGGAGGTACACTGGAATTGCATGTAAAGCATAGGAAAAGAGGCAGAACGTCCACAATGATGCACTTGGCCAAAAAGGGTGTATGTGTTCTTTCCTGAATATATTCAGGAAAAAACGCATACGCCCTTTTTGGCCAACCAAGCAGGCTTGCAAAGGAAATCTACACTACAATGAAGTCTCACTGCCCCCCGGTCAAAAGGGCCATCTGAAAAAAGTGTAATATCCAGAAAGGCAGGACAGGGCATGGAGAACTGGGAGCCTTGTTATCCTGATGGGCGGGATGTAAATTGCCAACAGCCACTCTGGAGAAGTGTATGGTGTTTCCTGAAACATCTAAAAAACAAAGCAACCGAGCCTAGGGCACTTCCACTTATGGTCCTATAGCTTAGGGAAATTAAAATGAATAAGACACAGCCTCCCCAAACTTTGGGACGGCTCTGTTTACAAGAACCTCGTTTACGGTACAAGTTCAATATCACAGAAAGCGAAAAATGGATACAGAAGTTGTGGTACTTACGTACAATGCAATATCACTCAGCAATGAAATCTATGTCATCAGGCCCGTAGCAGCATAATGAGTGTATTCAGGTATGATGATTCGAAGTGAAATAAGTCACACAGAAAAAGAAACATCATAAGATATCACTACTACACGGAATGTAAACTTGGCTACACAGGAACTGAATTACAAAACAGAACAGGGTGTCAAATGTAGAAAACCAACTTATGCTTGCTTAAGGGGAAAGGTGAGTTGGGGTGCTGCATGAAACCAGAGATTGAAATTAGCACAGATACCGCTCCATAAGCCAAATATGTAATAGACAACAGCTACACCTTGCTCAACGAAGTGGACTCAACACCCCATATTAAACGCCTAAGAATATACCTGACTAGAAATAATCTTAAAACCTACGGTTTATATGTCTCCGAAAGAGAATCAAGCGTGTGTACAGCGGCATAAACGCAGCAGTGATAGGATTGGTGAGGTTTGGTGAGCAAATGCAGACCCTTTGAAGTCATATTGCATGGTACCCATTCCATGGGTCTCAACTCTCCAAGTTTAAGGGATTCTTCCTTCAGCTAAAACATGCATGTGGAACCCAGAGTATGATCCACCGTGTGATCAGGAAACGTGTTCAAATGTGTCTCAGTTTTCGTCCCCTGGTACTCCGGTGCAACACTCCAGACGCTTTACTAACACTCTCTCCACTTGGAGAGTCAGTGCCTTTAACCTCCTGTATGGCCCAGTTTGCAATTTCTGCGGAAAATGTACAGGAATAGGGAGAACCAATGATAAACTAGCTGGAGGTGTCTGGACGGGCAAATTTAACTCTCATTTCCCACCAGGAAGAGGAATTAACCAAAGGCTCAGCGTGCCGTGCCGGATCCACACTAGGGCCTGAAGCAATCCTGCGGTGTTGCGGCCAGCTCACAAAAAAGCGAGTTGAAGAAAGGAGCTCAGGGGCACTGTAATTCACAAACCTGCAGAGTTATAAATGACAGCTATCGTCCAAAAATATATTGAAGTAAGGCTGCCAAGAGGACTTGAAAGTGGTGCAGAATTGCACGAAACCGATTTCAGGAGGTAGACTGGAATTGCATGTAAAGCATAGGAAAAGAGGCAGAACGTCCACAACAATGCACTTGGCCAAAAAGGGCGTATACGTTTTTTCCTGAATATATTCAGGAAAAAACGCATACGCCCTTTTTGGCCAACCAAGAAAGCTTGCAAAGGAAATCTGCACTACAATGAAGTCTCACTGCCGCCCAGTCAAAAGGGCCATCTGAAAAATGTGTAAAATCCAGAAAGGCAGGACAGGCCATGGAGAACTGGGAGCCTTGTTATGCTGATGGGCGGGATGTAAATTGCCAACAGCCACTCTGGAGAAGTGTATGCTGTTTCCTGAAACATCTAAAAAACTAAGCAACAGAGCCTAGGGCACTTCCACTTATGGTCCTATAGCTTAGGGAAATTAAAATCAAAAAGACACAGCCACCCCAAAGTTTGGGACGGCTCTGTTTACAAGAACCTCGTTTATGGTACAAGTTCAATATCACAGAAAGCGAAAAATGGATAAAGAATTTGTGGTACTTACGTACAATGCAATATCACTCAGCAAAGAAATCTATGTCATCAGGCCCATAGCAGCATAATGAGTGGATTCAGGTATGATGATTCTAAGTGAAATAAGTCACACAGAAAAAGAAACACCATAAGATATCACTACTACACGGAAGGTAAACTTGGCTACACAAGAACTGAATTACAAAACAGAACAGGGTCTCAAATGTAGAAAACCAACTTATGCTTGCTTGAGGGGAAAGGTGAGTTGGGGTGCTACATGAAATCAGAGATTGAAATTAGCACAGATAACGTTCCATAAGCCAAATATGTAATAGACAACAGCTACACCTTGCTCAACGAAGTGGACTCAACACCCCATATTAAACGCCTAAGAATATACCTGACTAGAAATAATCTTAAAACCTACGGTTTTATATGTCTCCGAAAGAGAATCAAGCGTGTGTACGGCGGCATAAACGCAGCAGTGATAGGATTGGGGAGGTTCGGTGAGCAAATGCAGACCCTTTGAAGTCATATTGCATGGTACCCATTCCATGGGTCTCAACTCTCCAGGTTTAAGGGATTCTTCCTTCAGCTAAAACATGCATGTGGAACCCAGAGTATGATCCACCGTGTGATCGGGAAACGTGTTAAAATGTGTCTCAGTTTTCGTCCCCTGGTATTCGGGTGCAACATTCAAGACGCTTTACTAACACTCTCCCCACTTGGAGAGTCATTGCCTTTAAAATCCTGTTTGGCCCAGTTTGCAATTTCTGCGGAAAATGTACAGGAATAGGGAGAACCAATGAGAGACTAGCTGGAGGTGTGTGGACGGGCAAATTTAACTCTCATTTCCCACCAGGAAGAGGAATTAACCAAAGGCACAGCGTGCCGTGCCGGAACGACACTAGGGCCTGAAGCAATCCTGCGGTGTTGCGGCCAGCTCACAAGAAAGCGAGTTGAAGAAAGGAGCTCAGGGGCACTGTAATTCACAAACCTGCAGAGTTATAAATGACAGCTATCGTCCAAAAATATATTGAAGTAAGGCTGCCAAGAGGACTTGAAAGCGGGGCAGAATTGCAGGAAATCGATTTCAGGAGGTACACTGGAATTGCATGTAAAGCATAGGAAAAGAGGCAGAACGTCCACAATGATGCACTTGGCCAAAAAGGGTGTATGTGTTTTTTCCTGAATATATTCAGGAAAAAACGCATACGCCCTTTTTGGCCAACCAAGCAGGCTTGCAAAGGAAATCTACACTACAATGAAGTCTCACTGCCCCCCGGTCAAAAGGGCCATCTGAAAAAAGTGTAAAATCCAGAAAGGCAGGACAGGCCATGGAGAACTGGGAGCCTTGTTATGCTGATGGGCGGGATGTAAATTGCCAACAGCCACTCTGGACAAGTGTATGCTGTTTCCTGAAACATCTAAAAAACTAAGCAACAGAGCCTAGGGCACTTCCACTTATGGTCCTATAGCTTAGGGAAATTAAAATCAAAAAGACACAGCCACCCCAAAGTTTGGGACGGCTCTGTTTACAAGAACCTCGTTTACGGTACAAGTTCAATATCACAGAAAGCGAAAAATGGATAAAGAATTTGTGGTACTTACGTACAATGCAATATCACTCAGCAATGAAATCTATGTCATCAGGCCCGTAGCAGCATAATGAGTGGATTCAGGTATGATGATTCTAAGTGAAATAAGTCACACAGAAAAAGAAACACCATAAGATATCACTACTACACGGAAGGTAAACTTGGCTACACAAGAACTTAATTACAAAACAGAACAGGGTCTCAAATGTAGAAAACCAACTTATGCTTGCTTGAGGGGAAAGGTGAGTTGGGGTGCTACATGAAATTAGAGATTGAAATTAGCACAGATAACGTTCCATAAGCCAAATATGTAATAGACAAGAGCTACTCCTTGCTCAACGAAGTGGACTCAACACCCCATATTAAACGCCTAAGAATATACCTGACTAGTAAGAATATTAAAACCTACCGATTTATATGTCTCCGAAAGAGAATCAAGCGTGTGTACGGCGGCATAAACGCAGCAGTGATAGGATTGGTGAAGTTCGGTGAGCAAATGCAGACCCTTTGAAGTCATATTGCATGGTACCCATTCCATGGGTCTCAACTCTCCAGGTTTAAGGGATTCTTCCTTCAGCTAAAACATGCATGTGGAACCCAGAGTATGATCCACCGTGTGATCGGGAAACATGTTCAAATGTGTCTCAGTTTTCGTCCCGTGGAACTCGGGTGCAACATTCCAGATGCTTTACTAACACTCTCCCCACTTGGAGAGTCAGTGCCTTTAACCTCCTGTTTGGCCCAGTTTGCAATTTCTGTGGAAAATGAACAGGAATAGGGAGAACGAAAGAGAGACTAGCTGGAGGTGTCTGGACGGGCAAATTTAACTCTCATTTCCCACCAGGAAGAGGAATTAACCAAAGGCTCAGCGTGCCATGCCGGAACTACACTAGGCCCTGAAGCAATCCTGCGGTGTTGCGGCCAGCTCACAAGAAAGCGAGTTGAAGAAAGGAGCTCAGGGGCAGTGTAATTCACAAACCTGCAGAGTTATAAATGACAGCTATCGTCCAAAAATATATTGAAGTAAGGCTGCCAAGAGGACTTGAAAGCGGGGCAGAATTGCAGGAAACCGATTTCAGGAGGTAGACGGGAATTGCATGTAAAGCATAGGAAAAGAGGCAGAATGTCCACAATGATGCACTTGGTCAAAAAGGGTGTATGTGTTCTTTCCTGAATATATTCAGGAAAAAACGCATACGCACTTTTTGGCCAACCAAGCAGGCTTGCAAAGGAAATCTACACTACAATGAAGTCTCACTGCCCCCGGGTCAAAAGGGCCATCTGAAAAATGTGTAATATCCAGAAAGGCAGGACAGGGCATGGAGAACTGGGAGCCTTGTTATCCTGATGGGCGGGATGTAAATTGCCAACAGCCACTCTGGAGAAGTGTATGGTGTTTCCTGAAACATCTAAAAAACAAAGCAACAGAGCCTAGGGCACTTCCACTTATGGTCCTATAGCTTAGGGAAATTAAAATCAAAAAGAAACAGCCTCCCCAAACTTTGGGACGGCTCTGTTTACAAGAACCTCGTTTACGGTACAAGTTCAATATCACAGAAAGCGAAAAATGGATACAGAAGTTGTGGTACTTACGTACAATGCAATATCACTCAGCAATGAAATCTATGTCATCAGGCCCGTAGCAGCATAATGAGTGGATTCAGGTATGATGATTCGAAGTGAAATAAGTCACACAGAAAAAGAAACATCATAAGATATCACTACTACACGGAATGTAAACTTGGCTACACAGGAACTGAATTACAAAACAGAACAGGGTGTCAAATGTAGAAAACCAACTTATGCTTGCTTAAGGGGAAAGGTGAGTTGGGGTGCTGCATGAAACCAGAGATTGAAATTAGCACAGATACCGTTCCATAAGCCAAATATGTAATAGACAAGAGCTACTCCTTGCTCAACGAAGTGGACTCAACACCCCATATTAAACGCCTAAGAATATACCTGACTAGAAATAATCTTAAAACCTACGGATTTATATGTCTCCGAAAGACAATCAAGCGTGTGTACAGCGGCATAAACGCAGCAGTGATAGGATTGGTGAGGTTCGGTGAGCAAATGCAGACCCTTTGAAGTCATATTGCATGGTACCCATTCCATGGGTCTCAACTCTCCAGGTTTAAGGGATTCTTTCTTCAGCTAAAACATGCATGTGGAACCCAGAGTATGATCCACCGTGTGATCGGGAAACGTGTTCAAATGTGTCTCAGTTTTCGTCCCCTGGTACTCGGGTGCAAACTCCAGACGCTTTACTAACACTCTCCCCATTTGGAGAGTCAGTGCCTTTAACCTCCTGTTTGGCCCAGTTTACAATTTCTGCGGAAAATGTACAGGAATAGGGAGAACCAGTGAGAGACTAGCTGGGGGTGTCTGGACGGGCAAATTTAACTCTCATTTCCCACCAGGAAGAGGAATTAACCAAAGGCTCAGCGTGCCGTGCCGGAACCACACTAGGGCCTGAAGCAATCCTGCGGTGTTGCGGCCAGCTCACAAGAAAGCGAGTTGAAGAAAGGAGCTCAGGGGCACTGTAATTCACAAAACTGCAGAGTTATAAATGACAGCTATCGTCCAAAAATATATTGAAGTAAGGCTGCCAAGAGGACTTGAAAGTGGGGCAGAATTGCAGGAAACCGATTTCAGGAGGTAGACGGGAATTGCATGTAAAGCATAGGAAAAGAGGCAGAACGTCCACAATGATGCACTTGGCCAAAAAGTGCATGTGCGTTTTTTCCTGAATATATTCAGGAAAAAACGCATACGCCCTTTTTGGCCAACCAAGCAAGCTTGCAAAGGAAATCTGCACTACAATGAAGTCTCACTGCCCCCCGGTCAAAAGGGCCATATGAAAAAAGTGTAAAATCCAGAAAGGCAGGACAGGCCATGGAGAACTGGGAGCGTTGTTATGCTGATGGGCGGGATGTAAATTGCCAACAGCCACTCTGGAGAAGTGTATGGTGTTTCCTGAAACATCTAAAAAACTAAGCAACAGAGCCTAGGGCACTTCCACTTATGGTCCTATAGCTTTGGGAAATTAAAATCAAAAAGACACAGCCACCCCAAAGTTTGGGACGGCTCTGTTTACAAGAACCTCATTTACGGTACAAGTTCAATATCACAGAAAGCGAAAAATGGATAAAGAAGTTGTGGTACTTACGTACAATGCAATATCACTCAGCAATGAAATCTATGTCATCATGCCCGTCGTAGCATAATGAGTGGATTCAGGTACGATGATTCTAAGTGAAATAAGTCACACAGAAAAAGAAACATCATAAGATATCACTACTACACGGAATGTAAACTTGGCTACACAGGAACTGAATTACAAAACAGAACAGGGTCTCAAATATAGAAAACCTACTTATGCTTGCTTAAGGGGAAAGGTGAGTTGGGGTGCTGCATGAAACCAGAGATTGAAATTAGCACAGATACCGTTCCATAAGCCAAATATGTAATAGACAAGAGCTACTCCTTGCTAAACGAAGTGTACTCAACACCCCATATTAAACGCCTAAGAATACACCTGACTAGTAAGAATCTTAAAACCTATGGATTTATATGTCTCCAAAAGAGAATCAAGCGTGTGTACGGCGGCATAAACGCAGCAGTGATAGGATTGGTGAGGTTCGGTGAGCAAATGCAGACCCTTTGAAGTCATATTGCATGGTACCCATTCCATGGGTCTCAACTCTCCAGGTTTAAGGGATTCTTCCTTCAGCTAAAATATGCATGTGGAACCCAGAGTATGATCCACTGTGTGATCGGGAAACGTGTTCAAATGTGTCTCAGTTTTCGTCCCCTGGTACTCGGGTGCAACATTCAAGACGCTTTACTAACACTCTCCCCACTTGGAGAGTCAGTGCCTTTAAACTCCTGTTTGGCCCAGTTTGCAATTTCTGCGGAAAATGTACAGGAATAGGGAGAACCAATGAGAGACTAGCTGGAGGTGTCTGGACGAGCAAATTTAACTCTCATTTCCCACCAGGAAGAGGAATTAACCAAAGGTTCAGCGTGCCGTGCCGGAACCACACTAGGGCCTGAAGCAATCCTGCGGTGTTGCGACCAGCTCACAAGAAAGCGAGTTGAAGAAAGGAGCTCAGGGGCACTGTAATTCACAAACCTGCAGAGTTATAAATGACAGCTATCGTCCAAAAATATATTGAAGTAAGGCTGCCAAGAGGACTTGAATGCTGGGCAGAATTGCAGGAAATCGATTTCAGGAGGTAGACGGGAATTGAATGTAAAGCATAGGAAAAGAGGCAGAACGTCCACAATGATGCACTTGGCCAAAAAGGGCGTATGCGTTTTTTCCTGAATATATTCAGGAAAAAACGCATACGCCCTTTTTGGCCAACCAAGCAAGCTTGCAAAGAAATCTGCACTACAATGAAGTCTCACTGCCCCCCGGTCAAAAGGGCCATCTGAAAAAAGTGTAAAATCCAGAAAGGCAAGACAGGACATGGAGAATTGGGAGCCTTGTTATGCTGATGGGCGGGATGTAAATTGCCAACAGCCACTCTGGAGAAGTGTATGCTGTTTCCTGAAACATCTAAAAAACAAAGCAACAGAGCCTAGGGCACTTCCACTTATGGTCCTATAGCTTAGGGAAATTAAAATCAAAAAGACACAGCCACCCCAAAGTTTGGGAGGGCTCTGTTTACAAGAACCTTGTTTACGGTACAAGTTCAATATCACAGAAAGCGAAAAATGGATAAAGAAGTTGTGGTACTTACGTACAATGCAATATCACTCAGCAATGAAATCTATGTCATCAGGCCCGTAGCAGCATAATGAGTGGATTAAGGTACGATGATTGTAAGTGAAATAAGTCACACAGAAAAAGAAACATCATAAGATATCACTACTACACGGAATGTAAACTTGGCTACACAGGAACTGAATTACAAAACAGAACAGAGTCTCAAATGTAGAAAACCAACTTACTCTAGCTTAAGGGGAAAGGTGAGTTGGGGTGCTGCATGAAACCAGAGATTGAAATTAGCACAGATACCGTTCCATAAGCCAAATATGTAATAGACAAGAGCTACTCCTTGCTCAACGAAGTGGACTCAACACCCCATATTAAACGCCTAAGAATACACCTGACTAGAAATAATCTTAAAACCTACGGATTTATATGTCTCCGAAAGAGAATCAAGCGTGTGTACAGTGGCATAAACGCAGCAGTGATAGGATTGGTGAGGTTCGGTGAGCAAATGCAGACCCTTTGAAGTCATACTGCATGGTACCCATTCCATGGGTCTCAACTCTCCAGGTTTAAGGGATTCTTCCTTCAGCTGAAACATGCATGTGGAACACAGAGTATGATCCACCGTGTGATCAGGAAACGTGTTCAAATGTGTCTCAGTTTTCGTCCCCTGGTACTCGGGTGCAACTTTCAAGATGCTTTACTAACACTCTCCCCACTTGGAGAGTCAGTGTCTTTAAACTCCTGTTTGGCCCAGTTTGCAATTTCTGCGGAAAATGTACAGGAATAGGGAGAACCAATGAGAAACTAGCTGGAGGTGTGTGGACGGGCAAATTTAACTCTCATTTCCCACCAGGAAGAGGAATTAACCAAAGGATCAGCATGCCGTGCCGGAACCACACTAGGGCCTGAAGCAATCCTGCGGTGTTGCGGCCAGCTCACAAGAAAGCGAGTTGAAGAAAGGAGCTCAGGGGCACTGTAATTCACAAACCTGCAGAGTTATAAATGACAGCTATCGTCCAAAAATATATTGAAGTAAGGCTGCCAAGAGGACTTGAAAGCGGGGCAGAATTGCAGGAAACCGATTTCAGGAGGTAGACGGGAATTGCATGTAAAGCATAGGAAAAGAGGCAGAACGTCCACAATGATGCACTTGGCCAAAAAGGGCGTATGCGTTTTTTCCTGAATATATTCAGGAAAAAACGCATACGCCCTTTTTGGCCAACCAAGAAAGCTTGCAAAGGAAATCTGCAGTACAATGAAGTCTCACTGCCCCCCGGTCAAAAGGGACATCTGAAAAAAGTGTAAAATCCAGAAAGGCAGGACAGGCCATGGAGAACTGGGAGCCTTGTTATGCTGATGGGCGGGATGTAAATTGCCAACAGCCACTCTGGAGAAGTGTATGGTGTTTCCTGAAACATCTAAAAAACAAGAAATAGAGCCTAGGGCACTTCCACTTATGGTCCTATAGCTTAGGGAAATTAAAATCAAAAAGACACAGCCACCCCAAAGTTTGGGACGGCTCTGTTTACAAGAACCTCGTTTACGGTACAAGTTCAATATCACAAAAGCGAAAAATGGATAAAGAAGTTGTGGTACTTACGTACAATGCAATATCACTCAGCAATGAAATCTTGTCATCAGGCCCGTCGCAGCATAATGAGTGGATTCAGGCACGATGATTCTAAGTGAAATAAGTCACACAGAAAAAGAAACATCATAAGATATCACTACTACACGGAATATAAACTTGGCTACACAGGAACTGAATTACAAAACAGAACAGGGTCTCAAATGTAGAACACCAACTTATGCTTGCTTAAGGGGAAAGGTGAGTTGGGGTGCTGCATGAAACCAGAGATTGAAATTAGCACAGATACCGTTCCATAAGCCAACTATGCAATAGACAAGAGCTAATCCTTGCTGAACGAAGTGGACTCAACACCCCATATTAAACGCCTAAGAATATACCTGACTAGAAATAATCTTAAAACCTACGGATTTATATGTCTCCGAAAGAGAATCAAGCGTGTGTACAGCGGCATAAACGCAGCAGTGATAGGATTGGTGAGGTTCGGTGAGCAAATGCAGACCCTTTGAAGTCATATTGCATGGTACCCATTCCATGGGTCTCAACTCTCCAGGTTTAAGGGATTCTTCCTTCAGCTGAAACATGCATGTGGAACACAGAGTATGATCCACCGTGTGATCAGGAAACGTGTTCAAATGTGTCTCAGTTTTCGTCCCCTGGTACTCGGGTGCAACATTCAAGACGCTTTACTAACACTCTCTCCACTTGGAGAGTCAGTGCCTTTAAACTCCTGTTTGGCCCAGTTTGCAATTTCTGCGGAAAATGTACAGGAATAGGGAGAACCAATGAGAGACTAGCTGGAGGTGTCTGGACGGGCAAATTTAACTCTCATTTCCCACCAGGAAGAGGAATTAACCAAAGGCTCAGCGTGCCGTGCCGGAACCACACTAGGGCCTGAAGCAATCCTGCGGTGTTGCGGCCAGCTCACAAGAAAGCGAGTTGAAGAAAGGAGCTCAGGGGCACTGTAATTCACAAACCTGCAGAGTTATAAATGACAGCTATCGTCCAAAAATATATTGAAGTAAGGCTGCCAAGAGGACTTGAAAGTGGTGCAGAATTGCACGAAACCGATTTCAGGAGGTAGACTGGAATTGCATGTAAAGCATAGGAAAAGAGGCAGAACGTCCACAACGATGCACTTGGCCAAAAAGGGCGTATGCGTTTTTTCCTGAATATATTCAGGAAAAAACGCATACGCCCTTTTTGGCCAACCAAGAAAGCTTGCAATGGAAATCTGCACTACAATGAAGTCTCATTGCCCCCAGGTCAAAAGGGCCATCTGAAAAAAGTGTAAAATCCAGAAAGGCAGGACAGGCCATGGAAAACTGGGAGCCTTGTTATGCTCATGGGCGGGATGTAAATTGCCAGCAGCCACTCTGGAGAAGTGTATGCTGTTTCCTGAAACATCTAAAAAACAAAGCAACAGAGCCTAGGGCACTTCCACTTATGGTCCTATAGCTTAGGGAAATTAAAATCAAAAAGACACAGCCACCCCAAAGTTTGGGACGGCTCTGTTTACAAGAACCTCGTTTACGGTACAAGTTCAATATCACAGAAAGCGAAAAATGGATAAAGAAGTTGTGGTACTTACGTACAATGCAATATCACTCAGCAATGAAATCTATGTCATCAGGCCCATAGCAGCATAATGAGTGGATTCAGGTACGATGATTCTAAGTGAAATAAGTCACACAGAAAAAGAAACATCATAAGATATCACTGCTACACGGAATGTAAACTTGGCTACACAGGAACTGAATTACAAAACATAACAGGGTCTCAAATGTAGAAAACCAACTTATGCTTGCTTAAGGGGAAAGGTGAGTTGGGGTGCTGCATAAAACCAGAGATTGAAATTAGCACAGATACCGTTCCATAAGCAAATATGTAATAGACAAGAGCTACTCGTTGCTCAACGCAGTGGACTCAACACCCCATATTAAACGCCTAAGAATATACCTGACTAGAAATAATCTTAAAACCTACGGATTTATATGTCTCCGAAAGAGAATCAAGCGTGTGTACAGCGGCATAAACGCAGCAGTGATAGGATTGGTGAGGTTCGGTGAGCAAATGCAGACCCTTTGAAGTCATATTGCATGGTACCCATTCCATGGGTCTCAACTCTCCAGGTTTAAGGGATTCTTCCTTCTGCTGAAACATGCATGTGGAACACAGAGTATGATCCACCGTGTGATCAGGAAACGTGTTCAAATGTGTCTCAGTTTTCGTCCCCTGGTACTCGGGTGCAACATTCAAGACGCTTTACTAACACTCTCCCCACTTGGAGAGTCAGTGCCTTTAAACTCCTGTTTGGCCCAGTTTGCAATTTCTGCGGAAAATGTACAGGAATAGGGAGAACCAATGAGAGACTAGCTGGAGGTGTCTGGACGGGCAAATTTAACTCTCATTTCCCACCAGGAAGAGGAATTAACCAAAGGCTCAGCGTGCCGTGCCGGAACCACACTAGGGCCTGAAGCAATCCTGCGGTGTTGCGGCCAGCTCACAAGAAAGCGAGTTGAAGAAAGGAGCTCAGGGGCACTGTAATTCACAAACCTGCAGAGTTATAAATGACAGCTATCGTCCAAAAATATATTGAAGTAAGGCTGCCAAGAGGACTTGAAAGTGGTGCAGAATTGCACGAAACCGATTTCAGGAGGTAGACTGGAATTGCATGTAAAGCATAGGAAAAGAGGCAGAACGTCCACAACGATGCACTTGGCCAAAAAGGGCGTATGCGTTTTTTCCTGAATATATTCAGGAAAAAACGCATACGCCCTTTTTGGCCAACCAAGAAAGCTTGCAAAGGAAATCTGCACTACAATGAAGTCTCACTGCCCCCAGGTCAAAAGGGCCATCTGAAAAAAGTGTAAAATCCAGAAAGGCAGGACAGGCCATGGAAAACTGGGAGCCTTGTTATGCTCATGGGCGGGATGTAAATTGCCAGCAGCCACTCTGGAGAAGTGTATGCTGTTTCCTGAAACATCTAAAAAACAAAGCAACAGAGCCTAGGGCACTTCCACTTATGGTCCTATAGCTTAGGGAAATTAAAATCAAAAAGACACAGCCACCCCAAAGTTTGGGACGGCTCTGTTTACAAGAACCTCGTTTACGGTACAAGTTCAATATCACAGAAAGCGAAAAATGGATAAAGAAGTTGTGGTACTTACGTACAATGCAATATCACTCAGCAATGAAATCTATGTCATCAGGCCCGTCGCAGCATAATGAGTGGATTCAGGTACGATGATTGTAAGTAAAATAAGTCACACAGAAAAAGAAACATCATAAGATATCACTACTACACGGAAGGTAATCTTGGCTACACAGGAACTGAATTACAAAACAGAACAGGGTCTCAAATGTAGAAAACCTACTTATGCTTGCTTAAGGGGAAAGGTGAGTTGGGGTGCTGCATGAAACCAGAGATTGAAATTAGCACAGATACCGTGCCATAAGCCAAATATGTGATAGACAAGAGCTACTCCTTGCTAAACGAAGTGTACTCAACACCCCATATTAAACGCCTAAGAATACACCTGACTAGTAAGAATCTTAAAACCTACGGATTTATATGTTTCCGAAAGAGAATCAAGCGTGTGTACGGCGGCATAAACGCAGCAGTGATAGGATTGGTGAGGTTCGGTGAGCAAATGCAGACCCTTTGAAGTCATATTGCATGGTACCCATTCCATGGGTCTCAACTCTCCAGGTTTAAGGGATTCTTCCTTCAGCTAAAACATGCATGTGGAACCCAGAGTATGATCCACCGTGTGATCGGGAAACGTGTTCAAATGTGTCTCAGTTTTCGTCCCCTGGTACTCGGGTGCAACATTCAAGACGCTTTACTAACACTCTCCCCACTTGGAGAGTCAGTGCCTTTAAACTCCTGTTTGGCCCAGTTTGCAATTTCTGCGGAAAATGTACAGGAATAGGGAGAACCAATGAGAGACTAGCTGGAGGTGTCTGGACGAGCAAATTTAACTCTCATTTCCCACCAGGAAGAGGAATTAACCAAAGGTTCAGCGTGCCGTGCCGGAACCACACTAGGGCCTGAAGCAATCCTGCGGTGTTGCGGCCAGCTCACAAGAAAGCGAGTTGAAGAAAGGAGCTCAGGGGCACTGTAATTCACAAACCTGCAGAGTTATAAATGACAGCTATCGTCCAAAAATATATTGAAGTAAGGCTGCCAAGAGGACTTGAATGCGGGGCAGAATTGCAGGAAATCGATTTCAGGAGGTAGACGGGAATTGCATGTAAAGCATAGGAAAAGAGGCAGAACGTCCACAATGATGCACTTGGCCAAAAAGGGCGTATGCGTTTTTTCCTGAATATATTCAGGAAAAAACGCATACGACCTTTTTGGCCAACCAAGCAAGCTTGCAAAGGAAATCTGCACTACAATGAAGTCTCACTGCCCCACGGTCAAAAGGGCCATCTGAAAAAAGTGTAAAATCCAGAAAGGTAGGACAGGCCATGGAGAACTGGGAGCCTTGTTATGCTGATGGGCGGGATGTAAATTGCCAACAGCCACTCTGGAGAAGTGTATGGTGTTTCCTGAAACATCTAAAAAACAAAGCAACAGAGCCTAGGGCACTTCCACTTATGGTCCTATAGCTTAGGGAAATTAAAATCAAAAAGACACAGCCACCCCAAAGTTTGGGACGGCGCTGTTTACAAGAACCTCATTTATGGTACAAGTTCAATATCACAGAAAGCGAAAAATGGATAAAGAAGTTGTGGTACTTACGTACAATGCAATATCACTCAGCAATGAAATCTATGTCATCAGGCCCGTAGCAGCATAATGAGTGGATTCAGGTACGATGATTCTAAGTGAAATAAGTCACACAGAAAAAGAAACATCATAAGATATCACCAATACACGGAATTTAAACTTGGCTACACAGGAACTGAATTACAAAACAGAACAGGGTCTCAAATGTAGAAAACCAACTTATGCTTGCTTGAGGGGAAAGGTGAGTTGGGGTGCTGCATGAAACCAGAGATTGAAATTAGCACAGATACCGTTCCATAAGCCAAATATGTAATAGACAAGAGCTACTCCTTGCTCAACGAAGTGGACTCAACACCCCATATTAAACGCCTAAGAATATACCTGAGTAGTAAGAATATTAAAACCTACCGATTTATATGTCTCCGAAAAAGAATCAAGCGTGTGTACGGCGGCATAAACGCAGCAGTGATAGGATTGGAGAAGTTCGGTGAGCAAATGCAGACCCTTTGAAGTCATATTGCATGGTACCCATTCCATGGGTCTCAACTCTCCAGGTTTAAGGGATTCTTCCTTCAGCTGAAACATGCATGTGTAACACAGAGTATGATCCACCGTGTGATCAGGAAACGTGTTCAAATGTGTCTCAGTTTTCGTCCCCTGGTACTCGGGTGCAACATTCAAGACGCTTTACTAACACTCTCCCACTTGGAGAGTCAGTGTCTTTAAACTCCTGTTTGGCCCAGTTTGCAATTTCTGCGGAAAATGTACAGGAATAGGGAGAACCAATGAGACACTAGCTGGAGGTGTGTGGACGGGCAAATTTAACTCTCATTTCCCACCAGGAAGAGGAATTAACCAAAGGCTCAGCGTGCCATGCCGGAACCACACTAGGGCCTGAAGCAATCCTGCGGTGTTGCGGCCAGCTCACAAGAAAGCGAGTTGAAGAAAGCAGCTCAGGGGCACTGTAATTCACAAACCTGCAGAGTTATAAATGACAGCTATCGTCCAAAAATATATTAAAGTAAGGCTGCCAAGAGGACTTGAAAGCAGGGCAGAATTGCAGGAAATCGATTTCAGGAGGTACACTGGAATTGCATGTAAACCATAGGAAAAGAGGCAGAACGTCCACAATGATGCACTTGGCCAAAAAGGGCGTATGCGTTTTTTCCTGAATATATTCAGGAAAAAACGCATACGCCCTTTTTGGCCAACCAAGCAAGCTTTCAAAGGAAATCTGCACTACAATGAAGTCTCACTGCCCCCCGGTCAAAAGGGCCATCTGAAAAAAGTGTAAAATCCAGAAAGGCAGGACAGGCCATGGAGAACTGGTAGCCTTGTTATGCTGATGGGCGGGATGTAAATTGCCAACAGCCACTCTGGAGAAGTGTATGGTGTTTCCTGAAACATCTAAAAAACAAAGCAACAGAGCCTAGGGCACTTCCACTTATGGTCCTATAGCTTAGGGAAATTAAAATCAAAAAGGCACAGCCACCCCAAAGTTTGGGACGGCTCTGTTTACAAGAACCTCGTTTACGGTACAAGTTCAATATCACAGAAAACGAAAAATGGATAAAGAAGTTGTGGTACTTACGTACAATGCAATATCACTCAGCAATGAAATCTATGTCATCAGGCCCGTCGCAGCATAATGAGTGGATTCAGGTACGATGATTCTAAGTGAAATAAGTCACACAGAAAAAGAAACATCATAAGATATCACTACTACACGGAATGTAAACTTGGCTACACAGGAACTGAATTACAAAACAGAACAGGGTCTCAAATGTAGAACACCAACTTATGCTTGCTTAAGGGGAAAGGTGAGTTGGGGTGCTGCATGAAACCAGAGATTGAAATTAGCACAGATACCGTTCTATAAGCCATATATGCAATAGACAAGAGCTACTCCTTCCTGAACGAAGTGGACTCAACACCCCATATTAAACGCCTAAGAATATACCTGACTAGAAATAATCTTAAAACCTACGGATTTATATGTCTCCGAAAGACAATCAAGCGTGTGTACGGCGGCATAAACGCAGCAGTGATAGGATTGGGGAGGTTCGGTGAGCAAATGCAGACCCTTTGAAGTCATATTGCATGGTACCCATTCCATGGGTCTCAACTCTCCAGGTTTAAGGGATTCTTCCTTCAGCTAAAACATGCATGTGGAACCCAGAGTATGATCCACCGTGTGATCGGGAAACGTGTTCAAATGTGTCTCAGTTTTCGTCCCCTGGTACTCGGGTGCAACATTCAAGACGCTTTACTAACACTCTCCCCACTTGGAGAGTCATTGCCTTTAAACTCCTGTTTGGCCCAGTTTGCAATTTCTGCGGAAAATGTACAGGAATAGGGAGAACCAATGAGAGACTAGCTGGAGGTGTGTGGACGGGCAAATTTAACTCTCATTTCCCACCAGGAAGAGGAATTAACCAAAGGCTCAGCGTGCCGTGCCGGAACGACACTAGGGCCTGAAGCAATCCTGCGGTGTTGCGGCCAGCTCACAAGAAAGCGAGTTGAAGAAAGGAGCTCAGGGGCACTGTAATTCACAAACCTGCAGAGTTATAAATGACAGCTATCGTCCAAAAATATATTGAAGTAAGGCTGCCAAGAGGACTTGAAAGTGGTGCAGAATTGCACGAAACCGATTTCAGGAGGTAGACTGGAATTGCATGTAAAGCATAGGAAAAGAGGCAGAACGTCCACAACGATGCACTTGGCCAATAAGGGCGTATGCGTTTTTTCCTGAATATATTCAGGAAAAAACGCATACGCCCTTTTTGGCCAACCAAGAAAGCTTGCAAAGGAAATCTGCACTACAATGAAGTCTCACTGCCCCCCGGTCAAAAGGGCCATCTGAAAAAAGTGTAAAATCCAGAAAGGCAGGACAGGCCATAGAGAACTGGGAGCCTTGTTATGCTGATGGGCGGGATGTAAATTGCCAACAGCCACTCTGGAGAAGTGTATGGTGTTTCCTGAAACATCTAAAAAACAAAGCAACAGAGCCTAGGGCACTTCCACATATGGTCCTATAGCTTAGGGAAATTAAAATCAAAAAGGCACAGCCACCCCAAAGTTTGGGATGGCTCTGTTTACAAAAACCTCGTTTACGGTACAAGTTCAATATCACAGAAAGCGAAAAATGGATAAAGAAGTTGTGGTACTTACGTACAATGCAATATCACTCAGCAATGAAATCTATGTCATCAGGCCCGTAGCAGCATAATGAGTGGATTCAGGTATGATGATTCTAAGTGAAATAAGTCACACAGAAAAAGAAACACCATAAGATATCACTACTACACGGAAGGTAAACTTGGCTACACAAGAACTGAATTACAAAACAGAACAGGGTCTCAAATGTAGAAAACCAACTTATGCTTGCTTGAGGGGAAAGGTGAGTTGGGGTGGTACATGAAACCAGAGATAGAAATTAGCACAGATAACGTTCCATAAGCCAAATATGTAATAGACAAGAGCTACTCCTTGCTCAACGAAGTGGACTCAACACCCCATATTAAACGCCTAAGAATATACCTGACTAGTAAGAATATTAAAACCTACCGATTTATATGTCTCCGAAAGAGAATCAAGCGTGTGTACGGCGGCATAAACGCAACAGTGATAGGATTGGTGAGGTTCGGTGAGCAAATGCAGACCCTTTGAAGTCATATTGCATGGTACCGATTCCATGGGTCTCAACTCTCCAGGTTTAAGGGATTCTTCCTTCAGCTAAAACATGCATGTGGAACCCAGAGTATGATCCACCGTGTGATCAGGAAACGTGTTCAAATGTGTCTCAGTTTTCGTCCCCTGGTACTCGGGTGCAACACTCCAGACGCTTTACTAATACTCTCTCCACTTGGAGAGTCAGTGCCTTTAACCTCCTGTATGGCCCAGTTTGCAATTTCTGCGGAAAATGTACAGGAATAGGGAGAACCAATGATAAACTAGCTGTAGGTGTCTGGACGGGCAAATTTAACTCTCATTTCCCACCAGGAAGTGGAATTAACCAAAGGCTCAGCGTGCCGTGCCGGATCCACACTAGGGCCTGAAGCGATCCTGCGGTGTTGCGGCCAGCTCACAAAAATCGAGTTGAAGAAAGGAGCTCAGGGGCACTGTAATTCACAAACCTGCAGAGTTATAAATGACAGCTATCGTCCAAAAATATATTGAAGTAAGGCTGCCAAGAGGACTTGAAAGTGGTGCAGAATTGCACGAAACCGATTTCAGGAGGTAGACTGGAATTGCATGTAAAGCATAGGAAAAGAGGCAGAACGTCCACAACGATGCACTTGGCCAAAAAGGGCGTATGCGTTTTTTCCTGAACATATTCAGGAAAAAACGCATACGCCCTTTTTGGCCAACCAAGAAAGCTTGCAAAGGAAATCTGCACTACAATGAAGTCTCACTGCCGCCCGGTCAAAAGGGCCATCTGAAAAAAGTGTAAAATCCAGAAAGGCAGGACAGGCCATGGAGAACTGGGAGCCTTGTTATGCTGATGGGCGGGATGTAAATTGCCAACAGCCACTCTGGAGAAGTGTATGGTGTTTCCTGAAACATCTAAAAAACAAGCAACAGAGCCTAGGGCACTTCTACTTATGGTCCTATAGCTTAGGGAAATTAAAATCAAAAAGACACAGCCACCCCAAAGTTTGGGACGGCTCTGTTTACAAGAATCTTGTTTACGGTACAAGTTCAATAGCACAAAAGCGAAAAATGGATAAAGAAGTTGTGGTACTTAAGTACAATGCAATATCACTCAGCAATGAAATCTTGTCATCAGGCCCGTCGCAGCATAATGAGTGGATTCAGGTACGATGATTCTAACTGAAATAAGTCACACAGAAAAAGAAACATCATAAGATATCACTACTACACGGAATATAATCTTGCTACACAGGAACTGAATTACAAAACAGAACAGGGTCTCAAATGTAGAACACCAACTTATGCTTGCTTAAGGGGAAAGGTGAGTTGGGGTGCTGCATAAAACTAGATATTGAAATTAGCACAGATACCGTTCCATAAGCCAAATATGTAATAGACAAGAGCTACTCCTTGCTCAACGAAGTGGACTCAACACCCCATATTAAACGCCTAAGAATATACCTGACTAGTAAGAATCTTAAAACCTTTGGATTTATATGTCTCCAAAAGAGAATCAAGCGTGTGTACAGCGGCATAAACGCAGCAGTGATAGGATTGGTGAGGTTCAGTGAGCAAATGAAGGCCCTTTGAAGTCATATTGCATGGTACCCATTCCATGGGTCTCAACTCTCCAGGTTTAAGGGATTCTTCCTTCAGCTAAAACATGCATGTGGAACCCAGAGTATGATCCACCGTGTGATCGGGAAACGTGTTCAAATGTGTCTCAGTTTTCGTCCCCTGGTATTCGGGTGCAACATTCCAGACGCTTTACTAACACTCTCCACACTTGGAGAGTCAGTGCCTTTAACCTCCTGGTTGGCCCAGTTTGCAATTTCTGCGTAAGATGAACAGGAATAGGGAGAACCAATGAGAGACTAGGTGGAGGTGTCTGGATGGGCAAATTTAACTCTCATTTCCCACCAGGAAGAGGAATGAACCAAAGGCTCAGCGTGCCATACCAGAAGCACACTAGGGCCTGAAGCAATCCTGCGGTGTTGCAGTGAGCTCACAAGAAAGCAAGTTGAAGAAAGGAACTCAGGGGTACTGTAATTCACAAACCTACAGAGTTATAAATGACAGCTATCGTCCAAAAATATATTGAAGTAAGGCTGCCAAGAGGACTTGAAAGTGGGGCAGAATTGCAGAAAACCGATTTCAGGAGGTAGTCTGGAATTGCATGTAAAGCATAGGAAAAGAGGCAGAACGTGCACAATGATGCACTTGGCCAAAAAGGGCGTATGCGTTTTTTCCTGAATATGTTCAGGAAAAAACGCATACGCCCTTTTTGGCCAACCAAGCAAGCTTGCAAAGGAAATCTGCACTACAATGAAGTCTCACTGCTCCCCGGTCAAAAGGCTATCTGAAAAAAGTGTAAAATCCAGAAAGGCAGGACAGGCCATGGAGAACTGGGGGCCTTGTTCTTCTGATGGGCGGGATGTAAATTGCCAACAGCCACTCTGGAGAAGTGTATGGTGTTTCCTGAAACATCCAAAAAACAAAGCAACAGAGCCTAGGGCACTTCCACTTATGGTCCTATAGCTTAGGGAATTAAAATCAAAAAGACACAGCTACCCCAAAGCTTGGGACGGCTCTGTTTACAAGAACATCGTTTACGGTACAAGTTCAATATCACAGAAAGCGAAAAATGGATAAAGAAGTTGTGGTACTTACGTACAATGCAATATCACTCAGCAATGAAATCTATGTCATCAGGCCCGTCGCAGCAAAATGAGTGGATTCAGGTACGATGATTCTAACTGAAATAAGTCACACAGAAAAATAAACATCATAAGATATCACTAATACACGGATTGTAAACTTGGCTACACAAGAACTGAATTACAAAACAGAACAGGGTGTCAAATGTAGAAAACCAACTTATGCTTGCTTAAGGGGAAAGGTGAGTTGGGGTGCTGCATAAAACCAGAGATTGAAATTAGCACAGATACCGTTCCATAATCCAAATATGTAATAGAGAAGAGCTAGTCCTTGCTCAACGAAGTGGACTCAACACCCCATATTAAACGCCTAAGAATATACCTTACTAGAAATAATCTTAAAACCTACGGATTTATATGTCTCCGAAAGAGAATCAAGCGTGTGTACAGCGGCATAAACGCAGCAGTGATAGGATTGGTGAGGTTCGGTGAGCAAATGCAGACCCTTTGAAGTCATATTGCATGGTACCCATTCCATGGGTCTCAACTCTCCAGGTTTAAGGGATTCTTCCTTCAGCTAAAACATGCATGTGGAACCCAGAGTATGATCCACCGTGTGATCGGGAAACGTGTTCAAATGTGTCTCAGTTTTCGTCCCCTGGTACTCGGGTGCAACATTCCAGACGCTTTACTAACACTCTCCACACTTGGAGAGTCAGTGCCTTTAACCTCCTGTTTGGCCCAGTTTGCAATTTCTGCGGAAAATGTACAGGAATAGGGAGAACCAATGATAAACTAGCTGGAGGTGTCTGGACGGGCAAATTTAACTCTCATTTCCCACCAGGAAGACGAATTAACCAAAGGCTCAGCGTGCCATGCCGGAACCACACTAGGGCCTGAAGCAATCCTGCGGTGTTGCGGCCAGCTCACAAGAAAGCGAGTTGAAGAAAGGAGCTCAGGGGCACTGTAATTCACAAACCTGCAGAGTTATAAATGACAGCTATCGTCCAAAAATATATTGAAGTAAGGCTGCCAAGAGGACTTGAAAGCGGGGCAGAATTGCAGGAAATCGATTTCAGGAGGTACACTGGAATTGCATGTAAAGCATAGAAAAGAGGCAGAACGTCCACAATGATGCACTTGGCCAAAAAGGGCGTATGCGTTTTTTCCTGAATATATTCAGGAAAAAACGCATACGCCCTTTTTGGCCAACCAAGCAAGCTTGCAAAGGATATCTGCACTACAATGAAGTCTCACTGCCCCCCGGTCAAAAGGGCCATCTGAAAAAAGTGTAAAATCCAGAAAGGCAGGACAGGCCATGGAGAACTGGGAGCCTTGTTATGCTGATGGGCGGGATGTAAATTGCCAACAGCCACTCTGGAGAAGTGTATGGTATTTCCAGAAACATCTAAAAAACAAAGCAACAGAGCCTAGGGCACTTCCACTTATGGTCCAATAGCTTAGGGAAATTAAAATCAAAAAGACACAGTCACCCCAAAGTTTGGGATGGCTCTGTTTACAAGAACCTCGTTTACGGTACAAGTTCAATATCACAGAAAGGGAAAAATGGATAAAGAAGTTGTGGTACTTACGTACAATGCAATATCACTCAGCAATGAAATCTTGTCATCAGGCCCGTAGCAGCATAATGAGTGGATTCAGGTATGATGATTCTAAGTGAAATAAGTCACACAGAAAAAGAAACACCATAAGATATCACTACTACACGGAAGGTAAACTTGGCTACACAAGAACTGAATTACAAAACAGAACAGGGTCTCAAATGTAGAAAACCAACTTATGCTTGCTTAAGGGGAAAGGTGAGTTGGGGTGCTGCATGAAACCAGAGATTGAAATTAGCACAGATACCGTTCCATAAGCCAAATATGTAATAGACAAGAGCTACTCCTTGCTCAACGAAGTGGACTCAACACCCCATATTAAACGCTTAAGAATACACCTGACTAGAAATAATCTTAAAAACTACGGATTTATATGTCTCCGAAAGAGAATCAAGCGTGTGTACAGCGGCATAAACGCAGCAGTGATAGGATTGGTGAGGTTCGGTGAGCAAATGCAGACCCTTTGAAGTCATATTGCATGGTACCCATTCCATGGGTCTCAACTCTCCAAGTTTAAGGGATTCTTCCTTCAGCTAAAACATGCATGTGGAACACAGAGTATGATCCACCGTGTGATCAGGAAACGTGTTCAAATGTGTCTCAGTTTTCGTCCCCTCGTACTCGGGTGCAACACTCCAGACGCTTTACTAACACTCTCCCCACTTGGAGAGTCAGTGCCTTTAACCTCCTGTATGGCCCAGTTTGCAATTTCTGCGGAAAATGTACAGGAATAGTTAGAACCAATGAGAAACTAGCTGGAGGTGTCTGGACGGGCAAATTTAACTCTCATTTCCCACCAGAAAGAGGAATTAACCAAAGGCTCAGCATGGCGTGCCGGCACCACACTAGGGCCTGAAGCAATCCTACGGTGTTGCGGCCAGCTCACAAGAAAGCGAGTTGAAGAAAGGAGCTCAGGGGCACTGTAATTCACAAACCTGCAGAGTTATAAATGACAGCTATCGTCCAAAAATATATTGAAGTAAGGCTGCCAAGAGGACTTGAAAGCGGGGCAGAATTGCAGGAAACCGATTTCAGGAGGTAGACAGGAATTGCATGTAAAGCATAGGAAAAGAGGCAGAACGTCCACAATTATGAACTTGGCCAAAAAGGGCGTATGCGTTTTTTCCTGAATATATTCAGGAAAAAACGCATACGCCCTTTTTGGCCAACCAAGCAAGCTTGCAAAGGAAATCTGCACTACAATGAAGTCTCACTGCCCCCCGGTCAAAAGGGCCATCTGAAAAATGTGTAAAATCCAGAAAGGCAGGACAGGCCATGGAGAACTGGGAGCCTTGTTATGCTGGTGGGCGTGATGTAAATTGCCAACAGCCACTCTGGAGAAGTGTATGGTGTTTCCTGAAACATCTAAAAAACAAAGCAACAGAGCCTAGGGCACTTCCACTTATGGTCCTATAGCTTAGGGAAATTAAAATAAAAAAGACACAGCCACCCCAAAGTTTGGGACGGCTCTGTTTACAAGAACCTCGTTTACGGTACAAGTTCAATATCACAGAAAGCAAAAAATGGATAAAGAAGTTGTGGTACTTATGTACAATGCAATATCACTCAGCAATGAAATCTATGTCATCAGGCCCGTAGCAGCATAATGAGTGGATGCAGGTATGATGAGTCTAAGTGAAATAAGTCACACAGAAAAAGAAACATCATAAGATATCACTACTACACGGAATGTAAACTTGGCTACACAGGAACTGAATTACAAAACAGAACAGGGTCTCAAATGTAGAAAACCAACTTATGCTTGCTTAAGGGGAAAGGTGAGTTGGGGTGCTGCATGAAACCAGAGATTGAAATTAGCACAGATACCGTTCCATAAGCCAAATATGCAATAGACAAGAGCTACTCCTTGCTCAACGAAGTGGACTCAACACCCCATATTAAACGCCTAAGAATATACCTGACTAGAAATAATCTTAAAACCTACGGATTTATATGTCTCCGAAAGAGAATCAAGCGTGTGTACAGTGGCATAAACGCAGCAGTGATAGGATTGGTGAGGTTCGGTGAGCAAATGCAGACCCTTTGAAGTCATATTGCATGGTACCCATTCCATGGGTCTCAACTCTCCACGTTTAAGGGATTCTTCCTTCAGCTAAAACATGCATGTGGAACACAGAGTATGATCCACCGTGTGATCAGGAAACGTTTTCAAATGTGTCTCAGTTTTCGTCCCCTGGTACTCGGGTGCAACACTCCAGACGCTTTACTAACACTCTCCCCACTTGGAGAGTCAGTGCCTTTAACCTCCTGTTTGGCCCAGTTTGCAATTTCTGTGGAAAATGAACAGGAATAGGGAGAACCAAAAAGAGACTAGCTGGAGGTGTCTGGACGGGCAAATTTAACTCTCATTTCCCACCAGGAAGAGGAATTAACCAAAGGCTCAGCGTGCCGTGCCGGAACCACACTAGGGCCTGAAGCAATCCTGCGGTGTTGCGGCTAGATCACAAAAAAGTGAGTTGAAGAAAGGAGCTCAGGGGCACTGTAATTCACAAACCTGTAGAGTTATAAATGACAGCTATCGTCCAAAAATATATTGAAGTAAGGCTGCCAAGAGGACTTGAAAGCGGGGCAGAATTTCAGGAAACCGATTTCAGGAGGTAGACGGGAATTGCATGTAAAGCATAGGAAAAGAGGCAGAACGTCCACAATGATGCACTTGGCCAAAAAGGGCGTATGCGTTTTTTCCTGAATATATTCAGGAAAAAACGCATACGCCCTTTTTGGCCAACCAAGCAAGCTTGCAAAGGAAATCTGCACTACAATGAAGTCTCACTGCCCCCCAGTCAAAAGGGCCATCTGAAAAAAGTGTAAAATCCAGAAAGGCAGGACAGGCCATGGAGAACTGGGAGCCTTGTTATGCTGGTGGGCAGGATGTAAATTGCCAACAGCCACTCTGGAGAAGTGTATGGTGTTTCCTGAAACATCTAAAAAACAAAGCAACAGAGCCTAGGGCACTTCCACTTATGGTCCTATAGCTTAGGGAAATTAAAATCAAAAAGACACAGCCACCCCAAAGTTTGGGACGGCTCTGTTTACAAGAACCTCGTTTATGGTACAAGTTCAATATCACAGAAAGCGAAAAATGGATAAAGAAGTTGTGGTACTTACGTACAATGCAATATCACTCAGCAATGAAATCTATGTCATCAGGCCCGTAGCAGCATAATGAGGGGATGCAGGTACGATGATTCTAAGTGAAATAAGTCACACAGAAAAAGAAACATCATAAGATATCACTACTACACGGAATGTAAACTTGGCTACACAGGAACTGAATTACAAAACAGAACAGGGTCTCAAATGTAGAAAACCAACTTATGCTTGCTTAAGGGGAAAGGTGAGTTGGGGTGCTGCATGAAACCAGAGATTGAAATTAGCACAGATACCGTTCCATAAGCCAAATATGCAATAGACAAGAGCTACTCCTTGCTCAACGAAGTGGACTCAACACCCCATATTAAACGCCTAAGAATACACCTGACTAGTAAGAATCTTAAAACCTGTGGATTTATATGTCTCCGAAAGAGAATCAAGCGTGTGTACGGCGGCATAAACGCAGCAGTGATAGGATTGGTGAGGTTCGGTGAGCAAATGCAGACCCTTTGAAGTCATATTGCATGGTACCCATTCCATGGGTCTCAACTCTCCAAGTTTAAGGGATTCTTCCTTCAGCTAAAACATGCATGTAGAACCCAGAGTATGATCCACCGTGTGATCAGGAAACGTGTTCAAATGTGTCTCAGTTTTCGTCCCCTGGTACTCCAGTGCAACACTCCAGACGCTTTACTAACACTCTCTCCACTTGGAGAGTCAGTGCCTTTAACCTCCTGTATGGCCCAGTTTGCAATTTCTGCGGAAAATGTACAGGAATAGTTAGAACCAATGAGAAACTAGCTGGAGGTGTCTGGACGGGCAAATTTAACTCTCATTTCCCACCAGAAAGAGGAATTAACCAAAGGCTCAGCATGGCGTGCCGGCACCACACTAGGGCCTGAAGCAATCCTACGGTGTTGCGGCCAGCTCACAAGAAAGCGAGTTGAAGAAAGGAGCTCAGGGGCACTGTAATTCACAAACCTGCAGAGTTATAAATGACAGCTATCGTCCAAAAATATATTGAAGTAAGGCTGCCAAGAGGACTTGAAAGCGGGGCAGAATTGCAGGAAACCGATTTCAGGAGGTAGACAGGAATTGCATGTAAAGCATAGGAAAAGAGGCAGAACGTCCACAATGATGCACTTGGCCAAAAAGGGCGTATGCGTTTTTTCCTGAATATATTCAGGAAAAAACGCATACGCCCTTTTTGGCCAACCAAGCAAGCTTGCAAAGGAAATCTGCACTACAATGAAGTCTCACTGCCCCCCGGTCAAAAGGGCCATCTGAAAAATGTGTAAAATCCAGAAAGGCAGGACAGGCCATGGAGAACTGGGAGCCTTGTTATGCTGGTGGGCGTGATGTAAATTGCCAACAGCCACTCTGGAGAAGTGTATGGTGTTTCCTGAAACATCTAAAAAACAAAGCAACAGAGCCTAGGGCACTTCCACTTATGGTCCTATAGCTTAGGGAAATTAAAATAAAAAAGACACAGCCACCCCAAAGTTTGGGACGGCTCTGTTTACAAGAACCTCGTTTACGGTACAAGTTCAATATCACAGAAAGCAAAAAATGGATAAAGAAGTTGTGGTACTTATGTACAATGCAATATCACTCAGCAATGAAATCTATGTCATCAGGCCCGTAGCAGCATAATGAGTGGATGCAGGTATGATGAGTCTAAGTGAAATAAGTCACACAGAAAAAGAAACATCATAAGATATCACTACTACACGGAATGTAAACTTGGCTACACAGGAACTGAATTACAAAACAGAACAGGGTCTCAAATGTAGAAAACCAACTTATGCTTGCTTAAGGGGAAAGGTGAGTTGGGGTGCTGCATGAAACCAGAGATTGAAATTAGCACAGATACCGCTCCATAAGCCAAATATGCAATAGACAAGAGCTACTCCTTGCTCAACGAAGTGGACTCAACACCCCATATTAAACGCCTAAGAATATACCTGACTAGAAATAATCTTAAAACCTACGGATTTATATGTCTCCGAAAGAGAATCAAGCGTGTGTACAGTGGCATAAACGCAGCAGTGATAGGATTGGTGAGGTTCGGTGAGCAAATGCAGACCCTTTGAAGTCATATTGCATGGTACCCATTCCATGGGTCTCAACTCTCCACGTTTAAGGGATTCTTCCTTCAGCTAAAACATGCATGTGGAACACAGAGTATGATCCACCGTGTGATCAGGAAACGTTTTCAAATGTGTCTCAGTTTTCGTCCCCTGGTACTCGGGTGCAACACTCCAGACGCTTTACTAACACTCTCCCCACTTGGAGAGTCAGTGCCTTTAACCTCCTGTTTGGCCCAGTTTGCAATTTCTGTGGAAAATGAACAGGAATAGGGAGAACCAAAGAGAGACTAGCTGGAGGTGTCTGGACGGGCAAATTTAACTCTCATTTCCCACCAGGAAGAGGAATTAACCAAAGGCTCAGCGTGCCGTGCCGGAACCACACTAGGGCCTGAAGCAATCCTGCGGTGTTGCGGCTAGATCACAAAAAAGTGAGTTGAAGAAAGGAGCTCAGGGGCACTGTAATTCACAAACCTGTAGAGTTATAAATGACAGGTATCGTCCAAAAATATATTGAAGTAAGGCTGCCAAGAGGACTTGAAAGCGGGGCAGAATTTCAGGAAACCGATTTCAGGAGGTAGACGGGAATTGCATGTAAAGCATAGGAAAAGAGGCAGAACGTCCACAATGATGCACTTGGCCAAAAAGGGCGTATGCGTTTTTTCCTGAATATATTCAGGAAAAAACGCATACGCCCTTTTTGGCCAACCAAGCAAGCTTGCAAAGGAAATCTGCACTACAATGAAGTCTCACTGCCCCCCGGTCAAAAGGGCCATCTGAAAAAAGTGTAAAATCCAGAAAGGCAGGACAGGCCATGGAGAACTGGGAGCCTTGTTATGCTGGTGGGCAGGATGTAAATTGCCAACAGCCACTCTGGAGAAGTGTATGGTGTTTCCTGAATAATCTAAAAAACAAAGCAACAGAGCCTAGGGCACTTCCACTTATGGTCCTATAGCTTAGGGAAATTAAAATCAAAAAGACACAGCCACCCCAAAGTTTGGGACGGCTCTGTTTACAAGAACCTCGTTTACGGTACAAGTTCAATATCACAGAAAGCGAAAAATGGATAAAGAAGTTGTGGTACTTACGTACAATGCAATATCACTCAGCAATGAAATCTATGTCATCAGGCCCGTAGCAGCATAATGAGGGGATGCAGGTACGATGATTCTAAGTGAAATAAGTCACACAGAAAAAGAAACATCATAAGATATCACTACTACACGGAATGTAAACTTGGCTACACAGGAACTGAATTACAAAACAGAACAGGGTCTCAAATGTAGAAAACCAACTTATGCTTGCTTAAGGGGAAAGGTGAGTTGGGGTGCTGCATGAAACCAGAGATTGAAATTAGCACAGATACCTTTCCATAAGCCAAATATGTAATAGACAAGAGCTACTCCTTGCTCAACGAAGTGGACTCAACACCCCATATTAAACGCCTAAGAATACACCTGACTAGTAAGAATCTTAAAACCTGTGGATTTATATGTCTCCGAAAGAGAATCAAGCGTGTGTACGGCGGCATAAACGCAGCAGTGATAGGATTGGTGAGGTTCGGTGAGCAAATGCAGACCCTTTGAAGTCATATTGCATGGTACCCATTCCATGGGTCTCAACTCTCCAAGTTTAAGGGATTCTTCCTTCAGCTAAAACATGCATGTGGAACCCAGAGTATGATCCACCGTGTGATCAGGAAACGTGTTCAAATGTGTCTCACTTTTCGTCCCCTGGTACTCCGGTGCAACACTCCAGACGCTTTACTAACACTCTCTCCACTTGGAGAGTCAGTGCCTTTAACCTCCTGTATGGCCCAGTTTGCAATTTCTGCGGAAAATGTACAGGAATAGGGAGAACCAATGATAAACTAGCTGGAGGAGTCTGGACGGGCAAATTTAACTCTCATTTCCCACCAGGAAGAGGAATTAACCAAAGGCTCAGCGTGCCGTGCCGGAACCACACTAGGGCCTGAAGCAATCCTGCGGTGTTGCGGCCAGCTCACAAGAAAGCGAGTTGAAGAAAGGAGCTCAGGGGCACTGTAATTCACAATCCTGCAGAGTTATAAATGACAGCTATCTTCCAAAAATATATTGAAGGAAGGCTGCCAAGAGGACCTGAAAGCGGGGCAGAATTGCAGGAAACCGATTTCAGGAGGTAGACTGGAATTGCATGTAAAGCATAGGAAAAGAGGCAGAACGTCCACAATGATGCACTTGGCCAAAAAGGGCATATGCGTTTTTTCCTGAATATATACAGGAAAAAACGCATACGCCCGTTTTGGCCAACCAAGCAAGTTTGCAAAGGAAATCTGCACTACAATGAAGTCTCACTGCCCCCCGGTCAAAAGGGCCATCTGAAAAAAGTGTAAAATCCAGAAAGGCAGGATAGGTCATGGAGAACTGGGAGCCTTGTTATGCTGATGGGCGGGATGTAAATTGCCAGCAGCCACTCTGGAGAAGTGTATGGTGTTTCCTGAAACATCTAAAAAACAAAGCAACAGAGCCTAGGGCACTTCCACTTATGGTCCTATAGCTTAGGGAAATTAAAATCAAAAAGACACAGCCACCCCAAAGTTTGGGCCGGCTCTGTTTACAAGAACCTCGTTTACAGTACAAGTTCAATATCACAGAAAGCGAAAAATGGATAAAGAAGTTGTGGTACTTACGTACAATGCAATATCACTCAGCAATGAAACCTATGTCATCAGGCCCGTAGCAGCATAATGAGTGGATTCAGGTACGATGATTCTAAGTGAAATAAGTCACACAGAAAAAGAAACATCATAAGATATCACTACTACATGGAATGTAAACTTGGCTACACAGGAACTGAATTACAAAACAGAACAGGGTCTCAAATGTAGAAAACCAACTTATGCTTGCTTAAGGGGAAAGGTGAGTTGGGGTGCTGCATAAAACCAGAGATTGAAATTAGCACAGATATCGTTCCATAAGCCAAATATGTAATAGACAAGAGCTACTCCTTGCTCAACGAAGTGGACTCAACACCCCATATTAATCGCCTAACAATATACCTGACTAGTAAGAATCTTAAAACCTATGGATTTATATGTCTCCGGAAGAGAATGAAGCGTGTGTACAGTGGCATAAACGCAGCAGTGATAGGATTGGTGAGGTTTGGTGAGCAAATGCAGACCCTTTGAAGTCATATTGCATGGTACCCATTCCATGGGTCTCAACTCTCCATGTTTAAGGGATTCTTCCTTCAGCTAAAACATGCATGTGGAACCAAGAGTATGATCCACCGTGTGATCGGGAAACGTGTTCAAATGTGTCTCAGTTTTCGTCCCCTGGTACTCGGGTGCAACATTCCAGACGCTTTACTAACACTCTCCCCACTTGGAGAGTCAGTGCCTTTAACCTCCTGTTTGGCCCAGTTTGCAATTTCTTCGGAAGATGAACAGGAATAAGGAGAAGCAATGGGAGACTATCTGTAGGTGTCTGGACGGGCAAATTTAAGTCTCATTTCCCACCAGGAAGATAAATGAACCAAAGGCTCTGCGTGCCATGCTGGAACTAGATTAGGGCCTGAGGAGATCCTGCGGTGTTGCGGCCAGCTCACAAGAAAGCGAGTTGAAGAAAGGAGCTCAGGGGCACTGTAATTCAGAAACCTGCGGAGTTATAAATGACAGCTATCATCCAAAATTATACTGAAGTAAGGCTGCGATGAGGACTTGAATGCCGGGCAGAATTGCTGGAAACTGATTTCAGAACGTACACGGGAGTAGTTCTTAAAGCATAGGAAAAGAGACAGAACTTGGAAAATAATGCACTTGGCAAAAAAGGGCATATGTGTTTTATCCAGAGCTCTCATAACTGAGGGGAGGAGATTCCCAGCAGGCTCCAACTGCCACCTGAGGGCTCACATTGCCAAGGCAACGTGAGCATGCCAGGCAGGAGTTACCTCACAGCAGAGGTCCCACCTCACAGAAGGGTGAGAAACCCAGCCAACATCAGACTCTCACCAGAGGGCCCACATCACCAAGGGGATGGGAACCAGGCAGGAGTGTCTTCACATCAGTGGGGCCACATCATCGAAAGCTGAGGTACTCAGCACATGTGTCCTCAAACCAGAGGACCCACATCACCAAGGACCTCGGAGTGAGGCAGGCAGGAGTAACCTCACAACACTGGGCACATAGAATAAAAAAGTGAGGAATCCAGCAGTTGGAACCTCCCAGCAGGCGGCCCAGAGCACCGAGGCTATGGGATCCAGGCCACAGTGAACTCACAGAAGAGGGCCCATGTCATGAAACTGAGCAAACCAGCCATTGGGACCTCAGAGCAGGAGGCCCACATCCCCATGGGGATGGAATTCTGGTAGGAGTGTCCTCGCACCACTGAGAACGTATCAGAAAATTTTGGGCGACCAGCAGTTAGGGCCTGACGCCAGAGGACCCTCATCACCAAGGGAAGGAGGCTCCCAGCAGGCTCCAACTGCCACCAGAGGGCTGACGTCGCCAAGGCGATGTGTGCCAACCAGGCACGAATGACCTCACAGCAGAGGGCCCACCTCAGAGAAGTGTGACGAACCCAGTCAGGATCAGACTCGCACCAGAGGGCCCACATCACCAAATGGATTGGAACCAGGCAGGAGTGTCCTCACATGAGTAGGGCCACATCATCTAAAGGTGAGGAACCCAGAACATGTGGCTTCAAACCATAGGACACCCATCACCAAGGGGCTGGGAGTGAGGCAGGCAGGAGGAGCCTCATAACAGAGGGCCCAAAAATAAGAAAGGTGAGGAATCCAGCAGTTGGAACCTCCCAGCAGGCGGCCCAGAGCACAGAGGCTAGAGGAACCAGGCCAGAGTGAACTAACACCAGACAGCCCACATCATGAAACTGTGAGCAACCCAGACATTGGGACCTCAGAGCAGAAGGCCCACATCCCCATGGTGATGGGAACATGACAGGAGTGTCCTGGCATCACTGGGCTCACATCAGAAAACGTGGGGTGCTCAGAAGTTAGGGCCTGACGCTAGAGGGCACTCATCACCGAGAGGAGGAGGCTCCCAGCAGGCTCCAGCTGCCACCAGAGGGCCAACGTCGCCAAGGTGATGTGTGCCAGCCTGGCAGGAGTGACCTCACAGCAGAGGGCCCACCTCACAGAAGGGTGAGGAACACAGCCAGGATCAGACTCTCACCAGAGGGCCCACATCACCAAGGGGATGGGAACCAGGCAGGAGTGTCCCCACACCAGTGGGACAACATCATCGAAAGGTGAGGATCCCAGCACATGTGTCCTCAAACCAGAGGAACCACATCACCAAGGGGTTCGGAATGAGGCTGGCAGGACTGGCCTCACAACACAGGGTCCATAGAATATAAAAGTTGAGGAATCCAGCAGTTGGAACCTCCCAGCAAGTGGCCCAGAGCACCGAGGCTATGGGATCCAGGCCGCAGTGAACTCACAGCAGAGGGCCCACATCATGAACCTGTGAGCAGCCCAGCTGTTGGGACCTCAGAACAGAAGGCCCACATCCCCATTGGGATGGGAACCTGGCAGGAGTGGCTTTGCACCACTTAGCACATATCAGAAAATGTTAGGAGCCCAGCAGTTAGGGCCTGATGCCAGGGGGCCCTCATAACTGAGGGGAGGAGACTCCCAGCAGGTTCCAACTGCCAACAGAGGGCCCACGTCTACAAGGTGGCATGCGCCAGCCAGGCAGTAGTGACCTCACAGCAGAGGGCCTATCTCACAGAAGGGTGAGGAACCGAGGCAGGATGAGACTCTCACCAGAGGGCCCACAACACCAAGGGGATGGGAACCAGTCAGGACTGTCCTCCCACCAGTGGGGCCACATCATCGAAAGGTGAGGAACCCAGCACATGTGGCCTCATATCAGAGGACATACATCACAAAGGGGATGGGAGTGAGGCAGGTAGGAGTAGCCTAAAAACAGAGGGCCCAAAGAATAAAAAAAGTGAGGAATCCAGCATTTGGAACCTCCCAGCAGGCGGCCGAGAGCACAGAAGCTATGGGATGCAGGCAGGAGTGAACTAACAGCAGAGAGCCCACATCATGAAACTGTGAGCAACCCAGGCATTGGGACCTCAGAGCAGAAAGCCCACATCCCCATGGGGATGGGAACCTGACAGGAGTGTCCTGGCATCACTGGGCTCACATCAGAAAACGTGGGGAGCCCAGCAGTTAGAGCCTGATGCTAGAGGGCCATCATCACCGAGGGCAGGAGGCTCCCAGCAGGTTCCATGTGCCAACAGAGGGCCCACGTCGCCAAGGTGATGTGTGCAAGTCAGGCAGGATTGACCTCACAGCAGAGGGCCTACCTCACAGAAGAGTGAGGAACCCAGCCAGGATAAGACTGTCACCAGAAGGCCCACATCACCAAGGAGATGGGAACCAGGCAGGAGTGTCCTCACACCAGTGGGGCCACATCATTGAAAGTTGCCTAACCCAGCACATGTGGCCTCAAACCAGAAGACCCACATCACGAAGGGGTTGCGAGTGAGGCAGACAGGAGGAGCATCACAACACAGGACCCATAGAATACAAAAGTTGAGGAATCGAGCAGTTGGAACCTCCCAGCAGGCAGCCAAGACCACAGAGGCTATGGGATCCAGGCCACAGTGAACTAACACCAGAGAGCCCACATCATGAAATTGTGATCAACCCAGCCGTTGGAACCTCAGAGCAGAAGGCCCACATCCCCATGGGGATGGGAACCTAAGAGGAGTGCTTGAGCAACACTGGGCTCACTAAGAAAAGTTGGGGAGCCCAGCAGTTAGGGCCTGACGTCAGAGGGCCCTCATCACAGAGCTGAGGAGGCTCCCAGCAGGGTCCAATTGCCACCAGAGGGCTCATGTCAACAAGGCGAGGTGAGCAACCCAGGCAAGAGTTACCTGATAGTAGAGGGCCCACCTCACAGATGGGTGAGGAACCCAGCCAGGATCAGACTCTCACCAGAGGGCCCACATCACAAAGGGGATGGGACCCAGTCAGGATTATCCTCACACCAGTGGGGCCTCATCATCTTAAGGTGAGGAACCCAGCACATGTGTCCTCAAACCAGAGGACCCACATCACCAAGGGCCTTGGAGTGAGGCAGGCAGGAGTAGCCTCACAACACAGGGCACATAATATAAAAAACGTGAGAATTCCAGCATTTAGACCTTCCAGCAGGCGGCCCAGAACACCGAGGCTATGGGATCCAGGCCACAGTGAACTCACAGCAGAGGGCCCACATCACAAAACTGTGAGCAACCCAGGAGTTGAGACCTCAGCGCAGAAGGCCCACATCCCCATGGGAATGGGAACCTGGCTGGAGTGTCCTCGCACCACTGGGCGCACATCAGAAAATGTGGGGAGCCCACCATTTAGGGCCTGACGCCAGAGGGCCGTCATCACCGAGAGGAGGAGGTGCCCTGCACGCTCCAACTGCCACCAGAGGGCTCACGTCTCCAAGGTGACGTGTGCCAGCCAGGCAGGAGTGACCTCACAGAAGAGGGCCTACCTCACAGAACGTTGAGGAACCCAGCCAGGATTAGACTCTCGCCAGAGGGCCCACCTCACCAAGGGGATGGGAACCAGGCAGGAGTGTCCTCACACGAGTGGGGTCACATCATCGAAAGGTGAGGAACGCAGCACATGTGGCCTCAAGCCATAGGACAGTCATCACCAAGGGGCTGGCAGTGAGGCAGGCAGGAGGAGCCTCACAACAGAGGGCACATAGAATAAAAAAGTTGAGGAATCCAGCAGTTGGAACCTCCCAGCAGGCGGCCCAGAGCACCGATGATAAGGGATCCTTGCCGGAGTGAACTCACAGCAGAGGGCCCACATCATGGTACTGTGAGCAAGCCAGCCGTTTTGACCTCAGAGCAGAAGGCCCATATCGCCATGGGGATGGGAACCTGGCAAGAGTCTCCTCACTCACTTGGCGCACATCAGAAAATGTGGGGAGCCCAGCAGTTATGGCCTAAGGCAAGAGGGCCCTCATCACCGAGGGGAGGAGGATCCCAGCACACTCCAACTGCCACCAGAGGGCCCACGTCGCCAAGGTGACGTGTGCCAGACAGGCATGATTGACCTCACAGCAGAGGGCCCACCTCACAGAAGGGTGAGGAACCCAGCCAGGATCAGACTCTCACCTGAGGGCCCACATCAGCAAGGGGATGGGAACCAGGCAGGAGTCTCCTAAGACCATTGGTCCCACATCATCGAAAGGTGAGGAACCCAGCACATGTGGCCTCAAACCAGACGACACACATCACGAAGGGGATGGGAGTGAGGAAGGCAGGAGGATCCTCACAACAGAGGGCCCAAAAAATTAAAAAAGTGAGGAATCCAGCAGTTGGAACCTCCCAGCAGGCGGCCAAGAGCACAGAGGCTATGGGATCCAGGTTTCTGTGAACACCAGAGAGCCCACATCATGAAAATGTGAACAACCCAGCCGTTGGGACCTCAGAGCAGAAGGCCCACAACCCCATGGAGATGGGATCCTAAGAGGAGTGCCAAAGCATCACCGGGCTCCCTAAGAAAAGTTGGTGAGTCCAGCAGTTAGGGCCTGACGCAAGAGGGTCCTCATCACCGGGGGGAGGAGATTCCCAGCACGCTCCAACTGCCACCACACGGCTGACTTCACCAAGGCAATGTGTGCCAGCCATGCAGGAGTGACCTATCAGCAGAGGGTCTCCCTCACAGGTGGGTGAGGAACAAAGCCAGGAACAGACTCTCACCAGGGGGTCCACATAACCACGTGGATGAGAACCAAGCAGGAGTGTCCTCACACTAGTGGGGCCACATCATCGAAAGGTGAGGAACCCAGCAAAGGTGGCCACAAACCAGAGGACCCACATCACCAAGGGGTTGAGAGTGAGGTAGGTGTCTGGACGGGTATATTTAACACTCATTTCCCACCAGGAAGAGAAATTAACCAAAGGCTCAGCGTGCCCTGCCAGAAGCAGATTAGGGCCTGAAGCAGTCTTGCGGGTTTGCGGCCAGCTCACAAGAAAGCGAGTTGAAGAAAGGAGCTCAGGGGCCCTGTAATTCACAAACCTGGAGAGTTATAAATAACAGATAACGTCCAAAAATATATTGAAGTAAGGCTGCGAAGAGGACTTGAAAGCGGGGCAGAATTTCAGGAAACCGATTTCAGGAGGTAGACTGGAATTGCATTTAAAGCATAGGAAAAGAGGCAGAACATCGACAATGATGCACTTGGCAACAAAGGGCGTATGAGTTTGTTCCTGAATATATTCAGGAAAAAACACATACGCCCTTTTTGGCAAACCAAGCAAGCTTGCAATGGAAATCCGAACTACTATGAAGTGTCACTTCCCCCCGGTCTAAAGGGCCATCTGAGAAAAGTGTAAAATCCAGAAAGGCAAGACAGGCCATGGGGAAAAAGGAGCCTTGTTATGCTGATGGGCGGGATGTAAATTGCCAACAGCCACTCTGGAGAAGTGTATGGTGTTTCCTGATACATCTGAAAAACAAAGCAACAGAGTCTAGGGCATTTCCACTTATGGTCCTATAGCTTAGGGAAATTAAAATCAAAAAGACACAGCCACCCCAAAATTTGGGACGGCTCTGTTTACAGGAACCTCTTCTACAGTACGAGTTAAATATCCCAGAGAACAAATAATTGATAAAGAAGTTGCGGTACTTACGTACAACAGAATACCACTCAGCAATGAAATCTGTGTCACCAGGCCTGTACCAGCATAATGAGTGGATTGAGGCATGATGATTCTAAGTGAAATAAGTCACACAGAAAAAGAAACATCATAAGGTATCACTAATGCACGGAATGTAAACTTGGCTACACATGAACTGAATTACAAAACAGAACAGGGTCTCAAGATTAGAAAACCAACTTATGCTTGCTTAAAGGGAAAGGTGAGTTAAGGGGGTGCTGCATAAAACCAGAGATTGAAATTAGCACAGATACCGTTCCATAAGCCAAATATGTAATAGACAAGACCTACCCCCTGCTCAACGAAATGGACTCAACAATGAGGTATCACCTCACACCTGTTAGAATGGGCATCATCTGAAAATCTACAAACAACAAATGCTGGAAAGGGTGTGGAGAAAAGGAACCCTCTTCCACTATTGTTGGGAATATAAGTTGATACAGTCACTATGGAGAACAATATGGAGTTTCTTAAGAAACTAATAATAGAATTACCATATGATACAGCGATCCCAGGACTGGACATATACCCAGACAAAACCATAAATCAAAAAGAGACATTCACCGCAATGTTCATTGCATCACTATTTACAATATCGAGGTAATGGAAGCAACCTAAATGCCCACAGACAGACGAATGCATAAAGATGTGGTACATATATAAAATGGAATATTACTAAGCCATGAAAGGAATGAAATTGGGTCATTTGTAGAGACGTCGATGGATCTAGAGACTGTCATACAGAGTGAAGTAAGTCAGAAAGAGAAAAACAAATCTTGTATATTCATGCATATATGTGGAACCTAGAAAAACTGTACAGATTAACCGTTTTGCAAGGCATAAATAGAGCAACAGATGTAGACAACAATCGTATGGACAACAAGGGGGGAAAGCTCTTGGAGGGGTGGTGGTGGGAGGAGTTGAGAGATTGGGATTGGCATGTAAACATTTATATGTATAAAATAGATAACCAATGAGAACCTGCTGTATAAAAATATAAAATAAAATTCAAAATTAAAAAGAAATAAAATTTAAAAAATAAAACAGAAAAAACAATTATTCCCTTCACATACATTTATATGAATAAATTATTTCCATGCTTATATCTGTAAATACAAAAAAGAGGAATAAAATCTACCTTGAACCAAAAACAAAAAAGAGAAAAAAAAAAACAGAACCCACCAGTTACTCAGAGGAAAACCGTATCAGGGCACTTGCTCCAGTTGTAAACAATTCTGAAGTTGGTCAGTGGTGGGGAATCGTCTCCCATTCAGCCAGCAGCCCCCACACAACAAGCGTCCTCATTGCAAAGCTGGGGCACCGTGCCGAGGCATCTGTGAGTAAACGTGAGCTGAGCCCCAGGCCAGTTGCTGCTGAACTGTTCCCGCCCTTCCCAGGTAAAACACCTGAATATATACAAGGACTTGAAAGCCTAGAGGAAGGGCCATGGAGCCACACGAGTGACAGCATGCCAGCTGACTTGGTGCCTGCAGGCCAGCCAGGATGGTCCTGGCCCTGGGTGCTCTTCTGGAAGATTTCCATTTCCCTGCCTGAGATACCCGTCCTGTCCCTGCCCCCACTGCTTTTTTCCTTCCTCACCTCTGCCCAGGGAGAAATTCCAGCAGCAGGTATGGGTGACACATCCTCTTCTTTAGCAGGTGGCAGCCTGGCAACTGCTGCAGAAAGTCCAGCAGAGCCCCACTCACACTGGGCCACCCACAAAGCCGTGGCCTCTCACTCCCTCCCACCAGCCCAGCCCCGAGACTGCTGACAGGGCAGAGAAAATGGCGTCAGGCACAGCTGCAGGGGCTTTTGCTGCCTGGAGTGGTATTTATATTGATCTCAACCCAGGCACACCTGGGGAGGGCTGGCCGGCATGGTAAGGTTGCCCAGGTCAGCCAATCATCACCCCTCAGGGGCTCACAGTTGCAGAAAATGGAACTTGCTGAACCGGCCAGGTCCAAGGAACAGGTGTGGGCTCCTGAGAGTCAGGATAGACAAGGGGCTGCAGCTTTGGCTTGTTTTCTAATCATTTTATCTGGCCCATGAGTGGGAGACAACTTCAAGAAAACCCTCTCCTAATGAGAGGAACCCAGGAGTCAGGGAGAGGAGGGGTGGGTGGTGGTTGGAGACAGAGGCCTGGTGCCCTGGGTGCAGTGGAAGTCTCTGGAAGACCAGGTGGAGGGAGGCCACACAGAGTGATGCCCAGGGTCACAGACCTGTCGGAGCTGCTGTTTGTTAGTTCAAGTCCTGCTCTGAGGTGCTCTGTGTCAGCTCTGAGCGACAGGTGAGCTGGGGGTGCTCTTCAATGAGGGCTATGTGCACGGTTCCTGTGTGCCCAGCCCTGCCACGGTACCTGCAAGGGTAGCTCTGTATCCTGGGAGGGGCCTGACCATGAGAGCCCCGTGGGCTGGGTTGGGGGTGGGGTACCTGCCCAGGAGAGCTCCATATCCTGGGATTGGCCTGACCACGAGAGCCCCATGGGCTGCTGGGGACCTGGTAAAGGATGTCAGGACAGTCAGTGAAGCCACCGAGGATATACCTCCAGTTGCTCCTGATCCCTACACCCTGCTGGTCATTCTACCAACCACCAGGACATGGTATTCTGTATTAGTCTTCAATGATGCCTTCTTTTGTATTCCATTAGTCCCAGAGTCACAAGAAATTTTGGCTTGTGAGTGGCAGGACTCAACATACAACTAAAACAATACTTCCGGGCCGTCTTGCCCCAAGGGTTCAAAAATTCCCACACCATCTTTGGGGAAAGCTTAGCTAAAGACCGAAAAGTTCTACCTCTGGAAAAGGAAACCCTCCTTCAATATGCAGACGACATTCTGATCGCCAGCCCTACTAAGGAGGCCTCTGAACTACCAAGCCAATAAAGGATAGAAGTTGTCCAAGAAAAAGCTCAAATATCACAGACTGCAGTGACCTGCCTGGGCTTCATTCTCACACAAGGTCAGAGAAGCCCATCCCAGGAAAGGGAAGAAACCATTTGCAGCCTTACCCCTTTCTAAAACTAGAAGACAGCTTAGGGGTTCCTGGGGAGGCCAGGGTTTGCTGCTTCTGGATCCCTAACTACAGTCTACTAGCTGGGCCTCTATATGAAACACTGAAAGGAAAAGATGATGATCCTTTTGAACAGAATCCAGAAGTGGCCTTTCAAGAATGGAAAGAGCAGTCAATTCAGACCCTTGCCCTGGAACTCCCTAATTGAGCTAAACCCTTTGACCTTTCCATTCCCGGTGAAAGGTAAATCGCCATTGGAGAATTAGTGCAAAAACTGGGACCACTTGAAATGGAACAACGCAAGAATGCCATCCAGGTAGGATAAACTACAGTCACCAAGGGGCTTGGCCCACTGCCACATCTGGCCAAGATACTGGCGGTATCTAAAAACCTGGAAATCAGCAGCCCAAAAGGCCACCTCCCTCCTAAGGGAAAAGGACCCCACGTGGTGATCCTAATCACCAACCATGCCCTGAAGTTGCAGGGTTCGCTCCGTGGGCACACCGACCTCGAGTGAGGAGGCCCTCCAACTCCAACATCCAGAGAGATAACCGGGGGCAACAGGGCACCATGACGACTCGTGTGAACATCACTTGACCTGGAGTTTCTCTCATAAAACAACAATAGTGTGTCCCGAAGGAGTAGACTACTGCTTGCAGGACTTCCTGCACCCGGAGGGGAGCTAATAATCTTGGCGGGGGAACCGTATATCACACTGTCACCATAGAAAAGCCTACAGACACCATGATGATGGTGGCCAATAAGACCGGCTGGACTCCTGTTTACTTCAAAAGGCTGTTGACTCAGTGGCCATCATGGTCCTTGATCACCACTGACCCTGGACTGTCTGGGAGTTGAGCGGGCAGGGCTCTGACACCTGGTGCTGTTTTTACGTTAATTCAGGGGCCTAATTGAAGAAAGAGCAGACTACTGGTCAGAGCATCTAGGCTGGCAGAAACGGTCAGCCTAAGGTGGCCGAACAAATGTGGGGTGGGGTGAAACCGGCCCCCACAGCGTCTCTGCACATCTCTTTCCTGGACCCTTAAAGGTCATTAGAATCTATAACACTTCCAATGCTGTTGCTCAGGCGGACGAGCAGGGAGGCAGGGGTCCTGGGGCCAATCAACGTCACCTGGAGGCTGCTGGGGAGAAGTTCTGACCCTCGTCCCCTGGTATGAGGGCTCCCAACTCAGCACTCAGCAGTTACAGAAGAAGGGTCTGCACCCTCAGCACTCCAAGAATGAGGAACGGGACAAAAGGCAGAGGAGGGGTTTGTCCCCAGCAAAGCCCATTAAAAATCCCTGGGAGATAAAAATAGAATGTGGGCAATAAAGTCAAGTCTGACCTTTTTTATCCTTTGTGCTTTGTCTAATTTCACGTGCTCCTAGGGTCCCGCATGCAGAGGTTCCACACCCGGCACTTCAGACCAGATTTCCTGGTGCAGAATGGCTGGGTCGACACCTCAGCTCCTGGGGCCCAGTGCAGACTCCGAGATATAGAGCCTGAGCTGCAGCCAACCCGGCCCTTGAGAGCTCCGCCCCCTCCCTCTCACTGACTCTGACAGGATCTCTACACAGCAGCCCAGCCCACAGCCCACGGGGTAGTGCATGCTCTCACCTCTCCATTCTCTGATGAAAATATAAAGTTTCCTTTGCTTGGGAACCAAACTCAGTCTCGATCTGTTGGCCCCAATGACACTGGGCAGGGGGACCCTTGTTGGGGTCCACTCTGGAGGATCAGTAACAGAAATTGAGACTATTGTAACTTCAATGAACAGATGTGTGAGCCAAACTGTAGTTAACATAGAACAGTTTATAAGGCTCGGGTAAAATAAGATGTTTCTAACACTTCCATTTGATATTTCCATCACTTTATTATAAGCAAGTTCAGTGAAAAGGTTTGTCTTATTTGTCAGGTCAATATTAGAGAAATGAAGTGATTTCTTTCCAAGGATGTACATCTAATAATCTTGGTTAAAGCTTCAATCTTGTTTTAAATGCTTTTCCATTGAAAATGATACCTCTCTTTCAGCTCCCCCATTTCTGAGAAGTATAAAATCTTATAATTTATTATTACCAAAGGGGAAAGGTGGGAGGAGGGATAAATTAACAGTTTGGAATTAACACATACACACTGCTATGTATAAAATAGATCATCAACAAGGAACTACTGTATAGCACAGGGAACTACACTCAATATTGTGCAATAACCTATAAGGGGAAATAATCGGAAAAAGAATAGATATTTTTATTGACATCATCTATCAATGACAGTTAAAGTGTAACCTAAGGGAAGCCGGTGGTGAGTGCTTCTGACCCTGAAGACTTCAGTCATCTAAAGTTTGGACTCTGCCTACTTCCCAAGGCCCTTAATGAACATATGTGTAGCCGTAGCTTAAAAAACTCCCCAGTTTGGGTTTCGGGGAGACACTGATTTTGAAAAAGCCCTGGTGTTCTCCTTACATGAATGGGACTCTTCCTACTGCTAAAACATGTCTGTCACACCCAGAGGATGGTATACCGTCTGATCGGGAAGAGTTTGGAAAAGGCATCTCATCTCCTCATCTCCTGGTGCTCGGGTTCACCCCTCCAGCGTCTTTACTAACAGTCTCCCCACTTGGAGATGTCAACACTGTCAACATCCTGTTGCGTACAGTTTGGAATTTGTCCAGAGGATGAAGCGGAAGGATGAGGAACAATGAGAGACAAGTCCTAGGTGTTCAGACAGGCACATGTCACTCTAATTTCCAATCAGGAAGATGAATTGACCAAAGGCTAGGGTTGCCCATGGAAACAGTATAGGGCTTGAGGAAATCCCACTGCTTTGTGGCCAGTTCCCATAAACACAAGTTGAACAATGGAACTCAGGGGCAGTAAAATTCACGAAACTGCAGAGTTGAAAATATCTATCACTGAAAAATGTCTTGAGGAAAGTCAAAGAAAAGGATTGGCAAGCAAGGGAGAATGGCAGGAAAGGGATTTGAGGAGGTAGAAAGGATTCGCCATTAAGCACAAGAAAAGGGGCTGAACATTTCCGACATTGCAGTTGGCCAAAAAGGCTGTATGCGTTTTTTTCTGTATATATTCAAGAAAAGGGCATACACTTTTTTAGCCAACCAAACAGGTGGGCACTGGAAATCAATACTACAAAAGATATCACTTCGCATCAGTCAGAAGAGCCATCCTCATAAAGTGTAAACGCCAGAAATGCAGGACAGGGCAAGGAGAAGAGGGAGCCCTGTGAGGCTTATAGTGGAAATGTATATTGCCAACGGCCATTCTGGAGAAGTGTATTGTGTTTACTAAAGCATCTAAAAAATGAGCTACAGAGCATAGGGCACTTGCACTCATGGGCGTATATCTTGGGAAAAACAAAAATCGAGAGGACACAGGCACCCCAATGTTTACTGCCTCTCTGTTTAAAAGATCCTCGACTAGGATATAACTTAAATGTCTCTGGAGGGAAAAAATGGATAGAGATGTGGTACTTATGTAGAGTGGAATATTACTCAGCCTGGAAATCAATGAAATATGGCCAGTTGTAACAACTCCGGAGGAGTTACGTATGATCATTCTAAGTGACATAATTCAAAAAGAAAAAGACACATATCATAAGATATCACTTAAAGGTGGAATCCAAAATGGCTACACATGAAATAAATTACAAAACAAAAACATAGTCAAATATGTAGAAAACACGCGTAAGGCTGCTAAACGGGAAAGGTGGGGAGGGGTGAGGCATCATCCAGGAGGTTGAAATTAGCAAAGATACCATTCCAAATACCAAACTGATAATCAACAAGGCCTACACGGTAGCTAAAAGAACTGCACTCAGCACACTCAAGTCACCGGAAAAGAATATCTATGACTGGTAAGAATCTGAAAAAGAATTTATTGATGTCTCTCTGTACGTGAATCAAGTGGATGTACAGCAGCAAGAAACAGAGCTTTGAAAATCAGCTGTAACCAATATAGTAATAAATTGAAAAAAATAAACGACAGAGAGACAGAGAAAACCTCTTACAACTTTTCCTCAGGGACGGTGATGCAACATGGATTGAACACATCTAGACCCACAGCAGGATGAGACATAAGGCTGGAAACTGTTCGCGCTAAGAGAAATGTGAGGTTGGGTGAGGAAATGCACACCCTTTAAAGTAATACTACCTGGTACCCATTCAATGGGTCCCAAATCTGCAGGTTCAAGGAATCTTCCTACAGCTAAAACATGCATGGAAAACCCAGAGGACTGTACACCATGTGATCGGGAGATGTGTCTAAAATGCACCTCATTTATCCTCTCCTGGTGCTCCTGTTCATCATTCCAGCCACGTTACTTAGAATCTCCCCACTTAGAGAATCAGCACATTTAAACTTCTGTTTCACACATTTTGCAAATTGTGAGGAGGATGAACGGGAAGAGGGGGAAACAATGAGAGAATAGTTGTAGGGGTTTGGACGGGCACATGTCACTCTAATTTCCCATTAAGAATAAGAATTAAAAAAAGGCTCAGCCCGCCTCGCCGGAGCCAAAATAGGGCCTGAAGCAATCCTGCGGTTTTGAGGCCAGCTCACAAAAGAGCAACTTAAAAAATGGAGCTCAGGGTCACTGCAATTCACAAACCTGCAGAGTTATAAATGAAAACTAACGTCCAAAAATATGTTGAGGTAAGGCAAAGAAGAGGATCTGAATGCAAGACAGAATTGCAAGAAACAGATTTCAAGAGATAGATTGGACTCGCCTTTAAAGCACATGAAAAGCGGCAGAATTTCGACAATGATGCAGTTGGCCCAAAAGGGAGTATGCGTTAGTTCCTGAATATATCCAGGAAAAAACGCATACGCACTTTATGGGCAACCAAGCAAGCAAGCAATGCAAATGTGCACAACAAAGAAGTCTCATTTCCCACCGGTCAAAAGGGCCATCCGAAAAAATTGTAAACACCAGAAATGCAGGACAGGCCATGGAGAACAGGGAGCCTTTATACGCTGATGGACAGTGTGTGAACTGCCGAGAGCCACTCTGGAGAAGTGTATGGTGGTTCCTAAATCATCTAAAAAACAGAGCGACAGAGCATAGGGCACTTCCAATCACGGGAGTATATCTAGGGAAGTCTAAAAATCAACAAGACACAAGCACACCACAGTTTAGGGCTACTCTGTTTACAAGAACCTCAACTTCAGTACACCTTAAATATCCCAGGAAAGAGAACAATAGATAAAGAAAATGTGGTACTTATGTACAATGGAATATCTCTTCACCATGAAATCAATGTAATAAGGCTAGTAGAAGGATAAAGAGTGGATTGAGGTCCGATAATACTACTTGAAATAAGTCAAACAGAAAAAGAAACATATCATAAGATATCACTTATAGAGGGAGGATAAATATGGCTGCACAAAAAATGAATTACAAAACAGAACAGTGTCTCACATTTAGAAAACACACTTATGTCAGCTTAAGGGGAAAGGAGAGGTGGGGTGATGCATAAAACCAGAGTTTGAAATTAGCACAGATACCGTTCAATAAACCAAATAGGTATCAGACAAGATCTACACCTCGCTCAATGAACTGGCCTCAACACACCCTATACACCGCAGAGAAATATATCTGAGTAATAAGAATCTTAAAACCCATGTATTGATATATCTCCATAAGGGAATCAAGTGTGCGCAGAGCGGCACAAACACAGCAGTGAAAATGAGCTAAACCCCATTATAGAAATAAATTTTAAAACCAAAACGCAGAAACAATGAAAGAGAGAAAAATTCTTACAAAATTCGCTCAGGGGCTGTGATGCAACCTGGAATGACCACATACAAACCCACAGCTGGATAAGACATAAGGCTGGACACTTGGGGCTGAAAGGATTGGAGAGCTTTGGTGAGCAACTGCCGAAAGTTTAATGCAATACTTCATGCTACTTATTCCAAGGGTCCCAACACTCCAAGTTGAAGGGAATCTTCCTACAGCTAAACCATGCATGGGAAATCCAGCGGATGGTATACCATATGATCGGGAAAGGTTTCTAAAATGCACCTCATTTTCCTCTCCTGGGGCTCCGGATCAACATTCCAGCCACTTTACTAACAACATCTCCACATGGAGAGTCAATGCCTTTAAGTTCCGGTATCGCACAGTCTGCAGTTAGTGCGGAGGATAAATGGGAATAGGGGGAACCAGTGAGAAAATAGCTGTAGCGGTTTCAATGGGCACATGTCACTCTAATTTCACATCAGGAAGAAGAATTAACCAAAGGCAGAGCAAGGCACCCCAGAAGAAGAATAGGGCCTGAAGAAATCCTGTGGATATGAGGCAAGATCACAAAAATAAGAGCTGAAAAATGGAGCTAAGGGCCACTGCAATTCAAAAACCTGCAGAGTTATAAAGGCCAACTATTCTCCAAAAGTATATTGAGGTAAGGCTATGAAGAGGCACTGAGAGCAAGGCAGAACTGCAGGAAACCGATTTCAGGAGGTAGACAGGAATTGCACTGAAAACATATGAAAACACTCAGAACGTCGACAATGATGCACTTGGCCAAAAAGGGCGTATGCGTTTTTTCCTGAATATATTCAGGAAGAAACGCATACGCACTTTCTGGCCAACCAAGCAAGCTCTCAAAGGAAATCTGCTCTACAATGAAGTCTCACTTCACCCCGGTCAAAGGGCCATCTGAAAAAAGTGTAAAATCCAGAAAGGCAGGACAGGCCATGGAGAACTGGGAGCCTTGTTATGCTGATGGGCGGGATGTAAATTGCCAGCAGCCACTCTGGAGAAGTGTATGGTGTTTCCTGAAACATCTAAAAAACAAAGCAACAGAGCCTAGGGCACTTGCACTTATGGTCCTATAGCTTAGGGAAATAAAAATCAAAAAGACACAGCCACCCCAAAGTTTGGGCCGGCTCTGTTTACAAGAACCTCGTTTATGGTACAAGTTCAATATCACAGAAAGCGAAAAATGGATAAAGAAGTTGTGGTACTTACGTACAATGCAATATCACTCAGCAATGAAATCTATGTCATCAGGCCCGTAGCAGCATAATGAGTGGATTCAGGTACGATGATTCTAAGTGAAATAAGTCACACAGAAAAAGAAACATCATAAGATATCACCAATACACGGAATGTAAACTTGGCTACAAAGGAACTGAATTACAAAACAGAACAGGGTCTCAAATGTAGAAAACCAACTTATGCTTGCTTAAGGGGAAAGGTGAGTTGGGGTGCTGCATGAAACCAGAGATTGAAATTAGCACAGATACCGTTCCATAAGCCAAATATGCAATAGACAAGAGCTACTCCTTGCTGAACGAAGTGGACTCAACACCCCATATTAAACGCCTAAGAATATACCTGACTAGAAATAATCTTAAAACCTACGGATTTATTTGTCTCCGAAAGAGAATCAAGCGTGTGTACAGCGGCATAAACGCAGCAGTGATAGGATTGGTGAGGTTCGGTGAGCAAATGCAGACCCTTTGAAGTCATATTGCATGGTACCCATTCCATGGGTCTCAATTCTCCAGGTTTAAGGGATTCTTCCTTCAGCTAAAACATGCATGTGGAACCCAGAGTATGATCCACCGTGTGATCGGGAAACGTGTTCAAATGTGTCTCGTTTTCGTCCCCTGGTACTCGGGTGCAACATTCCAGATGCTTTATTAACACTCTCCCCACTTGGAGAGTCAGTGCCTTTAACCTCCTGTTTGGCCCAGTTTGTAATTTCTGTGGAAAATGAACAGGAATAGGGAGAACGAAAGAGAGACTAGCTGGAGGTGTCTGGACGGGCAAATTTAACTCTCATTTCCCACCAGGAAGAGGAATTAACCAAAGGCTCATCGTGCCGTGCCGGAACTACACTAGGGCCTGAAGCAATCCTGCGGTGTTGCGGCCAGCTCACAAGAAAGCGAGTTGAAGAAAGGAGCTCAGGGGCACTGTAATTCACAAACCTGCAGAGTTATAAATGACAGCTATCGTCCAAAAATATATTGAAGTAAGGCTGCCAAGAGGACTTGAAAGCGGGGCAGAATTGCAGGAAATCGATTTCAGGAGGTACACTGGAATTGCATGTAAAGCATAGGAAAAGAGGCAGAACGTCCACAATGATGCACTTGGCCAAAAAGGGCGTATGCGTTTTTTCCTGAATATATTCAGGAAAAAACGCATACGCCCTTTTTGGCCAACCAAGCAAGCTTGCAAAGGATATCTGCACTACAATGAAGTCTCACTGCCCCCCGGTCAAAAGGGCCATCTGAAAAAAGTGTAAAATCCAGAAAGGCAGGACAGGCCATGGAGAACTGGGAGCCTTGTTATGCTGATGGGCGGGATGTAAATTGCCAACAGCCACTCTGGAGAAGTGTATGGTGTTTCCTGAAACATCTAAAAAACAAAGCAACAGAGCCTAGGGCACTTCCACTTATGGTCCTATAGCTTAGGGAAATTAAAATCAAAAAGACACAGCCTCCCCAAACTTTGGGACGGCTCTGTTTACAAGAACCTCGTTTACTGTACAAGTTCAATATCACAGAAAGCGAAAAATGGATACAGAATTTGTGGTACTTACGTACAATGCAATATCACTCAGCAATGAAATCTATGTCATCAGGCCCGTAGCAGCATAATGAGTGGATTCAGGTATGATGATTCTAAGTGAAATAAGTCACACAGAAAAAGAAACATCATAAGATATCACTACTACACGGAATGTAAACTTGGCTACAAAGGAACTGAATTACAAAACAGAACAGGGTGTCAAATGTAGAAAACCAACTTATGCTTGCTTAAGGGGAAAGGTGAGTTGGGGTGCTGCATGAAACCAGAGATTGAAATTAGCACAGATACCGCTCCATAAGCCACATATGTAATAGACAACAGCTACACCTTGCTCAACGAAGTGGACTCAACACCCCATATTAAACGCCTAAGAATATACTTGACTAGAAATAATCTTAAAACCTACGGATTTATATGTCTCCGAAAGAGAATCAAGCGTGTGTACAGCGGCATAAACGCAGCAGTGATAGGACTGGTGAGGTTCGGTGAGCAAATGCAGACCCTTTGAAGTCATATTGCATGGTACCCATTCCATGGGTCTCAACTCTCCAAGTTTAAGGGATTCTTCCTTCAGCTAAAACATGCATGTGGAACACAGAGTATGATCAACCGTGTGATCAGGAAACGTGTTCAAATGTGTCTCAGTTTTCGTCCACTGGTACTCGGGTGCAACACTCCAGACGCTTTACTAACACTCTCTCCACTTGGAGAGTCAGTGCCTTTAACCTCCTGTATGGCCTAGTTTGCAATTTCTGCGGAAAATGTACAGGAATAGGGAGAACCAATGATAAACTAGCTGGAGGTGTCTGGACGGGCAAATTTAACTCTCATTTCCCACCAGGAAGAGGAATTAACCAAAGGCTCAGCGTGCCGCGCCGGATCCACACTAGGGCCTGAAGCAATCCTGTGGTGTTGCGGCCAGCTCACAAAAAAGCGAGTTGAAGAAAGGAGCTCAGGGGCACTGTAATTCACAAACCTGCAGAGTTATAAATGACAGCTATCGTCCAAAAATATATTGAAGTAAGGCTGCCAAGAGGACTTGTAAGCGGGGCAGAATTGCAGGAAATCGATTTCAGGAGGTACACTGGAATTGCATGTAAAGCATAGGAAAAGAGGCAGAACGTCCACAATGATGCACTTGGCCAAAAAGGGCGTATGCGTTTTTTCCTGAATATATTCAGGAAAAAACGCATACGCCCTTTTTGGCCAACCAAGCAAGCTTGCAAAGGATATCTGCACTACAATGAAGTCTCACTGCCCCCCGGTCAAAAGGGCCATCTGAAAAAAGTGTAAAATCCAGAAAGGCAGGACAGGCCATGGAGAACTGGGAGCCTTGTTATGCTGGTGGGCGGGATGTAAATTGCCAACAGCCACTCTGGAGAAGTGTATGGTGTTTCCTGAAACATCTAAAAAACAAAGCAACAGAGCCTAGGGCACTTCCACTTATGGTCCTATAGCTTAGGGAAATTAAAATCAAAAAGACACAGTCACCCCAAAGTTTGGGACGGCTCTGTTTACAAGAACCTCGTTTACGGTACAAGTTCAATATCACAGAAAGCGAAAAATGGATAAAGAAGTTGTGGTACTTACGTACAATGCAATATCACTCAGCAATGAAATCTATGTCATCAGGCCCGTAGCAGCATAATGAGTGGATTCAGGTATGATGATTCTAAGTGAAATAAGTCACACAGGAAAAGAAACACCATAAGATATCACTACTACACGGAAGGTAAACTTGGCTACACAAGAACTGAATTACAAAACAGAACAGGGTGTCAAATGTAGAAAACCAACTTATGCTTGCTTAAGGGGAAAGGTGAGTTGGGGTGCTGCATGAAACCAGAGATTGAAATTAGCACAGATACCGTTCCATAAGCCAAATATGTAATAGACAAGAGCTACTCCTTGCTCAACGAAGTGGACTCAACACCCCATATTAAACGCTTAAGAATACACCTGACTAGAAATAATCTTAAAAACTACGGATTTATATGTCTCCGAAAGAGAATCAAGCGTGTGTACAGCGGCATAAACGCAGCAGTGATAGGATTGGTGAGGTTCGGTGAGCAAATGCAGACCCTTTGAAGTCATATTGCATGGTACCCATTCCATGGGTCTCAACTCTCCAAGTTTAAGGGATTCTTCCTTCAGCTAAAACATGCATGTGGAACACAGATTATGATCCACCGTGTGATCAGGAAACGTGTTCAAATGTGTCTCAGTTTTCGTCTCCTGGTACTCGGGTGCAACACTCCAGACGCTTTACTAACACTCTCCCCACTTGGAGAGTCAGTGCCTTTAACCTCCTGTATGGCCCAGTTTGCAATTTCTGCGGAAAATGAACAGGAATAGGGAGAACCAATGAGAAACTAGCTGGAGGTGTCTGGACGGGGAAATTTAACTCTCATTTCCCACCAGGAAGAGGAATTAACCAAAGGCTCAGCGTGCCGTGCCGGAACTACACTAGGGCCTGAAGCAATCCTGCGGTGTTGCGGCCAGCTCACAAGAAAACGAGTTGAAGAAAGGAGCTCAGGGGCACTGTAATTCACAAACCTGCAGAGTTATAAATGACAGCTATCGTCCAAAAATATATTGAAGTAAGGCTGCCAAGAGGACTTGAAAGCGGGGCAGAATTGCAGGAAATCGATTTCAGGGGGTACACTGGAATTGCATGTAAAGCATAGGAAAAGAGGCAGAACGTCCACAATGATGCACTTGGCCAAAAAGGGCGTATGCGTTTTTTCCTGAATATATTCAGGAAAAAACGCATACGCCCTTTTTGGCCAACCAAGCAAGCTTGCAAAGGAAATCTGCACTACAATGAAGTCTCACTGCCCCCCGGTCAAAAGGGCCATCTGAAAAAAGTGTAAAATCCAGAAAGGCAGGACAGGCCATGGAGAACTGGGAGCCTTGTTATGCTGGTGGGCGGGATGTAAATTGCCAACAGCCACTCTGGAGAAGTGTATGGTGTTTCCTGAAACATCTAAAAAACAAAGCAACAGAGCCTAGGGCACTTCCACTTATGGTCCTATAGCTTAGGGAAATTAAAATCAAAAAGACACAGCCACCCCAAAGGTTGGGACGGCTCTGTTTACAAGAACCTCGTTTACGGTACAAGTTCAATATCACAGAAAGCAAAAAATGGATAAAGAAGTTGTGGTACTTACGTACAATGCAATATCACTCAGCAATGGAATCTATGTCATCAGGCCCGTAGCAGCATAATGAGTGGATTCAGGTACGATGATTCTAAGTGAAATAAGTCACACAGAAAAAGAAACATCATAAGATATCACTACTACACGGAATGTAAACTTGGCTACACAGGAACTGAATTACAAAACAGAACAGGGTGTCAAATGTAGAAAACCAACTTATGCTTGCTTAAGGGGAAAGGTGAGTTGGGGTGCTGCATGAAACCAGAGATTGAAATTAGCACAGATACCGATCCATAAGCCAAATATGCAATAGACAAGAGCTACTCCTTGCTGAACGAAGTGGACTCAACACCCCATATTAAACGCCTAAGAATATACCTGACTAGAAATAATCTTAAAACCTACGGATTTATATATCTCCGAAAGAGAATCAAGCGTGTGTACAGCGGCATAAACGCAGCAGTGATAGGATTGGTGAGGTTCGGTGAACAAATGCAGACCCTTTGAACTCATATTGCATGGTACCCATTCCATGGGTCTCAACTCTCCAGGTTTAAGGGATTCTTCCTTCAGCTAAAACATCCATGTGGAACCCAGAGTATGATCCACCGTGTGATCGGGAAACGTGTTCAAATGTGTCTCGTTTTCGTCCCTGGTACTCGGGTGCAACATTCCAGATGCTTTACTAACACTCTCCCCACTTGGAGAGTCAGTGCCTTTAACCTCCTGTTTGGCCCAGTTTGTAATTTCTGTGAAAAATGAACAGTAATAGGGAGAACGAAAGAGAGACTATCTGGAGGTGTCTGGACGGGCAAATTTAACTCTCATTTCCCACCAGGAAGAGGAATTAACCAAAGGCTCAGCGTGCCGTGCCGGAACTACACTAGGGCCTGAAGCAATCCTGCGGTGTTGCGGCCAGCTCACAAGAAAGCGAGTTGAAGAAACGAGCCCAGGGGCACTGTAATTCACAAACCTGCAGAGTTATAAATGACAGCTATCGTCCAAAAATATATTGAAGTAAGGCTGCCAAGAGGACTTGAAAGCGGGGCAGAATTGCAGGAAATCGATTTCAGGGGGTACACTGGAATTGCATGTAAAGCATAGGAAAAGAGGCAGAACGTCCACAATGATGCACTTGGCCAAAAAGGGCGTATGCGTTTTTTCCTGAATATATTCAGGAAAAAACGCATACGCCCTTTTTGGCCAACCAAGCAAGCTTGCAAAGGAAATCTGCACTACAATGAAGTCTCACTGCCCCACGGTCAAAAGGGCCATCTGAAAAAAGTGTAAAATCCAGAAATGTAGGACAGGCCATGGAGAACTGGGAGCCTTGTTATGCTGGTGGGCGGGATGTAAATTGCCAACAGCCACTCTGGAGAAGTGTACGGTGTTTCCTGAAACATCTAAAGAACAAAGCAACAGAGCCTAGGGCACTTCCACTTATGGTCCTATAGCTTAGGGAAATTAAAATAAAAAAGACACAGCCACCCCAAAGTTTGGGACGGCTCTGTTTACAAGAACCTCGTTTACGGTACAAGTTCAATATCACAGAAAGCGAAAAATGGATAAAGAAGTTGTGGTACTTACGTACAATGCAATATCACTCAGCAATGAAATCTATGTCATCAGGCCCGTAGCAGCATAATGAGTGGATTCAGGTATGATGATTCTAAGTGAAATAAGTCACACAGGAAAAGAAACACCATAAGATATCACTACTACACGGAAGGTAAACTTGGCTACACAAGAACTGAATTACAAAACAGAACAGGGTCTCAAATATAGAAAACCAACTTATGCTTGCTTAAGGGGAAAGGTGAGTTGGGGTGCTGCATGAAACCAGAGATTGAAATTAGCACAGATACCGTTCCATAAGCCAAATATGTAATAGACAAGAGCTACTCCTTGCTCAACGAAGTGGACTCAACACCCCATATTAAACGCTTAAGAATACACCTGACTAGAAATAATCTTAAAAACTACGGATTTATATGTCTCCGAAAGAGAATCAAGCGTGTGTACAGCGGCATAAACGCAGCAGTGATAGGATTGGTGAGGTTCGGTGAGCAAATGCAGACCCTTTGAAGTCATATTGCATGGTACCCATTCCATGGGTCTCAACTCTCCAAGTTTAAGGGATTCTTCCTTCAGCTAAAACATGCATGTGGAACACAGATTATGATCCACCGTGTGATCAGGAAACGTGTTCAAATGTGTCTCAGTTTTCGTCCCCTGGTACTCGGGTGCAACACTCCAGACGCTTACTAACACTCTCCCCACTTGGAGAGTCAGTGCCTTTAACCTCCTGTATGGCCCAGTTTGCAATTTCTGCGGAAAATGTACAGGAATAGGGAGAACCAATGAGAAACTACCTGGAGGTGTCTGGACGGGCAAATTTAACTCTCATTTCCCACCAGAAAGAGGAATTAACCAAAGGCTCAGCGTGCCGTGCCGGAACCACACTAGGGCCTGAAGCAATCCTGCGGTGTTGCGGCCAGCTCACAAGAAAGCGAGTTGAAGAAAGGAGCTCAGGGGCACTGTAATTCACAAACCTGCAGAGTTATAAATGACAGCTATCGTCCAAAAATATATTGAAGTAAGGCTGCCAAGAGGACTTGAAAGCGGGGCAGAATTGCAGGAATCCGATTTCAGGAGGTAGACGGGAATTGCATGTAAAGCATAGGAAAAGAGGCAGAACGTCCACAATGATGCACTTGGCCAAAAAGGGCGTATGCGTTTTTTCCTGAATATATTCAGGAAAAAACGCATACGCCCTTTTTGGCCAACCAAGAAAGCTTGCAAAGGAAATCTGCACTACAATGAAGTCTCACTGCCCCCCGGTCAAAAGGGCCATCTGAAAAAAGTGTAAAATCCAGAAAGGCAGGACAGGCCATGGAGAACTGGGAGCCTTGTTATGCTGGTGGGCGGGATGTAAATTGCCAACAGCCACTCTGGAGAAGTGTATGGTGTTTCCTGAAACATCTAAAAAACAAAGCAACAGAGCCTAGGGCACTTCCACTTATGGTCCTATAGCTTAGGGAAATTAAAATCAAAAAGACACAGCCACCCCAAAGTTTGGGACGGCTCTGTTTACAAGAACCTCGTTTACGGTACAAGTTCAATATCACAGAAAGCAAAAATGGATAAAGAAGTTGTGGTACTTACGTACAATGCAATATCACTCAGCAATGAAATCTATGTCATCAGGCCCGTAGCAGCATAATGAGTGGATTCAGGTATGATGATTCTAAGTGAAATAAGTCACACAGAAAAAGAAACACCATAAGATATCACTACTACACGGAAGGTAAACTTGGCTACACAAGAACTGAATTACAAAACAGAACAGGGTCTCAAATGTAGAAAACCAACTTATGCTTGCTTGAGGGGAAAGGTGAGTTGGGGTGCTGCATGAAACCAGAGATTGAAATTAGCACAGATACCGTTCCATAAGCCAAATATGTAATAGACAAGAGCTACTCCTTGCTCAACGAAGTGGACTCAACACCCCATATTAAACGCCTAAGAATATACCTGACTAGAAATAATCTTAAAACCTACGGATTTATATGTCTCCGAAAGAGAATCAAGCGTGTGTACGGCTGCATAAACGCAGCAGTGATAGGATTGGTGAGGTTCGGTGAGCAAATGCAGACCCTTTGAAGTCATACTGCATGGTACCCATTCCATGGGTCTCAACTCTCCAGGTTTAAGGGATTCTTCCTTCAGCTGAAACATGCATGTGGAACACAGAATATGATCCACCGTGTGATCGGGAAACGTGTTCAAATGTGTCTCAGTTTTCGTCCCCTGGTACTCGGGTGCAACATTCAAGACGCTTTACTAACACTCTCCCCACTTGGAGAGTCAGTGCCTTTAACCTCCTGTTTGGCCCAGTTTGTAATTTCTGTGGAAAATGAACAGGAATAGGGAGAACGAAAGAGAGACTAGCTGGAGGTGTCTGGACGGGCAAATTTAACTCTCATTTCCCACCAGGAAGAGGAATTAACCAAAGGCTCATCGTGCCGTGCCGGAACTACACTAGGGCCCGAAGCAATCCTGCGGTGTTGCGGCCAGCTCACAAGAAAGCGAGTTGAAGAAAGGAGCTCAGGGGCACTGTAATTCACAAACCTGCAGAGTTATAAATGACAGCTATCGTCCAAAAATATATTGAAGTAAGGCTGCCAAGAGGACTTGTAAGCGGGGCAGAATTGCAGGAAATCGATTTCAGGAGGTAGACTGGAATTGCATGTAAAGCATAGGAAAAGAGGCAGAACGTCCACAATGATGCACTTGGCCAAAAAGGGCGTATGCGTTTTTTCCTGAATATATTCAGGAAAAAACGCATACGCCCTTTTTGGCCAACCAAGCAAGCTTGCAAAGTATATCTGCACTACAATGGAGTCTCACTGCCCCCCGGTCAAAAGGGCCATCTGAAAAAAGTGTAAAATCCAGAAAGGCAGGACAGGCCATGGAGAACTGGGAGCCTTGTTATGCTGATGGGCGGGATGTAAATTGCCAACAGCCACTCTGGAGAAGTGTATGGTGTTTCCTGAAACATCTAAAAAACAAAGCAACAGAGCCTAGGGCACTTCCACTTATGGTCCTATAGCTTAGGGAAATTAAATTCAAAAAGACACAGTCACCCCAAATTTGGGACGGCTCTGTTTACAAGAACCTCGTTTACGGTACAAGTTCAATATCACAGAAAGCGAAAAATGGATAAAGAAGTTGTGGTACTTACGTACAATGCAATATCACTCAGCAATGAAATCTATGTCATCAGGCCCGTAGCAGCATAATGAGTGGATTCAGGTATGATGATTCTAAGTGAAATAAGTCACACAGAAAAAGAAACACCATAAGATATCACTACTACACGGAATGTAAACTTGGCTACACAAGAACTGAATTACAAAACAGAACAGGGTCTCAAATGTAGAAAACCAACTTATGCTTGCTTAAGGGGAAAGGTGAGTTGGGGTGCTGCATAAAACCAGAGATTGAAATTAGCACAGATACCGTTCCATAAGCCAAATATGTAATAGACAAGAGCTACTCCTTGCTGAACGAAGTGGACTCAACACCCCATATTAAACACCTAAGAATATACCTGACTAGAAATAATCTTAAAACCTACGGATTTATATATCTCCGAAAGAGAATCAAGCGTGTGTACAGCGGCATAAACGCAGCAGTGATAGGATTGGTGAGGTTCGGTGAACAAATGCAGACCCTTTGAAGTCATATTGCATGGTACCCATTCCATGGGTCTCAACTCTCCAGGTTTAAGGGATTCTTCCTTCAGCTAAAACATCCATGTGGAACCCAGAGTATGATCCACCGTGTGATCGGGAAACGTGTTCAAATGTGTCTCGTTTTCGTCCCTGGTACTCGGGTGCAACATTCCAGATGCTTTACTAACACTCTCCCCAGTTGGAGAGTCAGTGCCTTTAACCTCCTGTTTGGCCCAGTTTGTAATTTCTGTGAAAAATGAACAGGAATAGGGAGAACGAAAGAGAGACTATCTGGAGGTGTCTGGACGGGCAAATTTAACTCTCATTTCCCACCAGGAAGAGGAATTAACCAAAGGCTCAGCGTGCCGTGCCGGAACTACACTAGGGCCTGAAGCAATCCTGCGGTGTTGCGGCCAGCTCACAAGAAAGCGAGTTGAAGAAACGAGCTCAGGGGCACTGTAATTCACAAACCTGCAGAGTTATAAATGACAGCTATCGTCCAAAAATATATTGAAGTAAGGCTGCCAAGAGGACTTGAAAGCGGGGCAGAATTGCAGGAAATCGATTTCAGGGGGTACCCTGGAATTGCATGTAAAGCATAGGAAAAGAGGCAGAACGTCCACAATGATGCACTTGGCCAAAAAGGGCGTATGCGTTTTTTCCTGAATATATTCAGGAAAAAACGCATACGCCCTTTTTGGCCAACCAAGCAAGCTTGCAAAGGAAATCTGCACTACAATGAAGTCTCACTGCCCCCCGGTCAAAAGGGCCATCTGAAAAAAGTGTAAAATCCAGAAAGGTAGGACAGGCCATGGAGAACTGGGAGCCTTGTTATGCTGGTGGGCGGGATGTAAATTGCCAACAGCCACTCTGGAGAAGTGTACGGTGTTTCCTGAAACATCTAAAAAACAAAGCAACAGAGCCTAGGGCACTTCCACTTATGGTCCTATAGCTTAGGGAAATTAAAATAAAAAAGACACAGCCACCCCAAAGTTTGGGACGGCTCTGTTTACAAGAACCTCGTTTACGGTACAAGTTCAATATCACAGAAAGCGAAAAATGGATAAAGAAGTTGTGGTACTTACGTACAATGCAATATCACTCAGCAATGAAATCTATGTCATCAGGCCCGTAGCAGCATAATGAGTGGATTCAGGTATGATGATTCTAAGTGAAATAAGTCACACAGGAAAAGAAACACCATAAGATATCACTACTACACGGAAGGTAAACTTGGCTACACAAGAACTGAATTACAAAACAGAACAGGTTGTCAAATGTAGAAAACCAACTAATGCTTGCTTAAGGGGAAAGGTGAGTTGGGGTGCTGCATGAAACCAGAGATTGAAATTAGCACAGATACCGATCCATAAGCCAAATATGCAATAGACAAGAGCTACTCCTTGCTGAACGAAGTGGACTCAACACCCCATATTAAACGCCTAAGAATATACCTGACTAGAAATAATCTTAAAACCTACGGATTTATATATCTCCGAAAGAGAATCAAGCGTGTGTACAGCGGCATAAACGCAGCAGTGATAGGATTGGTGAGGTTCGGTGAACAAATGCAGACCCTTTGAAGTCATATTGCATGGTACCCATACCATGGGTCTCAACTCTCCAGGTTTAAGGGATTCTTCCTTCAGCTAAAACATCCATGTGGAACCCAGAGTATGATCCACCGTGTGATCGGGAAACGTGTTCAAATGTGTCTCGTTTTCGTCCCTGGTACTCGGGTGCAACATTCCAGATGCTTTACTAACACTCTCCCCACTTGGAGAGTCAGTGCCTTTAACCTCCTGTTTGGCCCAGTTTGTAATTTCTGTGAAAAATGAACAGGAATAGGGAGAACGAAAGAGAGACTATCTGGAGGTGTCTGGACGGGCAAATTTAACTCTCATTTCCCACCAGGAAGAGGAATTAACCAAAGGCTCAGCGTGCCGTGCCGGAACTACACTAGGGCCCGAAGCAATCCTGCGGTGTTGCGGCCAGCTCACAAGAAAGCGAGTTGAAGAAAGGAGCTCAGGGGCACTGTAATTCACAAACCTGCAGAGTTATAAATGACAGCTATCGTCCAAAAATATATTGAAGGAAGGCTGACAAGAGGACTTGAAAGCGGGGCAGAATTGCAGGAAACCGATTTCAGGGGGTAGACTGGAATTGCATGTAAAGCATAGGAAAAGAGGCAGAACGTCCACAATGATGCACTTGGCCAAAAAGGGCGCATGCGTTTTTTCCTGAATATATTCAGGAAAAAACACATACGCACTTTTTGGCCAACCAAGCAAGTTTGCAAAGGAAATCTGCACTACAATGAAGTCTCACTGCCCCCCGGTCAAAAGGGCCATCTGAAAAAAGTGTAAAATCCAGAAAGGCAGGATAGGTCATGGAGAACTGGGAGCCTTGTTATGCTGATGGGCGGGATGTAAATTGCCAGCAGCCACTCTGGAGAAGTGTATGGTGTTTCCTGAAACATCTAAAAAACAAAGCAACAGAGCCTAGGGCACTTCCACTTATGGTCCTATAGCTTAGGGAAATTAAAATCAAAAAGACACAGCCACCCCAAAGTTTGGGCCGGCTCTGTTTACAAGAACCTCGTTTACGGTACAAGTTCAATATCACAGAAAGCGAAAAATGGATAAAGAAGTTGTGGTACTTACGTACAATGCAATATCCCTCAGCAATGAAATCTATGTCATCAGGCCCGTAGCAGCATAATGAGTGGATTCAGGTACGATGATTATAAGTGAAATAAGTCACACAGAAAAAGAAACATCATAAGATATCACTACTACATGGAATGTAAACTTGGCTACACAGGAACTGAATTACAAAACAGAACAGGGTGTCAAATGTAGAAAACCAACTTATGCTTGCTTAAGGGGAAAGGTGAGTTGGGGTGCTGCATAAAACCAGAGATTGAAATTAGCACAGATACCGTTCCATAAGCCAAATATGTAATAGACAAGAGCTACTCCTTGCTCAACGAAGTGGACTCAACACCCCATATTAATCGCCTAACAATATACCTGACTAGTAAGAATCTTAAAACCTATGGATTTATATGTCTCCGGAAGAGAATGAAGCGTGTGTACAGTGGCATAAACGCAGCAGTGATAGGATTGGTGAGGTTTGGTGAGCAAATGCAGACCCTTTGAAGTCATATTGCATGGTACCCATTCCATGGTTCTCAACTCTCCATGTTTAAGGGATTCTTCCTTCAGCTAAAACATGCATGTGGAACCAAGAGTATGATCCACCGTGTGATCGGGAAACGTGTTCAAATGTGTCTCAGTTTTCGTCCCCTGGTACTCGGGTGCAACATTCCAGACGCTTTACTAACACTCTCCCCACTTGGAGAGTCAGTGCCTTTAACCTCCTGTTTGGCCCAGTTTGCAATTTCTTCGGAAGATGAACAGGAATAAGGAGAAGCAATGGGAGACTATCTGTAGGTGTCTGGACGGGCAAATTTAACTCTCATTTCCCACCAGGAAGATAAATGAACCAAAGGCTCTGCGTGCCATGCTGGAACTAGATTCGGGCCTGAGGAGATCCTGCGGTGTTGCGGCCAGCTCACAAGAAAGCGAGTTGAAGAAAGGAGCTCAGGGGCACTGTAATTCAGAAACCTGCGGAGTTATAAATGACAGCTATCATCCAAAATTATACTGAAGTAAGGCTGCAATGAGGACTTGAATGCCGGGCAGAATTGCTGGAAACTGATTTCAGAACGTACACGGGAGTAGTTCTTAAAGCATAGGAAAAGAGACAGAACTTGGAAAATAATGCACTTGGCAAAAAAGGGCATATGTGTTTTATCCAGAGCTCTCATAACTGAGGGGAGGAGATTCCCAGCAGGCTCCAACTGCCACCTGAGGGCTCACATTGCCAAGGCAACGTGAGCATGCCAGGCAGGAGTTACCTCACAGCAGAGGTCCCACCTCACAGAAGGGTGAGAAACCCAGCCAACATCAGACTCTCACCAGAGGGCCCACATCACCAAGGGGATGGGAACCAGGCAGGAGTGTCTTCACATCAGTGGGGCCACATCATCGAAAGCTGAGGTACTCAGCACATGTGTCCTCAAACCAGAGGACCCACATCACCAAGGACCTCGGAGTGAGGCAGGCAGGAGTAACCTCACAACACTGGGCACATAGAATAAAAAAGTGAGGAATCCAGCAGTTGGAACCTCCCAGCAGGCGGCCCAGAGCACCGAGGCTATGGGATCCAGGCCACAGTGAACTCACAGAAGAGGACCCATGTCATGAAACTGAGCAAACCAGCCATTGGGACCTCAGAGCAGGAGGCCCACATCCCCATGGGGATGGAATTCTGGTAGGAGTGTCCTCGCACCACTGAGAACGTATCAGAAAATTTTGGGCGACCAGCAGTTAGGGCCTGACGCCAGAGGACCCTCATCACCAAGGGAAGGAGGCTCCCAGCAGGCTCCAACTGCCACCAGAGGGCTGACGTCGCCAAGGCGATGTGTGCCAACCAGGCACGAATGACCTCACAGCAGAGGGCCCACCTCAGAGAAGTGTGACGAACCCAGTCAGGATCAGACTCGCACCAGAGGGCCCACATCACCAAATGGATTGGAACCAGGCAGGAGTGTCCTCACATGAGTAGGGCCACATCATCTAAAGGTGAGGAACCCAGAACATGTGGCTTCAAACCATAGGACACCCATCACCAAGGGGCTGGGAGTGAGGCAGGCAGGAGGAGCCTCATAACAGAGGGCCCAAAAATAAGAAAGGTGAGGAATCCAGCAGTTGGAACCTCCCAGCAGGCGGCCCAGAGCACAGAGGCTAGAGGAACCAGGCCAGAGTGAACTAACACCAGACAGCCCACATCATGAAACTGTGAGCAACCCAGACATTGGGACCTCAGAGCAGAAGGCCCACATCCCCATGGTGATGGGAACATGACAGGAGTGTCCTGGCATCACTGGGCTCACATCAGAAAACGTGGGGTGCTCAGAAGTTAGGGCCTGACGCTAGAGGGCACTCATCACCGAGAGGAGGAGGCTCCCAGCAGGCTCCAGCTGCCACCAGAGGGCCAACATCGCCAAGGCGATGTGTGCCAGTCTGGCAGGAGTGACCTCACAGCAGAGGGCCCACCTCACAGAAGGGTGAGGAACACAGCCAGGATCAGACTCTCACCAGAGGGCCCACATCACCAAGGGGATGGGAACCAGGCAGGAGTGTCCCCACACCAGTGGGACAACATCATCGAAAGGTGAGGATCCCAGCACATGTGTCCTCAAACCAGAGGAACCACATCACCAAGGGGTTCGGAATGAGGCTGGCAGGACTGGCCTCACAACACAGGGTCCATAGAATATAAAAGTTGAGGAATCCAGCAGTTGGAACCTCCCAGCAAGTGGCCCAGAGCACCGAGGCTATGGGATCCAGGCCGCAGTGAACTCACAGCAGAGGGCCCACATCATGAACCTGTGAGCAGCCCAGCTGTTGGGACCTCAGAACAGAAGGCCCACATCCCCATTGGGATGGGAACCTGGCAGGAGTGGCTTTGCACCACTTAGCACATATCAGAAAAAGTTAGGAGCCCAGCAGTTAGGGCCTGACGTCAGAGGGCCCTCATCACAGAGCTGAGGAGGCTCCCAGCAGGGTCCAATTGCCACCAGAGGGCCCATGTCAACAAGGCGAGGTGAGCAACCCAGGCAAGAGTTACCTGATAGTAGAGGGCCCACCTCACAGATGGGTGAGGAACCCAGCCAGGATCAGACTCTCACCAGAGGGCCCACATCACAAAGGGGATGGGACCCAGTCAGGATTATCCTCACACCAGTGGGGCCTCATCATCTTAAGGTGAGGAACCCAGCACATGTGTCCTCAAACCAGAGGACCCACATCACCAAGGGCCTTGGAGTGAGGCAGGCAGGAGTAGCCTCACAACACAGGGCACATAATATAAAAAACGTGAGAATTCCAGCATTTAGACCTTCCAGCAGGCGGCCCAGAACACCGAGGCTATGGGATCCAGGCCACAGTGAACTCACAGCAGAGGGCCCACATCACAAAACTGTGAGCAACCCAGGAGTTGAGACCTCAGCGCAGAAGGCCCACATCCCCATGGGAATGGGAACCTGGCTGGAGTGTCCTCGCACCACTGGGCGCACATCAGAAAATGTGGGGAGCCCACCATTTAGGGCCTGACGCCAGAGGGCCGTCATCACCGAGAGGAGGAGGTGCCCTGCACGCTCCAACTGCCACCAGAGGGCTCACGTCTCCAAGGTGACGTGTGCCAGCCAGGCAGGAGTGACCTCACAGAAGAGGGCCTACCTCACAGAACGTTGAGGAACCCAGCCAGGATTAGACTCTCGCCAGAGGGCCCACCTCACCAAGGGGATGGGAACCAGGCAGGAGTGTCCTCACACGAGTGGGGTCACATCATCGAAAGGTGAGGAACGCAGCACATGTGGCCTCAAGCCATAGGACAGTCATCACCAAGGGGCTGGCAGTGAGGCAGGCAGGAGGAGCCTCACAACAGAGGGCACATAGAATAAAAAAGTTGAGGAATCCAGCAGTTGGAACCTCCCAGCAGGCGGCTCAGAGCACCGATGATAAGGGATCCTTGCCGGAGTGAACTCACAGCAGAGGGCCCACATCATGGTACTGTGAGCAAGCCAGCCGTTTTGACCTCAGAGCAGAAGGCCCATATCGCCATGGGGATGGGAACCTGGCAAGAGTCTCCTCACTCACTTGGCGCACATCAGAAAATGTGGGGAGCCCAGCAGTTATGGCCTAAGGCAAGAGGGCCCTCATCACCGAGGGGAGGAGGATCCCAGCACACTCCAACTGCCACCAGAGGGCCCACGTCGCCAAGGTGACCTGTGCCAGACAGGCATGATTGACCTCACAGCAGAGGGCCCACCTCACAGAAGGGTGAGGAACCCAGCCAGGATCAGACTCTCACCTGAGGGCCCACATCAGCAAGGGGATGGGAACCAGTCAGGACTGTCTTCCCTCCAGTGGGGTCACATCATCGAAAGGTGCGGAACCCAGCACATGTGGCCTCAAATCAGAGGACACATATCACAAAGGGAATGGGAGTGAGGCAGGCAGGAGTAGCCTAAAAACAGAGGGCCCAAAGAATAAGAAAGGTGAGGAATCCAGCAGTTGGAACCTCCCAGCAGGTGGTCCAGAGCACAGAAGCTATGGGATGCAGGCAGGAGTGAACTAACAGCAGAGAGCCCACATCATGAAACTGTGAGCAACCCAGGCTTTGGGACCTCAGAGCAGAAGGCCCACACCCCAATGGGGATGTGAACCTGGCTGGAGTGTCCTCGCACCACTGGGCACACATCACAAAATGTGGGGAGCCCAGCAGTTAGGGCCTGATGCCAGAGGGCCCTCATCACCGAGGAGAGGAGGCTCCCAGCAGGCTCCAAGTGCCACCAGAGGGCTCATGTCCACAAGGCGAGGTGAGCAAGCCAGGCAAGAGTGACCTCACATCAGACGGCCTACCTCACAGATGGGTGAGGAACCCAGCCAGGATCAGACTCTCAACAGAGGGCCCACATCACCAAGGGGATGTGAACCAGGCAGGAGTCTCCTAAGACCATTGGTCCCACATCATCGAAAGGTGAGGAACCCAGCACATGTGGCCTCAAACCAGACGACACACATCACGAAGGGGCTGGGAGTGAGGCAGGCAGGAGGATCCTCACAACAGAGGGCCCCAAAATTTAAAAAAGTGAGGAATCCAGCAGTTGGAACCTCCCAGCAGGCGGCCAAGAGCACAGAGGCTATGGGATCCAGGCTTCTGTGAACTAACACCAGAGAGCCCACATCATGAAAATGTGAACAACCCAGCCGTTGGGACCTCAGAGCAGAAGGCCCACATCCCCATGGAGATGGGATCCTAAGAGGAGTGCCAAAGCATCACTGGGCTCACTAAGAAAAGTTGGTGAGCCCAGCAGTCAGGGCCTGATGCAAGAGGGCCCTCATCACCGGGGGGAAGAGATTCCCAGCACGCTCCAACTGCCACCACACGGCTGACTTCACCAAGGCAATGTGTGCCAGCCATGCAGGAGTGACCTATCAGCAGAGGGTCTCCCTCACAGGTGGGTGAGGAACAAAGCCAGGAACAGACTCTCACCAGGGGGTCCACATAACCACGTGGATGAGAACCAAGCAGGAGTGTCCTCACACTAGTGGGGCCACATCATCGAAAGGTGAGGAACCCAGCAAAAGTGGCCACAAACCAGAGGACCCACATCACCAAGGGGTTGAGAGTGAGGTAGGTGTCTGGACGGGCATATTTAACACTCATTTCCCACCAGGAAGAGGAATTAACCAAAGGCTCAGCGTGCCCTGCCAGAAGCAGATTAGGGCCTGAAGCAGTCTTGCGGGTTTGCGGCCAGCTCACAAGAAAGCGAGTTGAAGAAAGGAGCTCAGGGGCCCTGTACTTCACAAACCTGCAGAGTTATAAATGACAGATAACGTCCAAAAATATATTGAAGTAAGGCTGCAAAGAGGACTTGAAAGCGGGGCAGAATTGCAGGAAACCGATTTCAGGAGGTAGACTGGATTTGCATTTAAAGCATAGGAAAAGAGGCAGAACATCGACAATGATGCACTTGGCAACAAAGGGCGTATGAGTTTGTTCCTGAATATATTCAGGAAAAAACACATACGCCCTTTTTGGCAAACCAAGCAAGCTTGCAATGGAAATCCGAACTACTATGAAGTGTCACTTCCCCCCGGTCTAAAGGGCCATCTGAGAAAAGTGTAAAATCCAGAAAGGCAAGACAGGCCATGGGGAAAAAGGAGCCTTGTTATGCTGATGGGCGGGATGTACATTGCCAACAGCCACTCTGGAGAAGTGTATGGTGTTTCCTGATACATCTGAAAAACAAAGCAACAGAGTCTAGGGCATTTCCACTTATGGTCCTATAGCTTACGGAAATTAAAATCAAAAAGACACAGCCACCCCAAAATTTACAACGGCTCTGTTTACAGGAACCTCTTCTACAGTACAAGTTAAATATCCCAGAGAACAAATAATTGATAAAGAAGTTGCGGTACTTATGTACAACAGAATACCACTCAGCAATGAAATCTGTGTCACCAGGCCTGTACCAGCATAATGAGTGGATTGAGGCATGATGATTCTAAGTGAAATAAGTCACACAGAAAAAGAAACATCATAAGGTATCACTAATGCATGGAATGTAAACTTGGCTACACATGAACTGAATTACAAAACAGAACAGGGTCTCAAGTTTAGAAAACCAACTTATGCTTGCTTAAGGGGAAAGGTGAGTTGGGGTGCTGCATAAAACCAGAGTTTGAAATTAGCACAGATACCGTTCCATAAGCCAAATATGTAATAGACAAGACCTACCCCTTGCTCAACGAAATGGACTCAACAATGAGGTATCACCTCACACCTGTTAGAATGGGCATCATCTGAAAATCTACAAACAACAAATGCTGGAAAGGGTGTGGAGAAAAGGAAGCCTCTTCCACTATTGTTGGGAATATAAATTGATACAGTCACTATGGAGAACAATATGGAGTTTCTTAAGAAACTAATAATAGAATTACCATATGATACAGCAATCCCAGGACTGGACATATACCCAGACAAAACCATAAATCAAAAAGAGACATTCACCGCAATGTTCATTGCATCACTATTTACAATATCGAGGTAATGGAAGCAACCTAAATGCCCACAGACAGACGAATGCATAAAGATGTGGTACATATATAAAATGGAATATTACTAAGCCATGAAAGGAATGAAATTGGGTCATTTGTAGAGACGTCGATGGATCTAGAGACTGTCATACAGAGTGAAGTAAGTCAGAAAGAGAAAAACAAATCTTGTATATTCATGCATATATGTGGAACCTAGAAAAACTGTACAGATTAACCGTTTTGCAAGGCATAAATAGAGCAACAGATGTAGACAACAATCGTATGGACAACAAGGGGGGAAAGCTCTTGGAGGGGTGGTGGTGGGAGGAGTTGAGAGATTGGGATTGGCATGTAAACATTTATATGTATAAAATAGATAACCAATGAGAACCTGCTGTATAAAAATATAAAATAAAATTCAAAATTAAAAAGAAATAAAATTTAAAAAATAAAACAGAAAAAACAATTATTCCCTTCACATACATGTATTTATATGAATAAATTATTTCCATGCTTATATCTGTAAATACAAAAAAGAGGAATAAAATCTACCTTGAACCAAAAACGAAAAAGAGAAAAAAAAAACAGAACCCACCAGTTACTCAGAGGAAAACCGTATCAGGGCACTTGCTCCAGTTGTAAACAATTCTGAAGTTGGTCAGTGGTGGGGAATCGTCTCCCATTCAGCCAGCAGCCCCCACACAACAAGCGTCCTCATTGCAAAGCTGGGGCACCGTGCCGAGGCATCTGTGAGTAAACGTGAGCTGAACCCCAGGCCAGTTGCTGCTGAACTGTTCCCGCCCTTCCCAGGTAAAACACCTGAATATATACAAGGACTTGAAAGCCTAGAGGAAGGGCCATGGAGCCACACGAGTGACAGCATGCCAGCTGACTTGGTGCCTGCAGGCCAGCCAGGATGGTCCTGGCCCTGGGTGCTCTTCTGGAAGATTTCCATTTCCCTGCCTGAGATACCCGTCCTGTCCCTGCCCCCACTGCTTTTTTCCTTCCTCACCTCTGCCCAGGGAGAAATTCCAGCAGCAGGTATGGGTGACACATCCTCTTCTTTAGCAGGTGGCAGCCTGGCAACTGCTGCAGAAAGTCCAGCAGAGCCCCACTCACACTGGGCCACCCACAAAGCCGTGGCCTCTCACTCCCTCCCACCAGCCCAGCCCCGAGACTGCTGACAGGGCAGAGAAAATGGCGTCAGGCACAGCTGCAGGGGCTTTTGCTGCCTGGAGTGGTATTTATATTGATCTCAACCCAGGCACACCTGGGGAGGGCTGGCCGGCATGGTAAGGCTGCCCAGGTCAGCCAATCATCACCCCTCAGGGGCTCACAGTTGCAGAAAATGGAACTTGCTGAACCGGCCAGGTCCAAGGAACAGGTGTGGGCTCCTGAGAGTCAGGATAGACAAGGGGCTGCAGCTTTGGCTTGTTTTCTAATCATTTTATCTGGCCCATGAGTGGGAGACAACTTCAAGAAAACCCTCTCCTAATGAGAGGAACCCAGGAGTCAGGGAGAGGAGGGGTGGGTGGTGGTTGGAGACAGAGGCCTGGTGCCCTGGGTGCAGTGGAAGTCTCTGGAAGACCAGGTGGAGGGAGGCCACACAGAGTGATGCCCAGGGTCACAGACCTGTCGGAGCTGCTGTTTGTTAGTTCAAGTCCTGCTCTGAGGTGCTCTGTGTCAGCTCTGAGCGACAGGTGAGCTGGGGGTGCTCTTCAATGAGGGCTATGTGCACGGTTCCTGTGTGCCCAGCCCTGCCACGGTACCTGCAAGGGTAGCTCTGTATCCTGGGAGGGGCCTGACCATGAGAGCCCCGTGGGCTGGGTTGGGGGTGGGGTACCTGCCCAGGAGAGCTCCATATCCTGGGATTGGCCTGACCACGAGAGCCCCATGGGCTGCTGGGGACCTGGTAAAGGATGTCAGGACAGTCAGTGAAGCCACCGAGGATATACCTCCAGTTGCTCCTGATCCCTACACCCTGCTGGTCATTCTACCAACCACCAGGACATGGTATTCTGTATTAGTCTTCAATGATGCCTTCTTTTGTATTCCATTAGTCCCAGAGTCACAAGAAATTTTGGCTTGTGAGTGGCAGGACTCAACATACAACTAAAACAATACTTCCGGGCCGTCTTGCCCCAAGGGTTCAAAAATTCCCACACCATCTTTGGGGAAAGCTTAGCTAAAGACCGAAAAGTTCTACCTCTGGAAAAGGAAACCCTCCTTCAATATGCAGACGACATTCTGATTGCCAGCCCTACTAAGGAGGCCTCTGAACTACCAAGCCAATAAAGGATAGAAGTTGTCCAAGAAAAAGCTCAAATATCACAGACTGCAGTGACCTGCCTGGGCTTCATTCTCACACAAGGTCAGAGAAGCCCATCCCAGGAAAGGGAAGAAACCATTTGCAGCCTTACCCCTTTCTAAAACTAGAAGACAGCTTAGGGGTTCCTGGGGAGGCCAGGGTTTGCTGCTTCTGGATCCCTAACTACAGTCTACTAGCTGGGCCTCTATATGAAACACTGAAAGGAAAAGATGATGATCCTTTTGAACAGAATCCAGAAGTGGCCTTTCAAGAATGGAAAGAGCAGTCAATTCAGACCCTTGCCCTGGAACTCCCTAATTGAGCTAAACCCTTTGACCTTTCCATTCCCGGTGAAAGGTGAATCGCCATTGGAGAATTAGTGCAAAAACTGGGACCACTTGAAATGGAACAACGCAAGAATGCCATCCAGGTAGGATAAACTACAGTCACCAAGGGGCTTGGCCCACTGCCACATCTGGCCAAGATACTGGCGGTATCTAAAAACCTGGAAATCAGCAGCCCAAAAGGCCACCTCCCTCCTAAGGGAAAAGGACCCCACGTGGTGATCCTAATCACCAACCATGCCCTGAAGTTGCAGGGTTCGCTCCGTGGGCACACCGACCTCGAGTGAGGAGGCCCTCCAACTCCAACATCCAGAGAGATAACCGGGGGCAACAGGGCACCATGACGACTCGTGTGAACATCACTTGACCTGGAGTTTCTCTCATAAAACAACAATAGTGTGTCCCGAAGGAGTAGACTACTGCTTGCAGGACTTCCTGCACCCGGAGGGGAGCTAATAATCTTGGCGGGGGAACCGTATATCACACCGTCACCATAGAAAAGCCTACAGACACCGTGATGATGGTGGCCAATAAGACCGGCTGGACTCCTGTTTACTTCAAAAGGCTGTTGACTCAGTGGCCATCATGGTCCTTGATCACCACTGACCCTGGACTGTCTGGGAGTTGAGCGGGCAGGGCTCTGACACCTGGTGCTGTTTTTACATTAATTCAGGGGCGTAATTGAAGAAAGAGCAGACTACTGGTCAGAACATCTAGGCTGGCAGAAACGGTCAGCCTAAGGTGGCCGAACAAATGTGGGGCGGGGTGAAACCGGCCCCCACAGCGTCTCTGCACATCTCTTTCCTGGACCCTTAAAGGTCATTAGAATCTATAACACTTCCAATGCTGGTGCTCAGGCGGACGAGCAGGGAGGCAGGGGTCCTGGGGCCAATCAACGTCACCTGGAGGCTGCTGGGGAGAAGTTCTGACCCTCGTCCCCTGGTATGAGGGCTCCCAACTCAGCACTCAGCAGTTACAGAAGAAGGGTCTGCACCCTCAGCACTCCAAGAATGAGGAACGGGACAAAAGGCAGAGGAGAGGTTTGTCCCCAGCAAAGCCCATTAAAAATCCCTGGGAGATAAAAATAGAATGTGGGCAATAAAGTCAAGTCTGACCTTTTTTATCCTTTGTGCTTTGTCTAATTTCACGTGCTCCTAGGGTCCCGCATGCAGAGGTTCCACACCCGGCACTTCAGACCAGATTTCCTGGTGCAGAATGGCTGGGTCAACACCTCAGCTCCTGGGGCCCAGTGCAGACTCCGAGATATAGAGCCTGAGCTGCAGCCAACCCGGCCCTTGAGAGCTCCGCCCCCTCCCTCCCACTGACTCTGACAGGATCTCTACACAGCAGCCCAGCCCACAGCCCACGGGGTAGTGCATGCTCTCACCTCTCCTTCTCTGATGAAAATATAAAGTTTCCTTTGCTTGGGAACCAAACTCAGTCTCGATCTGTTGGCCCCAATGACACTGGGCAGGGGGACCCTTGTTGGGGTCCACTCTGGAGGATCAGTAACAGAAATTGAGACTATTGTAACTTCAATGAACAGATATGTGAGCCAAACTGTAGTTAACATAGAACAGTTTATAAGGCTCGGGTAAAATAAGATGTTTCTAACACTTCCATTTGATATTTCCATCACTTTATTATAAGCAAGTTCAGTGAAAAGGTTTGTCTTATTTGTCAGGTCAATATTAGAGAAATGAAGTGATTTCTTTCCAAGGATGTACATCTAATAATCTTGGTTAAAGCTTCAATCTTGTTTTAAATGCTTTTCCATTGAAAATGATACCTCTCTTTCAGCTCCCCCATTTCTGAGAAGTATAAAATCTTATAATTTATTATTACCAAAGGGGAAAGGTGGGAGGAGGGATAAATTAACAGTTTGGAATTAACACATACACACTGCTATGTATAAAATAGATCATCAACAAGGAACTACTGTATAGCACAGGGAACTACACTCAATATTGTGCAATAACCTATAAGGGGAAATAATCGGAAAAAGAATAGATATTTTTATTGACATCATCTATCAATGACAGTTAAAGTGTAACCTAAGGGAAGCCGGTGGTGAGTGCTTCTGACCCTGAAGACTTCAGTCATCTAAAGTTTGGACTCTGCCTACTTCCCAAGGCCCTTAATGAACATATGTGTAGCCGTAGCTTAAAAAACTCCCCAGTTTGGGTTTCGGGGAGACACTGATTTTGAAAAAGCCCTGGTGTTCTCCTTACATGAATGGGACTCTTCCTACTGCTAAAACATGTCTGTCACATCCAGAGGATGGTATACCGTCTGATCGGGAAGAGTTTGGAAAAGGCATCTCATCTCCTCATCTCCTGGTGCTCGGGTTCACCCCTCCAGCGTCTTTACTAACAGTCTCCCCACTTGGAGATGTCAACACTGTCAACATCCTGTTGCGTACAGTTTGGAATTTGTCCAGAGGATGAAGCGGAAGGATGAGGAACAATGAGAGACAAGTCCTAGGTGTTCAGACAGGCACATGTCACTCTAATTTCCAATCAGGAAGATGAATTGACCAAAGGCTAGGGTTGCCCATGGAAACAGTATAGGGCTTGAGGAAATCCCACTGCTTTGTGGCCAGTTCCCATAAACACAAGTTGAACAATGGAACTCAGGGGCAGTAAAATTCACGAAACTGCAGAGTTGAAAATATCTATCACTGAAAAATGTCTTGAGGAAAGTCAGAGAAAAGGATTGGCAAGCAAGGGAGAATGGCAGGAAAGGGATTTGAGGAGGTAGAAAGGACTCGCCATTAAGCACAAGAAAAGGGGCTGAACATTGCCGACATTGCAGTTGGCCAAAAAGGCTGTATGCGTTTTTTTCTGTATATATTCAAGAAAAGGGCATACACTTTTTTAGCCAACCAAACAGGTGGGCACTGGAAATCAATACTACAAAAGATATCACTTCGCATCAGTCAGAAGAGCCATCCTCATAAAGTGTAAACGCCAGAAATGCAGGACAGGGCAAGGAGAAGAGGGAGCCCTGTGAGGCTTATAGTGGAAATGTATATTGCCAACGGCCATTCTGGAGAAGTGTATTGTGTTTACTAAAGCATCTAAAAAATGAGCTACAGAGCATAGGGCACTTGCACTCATGGGCGTATATCTTGGGAAAAACAAAAATCGAGAGGACACAGGCACCCCAATGTTTACTGCCTCTCTGTTTAAAAGATCCTCGACTAGGATATAACTTAAATGTCTCTGGAGGGAAAAAATGGATAGAGATGTGGTACTTATGTAGAGTGGAATATTACTCAGCCTGGAAATCAATGAAATATGGCCAGTTGTAACAACTCCGGAGGAGTTACGTATGATCATTCTAAGTGACATAAATATGTAGAAAACACGCGTAAGGCTGCTAAACGGGAAAGGTGGGGAGGGGTGAGGCATCATCCAGGAGGTTGAAATTAGCAAAGATACCATTCCAAATACCAAACTGATAATCAACAAGGCCTACACGGTAGCTAAAAGAACTGCACTCAGCACACTCAAGTCACCGGAAAAGAATATCTATGACTGGTAAGAATCTGAAAAAGAAATTATTGATGTCTCTCTGTACGTGAATCAAGTGGATGTACAGCAGCAAGAAACAGAGTTTTGAAAATCAGCTGTAAACAACATAGTAATAAATTGAAAAAAATAAACGACAGAGAGACAGAGAAAACCTCTTACAACTTTTCCTCAGGGACGGTGATGCAACATGGATTGAACACATCTAGACCCACAGCAGGATGAGACATAAGGCTGGAAACTGTTCGCGCTAAGAGAAATGTGAGGTTGGGTGAGGAAATGCACACCCTTTAAAGTAATACTACCTGGTACCCATTCAATGGGTCCCAAATCTGCAGGTTCAAGGAATCTTCCTACAGCTAAAACATGCATGGAAAACCCAGAGGACTGTACACCATGTGATCAGGAGATGTGTCTAAAATGCACCTCATTTATCCTCTCCTGGTGCTCCTGTTCATCATTCCAGCCACGTTACTTAGAATCTCCCCACTTAGAGAATCAGCACATTTAAACTTCTGTTTCACACATTTTGCAAATTGTGAGGAGGATGAACGGGAACAGGGGGAACCAATGAGAGAATAGTTGTAGGGGTTTGGACGGGCACATGTCACTCTAATTTCCCATTAAGAATAAGAATTAAAAAAAGGCTCAGCCCGCCTCGCCGGAGCCAAAATAGGGCCTGAAGCAATCCTGCGGTTTTGAGGCCAGCTCACAAAAGAGCAACTTAAAAAATGGAGCTCAGGGTCACTGCAATTCACAAACCTGCAGAGTTATAAATGAAAACTAACGTCCAAAAATATGTTGAGGTAAGGCAAAGAAGAGGATCTGAATGCAAGACAGAATTGCAAGAAACAGATTTCAAGAGATAGATTGGACTCGCCTTTAAAGCACATGAAAAGCGGCAGAATTTCGACAATGATGCAGTTGGCCCAAAAGGGAGTATGCGTTTTTTCCTGAATATATCCAGGAAAAAACGCATACGCACTTTATGGGCAACCAAGCAAGCAAGCAATGCAAATGTGCACAACAAAGAAGTCTCATTTCCCACCGGTCAAAAGGGCCATCCGAAAAAATTGTAAAAACCAGAAATGCAGGACAGGCCATGGAGAACAGGGAGCCTTTATACGCTGATGGACAGTGTGTGAACTGCCGAGAGCCACTCTGGAGAAGTGTATGGTGGTTCCTAAATCATCTAAAAAACAGAGCGACAGAGCATAGGGCACTTCCAATCACGGGAGTATATCTAGGGAAGTCTAAAAATCAACAAGACACAAGCACACCACAGTTTAGGGCTACTCTGTTTACAAGAACCTCAACTTCAGTACACCTTAAATATCCCAGGAAAGAGAACAATGGATAAAGAAAATGTGGTACTTATGTACAATGGAATATCTCTTCACCATGAAATCAATGTAATAAGGCTAGTAGAAGGATAAAGAGTGGATTGAGGTCCGATAATACTACTTGAAATAAGTCAAACAGAAAAAGAAACATATCATAAGATATCACTTATAGAGGGAGGATAAATATGGCTGCACAAAAAATGAATTACAAAACAGAACAGTGTCTCACATTTAGAAAACACACTTATGTCAGCTTAAGGGGAAAGGAGAGGTGGGGTGATGCATAAAACCAGAGTTTGAAATTAGCACAGATACCGTTCAATAAACCAAATAGGTATCAGACAAGATCTACACCTTGCTCAATGAACTGGCCTCAACACACCCTATACACCGCAGAGAAATATATCTGAGTAATAAGAATCTTAAAACCCATGTATTGATATATCTCCATAAGGGAATCAAGTGTGCGCAGAGCGGCACAAACACAGCAGTGAAAATGAGCTAAACCCCATTATAGAAATAAATTTTAAAACCAAATCGCAGAAACAATGAAAGAGAGAAAAATTCTTACAAAATTCGCTCAGGGGCTGTGATGCAACCTGGAATGACCACATATAAACCCACAGCTGGATAAGACATAAGGCTGGACACTTGGGGCTGAAAGGATTGGAGAGCTTTGGTGAGCAACTGCCGAAAGTTTAATGCAATACTTCATGCTACTTATTCCAAGGGTCCCAACACTCCAAGTTGAAGGGAATCTTCCTACAGCTAAACCATGCATGGGAAATCCAGCGGATGGTATACCATATGATCGGGAAAGGTTTCTAAAATGCACCTCATTTTCCTCTCCTGGGGCTCCGGATCAACATTCCAGCCACTTTACTAACAACATCTCCACATGGAGAGTCAATGCCTTTAAGTTCCGGTATCGCACAGTCTGCAGTTAGTGCGGAGGATGAATGGGAATAGGGGGAACCAGTGAGAAAATAGCTGTAGCGGTTTCAATGGGCACATGTCACTCTAATTTCACATCAGGAAGAAGAATTAACCAAAGGCAGAGCAAGGCGCCCCAGAAGAAGAATAGGGCCTGAAGAAATCCTGTGGATATGAGGCAAGATCACAAAAATAAGAGCTGAAAAATGAAGCTAAGGGCCACTGCAATTCAAAAACCTGCAGAGTTATAAAGGCCAACTATTCTCCAAAAGTATATTGAGGTAAGGCTATGAAGAGGCACTGAGAGCAAGGCAGAACTGCAGGAAACCGATTTCAGGAGGTAGACAGGAATTGTACAGAAAACATATGAAAACACTCAGAACGTCGACAATGATGCACTTGGCCAAAAAGGGCGTATGCGTTTTTTCCTGAATATATTCAGGAAGAAACGCATACGCCCTTTCTGGCCAACCAAGCAAGCTCTCAAAGGAAATCTGCACTACAATGAAGTCTCACTTCACCCCGGTCAAAGGGCCATCTGAAAAAAGTGTAAAATCCAGAAAGGCAGGACAGGCCATGGAGAACTGGGAGCCTTGTTATGCTGATGGGCGGGATGTAAATTACCAGCAGCCACTCTGGAGAAGTGTATGGTGTTTCCTGAAACATCCAAAAAACAAAGCAACAGAGCCTAGGGCACTTCCACTTATGGTCCTATAGCTTAGGGAAATTAAAATCAAAAAGACACAGCCACCCCAAAGTTTGGGACGGCTCTGTTTACAAGAACCTTGTTCACCGTACAAGTTCAATATCACAGAAAGCGAAAAATGGATAAAGAAGTTGTGGTACTTACGTACAATGCAATATCACTCAGCAATGAAATCTTGTCATCAGGCCCGTCGCAGCATAATGAGTGGATTCAGGTACGATGATTCTAAGTGAAATAAGTCACACAGAAAAAGAAACATCATAAGATATCACTACTACACGGAATATAAACTTGGCTACACAAGAACTGAATTACAAAACAGAACAGGGTCTCAAATATAGAACACCAACTTATGCTTGCTTAAGGGGAAAGGTGAGTTGGGGTGCTGCATGAAGCCAGAGAGTGAAATTAGCACAGATACCGTTCCATAAGCCAAATATGCAATAGACAAGAGCTACTCCTTGCTGAACGAAGTGGACTCAACACCCCATATTAAACGCCTAAGAATATACCTGACTAGAAATAATCTTAAAACCTACGGATTTATATGTCTCCGAAAGAGTATCAAGCATGTGTACGGCGGCATAAACGCAGCAGTGATAGGATTGGTGAGGTTCGGTGAGCAAATGCAGACCCTTTGAAGTCATATTGCATGGTACCCATTCCATGGGTCTCAACTCTCCAAGTTTAAGGGATTCTTCCTTCAGCTAAAACATGCATGTGGAACACAGAGTATGATCCACCGTGTGATCAGGAAACGTGTTCAAATGTGTCTCAGTTTTCGTGCCCTGGTACTCGGGTCCAATACTCCAGACGCTTTACTAACACTCTCCCCACTTGGAGAGTCAGTGCCTTTAACCTCCTGTATGGCCCAGTTTGCAATTTCTGCGGAAAATGTACAGGAATAGGGAGAACCAATGAGAAACTAACTGGAGGTGTCTGGACGGGCCAATATAACTCTCATTTCCCAGCAGGAAGAGGAATTAACCAAAGGCTCAGCGTGCCGTGCCGGAACCACACTAGGGCCTGAAGCAATCCTGCGGTGTTGCGGCCAGCTCACAAGAAAGCGAGTTGAAGAAAGGAGCTCAGGGGCACTGTAATTCACAAACCTGCAGAGTTATAAATGACAGCTATCGTCCAAAAATATATTGAAGTAAGGCTGCCAAGAGGACTTGAAAGTGGTGCAGAATTGCACGAAACCGATTTCAGGAGGTAGACTGGAATTGCATGTAAAGCATAGGAAAAGAGGCAGAACGTCCACAACGATGCACTTGGCCAAAAAGGGCGTATGCGTTTTTTCCTGAATATATTCAGGAAAAAACGCATACGCCCTTTTTGGTCAACCAAGAAAGCTTGCAAAGGAAATCTGCACTACAATGAAGTCTCACTGCCCCCCGGTCAAAAGGGTCATCTGAAAAAAGTATAAAATCCAGAAAGGCAGGACAGGCCATGGAGAACTGGGAGCCTTGTTATGCTGGTGGGCGGGATGTAAATTGCCAACAGCCACTCTGGAGAAGTGTATGGTGTTTCCTGAAACATCAAAAAAACAAAGCAACAGAGCCTAGGGCACTTCCACTTATGGTCCTATAGCTTAGGGAAATTAAAATCAAAAAGACACAGCCACCCCAAAGTTTGGGACGGCTCTGTTTACAAGAACCTCGTTTACGGTACAATTTCAATATCACAGAAAGCGGAAAATGGATAAAGAAGTTGTGGTACTTACGTACAATGCAATATCACTCAGCAATGAAATCTATGTCATCAGGCCCGTAGCAGCATAATGAGTGGATGCAGGTACGATGATTCTAAGTGAAATAAGTCACACAGAAAAAGAAACATCATAAGGTATCACTACTACACGGAATGTAAACTTGGCTACACAGGAACTGAATTACAAAACAGAACAGGGTCTCAAATGTAGAAAACCAACTTATGCTTGCTTAAGGGGAAAGGTGAGTTGGGGTGCTGCATAAAACCAGAGATTGAAATTAGCACAGATACCGTTCCATAAGCCAAATATGTAATAGACTAGAGCTACTCCTTGCTCAACGCAGTGGACTCAACACCCCATATTAAACGCCTAAGAATATACCTGACTAGAAATAATCTTAAAACCTATGGATTTATATGTCTCCGAAAGAGAATCAAGCGTGTGTACAGCGGCATAAAAGCAGCAGTGATAGGATTGGTGAGGTTCGGTGAGCAAATGCAGACCCTTTGAAGTCATACTGCATGGTACCCATTCCATGGGTCTCAACTCTCCAGGTTTAAGGGATTCTTCCTTCAGCTGAAACATGCATGTGGAACACAGAGTATGATCCACCGTGTGATCAGGAAACGTGTTCAAATGTGTCTCAGTTTTCGTCCCCTGGTACTCGGGTGCAACATTCAACGCTTTACTAACACTCTCCCCACTTGGAGAGTCAGTGTCTTTAAACTCCTGTTTGGCCCAGTTTGCAATTTCTGTGGAAACTGTACAGGAATAGGGAGAACCAATGAGACACTAGCTGGAGTTGTGTGGACGGGCAAATTTAACTCTCATTTCCCACCAGGAAGAGGAATTAACCAAAGGCTCAGTGTGCCGTGCTGGAACTACACTAGGGCCTGAAGCAATCCTGCGGTGTTGCGGCCAGCTCACAAGAAAGCGAGTTGAAGAAAGGAGCTCAGGGGCACTGTAATTCACAAACCTGCAGAGTTATAAATGACAGCTATCGTCCAAAAATATATTGAAGTAAGGCTGCCAAGAGGACTTGAAAGCGGGGCAGAATTGCAGGAAACCGATTTCAGGAGGTAGACAGGAATTGCATGTAAAGCATAGGAAAAGAGGCAGAACGTCCACAATGATGCACTTGGCCAAAAAGGGCGTATGCGTTTTCTCCTGAATATATTCAGGAAAAAACGCATACGCCCTTTTTGGCCAACCAAGCAAGCTTTCAAAGGAAATCTGCACTACAATGAAGTCTCACTGCCCCCCGGTCAAAAGGGCCATCTGAAAAAAGTGTAAAATCCAGAAAGGCAGGACAGGCCATGTTGAACTGGGAGCCTTGTTATGCTGATGGGCGGGATGTAAATTGCCAACAGCCACTCTGGAGAAGTGTATGGTGTTTCCTGAAACATCTAAAAAACAAAGCAACAGAGCCTAGGGCACTTCCACTTATGGTCCTATAGCTTAGGGAAATTAAAATCAAAAAGACACAGCCTCCCCAAACTTTGGGACGGCTCTGTTTACACGAACCTCGTTTACGGTACAAGTTCAATATCACAGAAAGCGAAAAATGGATACAGAAGTTGTGGTACTTACGTACAATGCAATATCACTCAGCAATGAAATCTATGTCATCAGGCCCGTAGCAGCATAATGAGTGGATTCAGATAAGATGATTCTAAGTGAAATAAGTCACACAGAAAAAGAAACATCATAAGGTATCACTACTACACGGAATGTAAACTTGGCTACACAGGAACTGAATTACAAAACAGAACAGGGTCTCAAATGTAGAAAACTAACTTACGCTTGCTTAAGGGGAAAGGTGAGTTGGGGTGCTGCATGAAACCAGAGATTGAAATTAGCACACATACCGCTCCATAAGCCAAATATGTAATAGACAACAGCTACACCTTGCTCAACGAAGTGGACTCAACACCCCATATTAAACGCCTAAGAATATACCTGACTAGAAATAATCTTAAAACCTACGGATTTATATGTCTCCGAAAGAGAATCAAGCGTGTGTACAGCGGCATAAACGCAGCAATGATAGGATTGGTGAGGTTCCGTGAGCAAATGCAGACCCTTTGAAGTCATATTGCATGGTACCCATTCCATGGGTCTCAACTCTCCAAGTTTAAGGGATTCTTCCTTCAGCTAAAACATGCATGTGGAACACAGAGTATGATCCACCGTGTGATCAGGAAACGTGTTCAAATGTGTCTCAGTTTTCGTCCCCTGGTACTCGGGTGCAACACTCCAGACTCTTTACTAACACTCTCTCCACTTGGAGAGTCAGTGCCTTTAACCTCCTGTATGGCCCAGTTTGCAATTTCTGCGGAAAATGTACAGGAATAGGGAGAACCAATGAGAAACTAGCTGGAGGTGTCTGGACGGGCAAATATAACTCTCATTTCCCACCAGGAAGAGGAATTAACCAAAGGCTCAGCGTGCCGTGCCGGATCCACACTAGGGCCTGAAGCAATCCTGCGGTGTTGCGGCCAGCTCACAAAAAAGCGAGTTGAAGAAAGGAGCTCAGGGGCACTGTAATTCACAAATCTGCAGAATTGTAAATGACAGCTATCATCCAAAAATATATTGAAGTAAGGCTGCCAAGAGGACTTGAAAGTGGTGCAGAATTGCACGAAACCGATTTCAGGAGGTAGACTGGAATTGCATGTAAAGCATAGGAAAAGATGCAGAACGTCCACAACGATGCACTTGGCCAAAAAGGGCGTATGCGTTTTTTCCTGAATATATTCAGGAAAAAACGCATACGCCCTTTTTGGCCAAGCAAGAAAGCTTGCAAAGGAAATCTGCACTACAATGAAGTCTCACTGCCCCCCGGTCAAAAGGGTCATCTGAAAAAAGTATAAAATCCAGAAAGGCAGGACAGGCCATGGAGAACTGGGAGCCTTGTTATGCTGGTGGGCGGGATGTAAATTGCCAACAGCCACTCTGGAGAAGTGTATGGTGTTTCCTGAAACATCTAAAAAACAAAGCAACAGAGCCTAGGGCACTTCCACTTATGGTCCTATAGCTTAGGGAAATTAAAATCAAAAAGACACAGCCACCCCAAAGTTTGGGCCGGCTCTGTTTACAAGAACCTCGTTTACGGTACAAGTTCAATATCACAGAAAGCGGAAAATGGATAAAGAAGTTGTGGTACTTACGTACAATGCAATATCACTCAGCAATGAAATCTATGTCATCAGGCCCGTAGCAGCATAATGAGTGGATGCAGGTACGATGATTCTAAGTGAAATAAGTCACACAGAAAAAGAAACATCATAAGGTATCACTACTACACGGAATGTAAACTTGGCTACACAGGAACTGAATTACAAAACAGAACAGGGTGTCAAATGTAGAAAACCAACTTATGCTTGCTTAAGGGGAAAGATGAGTTGGGGTGCTGCATGAAACCAGAGATTGAAATTAGCACAGATACCGTTCCATAAGCCAAATATGCAATAGACAAGAGCTACTCCTTGCTGAACGAAGTGGACTCAACACCCCATATTAAACGCTTAAGAATATACCTGACTAGAAATAATCTTAAAAACTACGAATTTATATGTCTCCGAAAGACAATCAAGCGTGTGTACAGCGGCATAAACGCAGCAGTGATAGGATTGGTGAGGTTCGGTGAGCAAATGCAGACCCTTTGAAGTCATATTGCATGGTACCCATTCCATGGGTCTCAACTCTCCAGGTTTAAGGGATTCTTCCTTCAGCTAAAACATGCATGTGGAACCCAGAGTATGATCCACCGTGTGATCGGGAAACGTGTTCAAATGTGTCTCAGTTTTCTTCCCCTGGTACTCGGGTGCAACACTCCAGACGCTTTACTAACACTCTCCCCACTTGGAGAGTCAGTGCCTTTATCCTCCTGTATGGCCCAGTTTGCAATTTCTGCGGAAAATGTACAGGAATAGGGAGAACCAATGAAAAACTAGCTGGAGGTGTCTGGACGGGCAAATTTAACTCTCATTTCCCAACAGAAAGTGGAATTAACCAAAGGCTCAGCATGCCGTTCCAGAACCACACTAGGGCCTGAAGCAATCCTGCGGTGTTGCGGCCAGCTCACAAGAAAGCGAGTTGAAGAAAGGAGCTCAGGGGCACTGTAATTCACAAACCTGCAGAGTTATAAATGACAGCTATCGTCCAAAAATATATTGAAGTAAGGCTGCCAAGAGGACTTGAAAGCGGGGCAGAATTGCAGGAAATCGATTTCAGGAGGTACACTGGAATTGCATGTAAAGCATAGAAAAGAGGCAGAACGTCCACAATGTTGCACTTGGCCAAAAAGGGCATATGCGTTTTTTCCTGAATATATTCAGGAAAAAACGCATACGCCCTTTTTGGCCAACCAAGCAAGCTTGCAAAGGATATCTGCACTACAATGAAGTCTCACTGCCCCCCGGTCAAAAGGGCCATCTGAAAATGTGTAAAATCCAGAAAGGCAGGACAGGCCATGGAGAACTGGGAGCCTTGTTATGCTGATGGGCGGGATGTAAATTGCCAACAGCCACTCTGGAGAAGTGTATGGTGTTTCCTGAAACATCTAAAAAACTAAGCAACAGAGCCTAGGGCACTTCCACTTATGGTCCTATAGCTTAGGGAAATTAAAATCAAAAAGACACGGTCACCCCAAAGTTTGGGACAGCACTGTTTACAAGAACCTCGTTTACGGTACAAGTTCAATATCACAGAAAGCGAAAAATGGATAAAGAAGTTGTGGTACTTACGTACAATGCAATATCACTCAGCAATGAAATCTATGTCATCAGGCCCGTAGCATCATAATGAGTGGATGCAGGTATGATGAGTCTAAGTGAAATAAGTCACACAGAAAAAGAAACATCATAAAATATCACTACTACACGGAATGTAAACTTGGCTACACAGGAACTGAATTACAAAACAGAACATGGTCTCAAATGTAGAAAACCAACTTATGCTTGCTTAAGGGGAAAGGTGAGTTGGGGTGCAGCATGAAACCAGAGATTGAAATTAGCACAGATACCGTGCCATAAGCCAAATATGTAATAGACAAGAGCTACTCCTTGCTAAACGAAGTGTACTCAACACCCCATATTAAACGCCTAAGAATACACCTGACTAGTAAGAATCTTAAAACCTGTGGATTTATATGTCTCCGAAAGAGAATCAAGCGTGTGTATGGCGGCATAAACGCAGCAGTGATAGGATTGGTGAGGTTCGGTGAGCAAATGCAGACCCTTTGAAGTCATATTGCATGGTGCCCATTCCATGGGTCTCAACTCTCCAGGTTTAAGGGATTCTTCCTTCAGCTAAAACATGCATGTGGAACCCAGAGTATGATCCACCGTGTGATTGGGAAACGTGTTCAAATGCGTCTCAGTTTTCGTCCCCTGGTACTCGAGTGCAACATTCAAGACGCTTTACTAACACTCTCCCCACTTGGAGAGTCAGTGCCTTTAAACTCCTGTTTGGCCCAGTTTGCAATTTCTGCGGAAAATGTACAGGAATAGGGAGAACCAATGAGAGACTAGCTGGAGGTGTCTGGACGGGCAAATTTAACTCTCATTTCCCACCAGGAAGAGGAATTAACCAAAGGTTCAGCATGCCATGCCGGAACCACACTAGGGCCTGAAGCAATCCTGCGGTGATGTGGCCAGCTCACAAGAAAGCGAGTTGAAGAAAGGAGCTCAGGGGCACTGTAATTCACAAACCTGCAGAGTTACAAATGACAGCTATCGTCCAAAAATATATTGAAGTAAGGCTGCTAAGAGGACTTGAAAGCGGGGCAGAATTGCAGGAAACCGATTTCAGGAGGTAGACGGGAATTGCATGTAAAGCACAGGAAAAGAGGCAGAACGTCCACAATGATGCACTTGGTCAAAAAGGGCGTATGCGTTTTTTCCTGAATATATTCAGGAAAAAACGCATACGCCCTTTTTGGCCAACCAAGCAAGCTTGCAAAGGAAATCTGCACTACAATGAAGTCTCACTGCCCCCCGGTCAAATGGGCCATCTGAAAAAAGTGTAAAATCCAGAAAGGCAAGACAGGACATGGAGAATTGGGAGCCTTGTTATGCTGATGGGCGGGATGTAAATTGCCAACAGCCACTCTGGAGAAGTGTATGCTGTTTCCTGAAACATCTAAAAAACAAAGCAACAGAGCCTAGGGCACTTCCACTTATGGTCCTATAGCTTAGGGAAATTAAAATCAAAAAGACACAGCCACCCCAAAGTTTGGGACGGCTCTGTTTACAAGAACCTTGTTTATGGTACAAGTTCAATATTACAGAAAGCGAAAAATGGATAAAGAAGTTGTGGTACTTACGTACAATGCAATATCACTCAGCAATGAAATCTATGTCATCAGGCCCGTAGCAGCATAATGAGTGGATTAAGGTACGATGATTGTAAGTGAAATAAGTCACACAGAAAAAGAAACATCATAAGATATCACTACTAGACGGAATGTAAACTTGGCTACACAGGAACTGAATTACAAAACAGAACAGGGTCTCAAATGTAGAAAACCAACTTACGCTAGCTTAAGGGGAAAGGTGAGTTGGGGTGCTGCATGAAACCAGAGATTGAAATTAGCACACATACCGTTCCATAAGCCAAATATGTAATAGACAAGAGCTACTCCTTGCTCAACGAAGTGGACTCAACACCCCATATTAAACGCCTAAGAATATACCTGACTAGAAATAATCTTAAAACCTACGGATTTATATGTCTCCGAAAGACAATCAAGGGTGTGTACAGCGGCATAAACGCAGCAGTGATAGGATTGGTGAGGTTCGGTGAGCAAATGCAGACCCTTTTAAGTCATATTGCATGGTACCCATTCCATGGGTCTCAACTCTCCAGGTTTAAGGGATTCTTCCTTCAGCTAAAACATGAATGTGGAACCCAGAGTATAATCCACCGTGTGATCGGGAAACGTGTTCAAATGTGTCTCAGTTTTCGTCCCCTGGTACTCGGGTGCAAACTCCAGACGCTTTACTAACACTCTCCCCACTTGGAGAGTCAGTGCCTTTAACCTCCTGTTTGGCCCAGTTTGCAATTTCTGCGGAAAATGTACAGGAATAGGGAGAACCAATGAGAGACTAGCTGGGGGTGTCTGGACGGGCAAATTTAACTCTCATTTCCCACCAGGAAGAGGAATTGACCAAAGGCTCAGCGTGCCGTGCCGGAACCACACTAGGGCCTGAAGCAATCCTGCGGTGTTGCGGCCAGCTCACAAGAAAGCGAGTTGAAGAAAGGAGCTCAGGGGCACTGTAATTCACAAACCTGCAGAGTTATAAATGACAGCTATCGTCCAAAAATATATTGAAGTAAGGCTGCCAAGAGGACTTGAAAGCGGGGCAGAATTGCAGGAAATCGATTTCAGGAGGTACACTGGAATTGCATGTAAAGCATAGAAAAGAGGCAGAACGTCCACAATGATGCACTTGGCCAAAAAGGTCGTATGCGTTTTTTCCCAGGAAAAAACGCATACGCCCTTTTTGGCCAACCAAGCAAGCTTGCAAAGGAAATCTGCACTACAATGAAGTCTCACTGCCCCCCAGTCAAAAGAGCCATCTGAAAAAGTGTAAAATTCAGAAAGGCAGGACAGGCCATGGAGAACTGGGAGCCTTGTTATGCTGATGGGCGGGATGTAAATTGCCAACAGCCACTCTGGAGAAGTGTATGGTGTTTCCTGAAACATCTAAAAAACTAAGCAACAGAGCCTAGGGCACTTCCACTTATGGTCCTATAGCTTAGGGAAATTAAAATCAAAAAGACACGGTCACCCCAAAGTTTGGGACAGCTCTGTTTACAAGAACCTCGTTTACGGTACAAGTTCAATATCACAGAAAGCGAAAAATGGATAAAGAAGTTGTGGTACTTACGTACAATGCAATATCACTCAGCAATGAAATCTATGTCATCAGACCCGTAGCATCATAATGAGTGGATGCAGGTATGATGAGTCTAAGTGAAATAAGTCACACAGAAAAAGAAACATCATAAGATATCACTACTACACGGAATGTAAACTTGGCTACACAGGAACTGAATTACAAAACAGAACAGGGTCTCAAATGTAGAAAACCAACTTATGCTTGCTTAAGGGGAAAGGTGAGTTGGGGTGCTGCATGAAACCAGAGATTGAAATTAGCACAGATACCGTGCCATAAGCCAAATATGTAATAGACAAGAGCTACTCCTTGCTCAACGAAGTGGACTCAACACCCCATATTAAACGCCTAAGAATATACCTGACTAGAAATAATCTTAAAACCTACGGATTTATATGTCTCCGAAAGACAATCAAGCGTGTGTACAGCGGCATAAACGCAGCAGTGATAGGATTGGTGAGCTTCGGTGAGCAAATGCAGACCCTTTGAAGTCATATTGCATGGTGCCCATTCCATGGGTCTCAACTCTCCAGGTTTAAGGGATTCTTCCTTCAGCTAAAACATGCATGTGGAACCCAGAGTATGATCCACCGTGTGATCGGGAAACGTGTTCAAATGTGTCTCAGTTTTCGTCCCCTGGTACTCGGGTGCAAACTCCAGACGCTTTACTAACACTCTCCCCACTTGGAGAGTCAGTGCCTTTAACCTCCTGTTAGGCCCAGTTTGCAATTTCTGCGGAAAATGTACAGGAATAGGGAGAACCAATGAGAGACTAGCTGGGGGTGTCTGGACGGGCAAATTTAACTCTCATTTCCCACCAGGAAGAGGAATTAACCAAAGGCTCAGCGTGCTGTGCCGGAACCACACTAGGGCCTGAAGCAATCCTGCGGTGTTGCGGCCAGCTCACAAGAAAGCGAGTTGAAGAAAGGAGCTCAGGGACACTGTAATTCACAAACCTGCAGAGTTATAAATGACAGCTATCGTCCAAAAATATATTGAAGTAAGGCTGCCAAGAGGACTTGAAAGCGGGGCAGAATTACAGGAAACCGATTTCATGAGGTAGACGGGAATTGCATGTAAAGCATAGGAAAAGAGGCAGAACGTCCACAATGATGCACTTGGCCAAAAAGGGCGTATGCGTTTTTTCCAGGAAAAAACGCATACGCCCTTTTTGGCCAACCAAGCAAGCTTGCAAAGGAAATCTGCACTACAATGAAGTCTCACTGCCCCCCGGTCAAAAGGGCCATCTAAAAAAGTGTAAAATCCAGAAAGGCAGGACAGGCCATGGAGAACTGGGAGCCTTGTTATGCTGATGGGCGGGATGTAAATTGCCAGCAGCCACTCTGGAGAAGTGTATGGTGTTTCCTGAAACATCTAAAAAACAAAGCAACAGAGCCTAGGGCACTTCCACTTATGGTCCTATAGCTTATGGAAATTAAAATCAAAAAGACACAGCCACCCCAAAGTTTGGGACGGCTCTGTTTACAAGAACCTCGTTTACGGTACAAGTTCAATATCAGAGAAAGCGAAAAATGGATAAAGAAGTTGTGGTACTTACGTACAATGCAATATCACTCAGCAATGAGACCTATGTCATCAGGCCCGTAGCAGCATAATGAGTGGATTCAGGTACGATGAGTCTAAGTGAAATAAGTCACACAGGAAAAGAAACACCATAAGATATCACTACTACACGGAAGGTAAACTTGGCTACACAGGAACTGAATTACAAAACAGAACAGGGTCTCAAATGTAGAAAACCAACTTATGCTTGCTTAAGAGGAAAGGTGAGTTGGGGTGCTGCATGAAACCAGAGATTGAAATTAGCACAGATACCGTTCCATAAGCCAAATATGTAATAGACAAGAGCTACTCCTTGCTCAACGAAGTGGACTCAACACCCCATATTAAACACCTAATAATATAACTGACTAGTAAGAATCTTAAAACCTATGGATTTATATGTCTCCGAAAGAGAATCAAGCGTGTGTAAGGCGGCATAAACGCAGCAGTGATAGGATTGGTGAGGTTCGGTGAGCAAATGCAGACCCTTTGAAGTCATACTGCATGGTACCCATTCCATGGGTCTCAACTCTCCAGGTTTAAGGGATTCTTCCTTCAGCTAAAACATGCATGTGGAACACATATTATGATCCACCGTGTGATTGGGAAACGTGTTCAAATGTGTCTCAGTTTTCGTCCCCTGGTACTCGGGTGCAACACTCCAGAAGCTTTACTAACACTCTCCCCACTTGGAGAGTCAGTGCCTTTAAACTCCTGTATGGCCCAGTTTGCAATTTCTGCGGAAAATGTACAGGAATATTGAGAACCAATGATAAACTAGCTGGAGGTGTCTGGACGGGCAAATTTAACTCTCATTTCCCACCAGAAAGAGGAATTAACCAAAGGCTCAGCATGCCGTGCCGGAACCACACTAGGGCCTGAAGCAATCCTGCGGTGTTGCGGCCAGCTCACAAGAAAGCGAGTTGAAGAAAGGAGCTCAGGGGCACTGTAATTCACAAACCTGCAGAGTTATAAATGACAGCTATCGTCCAAAAATATATTGAAGTAAGGCTGCCAAGAGGACTTGAAAGTGGGGCAGAATTGCAGGAAACCGATTTCAGGAGGTAGACGGGAATTGCATGTAAAGCATAGGAAAAGAGGCAGAACGTCCACAATGATGCACTTGGCCAAAAAGGGCGTATGCGTGTTTTCCTGAATATATTCAGGAAAAAACGCATACGCCCTTTTTGGCCAACCAAGCAAGCTTGCAAAGGAAATCTGCACTACAATGAAGTATCGCTGCCCCCAGGTCAAAAGGGCCATATGAAAAAAGTGTAAAATCCAGAAAGGCAGGACAGGCCATGAAGAACTGGGAGCCTTCTTATGCTGATGGGCGGGATGTAAATTGCCAACAGCCACTCTGGAGAAGTGTATGGTGTTTCCTGTAACATCTAAAAAACTAAGCAACAGAGCCTAGGGCACTTCCACTTATGGTCCTATAGCTTAGGGCAATTAAAATCAAAGAGACACAGCCACCCCAAAGTTTGGGACGGCTCTGTTTACAAGAATCTTGTTTACGGTACAAGTTCAATATCACAAAAGCGAAAAATGGATAAAGAAGTTGTGGTACTTACGTACAATGCAATATCACTCAGCAATGAAATCTATGTCATCAGGCCCGTAGCAGCATAATGAGTGGATTCAGGTACGATGATTCTAAGTGAAATAAGTCACACAGAAAAAGAAACATCATAAGATATCACTACTACACGGAATGTAAACTTGGCTACACAGGATCTGAATTACAAAACAGAACAGGGTCTCAAATGTAGAAAACCAACTTATGCTTGCTTAAGTGGAAAGGTGAGTTGGGGTGCTGCATGAAACCACAGATTGAAATTAGCACAGATACCGTTCCATAAGCCAAATATGTAATAGACAAGAGCTACTCCTTGCTCAACGAAGTGTACTCAACACCCCATATTAAACGCCTAACAATATACCTGACTAGAAATAATCTAAAAACCTACCGATTTATATGTCTCCGAAAGAGAATCAAGCGTGTGTACAGCGACATAAACGCAGCGGTGATAGGATTGGTGAGGTTCGGTGAGCAAATGCAGACCCTATGAAGTCATATTGCATGGTACCCATTCCATGGGTCTCAACTCTCCAGGTTTAAGGGATTCTTCCTTCAGCTAAAACATGCATGTGGAACCCACAGTATGATCCAGCGTGTGATCGGGAAACGTGTTCAAATGTGTCTCGTTTTCGTCCCCTGGTACTCGAGTGCAACATTCCAGATGCTTTACTAACACTCTCCCCACTTGGAGAGTCAGTGCCTTTAACCTCCTGTTTGGCCCAGTTTGCAGTTTCTGTGGAAAATGAACAGGAATAGGGAGAACGAAAGAGAGACTAGCTGGAGGTGTCTGGACGGGCAAATTTAACTCTCATTTCCCACCAGGAAGAGGAATTAACCAAAGGCTCAGCGTGCCGTGCCGGAACCACACTAGGGCCTGAAGCAATCCTGCGGTGTTGCGGCCAGCTCACAAGAAAGCGAGTTGAAGAAAGGAGCTCAGGGGCACTGTAATTCACAAACCTGCAGAGTTATAAATGACAGCTATCGTCCAAAAATATATTGAAGTAAGGCTGCCAAGAGGACTTGAAAGCGGGGCAGAATTGCAGGAAACCGATTTCAGGAGGTAGACGGGAATTGCATGTAAAGCATAGGAAAAGAGGCAGAACGTCCACAATGATGCACTTGGCCAAAAAGGGCGTATGCGTTTTTTCCTGAATATATTCAGGAAAAAACGCATACGCCCTTTTTGGCCAACCAAGCAAGCTTGCAAAGGATATCTGCACTACAATGAAGTCTCACTGCCCCCCAGTCAAAAGGGCCATCTGAAAAAAGTGTAAAATACAGAAAGGCAGGACAGGCCATGGAGAACTGGGAGCCTTGTTATGCTGGTAGGCGGGATGTAAATTGCCAACAGCCACTCTGGAGAAGTGTATGGTGTTTCCTGAAACATCTAAAAAACAAAGCAACAGAGCCTAGGGCACTTCCACTTATGGTCCTATAGCTTAGGGAAATTAAAATCAAAAAGACACGGTCACCCCAAAGTTTGGGACGGCTCTGTTTACAGAACCTCGTTTACAGTACAAGTTCAATATCACAGAAAGCAAAAAATGGATAAAGAAGTTGTGGTACTTACGTACAATGCAATATCACTCAGCAATGAAATCTATGTCATCAGGCCCGTAGCAGCATAATGAGTGGATGCAGGTATGATGAGTCTAAGTGAAATAAGTCACACAGAAAAAGAAACATCATAAGATATCACTACTACACGGAATGTAAACTTGGCTACACAGGAACTGAATTACAAAACAGAACAGGGTCTCAAATGTAGAAAACCAACTTATGCTTGCTTAAGGGGAAAGGTGAGTTGGGGTGCTGCATAAAACCAGAGATTGAAATTAGCACAGATACCTTTCCATAAGCCAAATATGTAATAGACAAGAGCTACTCCTTGCTCAACGAAGTGGACTCAACACCCCATATTAAACGCTTAAAAATACCCCGGACTAGAAATAATCTTATAAACTACCGATTTATATGTCTCCGAAAGAGAATCAAGCGTGTGTACAGCGGCATAAACGCAGCAGTGATAGGATTGGTGAGGTTCAGTGAGCAAATGCAGACCCTTTGAAGTCATATTGCATGGTACCCATTCCATGGGTCTCAACTCTCCAAGTTTAAGGGATTCTTCCTTCAGCTAAAACATGCATGTGGAACACAGAGTATGATCCACCGTGTGATCAGGAAACGTGTTCAAATGTGTCTCAGTTTTCGTCCCCTGGTTCTCGGGTGCAACACTCCAGACGCTTTACTAACACTCTCCCCACTTGGAGAGTCAGTGCCTTTAACCTCCTGTATGGCCCAGTTTGTAATTTCTGTGGAAAATGTACAGCAATAGGGAGAACCAATGAGAAACTAGCTGGAGGTGTCTGGACGGGCAAATTTAACTCTCATTTCCCAACAGAAACAGGAATTAACCAAAGGCTCAGCATGCCGTGCCGGAACCACACTAGGGCCTGAAGCAATCCTGCGGTGTTGCGGCCAGCTCACAAGAAAGCGAGTTGAAGAAAGGAGCTCAGGGGCACTGTAATTCACAAACCTGCAGAGTTATAAATGACAGCTATCGTCCAAAAATATATTGAAGTAAGGCTGCCAAGAGGACTTGAAAGCGGGGCAGAATTGCAGGAAACCAATTTCAGGAGGTAGACTGGAATTGCATGTAAAGCATAGGAAAAGAGGCAGAACGTCCACAATGATGCACTTGGCCAAAAAGGGCGTATGCGTTTTTTCCTGAATATATTCAGGAAAAAACGCATACGCCCTTTTTGGCCAACCAAGCAAGCTTGCAAAGGAAATCTGCACTACAATGAAGTCTCGCTGCCCCCCGGTCAAAAGGGCCATATGAAAAAAGTGTAAAATCCAGAAAGGCAGGACAGGCCATGAAGAACTGGGAGCCTTGTTATGCTGATGGGCGGGATGTAAATTGCCAACAGCCACTCTGGAGAAGTGTATGGTGTTTCCTGTAACAACTCAATAACTAAGCAACAGAGCCTAGGGCACTTCCACTTATGGTCCTATAGCTTAGGGAAATTAAAATCAGAAAGACACAGCCACCCCAAAGTTTGGGCCGGCTCTGTTGACAAGAACCTCGTTTACGGTACAAGTTCAATATCACAGAAAGCAAAAAATGGATAAAGAAGTTGTGGTACTTACGTACAATGCAATATCACTCAGCAATGAAATCAATGTCATCAGGCCCGTAGCAGCATAATGAGTGGATGCAGGTACGATGATTCTAAGTGAAATAAGTCACACAGAAAAAGAAACATCATAAGGTATCACTACTAAACGGAATGTAAACTTGGCTACACAGGAACTGAATTACAAAACAGAACAGGGTCTCAAATGTAGAAAACCAACTTATGCTTGCTTAAGGTGAAAGGTGAGTTGGGGTGCTGCCTAAAACCAGAGATTGAAATTAGCACAGATACCGTTCCATAAGCCAAATATGTAATAGACAAGAGCTACTCCTTGCTCAACGCAGTGGACTCAACACCCCATATTAAACGCCTAAGAATATACCTGACTAGAAATAATCTTAAAACCTATGGATTTATATGTCTCCGAAAGAGAATCTAGCGTGTGTACAGTGGCATAAACGCAGCAGTGATAGGATTGGTGAGGTTCGGTGAGCAAATGCAGACTCTTTGAAGTCATATTGCATGGTACCCATTCCATGGGTCTCAACTCTCCAGGTTTAAGGGATTCTTCCTTCAGCTAAAACATGCATGTGGAACCCAGAGTATGATCCACCGTGTGATCGGGAAACGTTTTCAAACGTGTCTCAGTTTTCGTTCCCTGGTACTCGGGTGCAACATTCCAGACGCTTTACTAACACTCTCCCCACTTGGAGAGTCAGTGCCTTTAACCTCCTGTTTGGCCCAGTTTGCAATTTCTGCGTAAGATGAACAGGAATAGGGAGAACCAATGAGAGAGTAGCTGGAGCTGTGAGGACGGGCAAATTTAACTCTCATTTCCCACCAGGAGGAGGAATTAACGAAAGGCTCAGCATGCGATGCCGGAACCAAACTAGGGCCTGAAGCAATCCTGCGGTGTTGCGGCCAGCTCACAAGAAAGCGAGTTGAAGAAAGGAGCTCAGGGGCACTCTAATTCACAATCCTGCAGAGTTATAAATGACAGCTATCGTCCAAAAATATATTGAAGGAAGGCTGCCAAGAGGAGTTGAAAGCGGGGCAGAATTGCAGAAAACCGATTTCAGGAGGTAGACTGGAATTGCATGTAAAGCATAGGAAAAGAGGCAGAACGTCCACAATGATGCACTTGGCCAAAAAGGGCGTATGCGTTTTTCCCTGAATATATTCAGGAAAAAACGCATACGCCCTTTTTGGCCAACCAAGCAAGCTTGCAAAGGAAATCTGCACTACAGTGAAGTCTCACTGCCCCCGGTCAAAAGGGCTATCTGAAAAAAGTGTAAAATCCAGAAAGGCAGGACAGACCATAGAGAACTGGGAGCCTTGTTAAGCTGATGGGCGGGATGTAAATTGCCAACAGCCACTCTGAAGAAGTGTATGGTGTTTCCTGAAACATCAAAAAAACAAAGCAACAGAGCCTAGGGCACTTCCACTTATGGTCCTATAGCTTAGGGAAATTAAAATCAAAAAGACTCAGCCACCCCAAAGTTTCGGCCGGCTCTGTTTACAAGAACCTCGTTTACGGTACAAGTTCAATATCACAGAAAGCGAAAAATGGATAAAGAAGTTGTGGTACTTACGTACAATGCAATATCACTCAGCAATGAAATCTATGTCATCAGGCCCGTAGCAGCATAATGAGTGGATTCAGGTACGATGATTCTAAGTGAAATAAGTCACACAGAAAAAGAAACATCATAAGATATCACTACTATACGGAATGTAAACTTGGCTACACAAGAACTGAATTACAAAACAGAACAGGGTGTCAAATGTAGAAAACCAACTTATGCTTGCTTAAGTGGAAAGGTTAGTTGGGGTGCTGCATAAAACCAGAGATTGAAATTAGCACAGATACCGTTCCATAAGCCAAATATGTAATAGACAAGAGCTACTCCTTGCTCAACGAAGTGGACTCAACACCCCACATTAAACGCCTAAGAATATACCTGACTAGTAATAATCTTAATACCTAAGGATTTATATGTCTCCGAAAGAGAATCAAGCATGTGTACAGCGGCATAAACGCAGCAGTGATAGGATTGGTGAAGTTTGGTGAGCAAATGCAGACCCTTTGAAGTCATATTGCATGGTACCCATTCCATGGGTCTCAACTCTCCAGGTTTAAGGGATTCTTCCTTCAGCTAAAACATGCATGTGGAACCCAGAGTATGATCCACCATGTGATCGGGAAACGTGTTCAAATGTGTCTCAGTTTTCGTCCCCTGGTACTCGGGTGCAACATTCCAGACGCTTTACTAACACTCTGCCCACTTGGAGAGTCAGTGCCTTTAACCTCCTGTTTGGCCCAGTTTGCAATCTCTGTGGAAAATGAACAGGAATAGGGAGAACCAATGAGAGACTAGGTGGAGGTGTCTGGACGGGCAAATTTAACTCTCATTTCCCACCAGGAAGAGGAATTAACCAAAGGATCAGCATGCCATGCCGGAACCAAACTAGGGCCCGAAGCAATCCTGCGGTGTTGCGGCCAGCTCACAAGAAAGCGAGTTGAAGAAAGGAGCTCAGGGGCACTGTAATTCACAAACCTGCAGAGTTATAAATGACAGCTATCGTCCAAAAATATATTGAAGGAAGGCTGACAAGAGGACTTGAAAGCGGGGCAGAATTGCAGGAAACCGATTTCAGGAGGTAGACTGGAATTGCATGTAAAGCATAGGAAAAGAGGCAGAACGTCCACAATGATGCACTTGGCCAAAAAGGGCGTATGCGTTTTTTCTTGAATATATTCAGGAAAAAACGCATACGCACTTTTTGGCCAACCAAGCAAGTTTGCAAAGGAAATCTGCACTACAATGAAGTCTCACTGCCCCCCAGTCAAAAGGGCCATCTGAAAAAAGTGTAAAATCCAGAAAGGCAGGATAGGTCATGGAGAACTGGGAGCCTTGTTATGCTGATGGGCGGGATGTAAATTGCCAGCAGCCACTCTGGAGAAGTGTATGGTGTTTCCTGAAACATCTAAAAAACAAAGCAACAGAGCCTAGGGCACTTCCACTTATGGTCCTATAGCTTAGGGAAATTAAAATCAAAAAGACACAGCCACCCCAAAGTTTGGGCCGGCTCTGTTTACAAGAACCTCGTTTACAGTACAAGTTCAATATCACAGAAAGCGAAAAATGGATAAAGAAGTTGTGGTACTTACGTACAATGCAATATCACTCAGCAATGAAATCTATGTCATCAGGCCCGTAGCAGCATAATGAGTGGATTCAGGTACGATGATTCTAAGTGAAATAAGTCACACAGAAAAAGAAACATCATAAGATATCACTACTACATGGAATGTAAACTTGGCTACACAGGAACTGAATTACAAAACAGAACAGGGTCTCAAATGTAGAAAACCAACTTATGCTTGCTTAAGGTGAAAGGTGAGTTGGGGTGCTGCATAAAACCAGAGATTGAAATTAGCACAGATATCGTTCCATAAGCCAAATATGTAATAGACAAGAGCTACTCCTTGCTCAACGAAGTGGACTCAACACCCCATATTAATCGCCTAACAATATACCTGACTAGTAAGAATCTTAAAACCTATGGATTTATATGTCTCCGGAAGAGAATGAAGCGTGTGTACAGTGGCATAAACGCAGCAGTGATAGGATTGGTGAGGTTTGGTGAGCAAATGCAGACCCTTTGAAGTCATATTGCATGGTACCCATTCCATGGGTCTCAACTCTCCATGTTTAAGGGATTCTTCCTTCAGCTAAAACATGCATGTGGAACCAAGAGTATGATCCACCGTGTGATCGGGAAACGTGTTCAAATGTGTCTCAGTTTTCGTCCCCTGGTACTCGGGTGCAACATTCCAGACGCTTTACTAACACTCTCCCCACTTGGAGAGTCAGTGCCTTTAACCTCCTGTTTGGCCCAGTTTGCAATTTCTTCGGAAGATGAACAGGAATAAGGAGAAGCAATGGGAGACTATCTGTAGGTGTCTGGACGGGCAAATTTAAGTCTCATTTCCCACCAGGAAGATAAATGAACCAAAGGCTCTGCGTGCCATGCTGGAACTAGATTAGGGCCTGAGGAGATCCTGCGGTGTTGCGGCCAGCTCACAAGAAAGCGAGTTGAAGAAAGGAGCTCAGGGGCACTGTAATTCAGAAACCTGCGGAGTTATAAATGACAGCTATCATCCAAAATTATACTGAAGTAAGGCTGCGATGAGGACTTGAATGCCGGGCAGAATTGCTGGAAACTGATTTCAGAACGTACACGGGAGTAGTTCTTAAAGCATAGGAAAAGAGACAGAACTTGGAAAATAATGCACTTGGCAAAAAAGGGCATATGTGTTTTATCCAGAGCTCTCATAACTGAGGGGAGGAGATTCCCAGCAGGCTCCAACTGCCACCTGAGGGCTCACATTGCCAAGGCAACGTGAGCATGCCAGGCAGGAGTTACCTCACAGCAGAGGTCCCACCTCACAGAAGGGTGAGAAACCCAGCCAACATCAGACTCTCACCAGAGGGCCCACATCACCAAGGGGATGGGAACCAGGCAGGAGTGTCTTCACATCAGTGGGGCCACATCATCGAAAGCTGAGGTACTCAGCACATGTGTCCTCAAACCAGAGGACCCACATCACCAAGGACCTCGGAGTGAGGCAGGCAGGAGTAACCTCACAACACTGGGCACATAGAATAAAAAAGTGAGGAATCCAGCAGTTGGAACCTCCCAGCAGGCGGCCCAGAGCACCGAGGCTATGGGATCCAGGCCACAGTGAACTCACAGAAGAGGGCCCATGTCATGAAACTGAGCAAACCAGCCATTGGGACCTCAGAGCAGGAGGCCCACATCCCCATGGGGATGGAATTCTGGTAGGAGTGTCCTCGCACCACTGAGAACGTATCAGAAAATTTTGGGCGACCAGCAGTTAGGGCCTGACGCCAGAGGACCCTCATCACCAAGGGAAGGAGGCTCCCAGCAGGCTCCAACTGCCACCAGAGGGCTGACGTCGCCAAGGCGATGTGTGCCAACCAGGCACGAATGACCTCACAGCAGAGGGCCCACCTCAGAGAAGTGTGACGAACCCAGTCAGGATCAGACTCGCACCAGAGGGCCCACATCACCAAATGGATTGGAACCAGGCAGGAGTGTCCTCACATGAGTAGGGCCACATCATCTAAAGGTGAGGAACCCAGAACATGTGGCTTCAAACCATAGGACACCCATCACCAAGGGGCTGGGAGTGAGGCAGGCAGGAGGAGCCTCATAACAGAGGGCCCAAAAATAAGAAAGGTGAGGAATCCAGCAGTTGGAACCTCCCAGCAGGCGGCCCAGAGCACAGAGGCTAGAGGAACCAGGCCAGAGTGAACTAACACCAGACAGCCCACATCATGAAACTGTGAGCAACCCAGACATTGGGACCTCAGAGCAGAAGGCCCACATCCCCATGGTGATGGGAACATGACAGGAGTGTCCTGGCATCACTGGGCTCACATCAGAAAACGTGGGGTGCTCAGAAGTTAGGGCCTGACGCTAGAGGGCACTCATCACCGAGAGGAGGAGGCTCCCAGCAGGCTCCAGCTGCCACCAGAGGGCCAACGTCGCCAAGGCGATGTGTGCCAGTCTGGCAGGAGTGACCTCACAGCAGAGGGCCCACCTCACAGAAGGGTGAGGAACACAGCCAGGATCAGACTCTCACCAGAGGGCCCACATCACCAAGGGGATGGGAACCAGGCAGGAGTGTCCCCACACCAGTGGGACAACATCATCGAAAGGTGAGGATCCCAGCACATGTGTCCTCAAACCAGAGGAACCACATCACCAAGGGGTTCGGAATGAGGCTGGCAGGACTGGCCTCACAACACAGGGTCCATAGAATATAAAAGTTGAGGAATCCAGCAGTTGGAACCTCCCAGCAAGTGGCCCAGAGCACCGAGGCTATGGGATCCAGGCCGCAGTGAACTCACAGCAGAGGGCCCACATCATGAACCTGTGAGCAGCCCAGCTGTTGGGACCTCAGAACAGAAGGCCCACATCCCCATTGGGATGGGAACCTGGCAGGAGTGGCTTTGCACCACTTAGCACATATCAGAAAAAGTTAGGAGCCCAGCAGTTAGGGCCTGACGCCAGGGGGCCCTCATAACTGAGGGGAGGAGACTCCCAGCAGGTTCCAACTGCCAACAGAGGGCCCACATCTACAAGGTGGCATGCGCCAGCCAGGCAGTAGTGACCTCACAGCAGAGGGCCTATCTCACAGAAGGGTGAGGAACCGAGGCAGGATGAGACTCTCACCAGAGGGCCCACAACACCAAGGGGATGGGAACCAGTCAGGACTGTCCTCCCACCAGTGGGGCCACATCATCGAAAGGTGAGGAACCCAGCACATGTGGCCTCATATCAGAGGACATACATCACAAAGGGGATGGGAGTGAGGCAGGTAGGAGTAGCCTAAAAACAGAGGGCCCAAAGAATAAAAAAAGTGAGGAATCCAGCATTTGGAACCTCCCAGCAGGCGGCCGAGAGCACAGAAGCTATGGGATGCAGGCAGGAGTTAACTAACACCAGAGAGCCCACATCATGAAACTGTGAGCAACCCAGGCATTGGGACCTCAGAGCAGAAAGCCCACATCCCCATGGGGATGGGAACCTGACAGGAGTGTCCTGGCATCACTGGGCTCACATCAGAAAACGTGGGGAGCCCAGCAGTTAGAGCCTGATGCTAGAGGGCCATCATCACCGAGGGCAGGAGGCTCCCAGCAGGTTCCATGTGCCAACAGAGGGCCCACGTCGCCAAGGTGATGTGTGCAAGTCAGGCAGGATTGACCTCACAGCAGAGGGCCTACCTCACAGAAGAGTGAGGAACCCAGCCAGGATAAGACTGTCACCAGAAGGCCCACATCACCAAGGGGATGGGAACCAGGCAGGAGTGTCCTCACACCAGTGGGGCCACATCATTGAAAGTTGCCTAACCCAGCACATGTGGCCTCAAACCAGAAGACCCACATCACGAAGGGGTTGCGAGTGAGGCAGGCAGGAGGAGCATCACAACACAGGACCCATAGAATACAAAAGTTGAGGAATCGAGCAGTTGGAACCTCCCAGCAGGCAGCCAAGACCACAGAGGCTATGGGATCCAGGCCACAGTGAACTAACACCAGAGAGCCCACATCATGAAATTGTGATCAACCCAGCCGTTGGAACCTCAGAGCAGAAGGCCCACATCCCCATGGGGATGGGAACCTAAGAGGAGTGCTTGAGCAACACTGGGCTCACTAAGAAAAGTTGGGGAGCCCAGCAGTTAGGGCCTGACGTCAGAGGGCCCTCATCACAGAGCTGAGGAGGCTCCCAGCAGGGTCCAATTGCCACCAGAGGGCTCATGTCAACAAGGCGAGGTGAGCAACCCAGGCAAGAGTTACCTGATAGTAGAGGGCCCACCTCACAGATGGGTGAGGAACCCAGCCAGGATCAGACTCTCACCAGAGGGCCCACATCACAAAGGGGATGGGACCCAGTCAGGATTATCCTCACACCAGTGGGGCCTCATCATCTTAAGGTGAGGAACCCAGCACATGTGTCCTCAAACCAGAGGACCCACATCACCAAGGGCCTTGGAGTGAGGCAGGCAGGAGTAGCCTCACAACACAGGGCACATAATATAAAAAACGTGAGAATTCCAGCATTTAGACCTTCCAGCAGGCGGCCCAGAACACCGAGGCTATGGGATCCAGGCCACAGTGAACTCACAGCAGAGGGCCCACATCACAAAACTGTGAGCAACCCAGGAGTTGAGACCTCAGCGCAGAAGGCCCACATCCCCATGGGAATGGGAACCTGGCTGGAGTGTCCTCGCACCACTGGGCGCACATCAGAAAATGTGGGGAGCCCACCATTTAGGGCCTGACGCCAGAGGGCCGTCATCACCGAGAGGAGGAGGTGCCCTGCACGCTCCAACTGCCACCAGAGGGCTCACGTCTCCAAGGTGACGTGTGCCAGCCAGGCAGGAGTGACCTCACAGAAGAGGGCCTACCTCACAGAACGTTGAGGAACCCAGCCAGGATTAGACTCTCGCCAGAGGGCCCACCTCACCAAGGGGATGGGAACCAGGCAGGAGTGTCCTCACACGAGTGGGGTCACATCATCGAAAGGTGAGGAACGCAGCACATGTGGCCTCAAGCCATAGGACAGTCATCACCAAGGGGCTGGCAGTGAGGCAGGCAGGAGGAGCCTCACAACAGAGGGCACATAGAATAAAAAAGTTGAGGAATCCAGCAGTTGGAACCTCCCAGCAGGCGGCTCAGAGCACCGATGATAAGGGATCCTTGCCGGAGTGAACTCACAGCAGAGGGCCCACATCATGGTACTGTGAGCAAGCCAGCCGTTTTGACCTCAGAGCAGAAGGCCCATATCGCCATGGGGATGGGAACCTGGCAAGAGTCTCCTCACTCACTTGGCGCACATCAGAAAATGTGGGGAGCCCAGCAGTTATGGCCTAAGGCAAGAGGGCCCTCATCACCGAGGGGAGGAGGATCCCAGCACACTCCAACTGCCACCAGAGGGCCCACGTCGCCAAGGTGACCTGTGCCAGACAGGCATGATTGACCTCACAGCAGAGGGCCCACCTCACAGAAGGGTGAGGAACCCAGCCAGGATCAGACTCTCACCTGAGGGCCCACATCAGCAAGGGGATGTGAACCAGGCAGGAGTCTCCTAAGACCATTGGTCCCACATCATCGAAAGGTGAGGAACCCAGCACATGTGGCCTCAAACCAGACGACACACATCACGAAGGGGCTGGGAGTGAGGCAGGCAGGAGGATCCTCACAACAGAGGGCCCAAAAATTTAAAAAAGTGAGGAATCCAGCAGTTGGAACCTCCCAGCAGGCGGCCAAGAGCACAGAGGCTATGGGATCCAGGCTTCTGTGAACTAACACCAGAGAGCCCACATCATGAAAATGTGAACAACCCAGCCGTTGGGACCTCAGAGCAGAAGGCCCACATCCCCATGGAGATGGGATCCTAAGAGGAGTGCCAAAGCATCACTGGGCTCACTAAGAAAAGTTGGTGAGCCCAGCAGTCAGGGCCTGATGCAAGAGGGCCCTCATCACCGGGGGGAAGAGATTCCCAGCACGCTCCAACTGCCACCACACGGCTGACTTCAACAAGGCAAGGTGTGCCAGCCATGCAGGAGTGACCTATCAGCAGAGGGTCTCCCTCACAGGTGGGTGAGGAACAAAGCCAGGAACAGACTCTCACCAGGGGGTCCACATAACCACGTGGATGAGAACCAAGCAGGAGTGTCCTCACACTAGTGGGGCCACATCATCGAAAGGTGAGGAACCCAGCAAAAGTGGCCACAAACCAGAGGACCCACATCACCAAGGGGTTGAGAGTGAGGTAGGTGTCTGGACGGGCATATTTAACACTCATTTCCCACCAGGAAGAGGAATTAACCAAAGGCTCAGCGTGCCCTGCCAGAAGCAGATTAGGGCCTGAAGCAGCCTTGCGGGTTTGCGGCCAGCTCACAAGAAAGCGAGTTGAAGAAAGGAGCTCAGGGGCCCTGTAATTCACAAACCTGCAGAGTTATAAATGACAGATAACGTCCAAAAATATATTGAAGTAAGGCTGCGAAGAGGACTTGAAAGCGGGGCAGAATTGCAGGAAACCGATTTCAGGAGGTAGACTGGATTTGCATTTAAAGCATAGGAAAAGAGGCAGAACATCGACAATGATGCACTTGGCAACAAAGGGCGTATGAGTTTGTTCCTGAATATATTCAGGAACAAACACATACGCCCTTTTTGGCAAACCAAGCAAGCTTGCAATGGAAATCCGAACTACTATGAAGTGTCACTTCCCCCTGGTCTAAAGGGCCATCTGAGAAAAGTGTAAAATCCAGAAAGGCAAGACAGGCCATGGGGAAAAAGGAGCCTTGTTATGCTGATGGGCGGGATGTACATTGCCAACAGCCACTCTGGAGAAGTGTATGGTGTTTCCTGATACATCTGAAAAACAAAGCAACAGAGTCTAGGGCATTTCCACTTATGGTCCTATAGCTTAGGGAAATTAAAATCAAAAAGACACAGCCACCCCAAAATTTACAACGGCTCTGTTTACAGGAGCCTCTTCTACAGTACAAGTTAAATATCCCAGAGAACAAATAATTGATAAAGAAGTTGCGGTACTTATGTACAACAGAATACCACTCAGCAATGAAATCTGTGTCACCAGGCCTGTACCAGCATAATGAGTGGATTGAGGCATGATGATTCTAAGTGAAATAAGTCACACAGAAAAAGAAACATCATAAGGTATCACTAATGCACGGAATGTAAACTTGGCTACACATGAACTGAATTACAAAACAGAACAGGGTCTCAAGTTTAGAAAACCAACTTATGCTTGCTTAAGGGGAAAGGTGAGTTGGGGTGCTGCATAAAACCAGAGTTTGAAATTAGCACAGATACCGTTCCATAAGCCAAATATGTAATAGACAAGACCTACCCCTTGCTCAACGAAATGGACTCAACAATGAGGTATCACCTCACACCTGTTAGAATGGGCATCATCTGAAAATCTACAAACAACAAATGCTGGAAAGGGTGTGGAGAAAAGGAAGCCTCTTCCACTATTGTTGGGAATATAAATTGATACAGTCACTATGGAGAACAATATGGAGTTTCTTAAGAAACTAATAATAGAATTACCATATGATACAGCAATCCCAGGACTGGACATATACCCAGACAAAACCATAAATCAAAAAGAGACATTCACCGCAATGTTCATTGCATCACTATTTACAATATCGAGGTAATGGAAGCAACCTAAATGCCCACAGACAGACGAATGCATAAAGATGTGGTACATATATAAAATGGAATATTACTAAGCCATGAAAGGAATGAAATTGGGTCATTTGTAGAGACGTCGATGGATCTAGAGACTGTCATACAGAGTGAAGTAAGTCAGAAAGAGAAAAACAAATCTTGTATATTCATGCATATATGTGGAACCTAGAAAAACTGTACAGATTAACCGTTTTGCAAGGCATAAATAGAGCAACAGATGTAGACAACAATCGTATGGACAACAAGGGGGGAAAGCTCTTGGAGGGGTGGTGGTGGGAGGAGTTGAGAGATTGGGATTGGCATGTAAACATTTATATGTATAAAATAGATAACCAATGAGAACCTGCTGTATAAAAATATAAAATAAAATTCAAAATTAAAAAGAAATAAAATTTAAAAAATAAAACAGAAAAAACAATTATTCCCTTCACATACATGTATTTATATGAATAAATTATTTCCATGCTTATATCTGTAAATACAAAAAAGAGGAATAAAATCTACCTTGAACCAAAAACGAAAAAGAGAAACAAAAAAACAGAACCCACCAGTTACTCAGAGGAAAACCGTATCAGGGCACTTGCTCCAGTTGTAAACAATTCTGAAGTTGGTCAGTGGTGGGGAATCGTCTCCCATTCAGCCAGCAGCCCCCACACAACAAGCGTCCTCATTGCAAAGCTGGGGCACCGTGCCGAGGCATCTGTGAGTAAACGTGAGCTGAACCCCAGGCCAGTTGCTGCTGAACTGTTCCCGCCCTTCCCAGGTAAAACACCTGAATATATACAAGGACTTGAAAGCCTAGAGGAAGGGCCATGGAGCCACACGAGTGACAGCATGCCAGCTGACTTGGTGCCTGCAGGCCAGCCAGGATGGTCCTGGCCCTGGGTGCTCTTCTGGAAGATTTCCATTTCCCTGCCTGAGATACCCGTCCTGTCCCTGCCCCCACTGCTTTTTTCCTTCCTCACCTCTGCCCAGGGAGAAATTCCAGCAGCAGGTATGGGTGACACATCCTCTTCTTTAGCAGGTGGCAGCCTGGCAACTGCTGCAGAAAGTCCAGCAGAGCCCCACTCACACTGGGCCACCCACAAAGCCGTGGCCTCTCACTCCCTCCCACCAGCCCAGCCCCGAGACTGCTGACAGGGCAGAGAAAATGGCGTCAGGCACAGCTGCAGGGGCTTTTGCTGCCTGGAGTGGTATTTATATTGATCTCAACCCAGGCACACCTGGGGAGGGCTGGCCGGCATGGTAAGGCTGCCCAGGTCAGCCAATCATCACCCCTCAGGGGCTCACAGTTGCAGAAAATGGAACTTGCTGAACCGGCCAGGTCCAAGGAACAGGTGTGGGCTCCTGAGAGTCAGGATAGACAAGGGGCTGCAGCTTTGGCTTGTTTTCTAATCATTTTATCTGGCCCATGAGTGGGAGACAACTTCAAGAAAACCCTCTCCTAATGAGAGGAACCCAGGAGTCAGGGAGAGGAGGGGTGGGTGGTGGTTGGAGACAGAGGCCTGGTGCCCTGGGTGCAGTGGAAGTCTCTGGAAGACCAGGTGGAGGGAGGCCACACAGAGTGATGCCCAGGGTCACAGACCTGTCGGAGCTGCTGTTTGTTAGTTCAAGTCCTGCTCTGAGGTGCTCTGTGTCAGCTCTGAGCGACAGGTGAGCTGGGGGTGCTCTTCAATGAGGGCTATGTGCACGGTTCCTGTGTGCCCAGCCCTGCCACGGTACCTGCAAGGGTAGCTCTGTATCCTGGGAGGGGCCTGACCATGAGAGCCCCGTGGGCTGGGTTGGGGGTGGGGTACCTGCCCAGGAGAGCTCCATATCCTGGGATTGGCCTGACCACGAGAGCCCCATGGGCTGCTGGGGACCTGGTAAAGGATGTCAGGACAGTCAGTGAAGCCACCGAGGATATACCTCCAGTTGCTCCTGATCCCTACACCCTGCTGGTCATTCTACCAACCACCAGGACATGGTATTCTGTATTAGTCTTCAATGATGCCTTCTTTTGTATTCCATTAGTCCCAGAGTCACAAGAAATTTTGGTTTGTGAGTGGCAGGACTCAACATACAACTAAAACAATACTTCCGGGCCGTCTTGCCCCAAGGGTTCAAAAATTCCCACACCATCTTTGGGGAAAGCTTAGCTAACGACCGAAAAGTTCTACCTCTGGAAAAGGAAACCCTCCTTCAATATGCAGATGACATTCTGATCGCCAGCCCTACTAAGGAGGCCTCTGAACTACCAAGCCAATAAAGGATAGAAGTTGTCCAAGAAAAAGCTCAAATATCACAGACTGCAGTGACCTGCCTGGGCTTCATTCTCACACAAGGTCAGAGAAGCCCATCCCAGGAAAGGGAAGAAACCATTTGCAGCCTTACCCCTTTCTAAAACTAGAAGACAGCTTAGGGGTTCCTGGGGAGGCCAGGGTTTGCTGCTTCTGGATCCCTAACTACAGTCTACTAGCTGGGCCTCTATATGAAACACTGAAAGGAAAAGATGATGATCCTTTTGAACAGAATCCAGAAGTGGCCTTTCAAGAATGGAAAGAGCAGTCAATTCAGACCCTTGCCCTGGAACTCCCTAATTGAGCTAAACCCTTTGACCTTTCCATTCCCGGTGAAAGGTGAATCGCCATTGGAGAATTAGTGCAAAAACTGGGACCACTTGAAATGGAACAACGCAAGAATGCCATCCAGGTAGGATAAACTACAGTCACCAAGGGGCTTGGCCCACTGCCACATCTGGCCAAGATACTGGCGGTATCTAAAAACCTGGAAATCAGCAGCCCAAAAGGCCACCTCCCTCCTAAGGGAAAAGGACCCCACGTGGTGATCCTAATCACCAACCATGCCCTGAAGTTGCAGGGTTCGCTCCGTGGGCACACCGACCTCGAGTGAGGAGGCCCTCCAACTCCAACATCCAGAGAGATAACCGGGGGCAACAGGGCACCATGACGACTCGTGTGAACATCACTTGACCTGGAGTTTCTCTCATAAAACAACAATAGTGTGTCCCGAAGGAGTAGACTACTGCTTGCAGGACTTCCTGCACCCGGAGGGGAGCTAATAATCTTGGCGGGGGAACCGTATATCACACCGTCACCATAGAAAAGCCTACAGACACCGTGATGATGGTGGCCAATAAGACCGGCTGGACTCCTGTTTACTTCAAAAGGCTGTTGACTCAGTGGCCATCATGGTCCTTGATCACCACTGACCCTGGACTGTCTGGGAGTTGAGCGGGCAGGGCTCTGACACCTGGTGCTGTTTTTACGTTAATTCAGGGGCCTAATTGAAGAAAGAGCAGACTACTGGTCAGAGCATCTAGGCTGGCAGAAACGGTCAGCCTAAGGTGGCCGAACAAATGTGGGGCGGGGTGAAACCGGCCCCCACAGCGTCTCTGCACATCTCTTTCCTGGACCCTTAAAGGTCATTAGAATCTATAACACTTCCAATGCTGGTGCTCAGGCGGACGAGCAGGGAGGCAGGGGTCCTGGGGCCAATCAACGTCACCTGGAGGCTGCTGGGGAGAAGTTCTGACCCTCGTCCCCTGGTATGAGGGCTCCCAACTCAGCACTCAGCAGTTACAGAAGAAGGGTCTGCACCCTCAGCACTCCAAGAATGAGGAACGGGACAAAAGGCAGAGGAGGGGTTTGTCCCCAGCAAAGCCCATTAAAAATCCCTGGGAGATAAAAATAGAATGTGGGCAATAAAGTCAAGTCTGACCTTTTTTATCCTTTGTGCTTTGTCTAATTTCACGTGCTCCTAGGGTCCCGCATGCAGAGGTTCCACACCCGGCACTTCAGACCAGATTTCCTGGTGCAGAATGGCTGGGTCGACACCTCAGCTCCTGGGGCCCAGTGCAGACTCCGAGATATAGAGCCTGAGCTGCAGCCAACCCGGCCCTTGAGAGCTCCGCCCCCTCCCTCCCACTGACTCTGACAGGATCTCTACACAGCAGCCCAGCCCACAGCCCACGGGGTAGTGCATGCTCTCACCTCTCCATTCTCTGATGAAAATATAAAGTTTCCTTTGCTTGGGAACCAAACTCAGTCTCGATCTGTTGGCCCCAATGACACTGGGCAGGGGGACCCTTGTTGGGGTCCACTCTGGAGGATCAGTAACAGAAATTGAGACTATTGTAACTTCAGTGAACAGATGTGTGAGCCAAACTGTAGTTAACATAGAACAGTTTATAAGGCTCGGGTAAAATAAGATGTTTCTAACACTTCCATTTGATATTTCCATCACTTTATTATAAGCAAGTTCAGTGAAAAGGTTTGTCTTATTTATCAGGTCAATATTAGAGAAATGAAGTGATTTCTTTCCAAGGATGTACATCTAATAATCTTGGTTAAAGCTTCAATCTTGTTTTAAATGCTTTTCCATTGAAAATGATACCTCTCTTTCAGCTCCCCCATTTCTGAGAAGTATAAAATCTTATAATTTATTATTACCAAAGGGGAAAGGTGGGAGGAGGGATAAATTAACAGTTTGGAATTAACACATACACACTGCTATGTATAAAATAGATCATCAACAAGGAACTACTGTATAGCACAGGGAACTACACTCAATATTGTGCAATAACCTATAAGGGGAAATAATCGGAAAAAGAATAGATATTTTTATTGACATCATCTATCAATGACAGTTAAAGTGTAACCTAAGGGAAGCCGGTGGTGAGTGCTTCTGACCCTGAAGACTTCAGTCATCTAAAGTTTGGACTCTGCCTACTTCCCAAGGCCCTTAATGAACATATGTGTAGCCGTAGCTTAAAAAACTCCCCAGTTTGGGTTTCGGGGAGACACTGATTTTGAAAAAGCCCTGGTGTTCTCCTTACATGAATGGGACTCTTCCTACTGCTAAAACATGTCTGTCACATCCAGAGGATGGTATACCGTCTGATCGGGAAGAGTTTGGAAAAGGCATCTCATCTCCTCATCTCCTGGTGCTCGGGTTCACCCCTCCAGCGTCTTTACTAACAGTCTCCCCACTTGGAGATGTCAACACTGTCAACATCCTGTTGCGTACAGTTTGGAATTTGTCCAGAGGATGAAGCGGAAGGATGAGGAACAATGAGAGACAAGTCCTAGGTGTTCAGACAGGCACATGTCACTCTAATTTCCAATCAGGAAGATGAATTGACCAAAGGCTAGGGTTGCCCATGGAAACAGTATAGGGCTTGAGGAAATCCCACTGCTTTGTGGCCAGTTCCCATAAACACAAGTTGAACAATGGAACTCAGGGGCAGTAAAATTCACGAAACTGCAGAGTTGAAAATATCTATCACTGAAAAATGTCTTGAGGAAAGTCAGAGAAAAGGATTGGCAAGCAAGGGAGAATGGCAGGAAAGGGATTTGAGGAGGTAGAAAGGACTCGCCATTAAGCACAAGAAAAGGGGCTGAACATTGCCGACATTGCAGTTGGCCAAAAAGGCTGTATGTGTTTTTTTCTGTATATATTCAAGAAAAGGGCATACACTTTTTTAGCCAACCAAACAGGTGGGCACTGGAAATCAATACTACAAAAGATATCACTTCGCATCAGTCAGAAGAGCCATCCTCATAAAGTGTAAACGCCAGAAATGCAGGACAGGGCAAGGAGAAGAGGGAGCCCTGTGAGGCTTATAGTGGAAATGTATATTGCCAACGGCCATTCTGGAGAAGTGTATTGTGTTTACTAAAGCATCTAAAAAATGAGCTACAGAGCATAGGGCACTTGCACTCATGGGCGTATATCTTGGGAAAAACAAAAATCGAGAGGACACAGGCACCCCAATGTTTACTGCCTCTCTGTTTAAAAGATCCTCGACTAGGATATAACTTAAATGTCTCTGGAGGGAAAAAATGGATAGAGATGTGGTACTTATGTAGAGTGGAATATTACTCAGCCTGGAAATCAATGAAATATGGCCAGTTGTAACAACTCCGGAGGAGTTACGTATGATCATTCTAAGTGACATAATTCAAAAAGAAAAAGACACATATCATAAGATATCACTTAAAGGTGGAATCCAAAATGGCTACACATGAAATAAATTACAAAACAAAAACATAGTCAAATATGTAGAAAACACGTGTAAGGCTGCTAAACGGGAAAGGTGGGGAGGGGTGAGGCATCATCCAGGAGGTTGAAATTAGCAAAGATACCATTCCAAATACCAAACTGATAATCAACAAGGCCTACACGGTAGCTAAAAGAACTGCACTCAGCACACTCAAGTCACCGGAAAAGAATATCTATGACTGGTAAGAATCTGAAAAAGAAATTATTGATGTCTCTCTGTACGTGAATCAAGTGGATGTACAGCAGCAAGAAACAGAGCTTTGAAAATCAGCTGTAAACAACATAGTAATAAATTGAAAAAAATAAACGACAGAGAGACAGAGAAAACCTCTTACAACTTTTCCTCAGGGACGGTGATGCAACATGGATTGAACACATCTAGACCCACAGCAGGATGAGACATAAGGCTGGAAACTGTTCGCGCTAAGAGAAATGTGAGGTTGGGTGAGGAAATGCACACCCTTTATAGTAATACTACCTGGTACCCATTCAATGGGTCCCAAATCTGCAGGTTCAAGGAATCTTCCTACAGCTAAAACATGCATGGAAAACCCAGAGGACTGTACACCATGTGATCGGGAGATGTGTCTAAAATGCACCTCATTTATCCTCTCCTGGTGCTCCTGTTCATCATTCCAGCCACGTTACTTAGAATCTCCCCACTTAGAGAATCAGCACATTTAAACTTCTGTTTCACACATTTTGCAAATTGTGAGGAGGATGAACGGGAACAGGGGGAACCAATGAGAGAATAGTTGTAGGGGTTTGGACGGGCACATGTCACTCTAATTTCCCATTAAGAATAAGAATTAAAAAAAGGCTCAGCCCGCCTCGCCGGAGCCAAAATAGGGCCTGAAGCAATCCTGCGGTTTTGAGGCCAGCTCACAAAAGAGCAACTTAAAAAATGGAGCTCAGGGTCACTGCAATTCACAAACCTGCAGAGTTATAAATGAAAACTAACGTCCAAAAATATGTTGAGGTAAGGCAAAGAAGAGGATCTGAATGCAAGACAGAATTGCAAGAAACAGATTTCAAGAGATAGATTGGACTCGCCTTTAAAGCACATGAAAAGCGGCAGAATTTCGACAATGATGCAGTTGGCCCAAAAGGGAGTATGCGTTATTTCCTGAATATATCCAGGAAAAAACGCATACGCACTTTATGGGCAACCAAGCAAGCAAGCAATGCAAATGTGCACAACAAAGAAGTCTCATTTCCCACCGGTCAAAAGGGCCATCCGAAAAAATTGTAAACACCAGAAATGCAGGACAGGCCATGGAGAACAGGGAGCCTTTATACGCTGATGGACAGTGTGTGAACTGCCGAGAGCCACTCTGGAGAAGTGTATGGTGGTTCCTAAATCATCTAAAAAACAGAGCGACAGAGCATAGGGCACTTCCAATCACGGGAGTATATCTAGGGAAGTCTAAAAATCAACAAGACACAAGCACACCACAGTTTAGGGCTACTCTGTTTACAAGAACCTCAACTTCAGTACACCTTAAATATCCCAGGAAAGAGAACAATGGATAAAGAAAATGTGGTACTTATGTACAATGGAATATCTCTTCACCATGAAATCAATGTAATAAGGCTAGTAGAAGGATAAAGAGTGGATTGAGGTCCGATAATACTACTTGAAATAAGTCAAACAGAAAAAGAAACATATCATAAGATATCACTTATAGAGGGAGGATAAATATGGCTGCACAAAAAATGAATTACAAAACAGAACAGTGTCTCACATTTAGAAAACACACTTATGTCAGCTTAAGGGGAAAGGAGAGGTGGGGTGATGCATAAAACCAGAGTTTGAAATTAGCACAGATACCGTTCAATAAACCAAATAGGTATCAGACAAGATCTACACCTTGCTCAATGAACTGGCCTCAACACACCCTATAAACCGCAGAGAAATATATCTGAGTAATAAGAATCTTAAAACCCATGTATTGATATATCTCCATAAGGGAATCAAGTGTGAGCAGAGCGGCACAAACACAGCAGTGAAAATGAGCTAAACCCCATTATAGAAATAAATTTTAAAACCAAAACGCAGAAACAATGAAAGAGAGAAAAATTCTTACAAAATTCACTCAGGGGCTGTGATGCAACCTGGAATGACCACATATAAACCCACAGCTGGATAAGACATAAGGCTGGACACTTGGGGCTGAAAGGATTGGAGAGCTTTGGTGAGCAACTGCCGAAAGTTTAATGCAATACTTCATGCTACTTATTCCAAGGGTCCCAACACTCCAAGTTGAAGGGAATCTTCCTACAGCTAAACCATGCATGGGAAATCCAGCAGATGGTATACCATATGATCGGGAAAGGTTTCTAAAATGCACCTCATTTTCCTCTCCTGGGGCTCCGGATCAACATTCCAGCCACTTTACTAACAACATCTCCACATGGAGAGTCAATGCCTTTAAGTTCCGGTATCGCACAGTCTGCAGTTAGTGCGGAGGATGAATGGGAATAGGGGGAACCAGTGAGAAAATAGCTGTAGCGGTTTCAATGGGCACATGTCACTCTAATTTCAATTCAGGAAGAAGAATTAACCAAAGGCAGAGCAAGGCGCCCCAGAAGAAGAATAGGGCCTGAAGAAATCCTGTGGATATGAGGCAAGATCACAAAAATAAGAGCTGAAAAATGGAGCTAAGGGCCACTGCAATTCAAAAACCTGCAGAGTTATAAAGGCCAACTATTTTCCAAAAGTATATTGAAGTAAGGCTATGAAGAGGCACTGAGAGCAAGGCAGAACTGCAGGAAACCAATTTCAGGAGGTAGACTGGAATTGCACTGAAAACATATGAAAAGACTCAGAACGTCGACAATGATGCACTTGGCCAAAAAGGGCGTATGCGTTCTTTCCTGAATATATTCAGGAAGAAACGCATACGCCCTTTCTGGCCAACCAAGCAAGCTTGCAAAGGAAATCTGCACTACAATGAAGTCTCACTGCCCCCCGGTCAAAGGGACTTCTGAAAAAAGAGTAAAATCCAGAAAGGCAGGACAGGCCATGGAGAACTGGGAGCCTTGTTATGCTGATGGGCGAGATGTAAATTGCCAACAGCCACTCTGGAGAAGTGTATGGTGTTTCCTGAAACATTCAAAAAATTAAGCAACAGAGCCTAGGGCACTTCCACTTATGGTCCTATAGCTTAGGGAAATTAAAATCAAAAAGACACAGCCACCCCAAAGGTTGGGATGGCTCTGTTTACAAGAACCTCATTTACGGTACACGTTCAATATCGCAAAAAGCGAAAAATGGATAAAGAAATTGTGGTACTTACGTACAATGCAATATCACTCAGCAATGAAATCTATGTCATCAGGCCCGTAGCAGCATAATGAGTGGATTCAGGTACGATGATTCTAAGTGAAATAAGTCACACAGAAAGAGAAACATCATAAGATATCACTACTACACGGAATGTAAACTTGGCTACACAGGAACTGAATTACAAAACAGAACAGGGTCTCAAATGTAGAAAACCAACTTATGCTTGCTTAAGGGGAAAGGTGAGTTGGGGTGCTGCATAAAACCAGAAATTGAAATTAGCAGATACCGTTCCATAAGACAAATATGTAATAGACAAGAGCTACTCCTTGCTCAACGAAGTGGACTCAACATCCCATATTAAAAGCCTAAGAATATACCTGACTAGTAAGAATCTTAAAACCTATGGATTTATATGTCTCCGAAAGAGAATCAAGCATGTGTACAGCGGCATAAATGCAGCAGTGATAGGATTGGTGAGGTTCGGTGAGCAAATGCAGACCCTTTGAAGTCATATTGCATGGTACCCATTCCATGGTCTCAACTCTCCAGGTTTAAGGGATTCTTCATTCAGCTAAAACATGCATGTGGAACCCAGAGTATGATCCACGGTGTGATCGGGAAACGTGTTCAAATGTGTCTCAGTTTTCGTCCCCTGGTACTCGGGTACAACATTCCAGACGCTTTACTAACACTCTCCCCACTTGGAGAGTCAGTGCCTTTAACCTCCTGTTTGGCCCAGTTTGCAGTTTCTGTGGAAGATGAACAGGAAGATGGAGAACCAAGGAGAGACTAGCTGGAGGTGTCTGGAAGGGCAAATTTAACTCTCATTTCCCACCAGGAAGAGGAATTAACCAAAGGCTCAGCGTGCCATGCCGGAACCACACTAGGGACTGAAGCAATCCTGCGGTGTTGCGGCCAGCTCACAAAAAAGCGAGTTGAAGAAAGGAGCTCAGGGACACTGTAAATCACAACCCTACAGAGTTATAAATGACACTTATCGTCCAAAAATATATTGAAGTAAGGCTGCCAAGAGGACTTGAAAGCGGGGCAGAATTGCAGGAAACCGATTTCAGGAGGTAGACTGGAATTGCATGTAAAGCATAGGAAAAGAGGCAGAACGTCCACAATGATGCACTTGGCCAAAAAGGGTGTATGCGTTCTTTCCTGAATATATTCAGGAAAAAACGCATACGCCCTTTTTGGCCAACCAAGCAAGCTTGCAAAGGTAATCTGCACTACAATGAAGTCTCACTGCCCCCACGGTCAAAAGGGCCATCTGAAAAAAGTGTAAAATCCAGAAAGGCAGGACAGGCCATGGAGAACTGGGAGCCTTGTTATGCTGATGGGCGGGATGTAAATTGCCAGCAGCCACTCTGGAGAAGTGTATGGTGTTTCCTGAAACATCCAAAAAACAAAGCAACAGAGCCTAGGGCACTTCCACTTATGGTCCTATAGCTTAGGGAAATTAAAATCAAAAAGACACAGCCACCCCAAGTTTGGGACGGCTCTGTTTACAAGAACCTCGTTTACGGTACAAGTTCAATATCACAGAAAGCGAAAAATGGATAAAGAAGTTGTGGTACTTACGTACAATGCAATATCACTCAGCAATGAAATCTATGTCATCAGGCCTGTAGCAGCATAATGACTGGATTCAGGTACGATGATTCTAAGTGAAATAAGTCACACAGAAAAAGAAACATCATAAGGTATCACTAATACATGGAATGTAAACTTGGCTACACAGGAACTGAATTACAAAGCAAAACAGGGTCTCAAATGTAGAAAGCCAACTTATGCTTGCTTAAGGGGAAAGGTGAGTTGGGGTGCTGCATAAAACCAGAGATTGAAATTAGCACAGATACCGTTCCATAAGCCAAATATGTAATAGACAAGAACTACTCCTTACTCAACGAAGTGGACTCAACACCCCATATTAAACGCCTAAGAATATACCTGACTAGTAAGAATCTTAAAACCTATGGATTTATATGTCTCCGAAAGAGAATCAAGCGTGTGTACAGCGGCATAAACGCAGCAGTGATAGGATTGTTGAGGTTCGGTGAGCAAATGCAGACCCTTTGAAGTCATATTGCATGGTACACATTACATCGGTCTCAACTCTCTAGGTCTAAGGGATTCTTCCTTCAGCTAAAACATCCATGTGGAACCAAGAGTATGATCCACCATGTGATCGGGAAATGTGTTCAAATGTGTCTCAGTTTTAGTCCCCTGGTACTCGGGTGCAACACTCCAGATGCTTTACTAACACTCTCCCCACTTGGAGAGTCAGTGCCTTTAACCTCCTGTTTGGCCCAGTTTGCAATTTCTGTGGAAGATGAACAGGAATAGTGAGAACCAATGAGAGACTAGCTCGAGGTGTCTGGACGGGCAAATTTAACTCTCATTTCCCACCAGGAAGAGGAATTAACCAAAGGTTCAGCATGCCGTGCCAGAACCAAACTAGGGCCTGAAGCAATCCTGCAGTGTTGCGGCCAGCTCACAAGAAAGCGAGTTGAAGAAAGGAGCTCAGGGGCACTGTAATTCACAAACCTGCAGAGTTATAAATGACAGCTATCGTCCAAAAATATATTGAAGTAAGGCTGCCAAGAGGAGTTGAAAGCGGGGCAGAATTGCAGGAAACCGATTTCAGGAGGTAGACTGGAATTGCATGTAAAGCATAGGAAAAGAGGCAGAACGTCCACAATGATGCACTTGGCCAAAAAGGGCGTATGCGTTTTTTCCTGAATATATTCAGGAAAAAACGCATACGCCCTTTTTGGCCAACCAAGCAAGCTTGCAAAGGAAATCTGCACTACAATGAAGTCTCACTGCCCCCCGGTCAAAAGGGCCATCTGAAAAAAGTGTATAATCCAGAAAGGCAGGACAGGCCATGGAGAACTGGGAGCCTTGTTATGCTGATGGGCGTGACGTAAATTGCCAACAGCCACTCTGGAGAAGTGTATGGTGTTTCCTGAAACATCCAAAAAACAAAGCAACAGAGCCTAGGGCACTTCCACTTATGGTCCTATAGCTTAGGGAAATTAAAATCAAAAAGACACAGCCACCCTAAAGTTTGGGACGGCTCTGTTTGCAAGAACCTCGTTTACGGTACAAGTTCAATATCACAGAAAGCGAAAAATGGATAAAGAAGTTGTGGTACTTACGTACAATGCAATATCAGTCAGCAATGAAATCTATGTCATCAGGCCCGTAGCAGCATAATAAATGGATTCAGGTACGATGATTCTAAGTGAAATAAGTCACACAGAAAAAGAAACATCATAAGATATCACTAATACATGGAATGTAAACTTGGCTACACAAGAACTGAATTACAAAACAGAACAGAGTGTCAAATGTAGAAAACCAACTTAGGCTTGCTTAAGGGGAAGGGTGAGTTGGGGTGCTGCATAAAACCAGAGATTGAAATTAGCACAGATACCGTTCCATAAGCCAAATATGTAATAGACAAGAGCTACTCCTTGCTCAACGAAGTGGACTCAACACCCCATATTAAACGCCTAAGAATATACCTGACTAGTAAGAATCTTAAAACCTTTGAATTTATGTCTCCGAAAGAGAATCAAGCGTGTGTACAGCGGCATAAACGCAGCAGTGATAGGATTGTTGAGGTTCGGTGAGCAAATGCAGACCCTTTGAAGTCATATTGCATGGTACCCATTCCATGGGTCTCAACTCTCCAAGTTTAAGGGATTCTTCCTTCAGCTAAAACATGCATGTGGAACACAGAGTATGATCCACCGTGTGATCAGGAAACGTCTTCAAATGTGTCTCAGTTTTCGTCCCCTGGTACTCGGGTGCAACACTCCAGACGCTTTACTAACACTCTCTCCACTTGGAGAGTCAGTGCCTTTAACCTCCTGTATGGCCCAGTTTGCAATTTCTGCGGAAAATGTTCAGGAATAGGGAGAACCAATGATAAGCTAGCTGGAGGTGTCTGGACGGGCAAATTTAACTCTCATTTCCCACCAGGAAGAGGAATTAACCAAAGGCTCAGCGTGCCGTGCCGGATCCACACTAGGACCAGAAGCAATCCTTTGGTGTTGCAGCCAGCTCACAAGAAAGCGAGTTGAAGAAAGGAGCTCAGGGGCACTGTAATTCACAAACCTGCAGAGTTATAAATGACAGCTATCTTCCAAAAATATATTGAAGTAAGGCAGCCAAGAGGAGTTGAAAGCGGAGCAGAATTGCAGGAAACCGATTTCAGGAGGCAGACAGGAATTGCATGTAAAGCATAGGAAAAGAGGCAGAACGTCCACAATGATGCACTTGGCCAAAAATGGTGTATGCGTTTTTTCCTGAATATATTCAGGAAAAAACGCATACGCCCTTTTTGGCCAACCAAGAAAGCTTGCAAAGGAAATCTGCACTACAATGAAGTCTCACAGCCCCCCGGTCAAAAGGGCCATCTGAAAAAAGTGTAAAATCCAGAAAGGCAGGACAGGCCATGGAGAACTGGGAGCCTTTTTATGCTGATGGGCGGGATGTAAATTGCCAGCAGCCACTCTGGAGAAGTGTATAGTGTTTCCTGAAACATCCAAAAAACAAAGCAACAGAGCCTAGGGCACTTCCACTTATGGTCCTATAGCTTAGGGAAATTAAAATCAAAAAGACACAGCCACCCCAAAGTTTGGGATGGCTCTGTTTACAAGAACCTCGTTTACGGTACAAGTTCAATATCACAGAAAGCGAAAAATGTATAAAGAAGTTGTGGTACTTACGTACAATGCAATATCACTCAGCAATGAAATCTATGTCATCAGGCCCGTAGCAGCATAATGAGTGGATTTAGGTACAATGATTCTAAGTGAAATAAGTCACACAGAAAAAGAAACATCATAAGATATCACTATTACACGGAATGTAAACTTGGCTACAAAGGAACTGAATTACAAAACAGAACAGGGTGTCAAATGTAGAAAACCAACTTATGCTTGCTTAAGGGGAAAGGTGAGTTGGGGTGCTGCATGAAACCAGAGATTGAAATTAGCACAGATACCGTTCCATAAGCCAAATATGTAATAGACAAGAGCTACTCCTTGGTCAACGAAGTGGACTCAACACCCCATATTAAACGCCTAACAATATACCTGACTAGTAAGAATCTTAAAACCTATGGATTTATATGTCTCCGAAAGAGAATCAAGCGTGTGTACAGTGGCATAAACGCAGCAGTGATAGTATTGGTGAGGTTCGGTGAGCAAATGCAGACCCTTTGAAGTCATATTGCATGGTACCCATTCCATGGGTCTCAACTCTCCAGGTTTAAGGGATTCTTCCTTCAGCTAAAACATGCATGTGGAACACAGAGTATGATCCACCGTGTGATCAGGAAACGTCTTCAAATGTGTCTCAGTTTTAGTCCCCTGGTACTCGGGTGCAACACTCCAGACGCTTTACTAACACTCTCTCCACTTGGAGAGTCAGTGCCTTTAACCTCCTGTATGGCCCAGTTTGCAATTTCTGCGGAAAATGTACAGGAATAGGGAGAACCAATGATAAACTAGCTGGAGGTGTCTGGACGGGCAAATTTAACTCTCATTTCCCACCAGGAAGAGGAATTAACCAAAGGCTCAGCGTGCCGTGCCAGATCCACACTAGGGCCTGAAGCAATCCAGCGGTGTTGCGGCCAGCTCACAAAAAAGCGAGTTGAAGAAAGGAGATCAGGGGCACTGTAATTCACAAACCTGCAGAGTTATAAATGACAGCTATCGTCCAAAAATATATTGAAGTAAGGCTGCCAAGAGGACTTGAAAGCGGGGCAGAATTGCAGGAAACCGATTTCAGGAGGTAGACAGGAATTGCATGTAAAGCATAGGAAAAGAGGCAGAACGTCCACAATGATGCACTTGGCCAAAAAGGGCGTATGCGTTTTTTCCTGAATATATTCAGGAAAAAACGCATACGCCCTTTTTGGCCAACCAAGCAAGCTTGCAAAGGAAATCTGCACTACAATGAAGTCTCACTGCCCCCCGGTCAAAAGGGCCATCTGAAATATGTGTAAAATCCAGAAAGGCAGGACAGGCCATGGAGAACTGGGAGCCTTGTTATGCTGGTGGGCGTGATGTAAATTGCCAACAGCCACTCTGGAGAAGTGTATGGTGTTTCCTGAAACATCTAAAAAACAAAGCAACAGAGCCTAGGACACTTCCACTTATGGTCCTATAGCTTAGGGAAATTAAAATCAAAAAGACACGGTCACCCCAAAGTTTGGGACAGCTCTGTTTACAAGAACCTCGTTTATGGTACAAGTTCAATATCACAGAAAGCGAAAAATGGATAAAGAATTTGTGGTACTTACGTACAATGCAATATCACTCAGCAATGAAATCTATGTCATCAGGCCCGTAGCAGCATAATGAGTGGATTCAGGTACGATGATTCTAAGTGAAATAAGTCACACAGAAAAAGAAACATCATAAGATATCACCAATACACGGAATGTAAACTTGGCTACATAGGAACTGAATTACAAAACAGAACAGGGTCTCAAATGTAGAAAACCAACTTATGCTTGCTTAAGGGGAAAGGTGAGTTGGGGTGCTGCATGAAACCAGAGATTGAAATTAGCACAGATACCGTTCCATAAGCCAAATATGCAATAGACAAGAGCTACTCCTTGCTGAACGAAGTGGACTCAACACCCCATATTAAACGCCTAAGAATATACCTGACTAGAAATAATCTTAAAACCTACGGATTTATATGTCTCCGAAAGAGAATCAAGCGTGTGTACAGCGGCATAAACGCAGCAGTGATAGGATTGGTGAGGTTCGGTGAGCAAATGCAGACCCTTTGAAGTCATATTGCATGGTACCCATTCCATGGGTCTCAACTCTCCAGGTTTAAGGGATTCTTCCTTCAGCTAAAACATGCATGTGGAACACAGAGTATGATCCACCGTGTGATCGGGAAACGTGTTCAAATGTGTCTCAGTTTTCGTCCCCTGGTACTCGGGTGCAACATTCCAGACGCTTTACTAACACTCTGCCCACTTGGAGAGTCAGTGCCTTTAACCTCCTGTATGGCCCAGTTTGCAATTTCTGCGGAAAATGTACAGGAATAGGGAGAACCAATGAGAAACTAGCTGGAGGTGTCTGGACGGGCAAATTTAACTCTCATTTCCCACCAGAAAGAGGAATTAACCAAAGGCTCAGCATGCCGTGCCGGAACCACACTAGGGCCTGAAGCAATCCTACGGTGTTGCGGCCAGCTCACAAGAAAGCGAGTTGAAGAAAGGAGCTCAGGGGCACTGTAATTCACAAACCTGCAGAGTTATAAATGACAGCTATCGTCCAAAAATATATTGAAGTAAGGCTGCCAAGAGGACTTGAAAGCGGGGCAGAATTGCAGGAAACCGATTTCAGGAGGTAGACAGGAATTGCATGTAAAGCATAGGAAAAGAGGCAGAACGTCCACAATGATGCACTTGGCCAAAAAGGGCGTATGCGTTTTTTCCTGAATATATTCAGGAAAAAACGCATACGCACTTTTTGGCCAACCAAGCAAGCTTGCAAAGGAAATCTGCACTACAATGAAGTCTCACTGCCCCCCGGTCAAAAGGGCCATCTGAAATATGTGTAAAATCCAGAAAGGCAGGACAGGCCATGGAGAACTGGGAGCCTTGTTATGCTGGTGGGCGTGATGTAAATTGCCAACAGCCACTCTGGAGAAGTGTATGGTGTTTCCTGAAACATCTAAAAAACAAAGCAACAGAGCCTAGGGCACTTACACTTATGGTCCTATAGTTTAGGGAAATTAAAATCAAAAAGACACAGCCACCCCAAAGTTTGGGACAGCTCTGTTTACAAGAACCTCGTTTACGGTACAAGTTCAATATCACAGAAAGCAAAAAATGGATAAAGAAGTTGTGGTACTTACGTACAATGCAATATCACTCAGCAATGAAATCTATGTCATCAGGCCCGTAGCAGCATAATGAGTGGATGCAGGTTTGATGAGTCTAAGTGAAATAAGTCACACAGAAAAAGAAACATCATAAGATATCACTACTACACGGAATGTAAACTTGGCTACACAGGAACTGAATTACAAAACAGAACAGGGTCTCAAATGTAGAAAACCAACTTATGCTTGCTTAAGGGGAAAGGTGAGTTGGGGTGCTGCATGAAACCAGAGATTGAAATTAGCACAGATACCGTTCCATAAGCCAAATATGCAATAGACAAGAGCTACTCCTTGCTGAACGAAGTGGACTCAACACCCCATATTAAACGCCTAAGAATATACCTGACTAGAAATAATCTTAAAACCTACGGATTTATATGTCTCCGAAAGACAATCAAGCGTGTGTACAGCGGCATAAACGCAGCAGTGATAGGATTGGTGAGGTTCGGTGAGCAAATGCAGACCCTTTGAAGTCATATTGCATGGTACCCATTCCATGGGTCTCAACTCTCCAGGTTTAAGGGATTCTTCCTTCAGCTAAAACATGCATGTGGAACCCAGAGTATGATCCACCGTGTGATCGGGAAACGTGTTCAAATGTGTCTCGTTTTCGTCCCTGGTACTCGGGTGCAACATTCCAGATGCTTTACTAACACTCTCCCCACTTGGAGAGTCAGTGCCTTTAACCTCCTGTTTGGCCCAGTTTGTAATTTCTGTGGAAAATGAACAGGAATAGGGAGAACGAAAGAGAGACTAGCTGGAGGTGTCTGGACGGGCAAATTTAACTCTCATTTCCCACTAGGAAGAGGAATTAACCAAAGGCTCAGCGTGCCGTGCCGGAACTACACTAGGGCTTGAAGCAATCCTGCGGTGTTGGGGCCAGCTCACAAGAAAGCGAGTTGAAGAAACGAGCTCAGGGGCACTGTAATTCACAAACCTGCAGAGTTATAAATGACAGCTATCGTCCAAAAATATATTGAAGTAAGGCTGCCAAGAGGACTTGAAAGCGGGGCAGAATTGCAGGAAATCGATTTCAGGAGGTACACTGGAATTGCATGTAAAGCATAGGAAAAGAGGCAGAACGTCCACAATGATGCACTTGGCCAAAAAGGGCGTATGCGTTTTTTCCTGAATATATTCAGGAAAAAACGCATACGCCCTTTTTGGCCAACCAAGCAAGCTTGCAAAGGAAATCTGCACTACAATGAAGTCTCACTGCCCCCCGGTCAAAAGGGCCATCTGAAAAAAGTGTAAAATCCAGAAAGGCAGGACAGGCCATGGAGAACTGGGAGCCTTGTTATGCTGGTGGTCGTGATGTAAATTGCCAACAGCCACTCTGGAGAAGTGTATGGTGTTTCCTGAAACATCTAAAAAACAAAGCAACAGAGCCTAGGGCACTTCCACTTATGGTCCCATAGCTTCGGGAAATTAAAATCAAAAAGACACGGTCACCCCAAAGTTTGGGATGGCTCTGTTTACAAGAACCTCGTTTACGGTACAAGTTCAATATCACAGAAAGCAAAAAATGGATAAAGAAGTTGTGGTACTTACGTACAATGCAATATCACTCAGCAATGAAATCTATGTCATCAGGCCCGTAGCAGCATAATGAGTGGATGCAGGTATGATGAGTCTAAGTGAAATAAGTCACACAGAAAAAGAAACATCATAAGATATCACTACTACACGGAATGTAAACTTGGCTACACAGGAACTGAATTACAAAACAGAACAGGGTGTCAAATGTAGAAAACCAACTTATGCTTGCTTAAGGGGAAAGGTGAGTTGGGGTGCTGCATGAAACCAGAGATTGAAATTAGCACTGATACTGTTCTATAAGCCAAATATGCAAGAGACTAGAGCTACTCCTTGCTGAACGAAGTGGACTCAACACCCCATATTAAACGCCTAAGAATATACCTGACTAGAAATAATCTTAAAACCTACGGATTTATATGTCTACGAAAGAGAATCAAGCGTGTGTACAGTGGCATAAACGCAGCAGTGATAGGATTGGTGAGGTTAGGTGAGCAAATTCAGACCCTTTGAAGTCATATTGCATGGTACCCATTCCATGGGTCTCAACTCTCCAGGTTTAAGGGATTTTTCCTTCAGCTAAAACATGCATGTGGAACCCAGAGTATGATCCACCGTGTGATCGGGAAACGTGTTCAAATGTGTCTCGTTTTCGTCCCTGGTACTCGGGTGCAACATTCCAGATGCTTTACTAACACTCTCCCCACTTGGAGAGTCAGTGCCTTTAACCTCCTGTTTGGCCCAGTTTGTAATTTCTGTGGAAGATGAACAGGAAGATGGAGAACCAAGGAGAGACTAGCTGGAGGTGTCTGGAAGGGCAAATTTAACTCTCATTTCCCACCAGGAAGAGGAATTAACCAAAGGCTCAGCGTGCCATGCCGGAACCACACTAGGGACTGAAGCAATCCTGCGGTGTTGCGGCCAGCTCAAAAAAAAGCGAGGTGAAGAAAGGAGCTCAGGGACACTGTAATTCACAACCCTACAGAGTTATAAATGACACTTATCGTCCAAAAATATATTGAAGTAAGGCTGCCAAGAGGACTTGAAAGCGGGGCAGAATTGCAGGAAACCGATTTCAGGAGGTAGACTGGAATTGCATGTAAAGCATAGGAAAAGAGGCAGAACGTCCACAATGATGCACTTGGCCAAAAAGGGCGTATGCTTTCTTTCCTGAATATATTCAGGAAAAAACGCATACGCCCTTTTTGGCCAACCAAGCAAGCTTGCAAAGGAAATCTGCACTACAATGAAGTCTCACTGCCCCCCGGTCAAAAGGGCCATCTGAAAAAAGTGTAAAATCCAGAAAGGCAGGACAGGCCATGGAGAACTGGGAGCCTTGTTATGCTGATGGGCGGGATGTAAATTGCCAGCAGCCACTCTGGAGAAGTGTATGGTGTTTCCTGAAACATCCAAAAAACAAAGCAACAGAGCCTAGGGCACTTCCACTTATGGTCCTATAGCTTAGGGAAATTAAAATCAAAAAGACACAGCCACCCCAAGTTTGGGACGGCTCTGTTTACAAGAACCTCGTTTACGGTACAAGTTCAATATCACAGAAAGCGAAAAATGGATAAAGAAGTTGTGGTACTTACGTACAATGCAATATCACTCAGCAATGAAATCTATGTCATCAGGCCTGTAGCAGCATAATGACTGGATTCAGGTACGATGATTCTAAGTGAAATAAGTCACACAGAAAAAGAAACATCATAAGGTATCACTAATACATGGAATGTAAACTTGGCTACACAGGAACTGAATTACAAAGCAAAACAGGGTCGCAAATGTAGAAAACCAACTTATGCTTGCTTAAGGGGAAAGGTGAGTTGGGGTGCTGCATAAACCAGAGATTGAAATTAGCACAGATACCGTTCCATAAGCCAAATATGTAATAGACAAGAGCTACTCCTTACTCAACGAAGTGGACTCAACACCCCATATTAAACGCCTAAGAATATACCTGACTAGTAAGAATCTTAAAACCTATGGATTTATATGTCTCCGAAAGAGAATCAAGCGTGTGTACAGCGGCATAAACGCAGCAGTGATAGGATTGGTGAGGTTCGGTGAGCAAATGCAGACCCTTTGAAGTCATATTGCATGGTACCCATTACATCGGTCTCAACTCTCTAGGTCTAAGGGATTCTTCCTTCAGCTAAAACATCCATGTGGAACCAAGAGTATGATCCACCATGTGATCGGGAAATGTGTTCAAATGTGTCTCAGTTTTAGTCCCCTGGTACTAGGGTGCAACACTCCAGACGCTTTACTAACACTCTCCCCACTTGGAGAGTCAGTGCCTTTAACCTCCTGTTTGGCCCAGTTTGCAATTTCTGTGGAAGATGAACAGGAATAGTGAGAACCAATGAGAGACTAGCTCGAGGTGTCTGGATGGGCAAATTTAACTCTCATTTCCCACCAGGAAGAGGAATTAACCAAAGGTTCAGCATGCCGTGCCAGAACCAAGCTAGGGCCTGAAGCAATCCTGCAGTGTTGCGGCCAGCTCACAAGAAAGCGAGTTGAAGAAAGGAGCTCAGGGGCACTGTAATTCACAAACCTGCAGAGTTATAAATGACAGGTATCTTCCAAAAATATATTGAAGTAAGGCTGCCAAGAGGAGTTGAAAGCGTGGCAGAATTGCAGGAAACCGATTTCAGGAGGTAGACTGGAATTGTATGTAAAGCATAGGAAAAGAGGCAGAACGGCCACAATGATGCACTTGGCCAAAAAGGGCGTATGCGTTTTTTCCTGAATATATTCAGGAAAAAACGCATACGCCCTTTTTGGCCAACCAAGAAAGCTTGCAAAGGAAATCTGCACTACAATGAAGTCTCACAGCCCCTCGGTCAAAAGGGCCATCTGAAAAAAGTGTAAAATCCAGAAAGGCAGGACAGGCCATGGAGAACTGGGAGCCTTTTTATGCTGATGGGCGGGATGTAAATTGCCAGCAGCCACTCTGGAGAAGTGTATAGTGTTTCCTGAAACATCCAAAAAACAAAGCAACAGAGCCTAGGGCACTTCCACTTATGGTCCTATAGCTTAGGGAAATTAAAATCAAAAAGACACAGCCACCCCAAAGTTTGGGATGGCTCTGTTTACAAGAACCTCGTTTACGGTACAAGTTCAATATCACAGAAAGCGAAAAATGTATAAAGAAGTTGTGGTACTTACGTACAATGCAATATCACTCAGCAATGAAATCTATGTCATCAGGCCCGTAGCAGCATAATGAGTGGATTTAGGTACGATGATTCTAAGTGAAATAAGTCACACAGAAAAAGAAACATCATAAGATATCACTATTACACGGAATGTAAACTTGGCTACAAAGGAACTGAATTACAAAACAGAACAGGGTGTCAAATGTAGAAAACCAACTTATGCTTGCTTAAGGGGAAGGGTGAGTTGGGGTGCTGCATGAAACCAGAGATTGAAATTAGCACAGATACCGTTCCATAAGCCAAATATGTAATAGACAAGAGCTACTCCTTGGTCAACGAAGTGGACTCAACACCCCATATTAAACGCCTAACAATATACCTGACTAGTAAGAATCTTAAAACCTATGGATTTATATGTCTCCGAAAGAGAATCAAGCGTGTGTACAGTGGCATAAACGCAGCAGTGATAGTATTGGTGAGGTTCGGTGAGCAAATGCAGACCCTTTGAAGTCATATTGCATGGTACCCATTCCATGGGTCTCAACTCTCCAGGTTTAAGGGATTCTTCCTTCAGCTAAAACATGCATGTGGAACACAGAGTATGATCCACCGTGTGATCGGGAAACGTCTTCAAATGTGTCTCAGTTTTAGTCCCCTGGTACTCGGGTGCAACACTCCAGACGCTTTACTAACACTCTCCCCACTTGGAGAGTCAGTGCCTTTAACCTCCTGTATGGCCCAGTTTGCAATTTCTGCGGAAAATGTTCAGGAATAGGGAGAACCAATGATAAGCTAGCTGGAGGTGTCTGGACGGGCAAATTTAACTCTCATTTCCCACCAGGAAGAGGAATTAACCAAAGGCTCAGCGTGCCGTGCCGGATCCACACTAGGACCAGAAGCAATCCTTTGGTGTTGCAGCCAGCTCACAAGAAAGCGAGTTGAAGAAAGGAGCTCAGGGGCACTGTAATTCACAAACCTGCAGAGTTATAAATGACAGCTATCTTCCAAAAATATATTGAAGTAAGGCAGCCAAGAGGAGTTGAAAGCGGAGCAGAATTGCAGGAAACCGATTTCAGGAGGCAGACAGGAATTGCATGTAAAGCATAGGAAAAGAGGCAGAACGTCCACAATGATGCACTTGGCCAAAAAGGATCCACACTAGGGCCTGAAGCAATCCAGCGGTGTTGCGGCCAGCTCACAAAAAAGCGAGTTGAAGAAAGGAGATCAGGGGCACTGTAATTCACAAACCTGCAGAGTTATAAATGACAGCTATCGTCCAAAAATATATTGAAGTAAGGCTGCCAAGAGGACTTGAAAGCGGGGCAGAATTGCAGGAAACCGATTTCAGGAGGTAGACAGGAATTGCATGTAAAGCATAGGAAAAGAGGCAGAACGTCCACAATGATGCACTTGGCCAAAAAGGGCGTATGCGTTTTTTCCTGAATATATTCAGGAAAAAACGCATACGCCCTTTTTGGCCAACCAAGCAAGCTTGCAAAGGAAATCTGCACTACAATGAAGTCTCACTGCCCCCCGGTCAAAAGGGCCATCTGAAATATGTGTAAAATCCAGAAAGGCAGGACAGGCCATGGAGAACTGGGAGCCTTGTTATGCTGGTGGGCGTGATGTAAATTGCCAACAGCCACTCTGGAGAAGTGTATGGTGTTTCCTGAAACATCTAAAAAACAAAGCAACAGAGCCTAGGACACTTCCACTTATGGTCCTATAGCTTAGGGAAATTAAACTCAAAAAGACACGGTCACCCCAAAGTTTGGGACAGCTCTGTTTACAAGAACCTCGTTTACGGTACAAGTTCAATATCACAGAAAGCGAAAAATGGATAAAGAATTTGTGGTACTTACGTACAATGCAATATCACTCAGCAATGAAATCTATGTCATCAGGCCCGTAGCAGCATAATGAGTGGATTCAGGTACGATGATTCTAAGTGAAATAAGTCACACAGAAAAAGAAACATCATAAGATATCACCAATACACGGAATGTAAACTTGGCTACATAGGAACTGAATTACAAAACAGAACAGGGTCTCAAATGTAGAAAACCAACTTATGCTTGCTTAAGGGGAAAGGTGAGTTGGGGTGCTGCATGAAACCAGAGATTGAAATTAGCACAGATACCGTTCCATAAGCCAAATATGCAATAGACAAGAGCTACTCCTTGCTGAACGAAGTGGACTCAACACCCCATATTAAACGCCTAAGAATATACCTGACTAGAAATAATCTTAAAACCTACGGATTTATATGTCTCCGAAAGACAATCAAGCGTGTGTACAGCGGCATAAACGCAGCAGTGATAGGATTGGTGAGGTTCGGTGAGCAAATGCAGACCCTTTGAAGTCATATTGCATGGTACCCATTCCATGGGTCTCAACTCTCCAGGTTTAAGGGATTCTTCCTTCAGCTAAAACATGCATGTGGAACACAGAGTATGATCCACCGTGTGATCGGGAAACGTGTTCAAATGTGTCTCAGTTTTCGTCCCCTGGTACTCGGGTGCAACATTCCAGACGCTTTACTAACACTCTGCCCACTTGGAGAGTCAGTGCCTTTAACCTCCTGTATGGCCCAGTTTGCAATTTCTGCGGAAAATGTACAGGAATAGGGAGAACCAATGAGAAACTAGCTGGAGGTGTCTGGACGGGCAAATTTAACTCTCATTTCCCACCAGAAAGAGGAATTAACCAAAGGCTCAGCATGCCGTGCCGGAACCACACTAGGGCCTGAAGCAATCCTACGGTGTTGCGGCCAGCTCACAAGAAAGCGAGTTGAAGAAACGAGCTCAGGGGCACTGTAATTCACAAACCTGCAGAGTTATAAATGACAGCTATCGTCCAAAAATATATTGAAGTAAGGCTGCCAAGAGGACTTGAAAGCGGGGCAGAATTGCAGGAAACCGATTTCAGGAGGTAGACAGGAATTGCATGTAAAGCATAGGAAAAGAGGCAGAACGTCCACAATGATGCACTTGGCCAAAAAGGGCGTATGCGTTTTTTCCTGAATATATTCAGGAAAAAACGCATACGCACTTTTTGGCCAACCAAGCAAGCTTGCAAAGGAAATCTGCACTACAATGAAGTCTCACTGCCCCCCGGTCAAAAGGGCCATCTGAAATATGTGTAAAATCCAGAAAGGCAGGACAGGCCATGGAGAACTGGGAGCCTTGTTATGCTGGTGGGCGTGATGTAAATTGCCAACAGCCACTCTGGAGAAGTGTATGGTGTTTCCTGAAACATCTAAAAAACAAAGCAACAGAGCCTAGGGCACTTACACTTATGGTCCTATAGTTTAGGGAAATTAAAATCAAAAAGACACAGCCACCCCAAAGTTTGGGACGGCTCTGTTTACAAGAACCTCGTTTACGGTACAAGTTCAATATCACAGAAAGCAAAAAATGGATAAAGAAGTTGTGGTACTTACGTACAATGCAATATCACTCAGCAATGAAATCTATGTCATCAGGCCCGTAGCAGCATAATGAGTGGATGCAGGTTTGATGAGTCTAAGTGAAATAAGTCACACAGAAAAAGAAACATCATAAGATATCACTACTACACGGAATGTAAACTTGGCTACACAGGAACTGAATTACAAAACAGAACAGGGTCTCAAATGTAGAAAACCAACTTATGCTTGCTTAAGGGGAAAGGTGAGTTGGGGTGCTGCATGAAACCAGAGATTGAAATTAGCACAGATACCGTTCCATAAGCCAAATATGCAATAGACAAGAGCTACTCCTTGCTGAACGAAGTGGACTCAACACCCCATATTAAACGCCTAAGAATATACCTGACTAGAAATAATCTTAAAACCTACGGATTTATATGTCTCCGAAAGACAATCAAGCGTGTGTACAGCGGCATAAACGCAGCAGTGATAGGATTGGTGAGGTTAGGTGAGCAAATTCAGACCCTTTGAAGTCATATTGCATGGTACCCATTCCATGGGTCTCAACTCTCCAGGTTTAAGGGATTTTTCCTTCAGCTAAAACATGCATGTGGAACCCAGAGTATGATCCACCGTGTGATCGGGAAACGTGTTCAAATGTGTCTCGTTTTCGTCCCTGGTACTCGGGTGCAACATTCCAGATGCTTTACTAACACTCTCCCCACTTGGAGAGTCAGTGCCTTTAACCTCCTGTTTGGCCCAGTTTGTAATTTCTGTGGAAGATGAACAGGAAGATGGAGAACCAAGGAGAGACTAGCTGGAGGTGTCTGGAAGGGCAAATTTAACTCTCATTTCCCACCAGGAAGAGGAATTAACCAAAGGCTCAGCGTGCCATGCCGGAACCACACTAGGGACTGAAGCAATCCTGCGGTGTTGCGGCCAGCTCAAAAAAAAGCGAGTTGAAGAAAGGAGCTCAGGGACACTGTAATTCACAACCCTACAGAGTTATAAATGACACTTATCGTCCAAAAATATATTGAAGTAAGGCTGCCAAGAGGACTTGAAAGCGGGGCAGAATTGCAGGAAACCGATTTCAGGAGGTAGACTGGAATTGCATGTAAAGCATAGGAAAAGAGGCAGAACGTCCACAATGATGCACTTGGCCAAAAAGGGCGTATGCTTTCTTTCCTGAATATATTCAGGAAAAAACGCATACGCCCTTTTTGGCCAACCAAGCAAGCTTGCAAAGGAAATCTGCACTACAATGAAGTCTCACTGCCCCCCGGTCAAAAGGGACATCTGAAAAAAGTGTAAAATCCAGAAAGGCAGGACAGGCCATGGAGAACTGGGAGCCTTGTTATGCTGATGGGCGGGATGTAAATTGCCAGCAGCCACTCTGGAGAAGTGTATGGTGTTTCCTGAAACATCCAAAAAACAAAGCAACAGAGCCTAGGGCACTTCCACTTATGGTCCTATAGCTTAGGGAAATTAAAATCAAAAAGACACAGCCACCCCAAGTTTGGGACGGCTCTGTTTACAAGAACCTCGTTTACGGTACAAGTTCAATATCACAGAAAGCGAAAAATGGATAAAGAAGTTGTGGTACTTACGTACAATGCAATATCACTCAACAATGAAATCTATGTCATCAGGCCTGTAGCAGTATAATGACTGGATTCAGGTACGATGATTCTAAGTGAAATAAGTCACACAGAAAAAGAAACATCATAAGGTATCACTAATACATGGAATGTAAACTTGGCTACACAGGAACTGAATTACAAAGCAAAACAGGGTCTCAAATGTAGAAAACCAACTTATGCTTGCTTAAGGGGAAAGGTGAGTTGGGGTGCTGCATGAAACCAGAGATTGAAATTAGCACAGATACCGTTCCATAAGCCAAATATGTAATAGACAAGAGCTACTCCTTACTCAACGAAGTGGACTCAACACCCCATATTAAACGCCTAAGAATATACCTGACTAGTAAGAATCTTAAAACCTATGGATTTATATGTCTCCGAAAGAGAATCAAGCGTGTGTACAGCGGCATAAACGCAGCAGTGATAGGATTGGTGAGGTTCGGTGAGCAAATGCAGACCCTTTGAAGTCATATTGCATGGTACCCATTACATCGGTCTCAACTCTCTAGGTCTAAGGGATTCTTCCTTCAGCTAAAACATCCATGTGGAACCAAGAGTATGATCCACCATGTGATCGGGAAATGTGTTCAAATGTGTCTCAGTTTTAGTCCCCTGGTACTAGGGTGCAACACTCCAGACGCTTTACTAACACTCTCCCCACTTGGAGAGTCAGTGCCTTTAACCTCCTGTTTGGCCCAGTTTGCAATTTCTGTGGAAGATGAACAGGAATAGTGAGAACCAATGAGAGACTAGCTCGAGGTGTCTGGATGGGCAAATTTAACTCTCATTTCCCACCAGGAAGAGGAATTAACCAAAGGTTCAGCATGCCGTGCCAGAACCAAGCTAGGGCCTGAAGCAATCCTGCAGTGTTGCGGCCAGCTCACAAGAAAGCGAGTTGAAGAAAGGAGCTCAGGGGCACTGTAATTCACAAACCTGCAGAGTTATAAATGACAGGTATCTTCCAAAAATATATTGAAGTAAGGCTGCCAAGAGGAGTTGAAAGCGTGGCAGAATTGCAGGAAACCGATTTCAGGAGGTAGACTGGAATTGTATGTAAAGCATAGGAAAAGAGGCAGAACGGCCACAATGATGCACTTGGCCAAAAAGGGCGTATGCGTTTTTTCCTGAATATATTCAGGAAAAAACGCATACGCCCTTTTTGGCCAACCAAGCAAGCTTGCAAAGGAAATCTGCACTACAATGAAGTCTCACTGCCCCCCGGTCAAAAGGGCCATCTGAAAAAAGTGTAAAATCCAGAAAGGCAGGACAGGCCATGGAGAACTGGGAGCCTTGTTATGCTGATGGGCGTGATGTAAATTGCCAACAGCCACTCTGGAGAAGTGTATGGTGTTTCCTGAAACATCCAAAAAACAAAGCAACAGAGCCTAGGGCACTTCCACTTATGGTCCTATAGCTTAGGGAAATTAAAATCAAAAAGACACAGCCACCCTAAAGTTTGGGACGGCTCTGTTTGCAAGAACCTCGTTTACGGTACAAGTTCAATATCACAGAAAGCGAAAAATGGATAAAGAAGTTGTGGTACTTACGTACAATGCAATATCAGTCAGCAATGAAATCTATGTCATCAGGCCCGTAGCAGCATAATGAATGGATTCAGGTACGATGATTCTAAGTGAAATAAGTCAAACAGAAAAAGAAATATCATAAGATATCACTAATACATGGAATGTAAACTTGGCTACACAAGAACTGAATTACAAAACAGAACAGAGTGTCAAATGTGGAAAACCAACTTAGGCTTGCTTAAGGGGAAGGGTGAGTTGGGGTGCTGCATAAAACCAGAGATTGAAATTAGCACAGATACCGTTCCATAAGCCAAATATGTAATAGACAAGAGCTACTCCTTGCTCAACGAAGTGGACTCAACACCCCATATTAAACGCCTAAGAATATACCTGACTAGTAAGAATCTTAAAACCTTTGAATTTATGTCTCCGAAAGAGAATCAAGCGTGTGTACAGCGGCATAAACGCAGCAGTGATAGGATTGGTGAGGTTCGGTGAGCAAATGCAGACCCTTTGAAGTCATATTGCATGGTACCCATTCCATGGGTCTCAACTCTCCAGGTTTAAGGGATTCTTCCTTCAGCTAAAACATGCATGTGGAACACAGAGTATGATCCACCGTGTGATCGGGAAACGTGTTCAAATGTGTCTCAGTTTTCGTCCCCTGGTACTCGGGTGCAACACTCCAGACGCTTTACTAACACTCTCCCCACATGGAGAGTCAGTGCCTTTAACCTCCTGTATGGCCCAGTTTGCAATTTCTGCGGAAAATGTTCAGGAATAGGGAGAACCAATGAGAAACTAGCTGGAGGTGTCTGGACGGGCAAATTTAACTCTCATTTCCCACCAGGAAGAGGAATTAACCAAAGGCTCAGCGTGCCGTGCCGGATCCACACTAGGTCCAGAAGCAATCCTTTGGTGTTGCAGCCAGCTTACAAGAAAGCGAGTTGAAGAAAGGAGCTCAGGGGCACTGTAATTCACAAACCTGCAGAGTTATAAATGACAGCTATCTTCCAAAAATATATTGAAGTAAGGCAGCCAAGAGGAGTTGAAAGCGGAGCAGAATTGCAGGAAACCGATTTCAGGAGGCAGACAGGAATTGCATGTAAAGCATAGGAAAAGAGGCAGAACGTCCACAATGATGCACTTGGCCAAAAAGGGCGTATGCGTTTTTTCCTGAATATATTCAGGAAAAAACGCATACGCCCTTTTTGGCCAACCAAGAAAGCTTGCAAAGGAAATCTGCACTACAATGAAGTCTCACAGCCCCCCGGTCAAAAGGGCCATCTGAAAAAAGTTTAAAATCCAGAAAGGCAGGACAGGCCATGGAGAACTGGGAGCCTATTTATGCTGATGGGCGGGATGTAAATTGCCAGCAGCCACTCTGGAGAAGTGTATAGTGTTTCCTGAAACATCCAAAAAACAAAGCAACAGAGCCTAGGGCACTTCCACTTATGGTCCTATAGCTTAGGGAAATTAAAATCAAAAAGACACAGCCACCCCAATGTTTGGGATGGCTCTGTTTACAAGAACCTCGTTTACGGTACAAGTTCAATATCACAGAAAGCGAAAAATGTATAAAGAAGTTGTGGTACTTACGTACAATGCAATATCACTCAGCAATGAAATCTATGTCATCAGGCCCGTAGCAGCATAATGAGTGGATTCAGGTACAATGATTCTAAGTGAAATAAGTCACACAGAAAAAGAAACATCATAAGATATCACTATTACACGGAATGTAAACTTGGCTACACAGGAACTGAATTACAAAACAGAACAGGGTGTCAAATGTAGAAAACCAACTTATGCTTGCTTAAGGGGAAAGGTGAGTTGGGGTGCTGCATACAACAAGAGATTGAAATTAGCACAGATACCGTTCCATAAGCCAAATATGTAATAGACAAGAGCTACTCCTTGCTCAACGAAGTGGACTCAACACCCCATATTAAACGCCTAACAATATACCTGACTAATAAGAATCTTAAAACCTATGGATATATATGTCCACGAAAGAGAATCAAGCGTGTGTATAGTGGCATAAACGCAGCAGTGATAGTATTGGTGAGGTTCGGTGAGCAAATGCAGACCCTTTGAAGTCATATTGCATGGTACCCATTTCATGGGTCTCAACTCTCCAGGTTTAAGGGATTCTTCCTTCAGCTAAAACATGCATGTGGAACACAGAGTATGATCCACCGTGTGATCAGGAAACGTGTTCAAATGTGTCTCAGTTTTCGTCCCCTGGTACTCGGGTGCAACACTCCAGACGCTTTACTAACACTCTCTCCACTTGGAGAGTCAGTGCCTTTAACCTCCTGTATGGCCCAGTTTGCAATTTCTGCGGAAAATGTACAGGAATAGGGAGAACCAATGAGAAACTAGCTGGAGGTGTCTGGACGGGCAAATTTAACTCTCATTTCCCACCAGAAAGAGGAATTAACCAAAGGCTCAGCATGCCGTGCCGGAACCACACTAGGGCCTGAAGCAATCCTGTGGTGTTGCGGCCAGCTCACAAGAAAGCGAGTTGAAGAAAGGAGATCAGGGGCACTGTAATTTACAAACCTGCAGAGTTATAAATGACAGCTATCGTCCAAAAATATATTGAAGTAAGGCTACCAAGAGGACTTGAAAGCGGGGCAGAATTGCAGGAAACCGATTTCAGGAGGTAGACGGGAATTGCATGTAAAGCATAGGAAAAGAGGCAGAACGTCCACAATGATGCACTTGGCCAAAAAGGGCGTATGTGTTCTTTCCTGAATATATTCAGGAAAAAACGCATACGCCCTTTTTGGCCAACCAAGCAGGCTTGCAAAGGAAATCTACACTACAATGAAGTCTCACTGCCCCCCCGTCAAAAGGGCCATCTGAAAAAAGTGTAATATCCAGAAAGGCAGGACAGGGCATGGAGAACTGGGAGCCTTGTTATGCTGATGGGCGGGATGTAAATTGCCAACAGCCACTCTGGAGAAGTGTATGGTGTTTCCTGAAACATCTAAAAAACAAAGCAACAGAGCCTAGGGCACTTCCACTTATGGTCCTATAGCTTAGGGAAATTAAAATAAAAAAGACACAGCCTCCCCAAACTTTGGGACGGCTCTGTTTACAAGAACCTCATTTACGGTACAAGTTCAATATCACAGAAAGCGAAAAATGGATACAGAAATTGTGGTACTTACGTACAATGCAATATCACTCAGCAATGAAATCTATGTCATCAGGCCCGTAGCAGCATAATGAGTGGATTCAGGTATGATGATTCTAAGTGAAATAAGTCACACAGAAAAAGAAACACCATAAGATATCACTACTACACGGAAGGTAAACTTGGCTACACAAGAACTGAATTACAAAACAGAACAGGGTCTCAAATGTAGAAAACCAACTTATGCTTGCTTGAGGGGAAAGGTAAGTTGGGGTGCTGCATGAAACCAGAGATTGAAATTAGCACAGATACCGTTCCATAAGCCAAATATGTAATAGACAAGAGCTACTCCTTGCTCAACGAAGTGGACTCAACACCCCATATTATATGCCTAAGAATATACCTGACTAGTAAGAATATTAAAACCTACGGATTTATATGTCTCCGAAAGAGAATCAAGCGTGTGTACAGTGGCATAAACGCAGCAGTGATAGGATTGGTGAGGTTCGGTGAGCAAATGCAGACCCTTTGAAGTCATATTGCATGGTACCCATTCCATGGGTCTCAACTCTCCAGGTTTAAGGGATTCTTCCTTCAGCTAAAACATGCATGTGGAACACAGAGTATGATCCACCGTGTGATCGGGAAACGTGTTCAAATGTGTCTCAGTTTTCGTCCCCTGGTACTCGGGTGCAACATTCCAGACGCTTTACTAACACTCTCCCCACTTGGAGAGTCAGTGCCTTTAACCTCCTGTTTGGCCCAGTTTGTAATTTCTGTGGAAAATGAACAGGAATAGGGAGAACGAAAGAGAGACTAGCTGGAGGTGTCTGGACGGGCAAATTTAACTCTCATTTCCCACCAGGAAGAGGAATTAACCAAAGGCTCAGCGTGCCGTGCCGGAACTACACTAGGGCTTGAAGCAATCCTGCGGTGTTGGGGCCAGCTCACAAGAAAGCGAGTTGAAGAAACGAGCTCAGGGGCACTGTAATTCACAAACCTGCAGAGTTATAAATGACAGCTATCGTCCAAAAATATATTGAAGTAAGGCTGCCAAGAGGACTTGAAAGCGGGGCAGAATTGCAGGAAACCGATTTCAGGAGGTAGACGGTAATTGCATGTAAAGCATAGGAAAAGAGCCAGAACGTCCACAATGATGCACTTGGCCAAAAAGGGCGTATGCGTTTTTTCCTGAATATATTCAGGAAAAACCGCATACGCCATTTTTGGCCAACCAAGCAAGCTTGCAAAGGAAATCTGCACTACAATGAAGTCTCACTGCCCCCCGGTCAAAAGGGCCATCTGAAAAAAGTGTAAAATCCAGAAAGGCAAGACAGGACATGGAGAATTGGGAGCCTTGTTATGCTGATGGGCGGGATGTAAATTGCCAACAGCCACTCTGGAGAAGTGTATGCTGTTTCCTGAAACATCTAAAAAACAAAGCAACAGAGCCTAGGGCACTTCCACTTATGGTCCTATAGCTTAGGGAAATTAAAATCAAAAAGACACAGCCACCCCAAAGTTTGGGACGGCTCTGTTTACAAGAACCTTGTTTACGGTACAAGTTCAATATCACAGAAAGCGAAAAATGGATAAAGAAGTTGTGGTACTTACGTACAATGCAATATCACTCAGCAATGAAATCTATGTCATCAGGCCCGTAGCAGCATAATGAGTGGATTAAGGTACGATGATTGTAAGTGAAATAAGTCACACAGAAAAAGAAACATCATAAGATATCACTACTACACGGAATGTAAACTTGGCTACACAGGAACTGAATTACAAAACAGAACAGGGTCTCAAATGTAGAAAACCAACTTACGCTAGCTTAAGGGGAAAGGTGAGTTGGGGTGCTGCATGAAACCAGAGATTGAAATTAGCACAGATACCGTTCCATAAGCCAAATATGTAATAGACAAGAGCTACTCCTTGCTCAACGAAGTGGACTCAACACCTCATATTAAACGCCTAAGAATATATCTGACTAGAAATAATCTTAAAACCTACGGATTTATATGTCTCCAAAAGACAATCAAGCGTGTGTACAGCGGCATAAACGCAGCAGTGATAGGATTGGTGAGGTTCGGTGAGCAAATGCAGACCCTTTGAAGTCATATTGCATGGTACCCATTCCATGGGTCTCAACTCTCCAGGTTTAAGGGATTCTTCCTTCAGCTAAAACATGCATGTGGAACCCAGAGTATGATCCACCGTGTGATCGGGAAACGTGTTCAAATGTGTCTCAGTTTTCGTCCCCTGGTACTCGGGTGCAAACTCCAGACGCTTTACTAACACTCTCCCCACTTGGAGAGTCAGTGCCTTTAACCTCCTGTTTGGCCCAGTTTGCAATTTCTGCGGAAAATGTACAGGAATAGGGAGAACCAATGAGAGACTAGCTGGGGGTGTCTGGACGGGCAAATTTAACTCTCATTTCCCACCAGGAAGAGGAATTAACCAAAGGCTCAGCGTGCCGTGCCGGAACTACACTAGGGCTTGAAGCAATCCTGCGGTGTTGGGGCCAGCTCACAAGAAAGCGAGTTGAAGAAACAAGCTCAGGGGCACTGTAATTCACAAACCTGCAGAGTTATAAATGACAGCTATCGTCCAAAAATATATTGAAGTAAGGCTGCCAAGAGGACTTGAAAGCGGGGCAGAATTGCAGGAAATCGATTTCAGGAGGTACACTGGAATTGCATGTAAAGCATAGGAAAAGAGGCAGAACGTCCACAATGATGCACTTGGCCAAAAAGGGCGTATGCGTTTTTTCCTGAATATATTCAGGAAAAAACGCATACGCCCTTTTTGGCCAACCAAGCAAGCTTGCAAAGGAAATCTGCACTACAATGAAGTCTCACTGCCCCCCGGTCAAAAGGGCCATCTGAAAAAAGTGTAAAATCCAGAAAGGCAGGACAGGCCATGGAGAACTGGGAGCCTTGTTATGCTGGTGGTCGTGATGTAAATTGCCAACAGCCACTCTGGAGAAGTGTATGGTGTTTCCTGAAACATCTAAAAACAAAGCAACAGAGCCTAGGGCACTTCCACTTATGGTCCCATAGCTTAGGGAAATTAAAATCAAAAAGACACGGTCACCCCAAAGTTTGGGATGGCTCTGTTTACAAGAACCTCGTTTACGGTACAAGTTCAATATCACAGAAAGCAAAAAATGGATAAAGAAGTTGTGGTACTTACGTACAATGCAATATCACTCAGCAATGAAATCTATGTCATCAGGCCCGTAGCAGCATAATGAGTGGATGCAGGTATGATGAGTCTAAGTGAAATAAGTCACACAGAAAAAGAAACATCATAAGATATCACTACTACACGGAATGTAAACTTGGCTACACAGGAACTGAATTACAAAACAGAACAGGGTGTCAAATGTAGAAAACCAACTTATGCTTGCTTAAGGGGAAAGGTGAGTTGGGGTGCTGCATGAAACCAGAGATTGAAATTAGCACAGATACTGTTCTATAAGCCAAATATGCAAGAGACTAGAGCTACTCCTTGCTGAACGAAGTGGACTCAACACCCCATATTAAACGCCTAAGAATATACCTGACTAGAAATAATCTTAAAACCTACGGATTTATATGTCTCCGAAAGAGAATCAAGCGTGTGTACAGTGGCATAAACGCAGCAGTGATAGGATTGGTGAGGTTAGGTGAGCAAATGCAGACCCTTTGAAGTCATATTGCATGGTACCCATTCCATGGGTCTCAACTCTCCAGGTTTAAGGGATTTTTCCTTCAGCTAAAACATGCATGTGGAACCCAGAGTATGATCCACCGTGTGATCGGGAAACGTGTTCAAATGTGTCTCGTTTTCGTCCCTGGTACTCGGGTGCAACATTCCAGATGCTTTACTAACACTCTCCCCACTTGGAGAGTCAGTGCCTTTAACCTCCTGTTTGGCCCAGTTTGTAATTTCTGTGGAAGATGAACAGGAAGATGGAGAACCAAGGAGAGACTAGCTGGAGGTGTCTGGAAGGGCAAATTTAACTCTCATTTCCCACCAGGAAGAGGAATTAACCAAAGGCTCAGCGTGCCATGCCGGAACCACACTAGGGTCTGAAGCAATCCTGCGGTGTTGCGGCCAGCTCACAAAAAAGCGAGTTGAAGAAAGGAGCTCAGGGACACTGTAATTCACAACCCTACAGAGTTATAAATGACACTTATCGTCCAAAAATATATTGAAGTAAGGCTGCCAAGAGGACTTGAAAGCGGGGCAGAATTGCAGGAAACCGATTTCAGGAGGTAGACTGGAATTGCATGTAAAGCATAGGAAAAGAGGCAGAACGTCCACAATGATGCACTTGGCCAAAAAGGCGTATGCTTTCTTTCCTGAATATATTCAGGAAAAAACGCATACGCCCTTTTTGGCCAACCAAGCAAGCTTGCAAAGGAAATCTGCACTACAATGAAGTCTCACTGCCCCCCGGTCAAAAGGGCCATCTGAAAAAAGTGTAAAATCCAGAAAGGCAGGACAGGCCATGGAGAACTGGGAGCCTTGTTATGCTGATGGGCGGGATGTAAATTGCCAGCAGCCACTCTGGAGAAGTGTATGGTGTTTCCTGAAACATCCAAAAAACAAAGCAACAGAGCCTAGGGAACTTCCACTTAAGGTCCTATAGCTTAGGGAAATTAAAATCAAAAAGACACAGCCACCCCAAGTTTGGGACGGCTCTGTTTACAAGAACCTCGTTTACGGTACAAGTTCAATATCACAGAAAGCGAAAAATGGATAAAGAAGTTGTGGTACTTACGTACAATGCAATATCACTCAGCAATGAAATCTATGTCATCAGGCCTGTAGCAGCATAATGACTGGATTCAGGTACGATGATTCTAAGTGAAATAAGTCACACAGAAAAAGAAACATCATAAGGTATCACTAATACATGGAATGTAAACTTGGCTACACAGGAACTGAATTACAAAGCAAAACAGGGTCTCAAATGTAGAAAACCAACTTATGCTTGCTTAAGGGGAAAGGTGAGTTGGGGTGCTGCATAAAACCAGAGATTGAAATTAGCACAGATACCGTTCCATAAGCCAAATATGTAATAGACAAGAGCTACTCCTTACTCAACGAAGTGGACTCAACACCCCATATTAAACGCCTAAGAATATACCTGACTAGTAAGAATCTTAAAACCTATGGATTTATATGTCTCCGAAAGAGAATCAAGCGTGTGTACAGCGGCATAAACGCAGCAGTGATAGGATTGGTGAGGTTCGGTGAGCAAATGCAGACCCTTTGAAGTCATATTGCATGGTACCCATTACATCAGTCTCAACTCTCTAGGTCTAAGGGATTCTTCCTTCAGCTAAAACATCCATGTGGAACCAAGAGTATGATCCACCATGTGATCGGGAAATGTGTTCAAATGTGTCTCAGTTTTAGTCCCCTGGTACTAGGGTGCAACACTCCAGACGCTTTACTAACACTCTCCCCACTTGGAGAGTCAGTGCCTTTAACCTCCTGTTTGGCCCAGTTTGCAATTTCTGTGGAAGATGAACAGGAATAGTGAGAACCAATGAGAGACTAGCTCGAGGTGTCTGGACGGGCAAATTTAACTCTCATTTCCCACCAGGAAGAGGAATTAACCAAAGGTTCAGCATGCCGTGCCAGAACCAAACTAGGGCCTGAAGCAATCCTGCAGTGTTGCGGCCAGCTCACAAGAAAGCGAGTTGAAGAAAGGAGCTCAGGGGCACTGTAATTCACAAACCTGCAGAGTTATAAATGACAGGTATCTTCCAAAAATATATTGAAGTAAGGCTGCCAAGAGGAGTTGAAAGCGTGGCAGAATTGCAGGAAACCGATTTCAGGAGGTAGACTGGAATTGTATGTAAAGCATAGGAAAAGAGGCAGAACGGCCACAATGATGCACTTGGCCAAAAAGGGCGTATGCGTTTTTTCCTGAATATATTCAGGAAAAAACGCATACGCCCTTTTTGGCCAACCAAGCAAGCTTGCAAAGGAAATCTGCACTACAATGAAGTCTCACTGCCCCCCGGTCAAAAGGGCCATCTGAAAAAAGTGTAAAATCCAGAAAGGCAGGACAGGCCATGGAGAACTGGGAGCCTTGTTATGATGATGGGCGTGATGTAAATTGCCAACAGCCACTCTGGAGAAGTGTATGGTGTTTCCTGAAACATCCAAAAAACAAAGCAACAGAGCCTAGGGCACTTCCACTTATGGTCCTATAGCTTAGGGAAATTAAAATCAAAAAGACACAGCCACCCTAAAGTTTGGGACGGCTCTGTTTGCAAGAACCTCGTTTACGGTACAAGTTCAATATCACAGAAAGCGAAAAATGGATAAAGAAGTTGTGGTACTTACGTACAATGCAATATCAGTCAGCAATGAAATCTATGTCATCAGGCCCGTAGCAGCATAATGAATGGATTCAGGTACGATGATTCTAAGTGAAATAAGTCACACAGAAAAAGAAACATCATAAGATATCACTAATACATGGAATGTAAACTTGGCTACACAAGAACTGAATTACAAAACAGAACAGAGTGTCAAATGTGGAAAACCAACTTAGGCTTGCTTAAGGGGAAGGGTGAGTTGGGGTGCTGCATAAAACCAGAGATTGAAATTAGCACAGATACCGTTCCATAAGCCAAATATGTAATAGACAAGAGCTACTCCTTGCTCAACGAAGTGGACTCAACACCCCATATTAAACGCCTAAGAATATACCTGACTAGTAAGAATCTTAAAACCTTTGAATTTATGTCTCCGAAAGAGAATCAAGCGTGTGTACAGCGGCATAAACGCAGCAGTGATAGGATTGGTGAGGTTCGGTGAGCAAATGCAGACCCTTTGAAGTCATATTGCATGGTACCCATTCCATGGGTCTCAACTCTCCAGGTTTAAGGGATTCTTCCTTCAGCTAAAACATGCATGTGGAACACAGAGTATGATCCACCGTGTGATCGGGAAACGTGTTCAAATGTGTCTCAGTTTTCGTCCCCTGGTACTCGGGTGCAACACTCCAGACGCTTTACTAACACTCTCCCCATTTGGAGAGTCAGTGCCTTTAACCTCCTGTATGGCCCAGTTTGCAATTTCTGCGGAAAATGTTCAGGAATAGGGAGAACCAATGAGAAACTAGCTGGAGGTGTCTGGACGGGCAAATTTAACTCTCATTTCCCACCAGGAAGAGGAATTAACCAAAGGCTCAGCGTGCCGTGCCGGATCCACACTAGGACCAGAAGCAATCCTTTGGTGTTGCAGCCAGCTTACAAGAAAGCGAGTTGAAGAAAGGAGCTCAGGGGCACTGTAATTCACAAACCTGCAGAGTTATAAATGACAGCTATCTTCCAAAAATATATTGAAGTAAGGCAGCCAAGAGGAGTTGAAAGCGGAGCAGAATTGCAGGAAACCGATTTCAGGAGGCAGACAGGAATTGCATGTAAAGCATAGGAAAAGAGGCAGAACGTCCACAATGATGCACTTGGCCAAAAAGGGCGTATGCGTTTTTTCCTGAATATATTCAGGAAAAAACGCATACGCCCTTTTTGGCCAACCAAGAAAGCTTGCAAAGGAAATCTGCACTACAATGAAGTCTCACAGCCCCCCGGTCAAAAGGGCCATCTGAAAAAAGTGTAAAATCCAGAAAGGCAGGACAGGCCATGGAGAACTGGGAGCCTATTTATGCTGATGGGCGGGATGTAAATTGCCAGCAGCCACTCTGGAGAAGTGTATAGTGTTTCCTGAAACATCCAAAAAACAAAGCAACAGAGCCTAGGGCACTTCCACTTATGGTCCTATAGCTTAGGGAAATTAAAATCAAAAAGACACAGCCACCCCAATGTTTGGGATGGCTCTGTTTACAAGAACCTCGTTTACGGTACAAGTTCAATATCACAGAAAGCGAAAAATGTATAAAGAAGTTGTGGTACTTACGTACAATGCAATATCACTCAGCAATGAAATCTATGTCATCAGGCCCGTAGCAGCATAATGAGTGGATTCAGGTACAATGATTCTAAGTGAAATAAGTCACACAGAAAAAGAAACATGATAAGATATCACTATTACACGGAATGTAAACTTGGCTACACAGGAACTGAATTACAAAACAGAACAGGGTGTCAAATGTAGAAAACCAACTTATGCTTGCTTAAGGGGAAAGGTGAGTTGGGGTCCTGCATACAACAAGAGATTGAAATTAGCACAGATACCGTTCCATAAGCCAAATATGTAATAGACAAGAGCTACTCCTTGCTCAACGAAGTGGACTCAACACCCCATATTAAACGCCTAACAATATACCTGACTAATAAGAATCTTAAAACCTATGGATATATATGTCTCCGAAAGAGAATCAAGCATGTGTATAGTGGCATAAACGCAGCAGTGATAGTATTGGTGAGGTTCGGTGAGCAAATGCAGACCCTTTGAAGTCATATTGCATGGTACCCATTTCATGGGTCTCAACTCTCCAGGTTTAAGGGATTCTTACTTCAGCTAAAACATGCATGTGGAACACAGAGTATGATCCACCGTGTGATCAGGAAACGTGTTCAAATGTGTCTCAGTTTTCGTCCCCTGGTACTCGGGTGCAACACTCCAGACGCTTTACTAACACTCTCCCCACTTGGAGAGTCAGTGCCTTTAACCTCCTGTATGGCCCAGTTTGCAATTTCTGCGGAAAATGTACAGGAATAGGGAGAACCAATGAGAAACTAGCTGGAGGTGTCTGGACGGGCAAATTTAACTCTCATTTCCCACCAGAAAGAGGAATTAACCAAAAGCTCAGCATGCCGTGCCGGAACCACACTAGGTCCTGAAGCAATCCTGTGGTGTTGCGGCCAGCTCACAAGAAAGCGAGTTGAAGAAAGGAGATCAGGGGCACTGTAATTCACAAACCTGCAGAGTTATAAATGACAGCTATCGTCCAAAAATATATTGAAGTAAGGCTGCCAAGAGGACTTGAAAGCGGGGCAGAATTGCAGGAAACCGATTTCAGGAGGTAGACGGGAATTGCATGTAAAGCATAGGAAAAGAGGCAGAACGTCCACAATGATGCACTTGGCCAAAAAGGGCGTATGTGTTCTTTCCTGAATATATTCAGGAAAAAACGCATACGCCCTTTTTGGCCAACCAAGCAGGCTTGCAAAGGAAATCTACACTACAATGAAGTCTCACTGCCCCCCCGTCAAAAGGTCCATCTGAAAAAAGTGTAATATCCAGAAAGGCAGGACAGGGCATGGAGAACTGGGAGCCTTGTTATGCTGATGGGCGGGATGTAAATTGCCAACAGCCACTCTGGAGAAGTGTATGGTGTTTCCTGAAACATCTAAAAAACAAAGCAACAGAGCCTAGGGCACTTCCACTTATGGTCCTATAGCTTAGGGAAATTAAAATAAAAAAGACACAGCCTCCCCAAACTTTGGGACGGCTCTGTTTACAAGAACCTCATTTACGGTACAAGTTCAATATCACAGAAAGCGAAAAATGGATACAGAAATTGTGGTACTTACGTACAATGCAATATCACTCAGCAATGAAATCTATGTCATCAGGCCCGTAGCAGCATAATGAGTGGATTCAGGTATGATGATTCTAAGTGAAATAAGTCACACAGAAAAAGAAACACCATAAGATATCACTACTACACGGAAGGTAAACTTGGCTACACAAGAACTGAATTACAAAACAGAACAGGGTCTCAAATGTAGAAAACCAACTTATGCTTGCTTGAGGGGAAAGGTAAGTTGGGGTGCTGCATGAAACCAGAGATTGAAATTAGCACAGATACCGTTCCATAAGCCAAATATGTAATAGACAAGAGCTACTCCTTGCTCAACGAAGTGGACTCAACACCCCATATTATATGCCTAAGAATATACCTGACTAGTAAGAATATTAAAACCTACGGATTTATATGTCTCCGAAAGAGAATCAAGCGTGTGTACAGCAGCATAAACGCAGCAGTGATAGGATTGGTGAGGTTCGGTGAGCAAATGCAGACCCTTTGAAGTCATATTGCATGGTACACATTCCATGGGTCTCAACTCTCCAAGTTTAAGGGATTCTTCCTTCAGCTAAAACATGCATGTGGAACACAGAGTATGATCCACCGTGTGATCAGGAAACGTCTTCAAATGTGTCTCAGTTTTCGTCCCCTGGTACTCGGGTGCAACACTCCAGACGCTTTACTAACACTCTCTCCACTTGGAGAGTCAGTGCCTTTAACCTCCTGTATGGCCCAGTTTGCAATTTCTGCGGAAAATGTACAGGAATAGGGGGAACCAATGATAAACTAGCTGGAGGTGTCTGGACGGGCAAATTTAACTCTCATTTCCCACCAGGAAGAGGAATTAACCAAAGGCTCAGCGTGCCGAGCCGGATCCACACTAGGGCCTGAAGCAATCCAGCGGTGTTGCGGCCAGCTCACAAAAAAGCGAGTTGAAGAAAGGAGCTCAGGGGCACTGTAATTCACAAACCTGCAGAGTTATAAATGACAGCTATCGTCCAAAAATATATTGAAGTAAGGCTGCCAAGAGGACTTGAAAGTGGTGCAGAATTGCACGAAACCGATTTCAGGAGGTAGACGGGAATTGCATGTAAAGCATAGGAAAAGAGGCAGAACGTCCACAACGATGCACTTGGCCAAAAAGGGCGTATGCGTTTTTTCCTGAATATATTCAGGAAAAAACGCATACGCCCTTTTTGGCCAACCAAGCAAGCTTGCAAAGGAAATCTGCACTACAATGAAGTCTCACTGCCGCCCAGTCAAAAGGGCCATCTGAAAAATGTGTAAAATCCAGAAAGGCAGGGCAGGCCATGGAGAACTGGGAGCCTTGTTATGCTGATGGGCGGGATGTAAATTGCCAACAGCCACTCTGGAGAAGTGTATGGTGTTTCCTGAAACATCTAAAAAACAAAGCAACAGAGCCTAGGGCACTTCCACTTATGGTCCTATAGCTTAGGGAAATTAAAATCAAAAAGACACAGCCACCCCAAAGTTTGGGACGGCTCTGTTTACAAGAACCTCGTTTATGGTACAAGTTCAATATCACAGAAAGCGAAAAATGGATAAAGAAGTTGTGGTACTTACGTACAATGCAATATCACTCAGCAATGAAATCTATGCCATCAGGCACGTAGAAGCATAATGAGTGGATTCAGGTACGATGATTCTAAGTGAAATAAGTCACACAGAAAAAGAAACATCATAAGATATCACGAATACACGGAATGTAAACTTGGCTACACAGGAACTGAATTACAAAACAGAACAGGGTGTCAAATGTAGAAAACCAACTTATGCTTGCTTAAGGGGAAAGGTGAGTTGGGGTGCTGCATGAAACCAGAGATTGAAATTAGCACAGATACCGTTCCATAAGCCAAATATGCAATAGACAAGAGCTACTCCTTGCTGAACGAAGTGGACTCAACACCCCATATTAAACGCCTAAGAATATACCTGACTAGTAAGAATATTAAAACCTACGGATTTATATGTCTCCGAAAGAGAATCAAGCGTGTGTACAGCGGCATAAACGCAGCAGTGATAGTATTGGTGAGGTTCGGTGAGCAAATGCAGACCCTTTGAAGTCATATTGCATGGTACCCATTCCATGGGTCTCAACTCTCCAGGTTTAAGGGATTCTTCCTTCAGCTAAAACATGCATGTGGAACACAGAGTATGATCCACCGTGTGATCGGGAAACGTGTTCAAATGTGTCTCAGTTTTCTTCCCCTGGTACTTGGGTGCAACACTCCAGACGCTTTACTAACACTCTCCCCACTTGGAGAGTCAGTGCCTTTAACCTCCTGTATGGCCCAGTTTGCAATTTCTGCGGAAAATGTTCAGGAATAGGGAGAACCAATGAGAAACTACCTGGAGGTGTCTGGACGGGCAAATTTAACTCTCATTTCCCACCAGGAAGAGGAATTAACCAAAGGCTCTGCGTGCCGTGCCGGATCCACACTAGGACCAGAAGCAATCCTTTGATGTTGCAGCCAGCTCACAAGAAAGCGAGTTGAAGAAAGGAGCTCAGGGGCACTGTAATTCACAAACCTGCAGAGTTATAAATGACAGCTATCGTCCAAAAATATTTTGAAGTAAGGCTGCCAAGAGGATTTGAAAGCGGGGCAGAATTGCAGGAAATCGATTTCAGGAGGTAGACAGGAATTGCATGTAAAGCATAGGAAAAGAGGCAGAACGTCCACAATGATGCACTTGGCCAAAAAGGGCGTATGCGTTTTTTCCTGAATATATTCAGGAAAAAACGCATACGCCCTTTTTGGCCAACCAAGCAAGCTTGCAAAGGAAATCTGCACTACAATGAAGTCTCACTGCCCCCCGGTCAAAAGGGCCATCTGAAATATGTGTAAAATCCAGAAAGGCAGGACAGGCCATGGAGAACTGGGAGCCTTGTTATGCTGGTGGGCGTGATGTAAATTGCCAACAGCCACTCTGGAGAAGTGTATGGTGTTTCCTGAAACATCTAAAAAACAAAGCAACAGAGCCTAGGGCACTTCCACTTATGGTCCTATAGTTTAGGGAAATTAAAATCAAAAAGACACAGCCACCCCAAAGTCTGGGAAGGCTCTGTTTACAAGAACCTCGTTTACCGTACAAGTTCAATATCACAGAAAGCGAAAAATGGATACAGAAGTTGTGGTACTTACATACAATGCAATATCACTCAGCAATGAAATCTATGTCATCAGGCCCATAGCAGCATAATGAGTGGATTCAGGTATGATGATTCTAAGTGAAATAAGTCACACAGAAAAAGAAACACCATAAAATATCACTACTGCACGGAAGGTAAACTTGGCTACACAAGAACTGAATTACAAAACAGAACAGTGTCTCAAATGTAGAAAACCAACTTATGCTTGCTTGAGGGGAAAGGTGAGTTGGGGTGCTGCATGAAACCAGAGATTGAAATTAGCACAGATACCGTTCCATAAGCCAAATATGTAATAGACAAGAGCTACTCCTTGCTCAACGAAGTGGACTCAACACCCCATATTAAACGCCAAAGAATATACCTGACTAGTAAGAATATTAAAACCTACGGATTTATATGTCTCCGAAAGAGAATCAAGCGTGTGTACAGCAGCATAAACGCAGCAGTGATAGGATTGGTGAGGTTCGGTGAGCAAATGCAGACCCTTTGAAGTCATATTGCATGGTACCCATTCCATGGGTCTCAACTCTCCAAGTTTAAGGGATTCTTCCTTCAGCTAAAACGTGCATGTGGAACACAGAGTATGATCCACCGTGTGATCAGGAAACGTGTTCAAATGTGTCTCAGTTTTCGTCCCCTGGTACTCGGGTGCAACACTCCAGACGCTTTACTAACACTCTCCCCACTTGGAGAGTCAGTGCCTTTAACCTCCTGTTTGGCCCAGTTTGTAATTTCTGTGGAAAATGAACAGGAATAGGGAGAACGAAAGAGAGACTAGCTGGAGGTGTCTGGACGGGCAAATTTAACTCTCATTTCCCACCAGGAAGAGGAATTAACCAAAGGCTCAGCGTGCCGTGCCGGAACTACACTAGGGCCTGAAGCAATCCTGCGGTGTTGCGGCCAGCTCACAAGAAAGCGAGTTGAAGAAACGAGCTCAGGGGCACTGTAATTCACAAAACTGCAGAGTTATAAATGACAGCTATCGTCCAAAAATATATTGAAGTAAGGCTGCCAAGAGGACTTGAAAGCGGGGCAGAATTGCAGGAAATCGATTTCAGGAGGTACACTGGAATTGCATGTAAAGCATAGGAAAAGAGGCAGAACGTCCACAATGATGCACTTGGCCAAAAAGGGCGTATGCATTTTTTCCTGAATATATTCAGGAAAAAACGCATACGCCCTTTTTGGCCAACCAAGAAAGCTTGCAAAGGAAATCTGCACTACAATGAAGTCTCACTGCCCCCCGGTCAAAAGGGCCATCTGAAAAAAGTGTAAAATCCAGAAAGGCAGGACAGGCCATGGAGAACTGGGAGCCTTGTTATGCTGGTGGGCGTGATGTAAATTGCCAACAGCCACTCTGGAGAAGTGTATGGTGTTTCCTGAAACATCTAAAAAACAAAGCAACAGAGCCTAGGGCACTTCCACTTATGGTCCTATAGCTTAGGGAAATTAAAATCAAAAAGACACAGCCACCCCAAAGTTTGGGCCGGCTCTGTTTACAAGAACCTCGTTTATGTTACAAGTTCAATATCACAGAAAGCAAAAAATGGATAAAGAAGTTGTGGTACTTACGTACAATGCAATATCACTCAGCAATGAAATCTATGTCATCAGGCCCGTAGCAGCATAATGAGTGGATGCAGGTATGATGAGTCTAAGTGAAATAAGTCACACAGAAAAAGAAACATCATAAGATATCACTACTACACGGAATGTAAACTTGGCAACACAGGAACTGAATTACAAAACAGAACAGGGTGTCAAATGTAGAAAACCAACTTATGCTTGCTTAAGGGGAAAGGTGAGTTGGGGTGCTGCATGAAACCAGAGATTGAAATTAGCACAGATACTGTTCCATAAGCCAAATATGCAATAGACTAGAGCTACTCCTTGCTGAACGAAGTGGACTCAACACCCCATATTAAACGCCTAAGAATATACCTGACTAGAAATAATCTTAAAACCTACGGATTTATATGTCTCCGAAAGAGAATCAAGCGTGTGTACAGCGGCATAAACGCAGCAGTGATAGGATTGGTGAGGTTAGGTGAGCAAATGCAGACCCTTTGAAGTCATATTGCATGGTACCCATTCCATGGGTCTCAACTCTCCAGGTTTAAGGGATTCTTCCTTCAGCTAAAACATGCATGTGGAACACAGAGTATGATCCACCGTGTGATCAGGAAACGTGTTCAAATGTGTCTCAGTTTTCGTCCCCTGGTACTCGGGTGCAACATTCAAAACGCTTTACTAGCACTCTCCCCACTTGGAGAGTCAGTGTCTTTAAACTCCTGTTTGGCCCAGTTTGCAATTTCTGCGGAAAATGTACAAGAATAGGGAGAACCAATGAGAAACTAGCTGGAGGTGTCTGGACGGGCAAATTTAACTCTCATTTCCCACCAGAAAGAGGAATTAACAAAAGGCTCAGCATGCCTTGCCGGAACCACACTAGGGCCTGAAGCAATCCTGCGGTGTTGCGGCCAGCTCACAAGAAAGCGAGTTGAAGAAAGGAGCTCAGGGGCACTGTAATTCACAAACCTGCAGAGTTATAAATGACAGCTATCGTCCAAAAATATATTGAAGTAAGGCTGCCAAGAGGACTTGAAAGCGGGGCAGGATTGCAGGAAACCGATTTCAGGAGGTAGACAGAAATTGCATGTAAAGCATAGGAAAAGAGGCAGAACGAACACAATGATGCACTTGGGCAAAAAGGGCGTATGCGTTTTTTCCTGAATATATTCAGGAAAAAACGCATACGCCCTTTTTGGCCAACCAAGCAAGCTTGCAAAGGAAATCTGCACTACAATGAAGTCTCACTGCCCCCCGGTCAAAAGGGCCATCTGAAAAAAGTGTAAAATCCAGAAAGGCAGGACAGGCCATGGAGAACTGGGAGCCTTGTTATGCTGATGGGCGGGATGTAAATTGCCAACAGCCACTCTGGAGAAGTGTATGGTGTTTCCTGAAACATCTAAAAAACAAAGCAACAGAGCCTAGGGCACTTCCACTTATGGTCCTATAGCTTAGGGAAATTAAAATCAAAAAGACACAGCCTCCCCAAACTTTGGGACGGCTCTGTTTACAAGAACCTCATTTACCGTACAAGTTCAATATCACAGAAAGCGAAAAATGGATACAGAAGTTGTGGTACTTACGTACAATGCAATATCACTCAGCAATGAAATCTATGTCATCAGGCCCGTAGCAGCATAATGAGTGGATTCAGGTATGATGATTCTAAGTGAAATAAGTCACACAGAAAAAGAAACACCATAAGATATCACTACTGCACGGAAGGTAAACTTGGCTACACAAGAACTGAATTACAAAACAGAACAGTGTCTCAAATGTAGAAAACCAACTTATGCTTGCTTGAGGGGAAAGGTGAGTTGGGGTGCTGCATGAAACCAGAGATTGAAATTAGCACAGATACCGTTCCATAAGCCAAATATGTAGTAGACAAGAGCTACTCCTTGCTCAACGAAGTGGACTCAACACCCCATATTAAACGCCAAAGAATATACCTGACTAGTAAGAATATTAAAACCTACGGATTTATATGTCTCCGAAAGAGAATCAAGCGTGTGTACAGCAGCATAAACGCAGCAGTGATAGGATTGGTGAGGTTCGGTGAGCAAATGCAGACCCTTTGAAGTCATATTGCATGGTACCCATTCCATGGGTCTCAACTCTCCAAGTTTAAGGGATTCTTCCTTCAGCTAAAACATGCATGTGGAACACAGAGTATGATCCACCGTGTGATCAGGAAACGTGTTCAAATGTGTCTCAGTTTTCGTCCCCTGGTACTCGGGTGCAACACTCCAGACGCTTTACTAACACTCTCTCCACTTGGAGAGTCAGTGCCTTTAAACTCCTGTATGGCCCAGTTTGCAATTTCTGCGGAAAATGTACAGGAATAGGGAGAACCAATGATAAACTAGCTGGAGGTGTCTGGACGGGCAAATTTAACTCTCATTTCCCACCAGGAAGAGGAATTAACCAAAGGCTCAGCGTGCCGTGCTGGATCCACACTAGGGCCTGAAGCAATCCTGCGGTGTTGCGGCCAGCTCACAAAAAAGCGAGTTGAAGAAAGGAGCTCAGGGGCACTGTAATTCACAAACCTGCAGAGTTATAAATGACAGCTATCGTCGAAAAATATATTGAAGTAAGGCTGCCAAGAGGACTTGAAAGTGGTGCAGAATTGCACGAAACCGATTTCAGGAGGTAGACTGGAATTGCATGTAAAGCATAGGAAAAGAGGCAGAACGTCCACAATGATGCACTTGGGCAAAAAGGGCGTATGCGTTTTTTCCTGAATATATTCAGGAAAAAACGCATAAGCCCTTTTTGGCCAACCAAGCAAGCTTGCAAAGGAAATCTGCACTACAATGAAGTCTCACTGCCGCCCAGTTAAAAGGGCCATCTGAAAAATGTGTAAAATCCAGAAAGGCAGGACAGGCCATGGAGAACTGGGAGCCTTGTTATGCTGATGGGCGGGATGTAAACTGCCAACAGCCACTCTGGAGAAATGTATGGTGTTTCCTGAAACATCTAAAAAACAAAGCAACAGAGCCTAGGGCACTTCCACTTATGGTCCTATAGCTTAGGGAAATTAAAATCAAAAAGACACAGCCACCCCAAAGTTTGGGAAGGCTCTGTTTACAAGAACGTCGTTTATGGTACAAGTTCAATATCACAGAAAGCGAAAAATGGATAAAGAAGTTGTGGTACTTAGGTACAATGCAATATCACTCAGCAATGAAATCTATGTCATCAGGCCCGTACCAGCATAATGAGTGGATTCAGGTACGATGATTCTAAGTGAAATAAGTCACACAGAAAAAGAAACATCATAAGATATCACCAATACACGGAATGTAAACTTGGCTACACAGGAACTGAATTACAAAACAGAACAGGGTCTCAAATGTAGAAAACCAACTTATGCTTGCTTAAGGGGAAAGGTGAGTTGGGGTGCTGCATGAAACCAGAGATTGAAATTAGCACAGATACCGTTCCTTAAGCCAAATATGCAATAGACAAGAGCTACTCCTTGCTGAACGAAGTGGACTCAACACCCCATATTAAACGCCTAAGAATATACCTGACTAGAAATAATCTTAAAACCTACGGATTTATATGTCTCCGAAAGAGAATCAAGCGTGTGTACAGTGGCATAAACGCAGCAGTGATAGGATTGGTGAGGTTCGGTGAGCAAATGCAGACCCTTTAAAGTCATATTGCATGGTACCCATTCCATGGGTCTCAACTCTCCAGGTTTAAGGGATTCTTCCTTCAGCTAAAACATGCATGTGGAACGCAGAGTATGATCCACCGTGTGATTCGGAAACGTGTTCAAATGTGTCTCGTTTTCGTCCCCTGGTACTCGGGTGCAACATTCCAGATGCTTTACTAACACTCTCCCCACTTGGAGAGTCAGTGCCTTTAACCTCCTGTTTGGCCCAGTTTGCAATTTCTGTGGAAAATGAACAGGAATAGGGAGAACGAAAGAGAGACTAGCTGGAGGTGTCTGGACGGGCAAATTTAACTCTCATTTCCGACCAGAAAGAGGAATTAACCAAAGGCTCAGCGTGCCGTGCCGGAAATACACTAGGGCCTTATGCAATCCGGTGGTGTTGCGGCCAGCTCACAAGAAAGCGAGTTGAAGAAAGGAGCTCAGGGGCACTGTAATTCACAAACCTGCAGAGTTATAAATGACAGCTATCGTCCAAAAATATATTGAAGTAAGGCTGCCAAGAGGACTTGAAAGCGGGGCAGAATTGCAGGAAATCGATTTCAGGAGGTACACTGGAATTGCATGTAAAGCATAGAAAAGAGGCAGAACGTCCACAATGATGCACTTGGCCAAAAAGGGCGTATGCGTTTTTTCCTGAATATATTCAGGAAAAAACGCATACGCCCTTTTTGGCCAACCAAGCAAGCTTGCAAAGGATATCTGCACTACAATGAAGTCTCACAGCCCCCCGGTCAAAAGGGCCATCTGAAAAAAGTGTAAAATCTAGAAAGGCAGGACAGGCCATGGAGAACTGGGAGCCTTGTTATGCTGATGGGCGGGATGTAAATTGCCAACAGCCACTCTGGAGAAGTGTATGGTGTTTCCTGAAACATCTAAAAAACTAAGCAACAGAGCCTAGGGCACTTCCACTTATGGTCCTATAGCTTAGGGAAATTAAAATCAAAAAGACACGGTCACCCCAAAGTTTGGGACGGCTCTGTTTACAAGAACCTCGTTTACGGTACAAGTTCAATATCACAGAAAGCGAAAAATGGATAAAGAAGTTGTGGTACTTACGTACAATGCAATGTCACTCAGCAATGAAATCTATGTCATCAGGCCCGTAGCAGCATAATGAGTGGATGCAGGTATGATGAGTCTAAGTGAAATAAGTCACACAGAAAAAGAAACATCATAAGGTATCAATAATACATGGAATGTAAACTTGGCTACACAGGAACTGAATTACAAAGCAAAACAGGGTCTCAAATGTAGAAAACCAACTTATGCTTGCTTAAGGGGAAAGGTGAGTTGGGGTGCTGCATAAAACCAGAGATTGAAATTAGCACAGATACCGTTCCATAAGCCAAATATGCAATAGACAAGAGCTACTCCTTACTCAACGAAGTGGACTCAACACCCCATATTAAACGCCTAAGAATATACCTGACTAGAAATAATCTTAAAACCTACGGATTTATATGTCTCCGAAAGAGAATCAAGCGTGTGTACAGCGGCATAAACGCAGCAGTGATAGGATTGGTGAGGTTCGGTGAGCAAATGCAGACCCTTTGAAGTCATATTGCATGGTACCCATTCCATGGGTCTCAACTCTCCAGGTTTAAGGGATTCTTCCTTCAGCTAAAACATGCATGTGGAACCCAGAGTATGATCCACCGTGTGATCGGGAAACGTGTTCAAATGTGTCTCGTTTTCGTCCCTGGTACTCGGGTGCAACATTCCAGATGCTTTACTAACACTCTCCCCACTTGGAGAGTCAGTGCCTTTAACCTCCTGTTTGGCCCAGTTTGTAATTTCTGTGGAAAATGAATAGGAATAGGGAGAACGAAAGAGAGACTAGCTGGAGGTGTCTGGACGGGCAAATTTAACTCTCATTTCCCACCAGGAAGAGGAATTAACCAAAGGCTCAGCGTTCCGTGCCGGAACTACACTAGGGCCTGAAGCAATCCTGCGGTGTTGCGGCCAGCTCACAAGAAAGCAAGTTGAAGAAACGAGCTCAGGGGCACTGTAATTCTCAAACCTGCAGAGTTATAAATGACAGCTATCGTCCAAAAATATATTGAAGTAAGGCTGCCAAGAGGACTTGAAAGCGGGGCAGAATTGCAGGAAATCGATTTCAGGAGGTACACTGGAATTGCATGTAAAGCATAGGAATAGAGGCAGAACGTCCAAAATGATGCACTTGGCCAAAAAGGGCGTATGCGTTTTTTCCTGAATATATTCAGGAAAAAACGCATACGCCCTTTTTGGCCAACCAAGCAAGCTTGCAAAGGATATCTGCACTACAATGAAGTCTCACTGCCCCCCGGTCAAAAGGGCCATCTGAAAAAAGTGTAAAATCCAGAAAGGCAGGACAGGCCATGGAGAACTGGGAGCCTTGTTATGCTGATGGGCGGGATGTAAATTGCCAACAGCCACTCTGGAGAAGTGTATGCTGTTTCCTGAAACATCTAAAAAACAAAGCAACAGAGCCTAGGGCACTTCCACTTATGGTCCTATAGCTTAGGGAAATTAAAATCAAAAAGACACAGTCACCCCAAAGTTTGGGACGGCTCTGTTTACAAGAACCGCGTTTATGGTACAAGTTCAATATCACAGAAAGCGAAAAATGGATAAAGAAGTTGTGGTACTTACGTACAATGCAATATCACTCAGCAATGAAATCTATGTCATCAGGCCCGTAGCAGCATAATGAGTGGATTCAGGTACGATGATTCTAAGTGAAATAAGTCACACAGAAAAAGAAACACCATAAGATATCACTACTACACGGAAGGTAAACTTGGCTACACAAGAACTGAATTACAAAACAGAACAGGGTCGCAAATGTAGAAAACCAACTTATGCTTGCTTGAGGGGAAAGGTGAGTTGGTGTGCTGCATGAAACCAGAGATTGAAATTAGCACAGATACCGTTCCATAAGCCAAATATGTAATAGACAAGAGCTACTCCTTGCTGAACGAAGTGGACTCAACACCCCATATTAAACGCCTAAGAATATACCTGACTAGTAAGAATATTAAAACCTACGGATTTATATGTCTCCGAAAGAGAATCAAGCATGTGTACAGCAGCATAAACCCAGCAGTGATAGGATTGGTGAGGTTCGGTGAGCAAATGCAGACCCTTTGAAGTCATATTGCATGGTACCCATTCCATGGGTCTCAACTCTCCAGGTTTAATGGATTCTTCCTTCAGCTAAAACATGCATGTGGAACACAGAGTATGATCCACCGTGTGATCAGGAAACGTGTTCAAATGTGTCTCAGTTTTCGTCCCCTGGTACTCGGGTGCAACACTCCAGACGCTTTACTAACACTCTCTCCACTTGGAGAGTCAGTGCCTTTAACCTCCTGTATGGCCCAGTTTGCAATTTCTGCGGAAAATGTACAGAAATAGGGAGAACCAATGATAAACTAGCTGGAGGTGTCTGGACGGGCAAATTTAACTCTCATTTCCCACCAGGAAGAGGAATTAACCAAAGGCACAGCGTGCCGTGCCGGATCCACAGTAGGGCCTGAAGCAATCCTACGGTGTTGCGGCCAGCTCACAAAAAAGCGAGTTGAAGAAAGGAGCTCAGGGGCACTGTAATTCACAAACCTGCAGAGTTATAAATGACAGCTATCGTCCAAAAATATATTGAAGTAAGGCTGCCAAGAGGACTTGAAAGTGGTGCAGAATTGCACGAAACCGATTTCAGGAGGTAGACTGGAATTGCATGTAAAGCATAGGAAAAGAGGCAGAACATCCACAACGATGCACTTGGCCAAAAAGGGCGTATGCGTTTTTTCCTGAATATATTCAGGAAAAAACGCATACGCCCTTTTTGGCCAACCAAGCAAGCTTGCAAAGGAAATCTGCACTACAATGAAGTCTCACTGCCCCCCGGTCAAAATGGCCATCTGAAAAAAGTGTAAAATCCAGAAAGGCAGGACAGGCCATGGAGAACTGGGAGCCTTGTTATGCTGATGGGCGGGATGTAAATTGCCAACAGCCACTCTGGAGAAGTGTATGGTGTTTCCTGAAACATCTAAAAAACAAAGCAACAGAGCCTAGGGCACTTCCACTTATGGTCCTATAGCTTAGGGAAATTAAAATCAAAAAGACACAGCCACCCCAAAGTTTGGGACGGCTCTGTTTACAAGAACCTCGTTTATGGTACAAGTTCAATATCACAGAAAGCGAAAAATGGATAAAGAATTTGTGGTACTTACGTACAATGCAATATCACTCAGCAATGAAATCTATGTCATCAGGCCCGTAGCAGCATAATGAGTGGATTCAGGAACAATGATTCTAAGTGAAATAAGTCACACAGAAAAAGAAACATCATAAGATATCACCAATACATGGAATGTAAACTTGGCTACACAGGAACTGAATTACAAAACAGAACAGGGTCTCAAATGTAGAAAACCAACTTATGCTTGCTTAAGGGGAAAGGTGAGTTGGGGTGCTGCATGAAACCAGAGATTGAAATTAGCACAGATACAGTTCCATAAGCCAAATATGCAATAGACAAGAGCTACTCCTTGCTGCACGAAGTGGACTCAACACCCCATATTAAACGCCTAAGAATATACCTGACTAGAAATAATCTTAAAACCTACGGATTTATATGTCTCCGAAAGAGAATCAAGCGTGTGTACGGCGGCATAAACGCAGCAGTGATAGGATTGGTGAGGTTCGGTGAGCAAATGCAGACCCTTTGAAGTCATATTGCATGGTACCCATTCCATGGGTCTCAACTCTCCAGGTTTAAGGGATTCTTCCTTCAGCTAAAACATGCATGTGGAATACAGAGTATGATCCACCGTGTGATCGGGAAACGTGTTCAAATGTGTCTCAGTTTTCGTCTCGTGGAACTCGGGTGCAACATTCCAGATGCTTTACTAACACTCTCCCCACTTGGAGAGTCAGTGCCTTTAACCTCCTGTTTGGCCCAGTTTGCAATTTCTGTGGAAAATGAACAGGAATAGGGAGAACGAAAGAGAGACAAGCTAGAGGTGTCTGGACGGGCAAATTTAACTCTCATTTCCCACCAGGAAGAGGAATTAACCAAAGGCTCAGCGTGCCGTGCCGGAACTACACTAGGGCCTGAAGCAATCCTGCGGTGTTGCGGCCAGCTCACAAGAAAGCGAGTTGAAGAAAGGAGCTCAGGGGCACTGTAATTCACAAACCTGCAGAGTTATAAATGACAGCTATCGTCCAAAAATATATTGAAGTAAGGCTGCCAAGAGGACTTGAAAGCGGGGCAGAATTGCAGGAATTCGATTTCAGGAGGTACACTGGAATTGCATGTAAAGCATAGGAAAAGAGGCAGAACGTCCACAATGATGCACTTGGCCAAAAAGGGCGTATGCGTTTTTTCCTGAATATATTCAGGAAAAAACGCATACGCCCTTTTTGGCCAACCAAGCAAGCTTGCAAAGGATATCTGCACTACAATGAAGTCTCACTGCCTCCTGGTCAAAAGGGCCATCTGAAAAAAGTGTAAAATCCAGAAAGGCAGGACAGGCCATGGAGAACTGGGAGCCTTGTTATGCTGATGGGCGGGATGTAAATTGCCAACAGCCACTCTGGAGAAATGTATGGTGTTTCCTGAAACATCTAAAAAACAAAGCAACAGAGCCTAGGGCACTTCCACTTATGGTCCTATAGCTTAGGGAAATTAAAATCAAAAAGACACGGTCACCCCAAAGTTTGGGACGGCTCTGTTTACAAGAACCTCGTTTACGGTACAAGTTCAATATCACAGAAAGGGAAAATGGATAAAGATGTTGTGGTACTTACGTACAATGCAATATCACTCAGCAATGAAATCTATGTCATCAGGCCCGTAGCAGCATAATGAGTGGATTCAGGTATGATGATTCTAAGTGAAATAAGTCACACAGAAAAAGAAACACCATAAGATATCACTACTACACGGAAGGTAAACTTGGCTACACAAGAACTGAATTACAAAACAGAACAGGGTCTCAAATGTAGAAAACCAACTTATGCTTGCTTAAGGGGAAAGGTGAGTTGGGGTGCTGCATGAAACCAGAGATTGAAATTAGCACAGATATCGTTCCATAAGCCAAATATGTAATAGACAAGAGCTACTCCTTGCTCAACGATGTGGACTTAACACCCCATATTAAACGCTTAAGAATACACCTGACTAGAAATAATCTTAAAAACTACGGATATATATGTCTCCGAAAGAGAATCAAGCGTGTGTACAGCGGCATAAACGCAGCAGTGATAGGATTGGTGAGGTTCGGTGAGCAAATGCAGACCCTTTGAAGTCATATTGCATGGTACCCATTCCATGGGTCTCAACTCTCCAAGTTTAAGGGATTCTTCCTTCAGCTAAAACATGCATGTGGAACACAGAGTATGATCCACCGTGTGATCAGGAAACGTGTTCAAATGTGTCTCAGTTTTCGTCCCCTGGTACTCGGGTGCAAAACTCCAGACGCTTTACTAACACTCTCCTCACTTGGAGAGTCAGTGCCTTTAACCTCCTGTATGGCCCAGTTTGCAATTTCTGCGGAAAATGTACAGGAATAGGGAGAACCAATGAGAAACTAGCTGGAGGTGTCTGGACGGGCAAATTTAACTCTCATTTCCCACCAGAAAGAGGAATTAACCAAAGGCGCAGCGTGCCGTGCCGGAACTACACTAGGGCCTGAAGCAATCCTGCGGTGTTGCGGCCAGCTCACAAGAAAGCGAGTTGAAGAAAGGAGCTCAGGGGCACTGTAATTCACAAACCTGCAGAGTTATAAATGACAGCTATCGTCCAAAAATATATTGAAGTAAGGCTGCCAAGAGGACTTGAAAGCGGGGCAGAATTGCAGGAAACCGATTTCAGGAGGTAGACGGGAATTGCATGTAAAGCATAGGAAAAGAGGCAGAACGTCCACAATGATGCACTTGGCCAAAAAGGGCGTATGCGTTTTTTCCTGAATATATTCAGGAAAAAACGCATACGCCCTTTTTGGCCAACCAAGCAAGCTTTCAAAGGAAATCTGCACTACAATGAAGTCTCACTGCCCCCCGGTCAAAAGGGCCATCTGAAAAAAGTGTAAAATCCAGAAAGGCAGGACAGGCCATGGAGAACTGGGAGCCTTGTTATGCTGATGGGCGGGATGTAAATTGCCAACAGCCACTCTGGAGAAGTGTATGGTGTTTCCTGAAACATCTAAAAAACAAGCAACAGAGCCTAGGGCACTTCCACTTATGGTCCTATAGCTTAGGGAAATTAAAATCAAAAAGACACAGCCACCCCAAAGTTTGGGACGGCTCTGTTTACAAGAATCTTGTTTACGGTACAAGTTCAATATCACAAAAGCGAAAAATGGATAAAGAAGTTGTGGTACTTACGTACAATGCAATATCACTCAGCAATGAAATCTTGTCATCAGGCCCGTCGCAGCATAATGAGTGGATTCAGCTACGATGATTCTAAGTGAAATAAGTCACACAGAAAAAGAAACATCATAAGATATCACTACTACACGGAATGTAAACTTGGCTACACAGGAACTGAATTACAAAACAGAACAGGGTCTCAAATGTAGAAAACCAACTTATGCTTGCTTAAGGGGAAAGGTGAGTTGGGGTGCTGCATGAAACCAGAGATTGAAATTAGCACAGATACCGTGCCATAAGCCAAATATGTAATAGACAAGAGCTACTCCTTGCTAAACGAAGTGTACTCAACACCCCATATTAAACGCCTAAGAATACACCTGACTAGTAAGAATCTTAAAACCTGTGGATTTATATGTCTCCGAAAGAGAATCAAGCGTGTGTACGGTGGCATAAACGCAGCAGTGATAGGATTGGTGAAGTTCGGTGAGCAAATGCAGACCCTTTGAAGTCATATTGCATGGTACCCATTCCATGGGTCTCAACTCTCCAGGTTTAAGGGATTCTTCCTTCAGCTAAAATATGCATGTGGAACCCAGAGTATGATCCACCGTGTGATCGGGAAACGTGTTCAAATGTGTCTCAGTTTTCGTCCCCTGGTACTCGGGTGCAACATTCAAGACGCTTTACTAACACTCTCCCCACTTGGAGAGTCAGTGCCTTTAAACTCCTGTTTGGCCCAGTTTGCAATTTCTGCGGAAAATGTACAGGAATAGGGAGAACGAAAGAGAGACTAGCTGGAGGTGTCTGGACGGGCAAATTTAACTCTCATTTCCCACCAGGAAGAGAAATTAACCAAAGGTTCAGCGTGCCATGCCGGAACCACACTAGGGCCTGAAGCAATCCTGCGGTGTTGCGGCCAGCTCACAAGAAAGCGAGTTGAAGAAAGGAGCTCAGGGGCACTGTAATTCACAAACCTGCAGAGTTATAAATGACAGCTATCGTCCAAAAATATATTGAAGTAAGGCTGCCAAGAGGACTTGAAAGCGGGGCAGAATTGCAGGAAACCGATTTCAGGAGGTAGACGGGAATTGCATGTAAAGCATAGGAAAAGAGGCAGAACGTCCACAATGATGCACTTGGCCAAAAAGAGCGTATGCGTTCTTTCCTGAATATATTCAGGAAAAAACGCATACGCACTTTTTGGCCAACCAAGCAAGCTTGCAAAGATAATCAACACTACAATGAAGTCTCACTGCAGCCCAGTCAAAAGGGCCATCTGAAAAATGTGTAAAATCCAGAAAGGCAGGACAGGCCATGGAGAACTGGGAGCCTTGTTATGCTGATGGGCGGGATGTAAATTGCCAACAGCCACTCTGGAGAAGTGTATGGTGTTTCCTGAAACATCTAAAAAACAAAGCAACAGAGCCTAGGGCACTTCCACTTATGGTCCTATAGCTTAGGGAAATTAAAATCAAAAAGACACAGCCACCCCAAAGTTTGGGACGGCTCTGTTTACAAGAACCTCGTTTACGGTACAAGTTCAATATCACAGAAAGCGAAAAATGGATAAAGAAGTTGTGGTACTTACGTACAATGCAATATCACTCAGCAATGAAATCTATGTCATCAGGCCCGTAGCAGCATAATGAGTGGATTCAGGTACGATGATTCTAAGTGAAATAAGTCACACAGAAAAAGAAACATCATAAGATATCACTACTACACGGAAGGTAAACTTGGCTACACAGGAACTGAATTACAAAACAGAACAGGGTCTCAAATGTAGAAAACCAACTTATGCTTGCTTAAGGGGAAAGGTGAGTTGGGGTGCTGCATGAAACCAGAGATTGAAATTAGCACAGATACCGTTCCATAAGCCAAATATGCAATAGACAAGAGCTACTCCTTGCTGAACGAAGTGGACTCAACACCCCATATTAAACGCCTAAGAATATACCTGACTAGAAATAATCTTAAAACCTACGGATGTATATGTCTCCAAAAGAGAATCAAGCGTGTGTACAGCGGCATAAACGCAGCAGTGATAGGATTGGTGAGGTTCGGTGAGCAAATGCAGACCCTTTGAAGTCATATTGCATGGTACCCATTCCATGGGTCTCAACTCTCCAAGTTTAAGGGATTCTTCCTTCAGCTAAAACATGCATGTGGAACACAGAGTATGATCCACCGTATGATCAGGAAACGTGTTCAAATGTGTCTCAGTTTTCGTCCCCTGGTACTCGGGTGCAACACTCCAGACGCTTTACTAACACTCACCCCACTTGGAGAGTCAGTGCCTTTAACCTCCTGTATGGCCCAGTTTGCAATTTCTGCGGAAAATGTACAGGAATAGGGAGAACCAATGAGAAACTAGCTGGAGGTGTCTGGACGGGCAAATTTAACTCTCATTTCCGACCAGAAAGAGGAATTAACCAAAGGCTCAGCATGCCGTGCCGGAACCACACTAGGGCCTGAAGCAATCCTGCGGTGTTGCGGCCAGCTCACAAGAAAGCGAGTTGAAGAAAGGAGCTCAGGGGCACTGTAATTCACAAACCTGCAGAGTTATAAATGACAGCTATCGTCCAAAAATATATTGAAGTAAGGCTGCCAAGAGGACTTGAAAGCGGGGCAGAATTGCAGGAAACCGATTTCAGGAGGTAGACGGGAATTGCATGTAAAGCATAGGAAAAGAGGCAGAACGTCCACAATGATGCACTTGGCCAAAAAGGGCGTATGTGTTCTTTCCTGAATATATTCAGGAAAAAACGCATACGCACTTTTTGGCCAACCAAGCAAGCTTGCAAAGATAATCAACACTACAATGAAGTCTCACTGCAGCCCAGTCAAAAGGGCCATCTGAAAAATGTGTAAAATCCAGAAAGGCAGGACAGGCCATGGAGAACTGGGAGCCTTGTTATGCTGGTGGGCGGGATGTAAATTGCCAACAGCCACTCTGGAGAAGTGTATGGTGTTTCCTGAAACATCCAAAAAACAAAGCAACAGAGCCTAGGGCACTTCCACTTATGGTCCTATAGCTTAGGGAAATTAAAATCAAAAAGACACAGCCACCCCAAAGTTTGGGACGGCTCTGTTTACAAGAACCTCGTTTACGGTACAAGTTCAATATCACAGAAAGCAAAAAATGGATAAAGAAGTTGTGGTACTTACGTACAATGCAATATCACTCAGCAATGAAATCTATGTCATCAGGCCCATAGCAGCATAATGAGTGGATGCAGGTATGATGAGTCTAAGTGAAATAAGTCACACAGAAAAAGAAACATCATAAGATATCACTACTACACGGAATGTAAACTTGGCTACACAGGAACTGAATTACAAAACAGAACAGGGTCTCAAATGTAGAAAACCAACTTATGCTTGCTTAAGGGGAAAGGTGAGTTGGGGTGCTGCATGAAACCAGAGATTGAAATTAGCACAGATACCGTTCCATAAGCCAAATAAGCAATAGACAAGAGCTACTCCTTGCTGAACGAAGTGGACTCAACACCCCATATAAACGCCTAAGAATATACCTGACTAGTAAGAATATTAAAACCTACCGATTTATATGTCTCCGAAAGAGAATCAAGCGTGTGTACGGTGGCATAAACGCAGCAGTGGTAGGATTGGTGAAGTTCGGTGAGCAAATGCAGACCCGTTGAAGTCATATTGCACTTTACCCATTCCATGGGACTCAACTCTCCAGGTTTAAGGGATTCTTTCTTCAGCTAAAACATGCATGTGGAATCCAGAGTATGATCCACCGTGTGATCGGGAAACGTGTTCAAATGTGTCTCAGTTTTCGTCCCGTAGAACTCGGGTGCAATATTCCAGATGCTTTACTAACACTCTCCCCACTTGGAGAGTCAGTGCCTTTTACCTCCTGTTTGGCCCAGTTTGCAATTTCTGTGGAAAATGAACAGGAATAGGGAGAACCAATGAGAGACTAGCTGGAGGTGTCTGGACGGGCAAATTTAACTCTCATTTCCCACCAGGAAGAGGAATTAACCAAAGGCTCAACATGCCGTGCCGGAAACAAACTAGGGCCTGAAGCAATCCTGCGGTGTTGCGGCCAGCTCAAAAGAAAGCGAGTTGAAGAAAGCTCAGGGGCACTGTAATTCACAAACCTGCAGAGTTATAAATGACAGCTATCTTCCAAAAATATATTGAAGTAAGGCAGCCAAGAGGAGTTGAAAGCGGGGCAGAATTGCAGGAAACCGATTTCAGGAGGTAGACTGGAATTGCATGTAAAGCATAGGAAAAGAGGCAGAACGTCCACAATGATGCACTTGGCCAAAAAGGGCGTATGCGTTTTTTCCTGAATATATTCAGGAAAAAACGCATACGCCCTTTTTGGCCAACCAAGCAAGCTTGAAAAGGAAATCTGCACTACAATGAAGTCTCACTGCCCCCCGGTCAAAAGGGCCATCTGAAAAAAGAGTAAAATCCAGAAAGGCAGGACAGGCCATGGAGAACAGGGAGCCTTGTTATGCTGATGGGCGGCATGTAAATTGCCAGCAGCCACTCTGGCGAAGTGTATGGTGTTTCCTGAAACATCCAAAAAACAAAGCAACAGAGCCTAGGGCACTTCCACTTATGGTCCTATAGCTTAGGGAAATTAAAATCAAAAAGACACAGCCACCCCAAGTTTGGGACGGCTCTGTTTACAAGAACCTCGTTTACGGTACAAGTTCAATATCACAGAAAGCGAAAAATGGATAAAGAAGTTGTGGTACTTACGTACAATGCAATATCACTCAGCAATGAAATCTATGTCATCAGGCCTGTAGCAGCATAATGAGTGGATTCAGGTACGATGATTCTACGTGAAATAAGTCACACAGGGCTTCCCTGGTGGCGCAGTGGTTGAGAGTCCGCCTGCCGATGCAGAGTACATGGGTTCGTGCCCCGATCCGGGAAGATCCCACATGCCGCGGAGTGGCTGGGCCTGTGAGCCATGGCCGCTGAGCCTGCGCGTCCGGAGCCTGTGCTCTGCAATGGGAAAGACCACAACAGTGAGAGGCCCACGTACCGCAAAAAAAAAAATAAATAAAAAAATAAAAAAATAAAAAATAAGTCACACAGAAAAAGAAACATCATAAGATATCACTACTACACGGATGTAAACTTGGTTACACAGGAACTAAATTACTAAACAGAACAGAGTGTGAAATGTAGAAAACCAATTTATGCTTGCTTAAGGGGAAAGGTGAGTTGGGGTGCTGCATACAACAAGAGATTGAAATTAGCACAGATACCGTTCCATAAGCCAAATATATAATAGACAAGTGCTACTCCTTGCTCAACGAAGTGGACTCAACACCCCATATTAAACGCCTAACAATATACCTGACTAGTAAGAATCTTAAAAACTATGGATTTATATGTCTCCGAAAGAGAATCAAGTGTGTGTACAGCGGCATAAACGCAGCAGTGATAGGATTGGTGAGGTTCGGTGAGCAAATGCAGACCCTTTGAAGTCATATTGCATGGTACCCATTCCATGGGTCTCAACTCTCCAGGTTTAAGGGATTCTTCCTTCAGCTAAAACATGCATGTGGAACCCAGAGTATGATCCACCGTGTGATCGGAAAACGTGTTCAAATGTGTCTCAGTTTACGTCCCCTGGTACTCGGGTGCAACATTCCAGACGCTTTACTAACACTCTCCCCACTTGGAGAGTCAGTGCCTTTAACCTCCTGTTTGGCCCAGTTTGCAATTTCTGTGGAAAATGAACAGGAATAGGGAGAACCAATGAGAGACTAGCTGGAGCTGTCTGGACGGGCAAATTTAACTCTCATTTCCCACCAGGAAGAGGAATTAACCAAAGGCTCAGCATGCCGTGCCGGGAAACAAACTAGGGCCTGAAGCAATCCTGCGGTGTTGCGGCCAGCTCACAAGAAAGCGAGTTGAAGAAAGGAGCTCAGGGGCACTGTAATTCACAAACCTGCAGAGTTATAAATGACAGCTATCGTCCAAAAATATATTGAAGTAAGGCTGCCAAGAGGACTTGAAAGCGGGGCAGAATTGCAGGAAACCGATTTCAGGAGGTAGACTGGAATTGCATGTAAAGCATAGGAAAAGAGGCAGAACGTCCACAATGATGCACTTGGCCAAAAAGGGCGTATGTGTTCTTTCCTGAATATATTCAGGAAAAAACGCATACGCACTTTTTGGCCAACCAAGCAAGCTTGCAAAGATAATCAACACTACAATGAAGTCTCACTGCAGCCCAGTCAAAAGGGCCATCTGAAAAATGTGTAAAATCCAGAAAGGCAGGACAGGCCATGGAGAACTGGGAGCCTTGTTATGCTGATGGGCGGGATGTAAATTGCCAACAGCCACTCTGGAGAAGTGTATGGTGTTTCCTGAAACATCTAAAAAACAAAGCAACAGAGCCTAGGGCACTTCCACTTATGGTCCTATAGCTTAGGGAAATTAAAATCAAAAAGACACAGCCACCCCAAAGTTTGGGACGGCTCTGTTTACAAGAACCTCGTTTATGGTACAAGTTCAATATCACAGAAAGCGAAAAATGGATAAAGAAGTTGTGGTACTTACGTACAATGCAATATCACTCAGCAATGAAATCTATGTCATCAGGCCCGTAGCAGCATAATGAGTGGATTCAGGTATGATGATTCTAAGTGAAATAAGTCACACAGAAAAAGAAACATCATAAGATATCACTACTACACGGAAGGTAAACTTGGCTACACAGGAACTGAATTACAAAACAGAACAGGGTCTCAAATGTAGAAAACCAACTTATGCTTGCTTAAGGGGAAAGGTGAGTTGGGGTGCTGCATGAAACCAGAGATTGAAATTAGCACAGATACCGTTCCATAAGCCAAATATGCAATAGACAAGAGCTACTCCTTGCTGAACGAAGTGGACTCAACACCCCATATTAAACGCCTAAGAATATACCTGACTAGAAATAATCTTAAAACCTACGGATGTATATGTCTCCAAAAGTGAATCAAGCGTGTGTACAGCAGCATAAACGCAGCAGTGATAGGATTGGTGAGGTTCGGTGAGCAAATGCAGACCCTTTGAAGTCATATTGCATGGTACCCATTCCATGGGTCTCAACTCTCCAAGTTTAAGGGATTCTTCCTTCAGCTAAAACATGCATGTGGAACACAGAGTATGATCCACCGTGTGATCAGGAAACGTGTTCAAATGTGTCTCAGTTTTCGTCCCCTGGTACTCGGGTGCAACATTCAAGACGCTTTACTAACACTCTCCCCACTTGGAGAGTCAGTGTCTTTAAACTCCTGTTTGGCCCAGTTTGCAATTTCTGCGGAAACTGTACAGGAATAGGGAGAACCAATGAGAGACTAGCTGGAGGTGTGTGGACGGGCAAATTTAACTCTCATTTCCCACCAGGAAGAGGAATTAACCAAAGGCTCAGCGTGCCGTGCCGGAACCACACTAGGGCCTGAAGCAATCCTGCGGTGTTGCGGCCAGCTCACAAGAAAGCGAGTTGAAGAAAGGAGCTCAGGGGCACTGTAATTCACAAACATGCAGAGTTATAAATGACAGCTATCGTCCAAAAATATATTGAAGTAAGGCTGCCAAGAGGACTTGAAAGCGGGGCAGAATTGCAGGAAACCGATAACAGGAGGTAGACGGGAATTGCATGTAAAGCATAGGAAAAGAGGCAGAACGTCCACAATGATGCACTTGGCCAAAAAGGGCGTATGCATTTTTTCCTGAATATATTCAGGAAAAAACGCATACGCCCTTTTTGGCCAACCAAGCAAGCTTGCAAAGGAAATCTGCACTACAATGAAGTCTCACTGCCCCCCGGTCAAAAGGGCCATCTGAAAAAAGTGTAAAATCCAGAAAGGCAGGACAGGCCATGGAGAACTGGGAGCCTTGTTATGCTGGTGGGCGGGATGTAAATTGCCAACAGCCACTCTGGAGAAGTGTATGGTGTTTCCTGAAACATCTAAAAAACAAAGCAACAGAGCCTAGGGCACTTCCACTTATGGTCCTATAGCTTAGGGAAATTAAAATCAAAAAGACACAGCCACCCCAAAGTTTGGGACGGCTCTGTTTACAAGAACCTCGTTTACGGTACAAGTTCAATATCACAGAAAGCAAAAAATGGATAAAGAAGTTGTGGTACTTACGTACAATGCAATATCACTCAGCAATGAAATCTATGTCATCAGGCCCATAGCAGCATAATGAGTGGATGCAGGTATGATGAGTCTAAGTGAAATAAGTCACACAGAAAAAGAAACATCATAAGATATCACTACTACACGGAATGTAAACTTGGCTACACAGGAACTGAATTACAAAACAGAACAGGGTCTCAAATGTAGAAAACCAACTTATGCTTGCTTAAGGGGAAAGGTGAGTTGGGGTGCTGCATGAAACCAGAGATTGAAATTAGCACAGATACCGTTCCATAAGCCAAATAAGCAATAGACAAGAGCTACTCCTTGCTGAACGAAGTGGACTCAACACCCCATATAAACGCCTAAGAATATACCTGACTAGTAAGAATATAAAACCTACCGATTTATATGTCTCCGAAAGAGAATCAAGCGTGTGTACGGTGGCATAAACGCAGCAGTGATAGGATTGGTGAAGTTCGGTGAGCAAATGCAGACCCGTTGAAGTCATATTGCACGGTACCCATTCCATGGGACTCAACTCTCCAGGTTTAAGGGATTCTTCCTTCAGCTAAAACATGCATGTGGAATCCAGAGTATGATCCACCGTGTGATCGGGAAACGTGTTCAAATGTGTCTCAGTTTTCGTCCCGTAGAACTCGGGTGCAATATTCCAGATGCTTTACTAACACTCTCCCCACTTGGAGAGTCAGTGCCTTTTACCTCCTGTTTGGCCCAGTTTGCAATTTCTGTGGAAAATGAACAGGAATAGGGAGAACCAATGAGAGACTAGCTGGAGGTGTCTGGACGGGCAAATTTAACTCTCATTTCCCACCAGGAAGAGGAATTAACCAAAGGCTCAACATGCCGTGCCGGAAACAAACTAAGGCCTGAAGCAATCCTGCGGTGTTGCGGCCAGCTCAAAAGAAAGCGAGTTGAAGAAAGCTCAGGGGCACTGTAATTCACAAACCTGCAGAGTTATAAATGACAGCTATCTTCCAAAAATATATTGAAGTAAGGCAGCCAAGAGGAGTTGAAAGCGGGGCAGAATTGCAGGAAACCGATTTCAGGAGGTAGACTGGAATTGCATGTAAAGCATAGGAAAAGAGGCAGAACGTCCACAATGATGCACTTGGCCAAAAAGGGCGTATGCGTTTTTTCCTGAATATATTCAGGAAAAAACGCATACGCCCTTTTTGGCCAACCAAGCAAGCTTGCAAAGGAAATCTGCACTACAATGAAGTCTCACTGCCCCCCGGTCAAAAGGGCCATCTGAAAAAAGTGTAAAATCCAGAAAGGCAGGACAGGCCATGGAGAACTGGGAGCCTTGTTATGCTGATGGGCGGCATGTAAATTGCCAGCAGCCACTCTGGCGAAGTGTATGGTGTTTCCTGAAACATCCAAAAAACAAAGCAACAGAGCCTAGGGCACTTCCACTTATGGTCCTATAGCTTAGGGAAATTAAAATCAAAAAGACACAGCCACCCCAAGTTTGGGACGGCTCTGTTTACAAGAACCTCGTTTACGGTACAAGTTCAATATCACAGAAAGCGAAAAATGGATAAAGAAGTTGTGGTACTTACGTACAATGCAATATCACTCAGCAATGAAATCTATGTCATCAGGCCTGTAGCAGCATAATGAGTGGATTCAGGTACGATGATTCTAAGTGAAATAAGTCACACAGGGCTTACCTGGTGGCGCAGTGGTTGAGAGTCCGCCTGCCGATGCAGAGTACATGGGTTCGTGCCCCGATCCGGGAAGATCCCACATGCCGCGGAGTGGCTGGGCCTGTGAGCCATGGCCGCTGAGCCTGCGCGTCCGGAGCCTGTGCTCTGAAATGGGAAAGACCACAACAGTGAGAGGCCCACGTACCGCAAAAAAAAAATAAATAAAAAAATAAAAAAATAAAAAATAAGTCACACAGAAAAAGAAACATCATAAGATATCACTACTACACGGATGTAAACTTGGTTACACAGGAACTAAATTACTAAACAGAACAGAGTGTGAAATGTAGAAAACCAATTTATGCTTGCTTAAGGGGAAAGGTGAGTTGGGGTGCTGCATACAACAAGAGATTGAAATTAGCACAGATACCGTTCCATAAGCCAAATATATAATAGACAAGTGCTACTCCTTGCTCAACGAAGTGGACTCAACACCCCATATTAAACGCCTAACAATATACCTGACTAGTAAGAATCTTAAAAACTATGGATTTATATGTCTCCGAAAGAGAATCAAGCGTGTGTACAGCGGCATAAACGCAGCAGTGATAGGATTGGTGAGGTTCGGTGAGCAAATGCAGACCCTTTGAAGTCATATTGCATGGTACCCATTCCATGGGTCTCAACTCTCCAGGTTTAAGGGATTCTTCCTTCAGCTAAAACATGCATGTGGAACCCAGAGTATGATCCACCGTGTGATCGGAAAACGTGTTCAAATGTGTCTCAGTTTACGTCCCCTGGTACTCGGGTGCAACATTCCAGACGCTTTACTAACACTCTCCCCACTTGGAGAGTCAGTGCCTTTAACCTCCTGTTTGGCCCAGTTTGCAATTTCTGTGGAAAATGAACAGGAATAGGGAGAACCAATGAGAGACTAGCTGGAGGTGTCTGGACGGGCAAATTTAACTCTCATTTCCCACCAGGAAGAGGAATTAACCAAAGGCTCAGCATGCCGTGCCGGGAAACAAACTAGGGCCTGAAGCAATCCTGCGGTGTTGCGGCCAGCTCACAAGAAAGCGAGTTGAAGAAAGGAGCTCAGGGGCACTGTAATTCACAAACCTGCAGAGTTATAAATGACAGCTATCGTCCAAAAATATATTGAAGTAAGGCTGCCAAGAGGACTTGAAAGCGGGGCAGAATTGCAGGAAACCGATTTCAGGAGGTAGACGGGAATTGCATGTAAAGCATAGGAAAAGAGGCAGAACGTCCACAATGATGCACTTGGCCAAAAAGGGCGTATGTGTTCTTTCCTGAATATATTCAGGAAAAAACGCATACGCACTTTTTGGCCAACCAAGCAAGCTTGCAAAGATAATCAACACTACAATGAAGTCTCACTGCAGCCCAGTCAAAAGGGCCATCTGAAAAATGTGTAAAATCCAGAAAGGCAGGACAGGCCATGGAGAACTGGGAGCCTTGTTATGCTGATGGGCGGGATGTAAATTGCCAACAGCCACTCTGGAGAAGTGTATGGTGTTTCCTGAAACATCTAAAAAACAAAGCAACAGAGCCTAGGGCACTTCCACTTATGGTCCTATAGCTTAGGGAAATTAAAATCAAAAAGACACAGCCACCCCAAAGTTTGGGACGGCTCTGTTTACAAGAACCTCGTTTATGGTACAAGTTCAATATCACAGAAAGCGAAAAATGGATAAAGAAGTTGTGGTACTTACGTACAATGCAATATCACTCAGCAATGAAATCTATGTCATCAGGCCCGTAGCAGCATAATGAGTGGATTCAGGTATGATGATTCTAAGTGAAATAAGTCACACAGAAAAAGAAACATCATAAGATATCACTACTACACGGAAGGTAAACTTGGCTACACAGGAACTGAATTACAAAACAGAACAGGGTCTCAAATGTAGAAAACCAACTTATGCTTGCTTAAGGGGAAAGGTGAGTTGGGGTGCTGCATGAAACCAGAGATTGAAATTAGCACAGATACCGTTCCATAAGCCAAATATGCAATAGACAAGAGCTACTCCTTGCTGAACGAAGTGGACTCAACACCCCATATTAAACGCCTAAGAATATACCTGACTAGAAATAATCTTAAAACCTACGGATGTATATGTCTCCAAAAGTGAATCAAGCGTGTGTACAGCAGCATAAACGCAGCAGTGATAGGATTGGTGAGGTTCGGTGAGCAAATGCAGACCCTTTGAAGTCATATTGCATGGTACCCATTCCATGGGTCTCAACTCTCCAAGTTTAAGGGATTCTTCCTTCAGCTAAAACATGCATGTGGAACACAGAGTATGATCCACCGTGTGATCAGGAAACGTGTTCAAATGTGTCTCAGTTTTCGTCCCCTGGTACTCGGGTGCAACATTCAAGACGCTTTACTAACACTCTCCCCACTTGGAGAGTCAGTGTCTTTAAACTCCTGTTTGGCCCAGTTTGCAATTTCTGCGGAAACTGTACAGGAATAGGGAGAACCAATGAGAGACTAGCTGGAGGTGTGTGGACGGGCAAATTTAACTCTCATTTCCCACCAGGAAGAGGAATTAACCAAAGGCTCAGCGTGCCGTGCCGGAACCACACTAGGGCCTGAAGCAATCCTGCGGTGTTGCGGCCAGCTCACAAGAAAGCGAGTTGAAGAAAGGAGCTCAGGGGCACTGTAATTCACAAACATGCAGAGTTATAAATGACAGCTATCGTCCAAAAATATATTGAAGTAAGGCTGCCAAGAGGACTTGAAAGCGGGGCAGAATTGCAGGAAACCGATAACAGGAGGTAGACGGGAATTGCATGTAAAGCATAGGAAAAGAGGCAGAACGTCCACAATGATGCACTTGGCCAAAAAGGGCGTATGCGTTTTTTCCTGAATATATTCAGGAAAAAACGCATACGCCCTTTTTGGCCAACCAAGCAAGCTTGCAAAGGAAATCTGCACTACAATGAAGTCTCACTGCCCCCCGGTCAAAAGGGCCATCTGAAAAAAGTGTAAAATCCAGAAAGGCAGGACAGGCCATGGAGAACTGGGAGCCTTGTTATGCTGGTGGGCGGGATGTAAATTGCCAACAGCCACTCTGGAGAAGTGTATGGTGTTTCCTGAAACATCTAAAAAACAAAGCAACAGAGCCTAGGGCACTTCCACTTATGGTCCTATAGCTTAGGGAAATTAAAATCAAAAAGACACAGCCACCCCAAAGTTTGGGACGGCTCTGTTTACAAGAACCTCGTTTACGGTACAAGTTCAATATCACAGAAAGCAAAAAATGGATAAAGAAGTTGTGGTACTTACGTACAATGCAATATCACTCAGCAATGAAATCTATGTCATCAGGCCCATAGCAGCATAATGAGTGGATGCAGGTATGATGAGTCTAAGTGAAATAAGTCACACAGAAAAAGAAACATCATAAGATATCACTACTACACGGAATGTAAACTTGGCTACACAGGAACTGAATTACAAAACAGAACAGGGTCTCAAATGTAGAAAACCAACTTATGCTTGCTTAAGGGGAAAGGTGAGTTGGGGTGCTGCATGAAACCAGAGATTGAAATTAGCACAGATACCGTTCCATAAGCCAAATAAGCAATAGACAAGAGCTACTCCTTGCTGAACGAAGTGGACTCAACACCCCATATAAACGCCTAAGAATATACCTGACTAGTAAGAATATAAAACCTACCGATTTATATGTCTCCGAAAGAGAATCAAGCGTGTGTACGGTGGCATAAACGCAGCAGTGATAGGATTGGTGAAGTTCGGTGAGCAAATGCAGACCCGTTGAAGTCATATTGCACGGTACCCATTCCATGGGACTCAACTCTCCAGGTTTAAGGGATTCTTCCTTCAGCTAAAACATGCATGTGGAATCCAGAGTATGATCCACCGTGTGATCGGGAAACGTGTTCAAATGTGTCTCAGTTTTCGTCCCGTAGAACTCGGGTGCAATATTCCAGATGCTTTACTAACACTCTCCCCACTTGGAGAGTCAGTGCCTTTTACCTCCTGTTTGGCCCAGTTTGCAATTTCTGTGGAAAATGAACAGGAATAGGGAGAACCAATGAGAGACTAGCTGGAGGTGTCTGGACGGGCAAATTTAACTCTCATTTCCCACCAGGAAGAGGAATTAACCAAAGGCTCAACATGCCGTGCCGGAAACAAACTAAGGCCTGAAGCAATCCTGCGGTGTTGCGGCCAGCTCAAAAGAAAGCGAGTTGAAGAAAGCTCAGGGGCACTGTAATTCACAAACCTGCAGAGTTATAAATGACAGCTATCTTCCAAAAATATATTGAAGTAAGGCAGCCAAGAGGAGTTGAAAGCGGGGCAGAATTGCAGGAAACCGATTTCAGGAGGTAGACTGGAATTGCATGTAAAGCATAGGAAAAGAGGCAGAACGTCCACAATGATGCACTTGGCCAAAAAGGGCGTATGCGTTTTTTCCTGAATATATTCAGGAAAAAACGCATACGCCCTTTTTGGCCAACCAAGCAAGCTTGCAAAGGAAATCTGCACTACAATGAAGTCTCACTGCCCCCCGGTCAAAAGGGCCATCTGAAAAAAGTGTAAAATCCAGAAAGGCAGGACAGGCCATGGAGAACTGGGAGCCTTGTTATGCTGATGGGCGGCATGTAAATTGCCAGCAGCCACTCTGGCGAAGTGTATGGTGTTTCCTGAAACATCCAAAAAACAAAGCAACAGAGCCTAGGGCACTTCCACTTATGGTCCTATAGCTTAGGGAAATTAAAATCAAAAAGACACAGCCACCCCAAGTTTGGGACGGCTCTGTTTACAAGAACCTCGTTTACGGTACAAGTTCAATATCACAGAAAGCGAAAAATGGATAAAGAAGTTGTGGTACTTACGTACAATGCAATATCACTCAGCAATGAAATCTATGTCATCAGGCCTGTAGCAGCATAATGAGTGGATTCAGGTACGATGATTCTAAGTGAAATAAGTCACACAGGGCTTACCTGGTGGCGCAGTGGTTGAGAGTCCGCCTGCCGATGCAGAGTACATGGGTTCGTGCCCCGATCCGGGAAGATCCCACATGCCGCGGAGTGGCTGGGCCTGTGAGCCATGGCCGCTGAGCCTGCGCGTCCGGAGCCTGTGCTCTGAAATGGGAAAGACCACAACAGTGAGAGGCCCACGTACCGCAAAAAAAAAATAAATAAAAAAATAAAAAAATAAAAAAATAAAAAATAAGTCACACAGAAAAAGAAACATCATAAGATATCACTACTACACGGATGTAAACTTGGTTACACAGGAACTAAATTACTAAACAGAACAGAGTGTGAAATGTAGAAAACCAATTTATGCTTGCTTAAGGGGAAAGGTGAGTTGGGGTGCTGCATACAACAAGAGATTGAAATTAGCACAGATACCGTTCCATAAGCCAAATATATAATAGACAAGTGCTACTCCTTGCTCAACGAAGTGGACTCAACACCCCATATTAAACGCCTAACAATATACCTGACTAGTAAGAATCTTAAAAACTATGGATTTATATGTCTCCGAAAGAGAATCAAGCGTGTGTACAGCGGCATAAACGCAGCAGTGATAGGATTGGTGAGGTTCGGTGAGCAAATGCAGACCCTTTGAAGTCATATTGCATGGTACCCATTCCATGGGTCTCAACTCTCCAGGTTTAAGGGATTCTTCCTTCAGCTAAAACATGCATGTGGAACCCAGAGTATGATCCACCGTGTGATCGGAAAACGTGTTCAAATGTGTCTCAGTTTACGTCCCCTGGTACTCGGGTGCAACATTCCAGACGCTTTACTAACACTCTCCCCACTTGGAGAGTCAGTGCCTTTAACCTCCTGTTTGGCCCAGTTTGTAATTTCTGTGGAAAATGAACAGGAATAGGGAGAACCAATGAGAGACTAGCTGGAGCTGTCTGGACGGGCAAATTTAACTCTCATTTCCCACCAGGAAGAGGAATTAACCAAAGGCTCAGCATGCCGTGCCGGGAAACAAACTAGGGCCTGAAGCAATCCTGCGGTGTTGCGGCCAGCTCACAAGAAAGCGAGTTGAAGAAAGGAGCTCAGGGGCACTGTAATTCACAAACCTGCAGAGTTATAAATGACAGCTATCGTCCAAAAATATATTGAAGTAAGGCTGCCAAGAGGACTTGAAAGCGGGGCAGAATTGCAGAAAACCGATTTCAGGAGGTAGACTGGAATTGCATGTAAAGCATAGGAAAAGAGGCAGAACGTCCACAATGATGCACTTGGCCAAAAAGGGCGTATGCGTTTTTTCCTGAATATATTCAGGAAAAAACGCATACGCCCTTTTTGGCCAACCAAGCAAGCTTGCAAAGGAAATCTGCACTACAATGAAGTCTCACTGCCCCCCGGTCAAAAGGGCCATCTGAAAAAAGTGTAAAATCCAGAAAGGCAGGACAGGCCATGGAGAACTGGGAGCCTTGTTATGCTGATGATCGGGATGTGAATTGCCAGCAGCCACTGTGGAGATGTGTATGGTGTTTCCTGAAACATCCAAAAAGCAAAGCAACAGAGCCTAGGGCACTTCCACTTATGGTCCTATAGCTTAGGGAAATTAAAATCAAAAGACACAGCCACCCCAAAGTTTCGGACAGCTCTGTTTACAAGAACCTCGTTTACGGTACAAGTTCAATATCACAGAAACCAAAAAATGGATAAAGAAGTTGTGGTACTTACGTACAATGCAATATCACTCAGCAATGAAATCTATGTCATCAGGCCCGTAGCAGCATAATGAGTGGATTCAGGTACGAGTATTCTAAGTGAAATAAGTCACACAGAAAAAGAAACATCATAAGATATCCCTAATACACGGAATGTAAACTTGGCTACACAGGAACTGAATTACAAAACAGAACAGGGTTTCAAATGTAGAAAACCAACTTATGCTTGCTTAAGGGGAAAGGTGAGTTGGGGTGCTGCATGAAACCAGAGATTGAAATTAGCACAGATACCGTTCCATAAGCCAAATATGTAATAGACAAGAGCTACTCCTTGCTCAACGAAGTGGACTCAACACCCCATATTAAACGCCTAAGAATATACCTGACTAGTAAGAATCTTAAAACCTTAGGATTTATATGTCTCCGAAAGAGAATCAAGCGTCTGTACAGCAGCATAAACGCAGCAGTGATAGGATTGGTGAGGTTCGGTGAGCAAATGCAGACCCTTTGAAGTCATATTGCATGGTACCCATTCCATGGGTCTCAACTCTCCAGGTTTAAGGGATTCTTCCTTCAGCTAAAACATGCATGTGGAACCCAGAGTATGATCCACCGTGTGATCGGGAAACGTGTTCAAATGTGTCTCAGTTTTCGTCCCCTGGTACTCGGGTGCAACATTCCAGACGCTTTACTAACACTCTCCCCACTTGGAGAGTCAGTGCCTTTAACCTCCTGTTTGGCCCAGTTTGCAATTTCTTCGGAAGATGAACAGGAATAAGGAGAAGCAATGGGAGACTATCTGTAGGTGTCTGGACGGGCAAATTTAACTCTCATTTCCCACCAGGAAGATAAATGAACCAAAGGCTCCGCGTGCCATGCTGGAACTAGATTAGGGCCTGAGGAGATCCTGCGGTGTTGCGGCCAGCTCACAAGAAAGCGAGTTGAAGAAAGGAGCTCAGGGGCACTGTAATTCAGAAACCTGCGGAGTTATAAATGACAGCTATCATCCAAAATTATACTGAAGTAAGGCTGCGAAGAGGACTTGAATGCGGGGCAGAATTGCTGGAAACTGATTTCAGAACGTACACGGGAGTAGCTCTTAAAGCATAGGAAAAGAGACAGAACTTGGAAAATAATGCACTTGGCAAAAAAGGGCATATGTGTTTTATCCAGAGCTCTCATACCTGAGGGGAGGAGATTCCCAGCAGGCTCCAACTGCCACCTGAGGGCTCACATTGCCAAGGCAACGTGAGCATGCCAGGCAGGAGTTACCTCACAGCAGAGGTCCCACCTCACAGAAGGGTGAGAAACCCAGCCAACATCAGACTCTCACCAGAGGGCCCACATCACCAAGGGGATGGGAACCAGGCAGGAGTGTCTTCACATCAGTGGGGCCACATCATCAAAAGCTGAGGTACTCAGCACATGTGTCCTCAAACCAGAGGACCCACATCACCAAGGACCTCGGAGTGAGGCAGGCAGGAGTAGTCTCACAACACTGGGCCCATAGAATAAAAAAGTGAGGAATCCAGCAGTTGGAACCTCCCAGCAGGCGGCCCAGAGCACCGAGGCCATGGGATCCAGGCCACAGTGAACTCACAGAAGAGGGCCCATGTCATGAAACTGAGCAACCCAGCCATTGGGACCTCAGAGCAGGAGGCCCACATCCCCATGGGGATGGAATTCTGGTAGGAGTGTCCTCGCACCACTGAGAACGTATCAGAAAATTTTGGGCGACCAGCAGTTAGGGCCTGACGCCAGAGGACCCTCATCACCAAGGGAAGGAGGCTCCCAGCAGGCTCCAACTGCCACCAGAGGGCTGACGTCGCCAAGGCGATGTGTGCCAACCAGGCACGAATGACCTCACAGCAGAGGGCCCACCTCAGAGAAGTGTGACGAACCCAGTCAGGATCAGACTCGCACCAGAGGGCCCACATCACCAAATGGATTGGAACCAGGCAGGAGTGTCCTCACATGAGTAGGGCCACATCATCTAAAGGTGAGGAACCCAGAACATGTGGCTTCAAACCATAGGACACCCATCACCAAGGGGCTGGGAGTGAGGCAGGCAGGAGGAGCCTCATAACAGAGGGCCCAAAAATAAGAAAGGTGAGGAATCCAGCAGTTGGAACCTCCCAGCAGGCGGCCCAGAGCACAGAGGCTAGAGGATCCAGGCCAGAGTGAACTAACACCAGACAGCCCACATCATGAAACTGTGAGCAACCCAGACATTGGGACCTCAGAGCAGAAGGCCCACATCCCCATGGTGATGGGAACATGACAGGAGTGTCCTGGCATCACTGGGCTCACATCAGAAAACGTGGGGTGCTCAGAAGTTAGGGCCTGACGCTAGAGGGCACTCATCACCGAGAGGAGGAGGCTCCCAGCAGGCTCCAGCTGCCACCAGAGGGCCAACGTCGCCAAGGTGATGTGTGCCAGCCTGGCAGGAGTGACCTCACAGCAGAGGGCCCACCTCACAGAAGGGTGAGGAACACAGCCAGGATCAGACTCTCACCAGAGGGCCCACATCACCAAGGGGATGGGAACCAGGCAGGAGTGTCCCCACACCAGTGGGACAACATCATCGAAAGGTGAGGATCCCAGCACATGTGTCCTCAAACCAGAGGAACCACATCACCAAGGGGTTCGGAATGAGGCTGGCAGGACTGGCCTCACAACACAGGGTCCATAGAATATAAAAGTTGAGGAATCCAGCAGTTGGAACCTCCCAGCAAGTGGCCCAGAGCACCGAGGCTATGGGATCCAGGCCGCAGTGAACTCACAGCAGAGGGCCCACATCATGAACCTGTGAGCAGCCCAGCTGTTGGGACCTCAGAACAGAAGGCCCACATCCCCATTGGGATGGGAACCTGGCAGGAGTGGCTTTGCACCACTTAGCACATATCAGAAAATGTTAGGAGCCCAGCAGTTAGGGCCTGATGCCAGGGGGCCCTCATAACTGAGGGGAGGAGACTCCCAGCAGGTTCCAACTGCCAACAGAGGGCCCACGTCTACAAGGTGGCATGCGCCAGCCAGGCAGTAGTGACCTCACAGCAGAGGGCCTATCTCACAGAAGGGTGAGGAACCGAGGCAGGATGAGACTCTCACCAGAGGGCCCACAACACCAAGGGGATGGGAACCAGTCAGGACTGTCCTCCCACCAGTGGGGCCACATCATCGAAAGCTGAGGAACCCAGCACATGTGGCCTCATATCAGAGGACATACATCACAAAAGGGATGGGAGTGAGGCAGGTAGGAGTAGCCTAAAAACAGAGGGCCCAAAGAATAAAAAAAGTGAGGAATCCAGCATTTGGAACCTCCCAGCAGGCGGCCGAGAGCACAGAAGCTATGGGATGCAGGCAGGAGTGAACTAACAGCAGAGAGCCCACATCATGAAACTGTGAGCAACCCAGGCATTGGGACCTCAGAGCAGAAAGCCCACATCCCCATGGGGATGGGAACCTGACAGGAGTGTCCTGGCATCACTGGGCTCACATCAGAAAACGTGGGGAGCCCAGCAGTTAGAGCCTGATGCTAGAGGGCCGTCATCACCGAGGGCAGGAGGCTCCCAGTAGGTTCCATGTGCCAACAGAGGGCCCACATCGCCAAGGTGATGTGTGCAAGTCAGGCAGGATTGACCTCACAGCAGAGGGCCTACCTCACAGAAGAGTGAGGAACCCAGCCAGGATAAGACTGTCACCAGAAGGCCCACATCACCAAGGGGATGGGAACCAGGCAGGAGTGTCCTCACACCAGTGGGGCCACATCATTGAAAGTTGCCTAACCCAGCACATGTGGCCTCAAACCAGAAGACCCACATCACGAAGGGGTTGCGAGTGAGGCAGGCAGGAGGAGCATCACAACACAGGACCCATAGAATACAAAAGTTGAGGAATCGAGCAGTGGGAAGCTCCCAGCAGGCAGCCAAGACCACAGAGGCTATGGGATCCAGGCCACAGTGAACTAACACCAGAGAGCCCACATCATGAAATTGTGATCAACCCAGCCGTTGGAACCTCAGAGCAGAAGGCCCACATCCCCATGGGGATGGGAACCTAAGAGGAGTGCTTGAGCAACACTGGGCTCACTAAGAAAAGTTGGGGAGCCCAGCAGTTAGGGCCTGACGTCAGAGGGCCCTCATCACAGAGCTGAGGAGGCTCCCAGCAGGGTCCAATTGCCACCAGAGGGCTCATGTCAACAAGGCGAGGTGAGCAACCCAGGCAAGAGTTACCTGATAGTAGAGGGCCCACCTCACAGATGGGTGAGGAACCCAGCCAGGATCAGACTCTCACCAGAGGGCCCACATCACAAAGGGGATGGGACCCAGTCAGAATTATCCTCACACCAGTGGGGCCTCATCATCTTAAGGTGAGGAACCCAGCACATGTGTCCTCAAACCAGAGGACCCACATCACCAAGGGCCTTGGAGTGAGGCAGGCAGGAGTAGCCTCACAACACAGGGCACATAATATAAAAAACGTGAGGATTCCAGCATTTAGACCTTCCAGCAGGCGGCCCAGAACACCGAGGCTATGGGATCCAGGCCACAGTGAACTCACAGCAGAGGGCCCACATCACAAAACTGTGAGCAACCCAGGAGTTGAGACCTCAGCGCAGAAGGACCACATCCCCATGGGAATGGGAACCTGGCTGGAGTGTCCTCGCACCACTGGGCGCACATCAGAAAATGTGGGGAGCCCACCATTTAGGGCCTGACGCCAGAGGGCCGTCATCACCGAGAGGAGGAGGCGCCCTGCACGCTCCAACTGCCACCAGAGGGCTCACGTCTCCAAGGTGACGTGTGCCAGCCAGGCAGGAGTGACCTCACAGCAGAGGGCCTACCTCACAGAACGTTGAGGAACCCAGCCAGGATTAGACTCTCGCCAGAGGGCCCACCTCACCAAGGGGATGTGAACCAGGCAGGAGTCTCCTAAGACCATTGGTCCCACATCATCGAAAGGTGAGGAACCCAGCACATGTGGCCTCAAGCCATAGGACAGTCATCACCAAGGGGCTGGCAGTGAGGCAGGCAGGAGGAGCCTCACAACAGAGGGCACATAGAATAAAAAAGTTGAGGAATCCAGCAGTTGGAACCTCCCAGCAGGCGGCTCAGAGCACCGATGATAAGGGATCCTTGCCGGAGTGAACTCACAGAGGGCCCACATCATGGTACTGTGAGCAAGCCAGCCGTTTTGACCTCAGAGCAGAAGGCCCATATCGCCATGGGGATGGGAACCTGGCAAGAGTCTCCTCACTCACTTGGCGCACATCAGAAAATGTGGGGAGCCCTGCAGTTATGGCCTAAGGCAAGAGGGCCCTCATCACCGAGGGGAGGAGGATCCCAGCACACTCCAACTGCCACCAGAGGGCCCACGTCGCCAAGGTGACGTGTGCCAGACAGGCATGATTGACCTCACAGCAGAGGGCCCACCTCACAGAAAGGTGAGGAACCCAGCCAGGATCAGACTCTCACCTGAGGGCCCACATCAGCAAGGGGATGGGAACCAGTCAGGACTGTCTTCCCTCCAGTGGGGTCACATCATCGAAAGGTGCGGAACCCAGCACATGTGGCCTCAAATCAGAGGACACATATCACAAAGGGAATGGGAGTGAGGCAGGCAGGAGTAGCCTAAAAACAGAGGGCCCAAAGAATAAGAAAGGTGAGGAATCCAGCAGTTGGAACCTCCCAGCAGGCGGCCCAGAGCACAGAAGCTATGGGATGCAGGCAGGAGTGAACTAATACCAGAGAGCCCACATCATGAAACTGTGAGCAACCCAGGCTTTGGGACCTCAGAGCAGAAGGCCCACATCCCAATGGGGATGTGAACCTGGCTGGAGTGTCCTCGCACCACTGGGCGCACATCACAAAATGTGGGGAGCCCAGCAGTTAGGGCCTGACGCCAGAGGGCCCTCATCACCGAGGAGAGGAGGCTCCCAGCAGGCTCCAAGTGCCACCAGAGGGCTCATGTCCACAAGGCGAGGTGAGCAAGCCAGGCAGGAGTGACCTCACAGCAGACGGCCTACCTCACAGATGGGTGAGGAACCCAGCCAGGATCAGACTCTCAACAGAGGGCCCACATCACCAAGGGGATGTGAACCAGGCAGGAGTCTCCTAAGACCATTGGTCCCACATCATCGAAAGGTGAGGAACCCAGCACATGTGGCCTCAAACCAGACGACACACATCACGAAGGGGCTGGGAGTGAGGCAGGCAGGAGGATCCTCACAACAGAGGGCCCAAAAAATTAAAAAAGTGAGGAATCCAGCAGTTGGAACCTCCCAGCAGGCGGCCAAGAGCACAGAGGCTATGGGATCCAGGCCTCTGTGAACACCAGAGAGCCCACATCATGAAAATGTGAACAACCCAGCCGTTGGGACCTCAGAGCAGAAGGCCCACATCCCCATGGAGATGGAATCCTAAGAGGAGTGCCAAAGCATTACTGGGCTCCCTAAGAAAGGTTGGTGAGCCCAGCAGTTAGGGCCTGACGCAAGAGGGCCCTCATCACCGGGGAGAGGAGATTCCCAGCACGCTCCAACTGCCACCACACGGCTGACTTCACCAAGGCAATGTGTGCCAGCCATGCAGGAGTGACCTATCAGCAGAGGGTCTCCCTCACAGGTGGGTGAGGAACAAAGCCAGGAACAGACTCTCACCAGGGGGTCCACATAACCACGTGGATGAGAACCAGGCAGGAGTGTCCTCACACTAGTGGGGCCACATCATCGAAAGGTGAGGAACCCAGCAAAGGTGGCCACAAACCAGAGGACCCACATCACCAAGGGGTTGAGAGTGAGGTAGGTGTCTGGACGGGCATATTTAACACTCATTTCCCACCAGGAAGAGAAATTAACCAAAGACTCAGCGTGCCCTGCCAGAAGCAGATTAGGGCCTGAAGCAGTCTTGCGGGTTTGCGGCCAGCTCACAAGAAAGCGAGTTGAAGAAAGGAGCTCAGGGGCCCTGTAATTCACAAACCTGGAGAGTTATAAATGACAGATAACGTCCAAAAATATATTGAAGTAAGGCTGTGAAGAGGACTTGAAAGCGGGGCAGAATTTCAGGAACCCGATTTCAGGAGGTAGACTGGATTTGCATTTAAAGCATAGGAAAAGAGGCAGAACATCGACAATGATGCACTTGGCAACAAAGGGCGTATGAGTTTGTTCCTGAATATATTCAGGAAAAAACACATACGCCCTTTTTGGCAAACCAAGCAAGCTTGCAATGGAAATCCGAACTACTATGAAGTGTCACTTCCCCCCGGTCTAAAGGGCCATCTGAGAAAAGTGTAAAATCCAGAAAGGCAAGACAGGCCATGGGGAAAAAGGAGCCTTGTTATGCTGATGGGCGGGATGTAAATTGCCAACAGCCACTCTGGAGAAGTGTATGGTGTTTCCTGATACATCTGAAAAACAAAGCAACAGAGTCTAAGGCATTTCCACTTATGGTCCTATAGCTTAGGGAAATTAAAATCAAAAAGACACAGCCACCCCAAAATTTGGGACGGCTCTGTTTACAGGAACCTCTTCTACAGTACAAGTTAAATATCCCAGAGAACAAATAATTGATAAAGAAGTTGCGGTACTTACGTACAACAGAATACCACTCAGCAATGAAATCTGTGTCACCAGGCCTGTACCAGCATAATGAGTGGATTGAGGCATGATGATTCTAAGTGAAATAAGTCACACAGAAAAAGAAACATCATAAGGTATCACTAATGCACGGAATGTAAACTTGGCTACACATGAACTGAATTACAAAACAGAACAGGGTCTCAAGATTAGAAAACCAACTTATGCTTGCTTAAGGGGAAAGGTGAGTTAAGGGGGTGCTGCATAAAACCAGAGATTGAAATTAGCACAGATACCGTTCCATAAGCCAAATATGTAATAGACAAGACCTACCCCCTGCTCAACGAAATGGACTCAACAATGAGGTATCACCTCACACCTGTTAGAATGGGCATCATCTGAAAATCTACAAACAACAAATGCTGGAAAGGGTGTGGAGAAAAGGAACCCTCTTCCACTATTGTTGGGAATATAAATTGATACAGTCACTATGGAGAACAATATGGAGTTTCTTAAGAAACTAATAATAGAATTACCATATGATACAGCGATCCCAGGACTGGACATATACCCAGACAAAACCATAAATCAAAAAGAGACATTCACCGCAATGTTCATTGCATCACTATTTACAATATCGAGGTAATGGAAGCAACCTAAATGCCCACAGACAGACGAATGCATAAAGATGTGGTACATATATAAAATGGAATATTACTAAGCCATGAAAGGAATGAAATTGGGTCATTTGTAGAGACGTCGATGGATCTAGAGACTGTCATACAGAGTGAAGTAAGTCAGAAAGAGAAAAACAAATCTTGTATATTCATGCATATATGTGGAACCTAGAAAAACTGTACAGATTAACCGTTTTGCAAGGCATAAATAGAGCAACAGATGTAGACAACAATCGTATGGACAACAAGGGGGGAAAGCTCTTGGAGGGGTGGTGGTGGGAGGAGTTGAGAGATTGGGATTGGCATGTAAACATTTATATGTATAAAATAGATAACCAATGAGAAGCTGCTGTATAAAAATATAAAATAAAATTCAAAATTAAAAAGAAATAAAATTTAAAAAATAAAACAGAAAAAAACAATTATTCCCTTCACATACATGTATTTATATGAATAAATTATTTCCATGCTTATATCTGTAAATACAAAATAGAGGAATAAAATCTACCTTGAACCAAAAACAAAAAAGAGAAAAAAAAAACAGAACCCACCAGTTACTCAGAGGAAAACCGTATCAGGGCACTTGCTCCAGTTGTAAACAATTCTGAAGTTGGTCAGTGGTGGGGAATCGTCTCCCATTCAGCCAGCAGCCCCCACACAACAAGCGTCCTCATTGCAAAGCTGGGGCACCGTGCTGAGGCATCTGTGAGTAAACGTGAGCTGAGCCCCAGGCCAGTTGCTGCTGAACTGTTCCCGCCCTTCCCAGGTAAAACACCTGAATATATACAAGGACTTGAAAGCCTAGAGGAAGGGCCATGGAGCCACACGAGTGACAGCATGCCAGCTGACTTGGTGCCTGCAGGCCAGCCAGGATGGTCCTGGCCCTGGGTGCTCTTCTGGAAGATTTCCATTTCCCTGCCTGAGATACCCGTCCTGTCCCTGCCCCCACTGCTTTTTTCCTTCCTCACCTCTGCCCAGGGAGAAATTCCAGCAGCAGGTATGGGTGACACATCCTCTTCTTTAGCAGGTGGCAGCCTGGCAACTGCTGCAGAAAGTCCAGCAGAGCCCCACTCACACTGGGCCACCCACAAAGCCGTGGCCTCTCACTCCCTCCCACCAGCCCAGCCCCGAGACTGCTGACAGGGCAGAGAAAATGGCGTCAGGCACAGCTGCAGGGGCTTTTGCTGCCTGGAGTGGTATTTATATTGATCTCAACCCAGGCACACCTGGGGAGGGCTGGCCGGCATGGTAAGGCTGCCCAGGTAGCCAATCATCACCCCTCAGGGGCTCACAGTTGCAGAAAATGGAACTTGCTGAACCGGCCAGGTCCAAGGAACAGGTGTGGGCTCCTGAGAGTCAGGATAGACAAGGGGCTGCAGCTTTGGCTTGTTTTCTAATCATTTTATCTGGCCCATGAGTGGGAGACAACTTCAAGAAAACCCTCTCCTAATGAGAGGAACCCAGGAGTCAGGGAGAGGAGGGGTGGGTGGTGGTTGGAGACAGAGGCCTGGTGCCCTGGGTGCAGTGGAAGTCTCTGGAAGACCAGGTGGAGGGAGGCCACACAGAGTGATGCCCAGGGTCACAGACCTGTCGGAGCTGCTGTTTGTTAGTTCAAGTCCTGCTCTGAGGTGCTCTGTGTCAGCTCTGAGCGACAGGTGAGCTGGGGGTGCTCTTCAATGAGGGCTATGTGCACGGTTCCTGTGTGCCCAGCCCTGCCACGGTACCTGCAAGGGTAGCTCTGTATCCTGGGAGGGGCCTGACCATGAGAGCCCCGTGGGCTGGGTTGGGGGTGGGGTACCTGCCCAGGAGAGCTCCATATCCTGGGATTGGCCTGACCACGAGAGCCCCATGGGCTGCTGGGGACCTGGTAATGGATGTCAGGACAGTCAGTGAAGCCACCGAGGATATACCTCCAGTTGCTCCTGATTCCTACACCCTGCTGGTCATTCTACCAACCACCAGGACATGGTATTCTGTATTAGTCTTCAATGATGCCTTCTTTTGTATTCCATTAGTCCCAGAGTCACAAGAAATTTTGGCTTGTGAGTGGCAGGACTCAACATACAACTAAAACAATACTTCCGGGCCGTCTTGCCCCAAGGGTTCAAAAATTCCCACACCATCTTTGGGGAAAGCTTAGCTAAAGACCGAAAAGTTCTACCTCTGGAAAAGGAAACCCTCCTTCAATATGCAGACGACATTCTGATTGCCAGCCCTACTAAGGAGGCCTCTGAACTACCAAGCCAATAAAGGATAGAAGTTGTCCAAGAAAAAGCTCAAATATCACAGACTGCGGTGACCTGCCTGGGCTTCATTCTCACACAAGGTCAGAGAAGCCCATCCCAGGAAAGGGAAGAAACCATTTGCAGCCTTACGCCTTTCTAAAACTAGAAGACAGCTTAGAGGTTCCTGGGGAGGCCAGGGTTTGCTGCTTCTGGATCCCTAACTACAGTCTACTAGCTGGGCCTCTATATGAAACACTGAAAGGAAAAGATGATGATCCTTTTGAACAGAATCCAGAAGTGGCCTTTCAAGAATGGAAAGAGCAGTCAATTCAGACCCTTGCCCTGGAACTCCCTAATTGAGCTAAACCCTTTGACCTTTCCATTCCCGGTGAAAGGTGAATCGCCATTGGAGAATTAGTGCAAAAACTGGGACCACTTGAAATGGAACAACGCAAGAATGCCATCCAGGTAGGATAAACTACAGTCACCAAGGGGCTTGGCCCACTGCCACATCTGGCCAAGATACTGGCGGTATCTAAAAACCTGGAAATCAGCAGCCCAAAAGGCCACCTCCCTCCTAAGGGAAAAGGACCCCACGTGGTGATCCTAATCACCAACCATGCCCTGAAGTTGCAGGGTTCGCTCCGTGGGCACACCAACCTCGAGTGAGGAGGCCCTCCAACTCCAACATCCAGAGAGATAACCGGGGGCAACAGGGCACCATGACGACTCGTGTGAACATCACTTGACCTGGAGTTTCTCTCATAAAACAACAATAGTGTGTCCCGAAGGAGTAGACTACTGCTTGCAGGACTTCCTGCACCCGGAGGGGAGCTAATAATCTTGGCGGGGGAACCGTATATCACACTGTCACCATAGAAAAACCTACAGACACCGTGATGATGGTGGCCAATAAGACCGGCTGGACTCCTGTTTACTTCAAAAGGCTGTTGACTCAGTGGCCATCATGGTCCTTGATCACCACTGACCCTGGACTGTCTGGGAGTTGAGCGGGCAGGGCTCTGACACCTGGTGCTGTTTTTACGTTAATTCAGGGGCCTAATTGAAGAAAGAGCAGACTACTGGTCAGAGCATCTAGGCTGGCAGAAACGGTCAGCCTAAGGTGGCCGAACAAATGTGGGGCGGGGTGAAACCGGCCCCCACAGCGTCTCTGCACATCTCTTTCCTGGACCCTTAAAGGTCATTAGAATCTATAACACTTCCAATGCTGGTGCTCAGGCGGACGAGCAGGGAGGCAGGGGTCCTGGGGCCAATCAACGTCACCTGGAGGCTGCTGGGGAGAAGTTCTGACCCTCGTCCCCTGGTATGAGGGCTCCCAACTCAGCACTCAGCAGTTACAGAAGAAGGGTCTGCACCCTCAGCACTCCAAGAATGAGGAACGGGACAAAAGGCAGAGGAGGGGTTTGTCCCCAGCAAAGCCCATTAAAAATCCCTGGGAGATAAAAATAGAATGTGGGCAATAAAGTCAAGTCTGACCTTTTTTATCCTTTGTGCTTTGTCTAATTTCACGTGCTCCTAGGGTCCCGCATGCAGAGGTTCCACACCCGGCACTTCAGACCAGATTTCCTGGTGCAGAATGGCTGGGTCGACACCTCAGCTCCTGGGGCCCAGTGCAGACTCCGAGATATAGAGCCTGAGCTGCAGCCAACCCGGCCCTTGAGAGCTCCGCCCCCTCCCTCTCACTGACTCTGACAGGATCTCTACACAGCAGCCCAGCCCACAGCCCACGGGGTAGTGCATGCTCTCACCTCTCCATTCTCTGATGAAAATATAAAGTTTCCTTTGCTTGGGAACCAAACTCAGTCTCGATCTGTTGGCCCCAATGACACTGGGCAGGGGGACCCTTGTTGGGGTCCACTCTGGAGGATCAGTAACAGAAATTGAGACTATTGTAACTTCAATGAACAGATGTGTGAGCCAAACTGTAGTTAACATAGAACAGTTTATAAGGCTCGGGTAAAATAAGATGTTTCTAACACTTCCATTTGATATTTCCATCACTTTATTATAAGCAAGTTCAGTGAAAAGGTTTGTCTTATTTGTCAGGTCAATATTAGAGAAATGAAGTGATTTCTTTCCAAGGATGTACATCTAATAATCTTGGTTAAAGCTTCAATCTTGTTTTAAATGCTTTTCCATTGAAAATGATACCTCTCTTTCAGCTCCCCCATTTCTGAGAAGTATAAAATCTTATAATTTATTATTACCAAAGGGGAAAGGTGGGAGGAGGGATAAATTAACAGTTTGGAATTAACACATACACACTGCTATGTATAAAATAGATCATCAACAAGGAACTACTGTATAGCACAGGGAACTACACTCAATATTGTGCAATAACCTATAAGGGGAAATAATCGGAAAAAGAATAGATATTTTTATTGACATCATCTATCAATGACAGTTAAAGTGTAACCTAAGGGAAGCCGGTGGTGAGTGCTTCTGACCCTGAAGACTTCAGTCATCTAAAGTTTGGACTCTGCCTACTTCCCAAGGCCCTTAATGAACATATGTGTAGCCGTAGCTTAAAAAACTCCCCAGTTTGGGTTTCGGGGAGACACTGATTTTGAAAAAGCCCTGGTGTTCTCCTTACATGAATGGGACTCTTCCTACTGCTAAAACATGTCTGTCACATCCAGAGGATGGTATACCGTCTGATCGGGAAGAGTTTGGAAAAGGCATCTCATCTCCTCATCTCCTGGTGCTCGGGTTCACCCCTCCAGCGTCTTTACTAACAGTCTCCCCACTTGGAGATGTCAACACTGTCAACATCCTGTTGCGTACAGTTTGGAATTTGTCCAGAGGATGAAGCGGAAGGATGAGGAACAATGAGAGACAAGTCCTAGGTGTTCAGACAGGCACATGTCACTCTAATTTCCAATCAGGAAGATGAATTGACCAAAGGCTAGGGTTGCCCATGGAAACAGTATAGGGCTTGAGGAAATCCCACTGCTTTGTGGCCAGTTCCCATAAACACAAGTTGAACAATGGAACTCAGGGGCAGTAAAATTCACGAAACTGCAGAGTTGAAAATATCTATCACTGAAAAATGTCTTGAGGAAAGTCAGAGAAAAGGATTGGCAAGCAAGGGAGAATGGCAGGAAAGGGATTTGAGGAGGTAGAAAGGACTCGCCATTAAGCACAAGAAAAGGGGCTGAACATTGCCGACATTGCAGTTGGCCAAAAAGGCTGTATGTGTTTTTTTCTGTATATATTCAAGAAAAGGGCATACACTTTTTTAGCCAACCAAACAGGTGGGCACTGGAAATCAATACTACAAAAGATATCACTTCGCATCAGTCAGAAGAGCCATCCTCATAAAGTGTAAACGCCAGAAATGCAGGACAAGGCAAGGAGAAGAGGGAGCCCTGTGAGGCTTATAGTGGAAATGTATATTGCCAACGGCCATTCTGGAGAAGTGTATTGTGTTTACTAAAGCATCTAAAAAATGAGCTACAGAGCATAGGGCACTTGCACTCATGGGCGTATATCTTGGGAAAAACAAAAATCGAGAGGACACAGGCACCCCAATGTTTACTGCCTCTCTGTTTAAAAGATCCTTGACTAGGATATAACTTAAATGTCTCTGGAGGGAAAAAATGGATAGAGATGTGGTACTTATGTAGAGTGGAATATTACTCAGCCTGGAAATCAATGAAATATGGCCAGTTGTAACAACTCCGGAGGAGTTACGTATGATCATTCTAAGTGACATAATTCAAAAAGAAAAAGACACATATCATAAGATATCACTTAAAGGGGGAATCCAAAATGGCTACACATGAAATAAATTACAAAACAAAAACATAGTCAAATATGTAGAAAACACGCGTGAGGCTGCTAAACGGGAAAGGTGGGGAGGGGTGAGGCATCATCCAGGAGGTTGAAATTAGCAAAGATACCATTCCAAATACCAAACTGATAATCAACAAGGCCTACACGGTAGCTAAAAGAACTGCACTCAGCACACTCAAGTCACCGGAAAAGAATATCTATGACTGGTAAGAATCTGAAAAAGAATTTATTGATGTCTCTCTGTACGTGAATCAAGTGGATGTACAGCAGCAAGAAACAGAGCTTTGAAAATCAGCTGTAACCAATATAGTAATAAATTGAAAAAAATAAACGACAGAGAGACAGAGAAAACCTCTTACAACTTTTCCTCAGGGACGGTGATGCAACATGGATTGAACACATCTAGACCCACAGCAGGATGAGACATAAGGCTGGAAACTGTTCGCGCTAAGAGAAATGTGAGGTTGGGTGAGGAAATGCACACCCTTTAAAGTAATACTACCTGGTACCCATTCAATGGGTCCCAAATCTGCAGGTTCAAGGAATCTTCCTACAGCTAAAACATGCATGGAAAACCCAGAGGACTGTACACCATGTGATCGGGAGATGTGTCTAAAATGCACCTCATTTATCCTCTCCTGGTGCTCCTGTTCATCATTCCAGCCACGTTACTTAGAATCTCCCCACTTAGAGAATCAGCACATTTAAATTTCTGTTTCACACATTTTGCAAATTGTGAGGAGGATGAACGGGAAGAGGGGGAACCAATGAGAGAATAGTTGTAGGGGTTTGGACGGGCACATGTCACTCTAATTTCCCATTAAGAATAAGAATTAAAAAAAGGCTCAGCCCGCCTCGCCGGAGCCAAAATAGGGCCTGAAGCAATCCTGCGGTTTTGAGGCCAGCTCACAAAAGAGCAACTTAAAAAATGGAGCTCAGGGTCACTGCAATTCACAAACCTGCAGAGTTATAAATGAAAACTAACGTCCAAAAATATGTTGAGGTAAGGCAAAGAAGAGGATCTGAATGCAAGACAGAATTGCAAGAAACAGATTTCAAGAGATAGATTGGACTCGCCTTTAAAGCACATGAAAAGCGGCAGAATTTCGACAACGATGCAGTTGGCCCAAAAGGGAGTATGCGTTTTTTCCTGAATATATGCAGGAAAAAACGCATACGCACTTTATGGGCAACCAAGCAAGCAAGCAATGCAAATGTGCACAACAAAGAAGTCTCATTTCCCACCGGTCAAAAGGGCCATCCGAAAAAATTGTAAACACCAGAAATGCAGGACAGGCCATGGAGAACAGGGAGCCTTTATACGCTGATGGACAGTGTGTGAACTGCCGAGAGCCACTCTGGAGAAGTGTATGGTGGTTCCTAAATCATCTAAAAAACAGAGCGACAGAGCATAGGGCACTTCCAATCACGGGAGTATATCTAGGGAAGTCTAAAAATCAACAAGACACAAGCACACCACAGTTTAGGGCTACTCTGTTTACAAGAACCTCAACTTCAGTACACCTTAAATATCCCAGGAAAGAGAACAATGGATAAAGAAAATGTGGTACTTATGTACAATGGAATATCTCTTCACCATGAAATCAATGTAATAAGGCTAGTAGAAGGATAAAGAGTGGATTTAGGTGCGATAATACTACTTGAAATAAGTCAAACAGAAAAAGAAACATATCATAAGATATCACTTATAGAGGGAGGATAAATATGGCTGCACAAAAAATGAATTACAAAACAGAACAGTGTCTCACATTTAGAAAACACACTTATGTCAGCTTAAGGGGAAAGGAGAGGTGGGGTGATGCATGAAACCAGAGTTTGAAATTAGCACAGATACCGTTCAATAAACCAAATAGGTATCAGACAAGATCTACACCTTGCTCAATGAACTGGTCTCAACACACCCTATACACCGCAGAGAAATATATATATCTGAGTAATAAGAATCTTAAAACCCATGTATTGATATCTCTCCATAAGGGAATCAAGTGTGCGCAGAGCGGCACAAACACAGCAGTGAAAATGAGCTAAACCTCATTATAGAAATAAATTTTAAAACCAAAACGCAGAAACAATGAAAGAGAGAAAAATTCTTACAAAATTCGCTCAGGGGCTGTGATGCAACCTGGAATGACCACATATAAACCCACAGCTGGATAAGACATAAGGCTGGACACTTGGGGCTGAAAGGATTGGAGAGCTTTGGTGAGCAACTGCCGAAAGTTTAATGCAATACTTCATGCTACTTATTCCAAGGGTCCCAACACTCCAAGTTGAAGGGAATCTTCCTACAGCTAAACCATGCATGAGAAATCCAGCAGATGGTATACCATATGATCGGGAAAGGTTTCTAAAATGCACCTCATTTTCCTCTCCTGGGGCTCCGGATCAACATTCCAGCCACTTTACTAACAACATCTCCACATGGAGAGTCAATGCCTTTAAGTTCCGGTATCGCACAGTCTGCAGTTAGTGCGGAGGATGAATGGGAATAGGGGGAACCAGTGAGAAAATAGCTGTAGCGGTTTCAATGGGCACATGTCACTCTAATTTCACATCAGGAAGAAAAATTAACCAAAGTCAGAGCAAGGCGTCCCAGAAGAAGAATAGGGACTGAAGAAATCCTGTGGATATGAGGCAAGATCACAAAAATAAGAGCAGAAAAATGGAGCTAAGGGCCACTGCAATTCAAAAACCTGCAGAGTTATAAAGGCCAACTATTTTCCAAACGTATATTGAGGTAAGGCTATGAAGAGGCACTGAGAGCAAGGCAGAACTGCAGGAAAACGATTTCAGGAGGTAGACAGGAATTGCACTGAAAACATATGAAAACACTCAGAACGTGGACAATGATGCACTTTGACAAAAAGGGCGTATGCGTATTTTCCTGAATATATTCAGGAAAAAACGCATACGCCCTTTTTGGCCAACCAAGCAAGCCTGCAAAGGAAATCTGCACTACAATGAAGTCTCACTGCCCCCCAGTCAAAAGGGCCATCTGAAAAAAGTGTAAAATCCAGAAAGGCAGGACAGGCCATGGAGAACTGGGAGCCTTGTTATGCTGATGGGCGGCATGTAAATTGCCAACAGCCACTCTGGAGAAGTGTATGGTGTTTCCTGAAACATCCAAAAAACAAAGCAACAGAGCCTAGGGCACTTCCACTTATGGTCCTATAGCTTAGGGAAATTAAACTCAAAAAGACACAGCCACCCCAATGTTTGGGACGGCTCTGTTTACAAGAACCACGTTTACGGTACAGGTTCAATATCGCAGAAAGCGAAAAACGGATAAAGAAGTTGTGGTACTTACGTACAATGCAATATCACTCAGCAATGAAATCTATGTCATCAGGCCCGTAGCAGCATAATGAGTGGATTCAGGTACGATGATTCTAAGTGAAATAAGTCACACAGAAAAAGAAACATCATAAGATATCACTAACACACAGAATGTAAACTTGGCTACACAGGAACTGAATTACAAAAAAGAACAGGGTCTCAAATGTAGAATACCAACTTATGCTTGCTTAAGGGGAAAGGTGAGTTGGGGTGCTGCATGAAACCAGAGATTGAAATTGGCACAGATACGGTTCCATAAGCCAAATATGTAATAGACAAGAGCTACTCCTTGCTCAACGAAGTGGACTCAACACCCCATATTAATCGTCTAAGAATATACCTGACTAGTAAGAAACTTAAAACCTATGGATTTATATGTCTCCGAAAGAGAATCAAGCGTGTGTACAGCGGCATAAGCACAGCAGTGATAGGATTGGTGAGGTTCGGTGAGCAAATGCAGACCCTTTGAAGTCATATTGCATGGTACCATTCCATGGGTCTCAACTCTCCAGGTTTAAGGGATTCTTCCTTCAGCTAAAACATGCATGTGTAACCCAGAGTATGATCCACCGTGTGATCGGGAAACGTGTTCAAATGTGTCTCAGTTTTTGTCCCCTGGTACTCGGGTGCAACATTCCAGACGCTTTACTAACACTCTCCCCACTTGGAGAGTCAGTGCCTTTAACCTCCTGTTTGGCCCAGTTTGCAATTTCTGCGGAAAATGAACAGGAAAAGGGAGAACCAATGAGAGACTAGCTGGAGGCATCTGGACGGGCAAATTTAACTCTCATATCCCACCAGGAAGAGGAATTAACCAAAGGCTCAGTGTGCCATGCCGGAACCACACTATTGCCAGAAGCAATCCTGCGGTGTTGCGGCCAGCTCACAAGAAAGCGAGTTGAAGAAAGGAGCTCAGGGGCACTGTAACTCACAAACCTGCAGAGTTATAAATGACAGCTATCGTCCAAAATATATTGAAGTAAGGCTGCCAAGAGGACTTGAAAGTGGGGCAGAATTGCAGGAAACAGATTTCAGGAGGTAGACAGGAATTGCATGTAAAGCATAAGAAAAGAGGCAGAACGTCCACAATGATGCACTTGGCCAAAAAGTGCGTATGCGTTTTTTCCTGAATATATTCACGAAAAAACGCATACGCCCTTTTTGGCCAACCAAGCAAGCTTGCAAAGGAAATCTGCACTACAATGAAGTCTCACTGCCCCCCGGTCCAAAGGGACATCTGAAAAAAGTGTAAAATCCAGAAAGGCAGGACAGGCCATGGAGAACTGGGAGCCTTGTTATGCTGATGGGCGGGATGTAAATTGCCAACAGCCACTCTGGAGAAGTGTATGGTGTTTCCTGAAACATCCAAAAAACAAAGCAACAGAGCCTATGGCACTTCCACTTAAGGTCCTATATCTTAGGGAAATTAAAATCAAAAAGACACAGCAACCACAAAGTTTGGGCCGGCCATGTTTACAAGAACCTCATTTATGGTACAAGTTCAATATCACAGGAAGCGAAAAATGGATAAAGAAGTTGTGGTACTTACGTACAATGCAATATCACACAGCAATGAAATCTATGTCATCAGGCCCGTAGCAGCATAATGAGTGGATTCAGGTACAATGATTCTAAGTGAAATAAGTCACACAGAAAGAGAAACATCATAAGATATCACTACTACACGGAATGTAAACTTGGCTACACAGGAACTGAATTACAAAACAGAACAGCGTCTCAAATGTAGAAAACCAACTTATGCTTGCTTAAGGGAAAAGGTGAGTTGGGTTGTTGCATAAAACCAGAGATTGAAATTAGCACAGATACCGTTCCATAAGCCAAATATGTAATAGACAAGAGCTACTCCTTGCTCAACCAATTGGACTCAACACCCCATATTAAACGCCTAACGATATACCTGTCTAGTAAGAATCTTAAAACCTATGGATTTATATGTCTCCGAAAGAGAATCAAGCGTGTGTACAGCGGCATAAACAGAGCAGTGATAGGATTGGTGAGGTTCGGTGAGCAAATGCAGACCCTTTGAAGTCATATTGCGTGGTACCCATTCCATGGGTCTCAACTCTCCAGGTTTAAGGGATTCTTCCTTCAGCTAAAACATGCATGTGGAACCCAGAGTATGATCCACCGTGTGATCGGGAAACGTATTCAAATGTGTCTCAATTTTCATACCCTGGTACTGGGGTTCAACATTCCATACGCTTTACTAACACTCTCCCCACTTGGAGAGTCAGTGCCTTTAACCTCCTGTTTCGCCCAGTTTGCAGTTTCTCTGGAAGATGAACAGGAAGATGGAGAACCAAGGAGAGACTATCTGTAGGTGTCTGTACGCGCAAATTTAACTCTCATTTCCCACCAGGAAGAGGAATTAACCAAAGGCTCAGTGTGCTATGCCGGAACCAAACTAGGGCCTGAAGCAATCCTGCGGTGTTGCGGCCAGCTTACAAGAAAGCAAGTTGAAGAAAGGAGTTCAGGGACACTGTAATTCACAAACCTGCAGAGGTATAAATGACAGCTATCGTCCAAAATATATTGAAGTAAGGCTGCCGAGAGGACTTGAAAGCGGGGCAGAATTGCAGGAAACCGATTTCAGGAGGTAGACTGGAATTGCATGTAAAGCATAGGAAAAGAGGCAGAACGTCCACAATGATGCACTTGGCCAAAAAGGGCGTATGCGTTTTTTCCTGAATATATTCAGGAAAAAACGCATACGCCCTTTTTGGCCAACCAAGCAAGCTTGCAAAGGAAATCTGCACTACAATGAAGTCTCACTGCCCCCCGGTCCAAAGGGCCATCTGCAAAAAGTGTAAAATCCAGAAAGGCAGGACAGGTCATGGAGAACTGGGAGCCTTTTTATGCTGATGGGCGGGATGTAAATTGCTAGCAGCCACTCTGGAGAAGTGTATGGTGTTTCCTGAAACATCCAAAAAACAAAGCAACAGAGCCTAGGGCACTTCCACTTATGGTCCTATAGCTTAGGGAAATTAAAATCAAAAAGACAGAGCCACCCCAAAGTTTGGGACGGCTCTGTTTACAAGAACCTCGTTTACAGTACAAGTTCAATATCACAGAAAGCGAAAAATGGATAAAGAAGTTGTGGTACTTACGTACAATGCAATATCACTCAGCAATGAAATCTATGTCATCAGGCCTGTAGCAGAATAATGAGTGGATTCAGGTACGATGATTCTAAGTGAAATAAGTCACACAGAAAAAGAAACATCATAAGGTATCACTAATACACGGAATGTAAACTTGGCTACACAGGAACTGAATTACAAAGCAAAATAGGGTCTCAAATGTAGAAAACCAACTTATGCTTGCTTAATGGGAAAGGTGAGTTGAGGTGCTGCATGAAACCAGAGATTGAAATTGGCACAGATACCGTTCCATAAGCCAAATATGTAATAGACAAGAGCTACTCCTTGCTCAACGAAGTGGACTCAACACCCCATATTAATCGTCTAAGAATATACCTGACTAGTAAGAAACTTAAAACCTATGGATTTATATGTCTCCGAAAGAGAATCAAGCGTGTGTACAGCGGCATAAGCGCAGCAGTGATAGGATTGGTGAGGTTCGGTGAGCAAATGCAGACCCTTTGAAGTCATATTGCATGGTACCATTCCATGGGTCTCAACTCTCCAGGTTTAAGGGATTCTTACTTCAGCTAAAACATGCATGTGTAACCCAGAGTATGATCCACCGTGTGATCGGGAAACGTGTTCAAATGTGTCTCAGTTTTTGTCCCCTGGTACTCGGGTGCAACATTCCAGACGCTTTACTAACACTCTCCCCACTTGGAGAGTCAGTGCCTTTAACCTCCTGTTTGGCCCAGTTTGCAATTTCTGCGGAAAATGAACAGGAAAAGGGAGAACCAATGAGAGACTAGCTGGAGGCGTCTGGACGGGCAAATTTAACTCTCATATCCCACCAGGAAGAGGAATTAACCAAAGGCTCAGTGTGCCATGCCGGAACCACACTATTGCCAGAAGCAATCCTGTGGTGTTGCGGCCAGCTCACAAGAAAGCGAGTTGAAGAAAGGAGCTCAGGGGCACTGTAACTCACAAACCTGCAGAGTTATAAATGACAGCTATCGTCCAAAATATATTGAAGTAAGGCTGCCAAGAGGACTTGAAAGTGGGGCAGAATTGCAGAAAACCGATTTCAGGAGGTAGACAGGAATTGCATGTAAAGCATAAGAAAAGAGGCAGAACGTCCACAATGATGCACTTGGCCAAAAAGTGCGTATGCGTTTTTTCCTGAATATATTCACGAAAAAACGCATACGCCCTTTTTGGCCAACCAAGCAAGCTTGCAAAGGAAATCTGCACTACAATGAAGTCTCACTGCCCCCCGGTCCAAAGGGACATCTGAAAAAAGTGTAAAATCCAGAAAGGCAGGACAGGCCATGGAGAACTGGGAGCCTTGTTATGCTGATGGGCGGGATGTAAATTGCCAACAGCCACTCTGGAGAAGTGTATGGTGTTTCCTGAAACATCCAAAAAACAAAGCAACAGAGCCTATGGCACTTCCACTTAAGGTCCTATATCTTAGGGAAATTAAAATCAAAAAGACACAGCAACCACAAAGTTTGGGCCGGCCATGTTTACAAGAACCTCATTTATGATACAAGTTCAATATCACAGGAAGCGAAAAATGGATAAAGAAGTTGTGGTACTTACGTACAATGCAATATCACTCAGCAATGAAATCTATGTCATCAGGCCCGTAGCAGCATAATGAGTGGATTCAGATACAATGATTCTAAGTGAAATAAGTCACACAGAAAGAGAAACATCATAAGATATCACTACTACACGGAATGTAAACTTGGCTACACAGGAACTGAATTACAAAACAGAACAGGGTCTCAAATGTAGAAAACCAACTTATGCTTGCTTAAGGGAAAAGGTGAGTTGGGTTGTTGCATAAAACCAGAGATTGAAATTAGCACAGATACCGTTCCATAAGCCAAATATGTAATAGACAAGAGCTACTCCTTGCTCAACCAATTGGACTCAACACCCCATATTAAACGCCTAACGATATACCTGTCTAGTAAGAATCTTAAAACCTATGGATTTATATGTCTCCGAAAGAGAATCAAGCGTGTGTACAGCGGCATAAACAGAGCAGTGATAGGATTGGTGAGGTTCGGTGAGCAAATGCAGACCCTTTGAAGTCATATTGCGTGGTACCCATTCCATGGGTCTCAACTCTCCAGGTTTAAGGGATTCTTCCTTCAGCTAAAACATGCATGTGGAACCCAGAGTATGATCCACCGTGTGATCGGGAAACGTATTCAAATGTGTCTCAATTTTCATACCCTGGTACTGGGGTTCAACATTCCATACGCTTTACTAACACTCTCCCCACTTGGAGAGTCAGTGCCTTTAACCTCCTGTTTCGCCCAGTTTGCAGTTTCTCTGGAAGATGAACAGGAAGATGGAGAACCAAGGAGAGACTATCTGTAGGTGTCTGTACGGGCAAATTTAACTCTCATTTCCCACCAGGAAGAGGAATTAACCAAAGGCTCAGTGTGCTATGCCGGAACCAAACTAGGGCCTGAAGCAATCCTGCGGTGTTGCGGCCAGCTTACAAGAAAGCAAGTTGAAGAAAGGAGTTCAGGGACACTGTAATTCACAAACCTGCAGAGGTATAAATGACAGCTATCGTCCAAAATATATTGAAGTAAGGCTGCCGAGAGGACTTGAAAGCGGGGCAGAATTGCAGGAAACCGATTTCAGGAGGTAGACTGGAATTGCATGTAAAGCATAGGAAAAGAGGCAGAACGTCCACAATGATGCACTTGGCCAAAAAGGGCGTATGCGTTTTTTCCTGAATATATTCAGGAAAAAACGCATACGCCCTTTTTGGCCAACCAAGCAAGCTTGCAAAGGAAATCTGCACTACAATGAAGTCTCACTGCCCCCCGGTCCAAAGGGCCATCTGCAAAAAGTGTAAAATCCAGAAAGGCAGGACAGGTCATGGAGAACTGGGAGCCTTTTTATGCTGATGGGCGGGATGTAAATTGCTAGCAGCCACTCTGGAGAAGTGTATGGTGTTTCCTGAAACATCCAAAAAACAAAGCAACAGAGCCTAGGGCACTTCCACTTATGGTCCTATAGCTTAGGGAAATTAAAATCAAAAAGACAGAGGCACCCCAAAGTTTGGGACGGCTCTGTTTACAAGAACCTCGTTTACAGTACAAGTTCAATATCACAGAAAGCGAAAAATGGATAAAGAAGTTGTGGTAGTTACGTACAATGCAATATCACTCAGCAATGAAATCTATGTCATCAGGCCTGTAGCAGAATAATGAGTGGATTCAGGTACGATGATTCTAAGTGAAATAAGTCACACAGAAAAAGAAACATCATAAGGTATCACTAATACATGGAATGTAAACTTGGCTACACAGGAACTGAATTACAAAGCAAAATAGGGTCTCAAATGTAGAAAACCAACTTATGCTTGCTTAATGGGAAAGGTGAGTTGAGGTGCTGCATGAAACCAGAGATTGAAATTGGCACAGATACCGTTCCATAAGCCAAATATGTAATAGACAAGAGCTACTCCTTGCTCAACGAAGTGGACTCAACACCCCATATTAATCGTCTAAGAATATACCTGACTAGTAAGAAACTTAAAACCTATGGATTTATATGTCTCCGAAAGAGAATCAAGCGTGTGTACAGCGGCATAAGCGCAGCAGTGATAGGATTGGTGAGGTTCGGTGAGCAAATGCAGACCCTTTGAAGTCATATTGCATGGTACCATTCCATGGGTCTCAACTCTCCAGGTTTAAGGGATTCTTACTTCAGCTAAAACATGCATGTGTAACCCAGAGTATGATCCACCGTGTGATCGGGAAACGTGTTCAAATGTGTCTCAGTTTTTGTCCCCTGGTACTCGGGTGCAACATTCCAGACGCTTTACTAACACTCTCCCCACTTGGAGAGTCAGTGCCTTTAACCTCCTGTTTGGCCCAGTTTGCAATTTCTGCGGAAAATGAACAGGAAAAGGGAGAACCAATGAGAGACTAGCTGGAGGCGTCTGGACGGGCAAATTTAACTCTCATATCCCACCAGGAAGAGGAATTAACCAAAGGCTCAGTGTGCCATGCCGGAACCACACTATTGCCAGAAGCAATCCTGTGGTGTTGCGGCCAGCTCACAAGAAAGCGAGTTGAAGAAAGGAGCTCAGGGGCACTGTAACTCACAAACCTGCAGAGTTATAAATGACAGCTATCGTCCAAAATATATTGAAGTAAGGCTGCCAAGAGGACTTGAAAGTGGGGCAGAATTGCAGAAAACCGATTTCAGGAGGTAGACAGGAATTGCATGTAAAGCATAAGAAAAGAGGCAGAACGTCCACAATGATGCACTTGGCCAAAAAGTGCGTATGCGTTTTTTCCTGAATATATTCACGAAAAAACGCATACGCCCTTTTTGGCCAACCAAGCAAGCTTGCAAAGGAAATCTGCACTACAATGAAGTCTCACTGCCCCCCGGTCCAAAGGGACATCTGAAAAAAGTGTAAAATCCAGAAAGGCAGGACAGGCCATGGAGAACTGGGAGCCTTGTTATGCTGATGGGCGGGATGTAAATTGCCAACAGCCACTCTGGAGAAGTGTATGGTGTTTCCTGAAACATCCAAAAAACAAAGCAACAGAGCCTATGGCACTTCCACTTAAGGTCCTATATCTTAGGGAAATTAAAATCAAAAAGACACAGCAACCACAAAGTTTGGGCCGGCCATGTTTACAAGAACCTCATTTATGATACAAGTTCAATATCACAGGAAGCGAAAAATGGATAAAGAAGTTGTGGTACTTACGTACAATGCAATATCACTCAGCAATGAAATCTATGTCATCAGGCCCGTAGCAGCATAATGAGTGGATTCAGATACAATGATTCTAAGTGAAATAAGTCACACAGAAAGAGAAACATCATAAGATATCACTACTACACGGAATGTAAACTTGGCTACACAGGAACTGAATTACAAAACAGAACAGGGTCTCAAATGTAGAAAACCAACTTATGCTTGCTTAAGGGAAAAGGTGAGTTGGGTTGTTGCATAAAACCAGAGATTGAAATTAGCACAGATACCGTTCCATAAGCCAAATATGTAATAGACAAGAGCTACTCCTTGCTCAACCAATTGGACTCAACACCCCATATTAAACGCCTAACGATATACCTGTCTAGTAAGAATCTTAAAACCTATGGATTTATATGTCTCCGAAAGAGAATCAAGCGTGTGTACAGCGGCATAAACAGAGCAGTGATAGGATTGGTGAGGTTCGGTGAGCAAATGCAGACCCTTTGAAGTCATATTGCGTGGTACCCATTCCATGGGTCTCAACTCTCCAGGTTTAAGGGATTCTTCCTTCAGCTAAAACATGCATGTGGAACCCAGAGTATGATCCACCGTGTGATCGGGAAACATATTCAAATGTGTCTCAATTTTCATACCCTGGTACTGGGGTTCAACATTCCAGACGCTTTACTAACACTCTCCCCACTTGGAGAGTCAGTGCCTTTAACCTCCTGTTTCGCCCAGTTTGCAGTTTCTCTGGAAGATGAACAGGAAGATGGAGAACCAAGGAGAGACTATCTGTAGGTGTCTGTACGGGCAAATTTAACTCTCATTTCCCACCAGGAAGAGGAATTAACCAAAGGCTCAGTGTGCTATGCCGGAACCAAACTAGGGCCTGAAGCAATCCTGCGGTGTTGCGGCCAGCTTACAAGAAAGCAAGTTGAAGAAAGGAGTTCAGGGACACTGTAATTCACAAACCTGCAGAGGTATAAATGACAGCTATCGTCCAAAATATATTGAAGTAAGGCTGCCGAGAGGACTTGAAAGCGGGGCAGAATTGCAGGAAACCGATTTCAGGAGGTAGACTGGAATTGCATGTAAAGCATAGGAAAAGAGGCAGAACGTCCACAATGATGCACTTGGCCAAAAAGGGCGTATGCGTTTTTTCCTGAATATATTCAGGAAAAAACGCATACGCCCTTTTTGGCCAACCAAGCAAGCTTGCAAAGGAAATCTGCACTACAATGAAGTCTCACTGCCCCCCGGTCCAAAGGGCCATCTGCAAAAAGTGTAAAATCCAGAAAGGCAGGACAGGTCATGGAGAACTGGGAGCCTTTTTATGCTGATGGGCGGGATGTAAATTGCTAGCAGCCACTCTGGAGAAGTGTATGGTGTTTCCTGAAACATCCAATAAACAAAGCAACAGAGCCTAGGGCACTTCCACTTATGGTCCTATAGCTTAGGGAAATTAAAATCAAAAAGACAGAGCCACCCCAAAGTTTGGGACGGCTCTGTTTACAAGAACCTCGTTTACAGTACAAGTTCAATATCACAGAAAGCGAAAAATGGATAAAGAAGTTGTGGTACTTACGTACAATGCAATATCACTCAGCAATGAAATCTATGTCATCAGGCCTGTAGCAGAATAATGAGTGGATTCAGGTACGATGATTCTAAGTGAAATAAGTCACACAGAAAAAGAAACATCATAAGGTATCACTAATACATGGAATGTAAACTTGGCTACACAGGAACTGAATTACAAAGCAAAACAGGGTCTCAAATGTAGAAAACCAACTTATGCTTCCTTAATGGGAAAGGTGAGTTGAGGTGCTGCATGAAACCAGAGATTGAAATTGGCACAGATACCGTTCCATAAGCCAAATATGTAATAGACAAGAGCTACTCCTTGCTCAACGAAGTGGACTCAACACCCCATATTAATCGTCTAAGAATATACCTGACTAGTAAGAAACTTAAAACCTATGGATTTATATGTCTCCGAAAGAGAATCAAGCGTGTGTACAGCGGCATAAGCGCAGCAGTGATAGGATTGGTGAGGTTCGGTGAGCAAATGCAGACCCTTTGAAGTCATATTGCGTGGTACCCATTCCATGGGTCTCAACTCTCCAGGTTTAAGGGATTCTTCCTTCAGCTAAAACATGCATGTGGAACCCACAGTATGATCCACCGTGTGATCGGGAAACGTATTCAAATGTGTCTCAATTTTCATACCCTGGTACTGGGGTTCAACATTCCAGACGCTTTACTAACACTCTCCCCACTTGGAGAGTCAGTGCCTTTAACCTCCTGTATGGCCCAGTTTGCAGTTTCTCTGGAAGATGAACAGGAAGATGGAGAACCAAGGAGAGACCATCTGTAGGTGTCTGTACGGGCAAATTTAACTCTCATTTCCCACCAGGAAGAGGAATTAACCAAAGGCTCAGTGTGCTATGCCGGAACCAAACTAGGGCCTGAAGCAATCCTGCGGTGTTGCGGCCAGATTACAAGAAAGCGAGTTGAAGAAAGGAGTTCAGGGACACTGTAATTCACAAACCTGCAGAGTTATAAATGACAGCTATCGTCCAAAATATATTAAAGTAAGGCTGCCAAGAGGACTTGAAAGCGGGGCAGAATTGCAGGAAACCGATTTCAGGAGGTAGACTGGAATTGCATGTAAAGCATAGGAAAAGAGGCAGAACGTCCACAATGATGCACTTGCCAAAAAGGGCGTATGCGTTTTTCCCTGAATATATTCAGGAAAAAACGCATACGCCATTTTTGGCCAACCAAGCAAGCTTGCAAAGGAAATCTGCACTACAATGAAGTCTCACTGCCCCCCGGTCCAAAGGGCCATCTGCAAAAAGTGTAAAATCCAGAAAGGCAGGACAGGTCATGGAGAACTGGGAGCCTTTTTATGCTGATGGGCGGGATGTAAATTGCTAGCAGCCACTCTGGAGAAGTGTATGGTGTTTCCTGAAACATCCAAAAAACAAAGCAACAGAGCCTAGGGCACTTCCACTTATGGTCCTATAGCTTAGGGAAATTAAAATCAGAAAGACACAGACACCCCAAAGTTTGGGACGGCTCTGTTTACAAGAACCTCGTTTACGGTACAAGTTCAATATCACAGAAAGCGAAAAATGGATAAAGAAGTTGTGGTACTTACGTACAATGCAATATCACTCAGCAATGAAATCTATGTCATCAGGCCTGTAGCAGAATAATGAGTGGATTCAGGTATGATGATTCTAAGTGAAATAAGTCACACAGAAAAAGAAACATCATAAGGTATCACTAATACATGGAATGTAAACTTGGCTACACAGGAACTGAATTACAAAGCAAAACAGGGTCTCAAATGTAGAAAACCAACTTATGCTTGCTTAATGGGAAAGGTGAGTTGAGGTGCTGCATAAAACCAGAGATTGAAATTAACACAGATACCATTCCATAAGCCAAATATGTAATAGACAAGAGCTACTCCTTGCTCAATGAAGTGGACTCAAAACCCCATATTAAACGCCTAAGAATATACCTGACTAGTAAGAATCTTAAAACCTATGGATTTATATGTCTCCGAAAGAGAATCAAGCGTGTGTACAGCGGCATAAACGCAGCAGTGATAGGATTGGTGAGGTTCGGTGAGCAAATGCAGACCCTTTGAAGTCATATTGCATGGTACCCATTCCATGGGTCTCAACTCTCCATGTTTAAGGGATTCTTCCTTCAGCTAAAACATGCATGTGGAACCCAGAGTATGATCCACCGTGTGATCGGAAAACGTGTTCAAATGTGTCTCAGTTTTCGTCCACTGGTACTCGGGTGCAACATTCCAGACGCTTTACTAACACTCTCCGCACTTGGAGAGTCAGTGCCTTTAACCTCCTGTTTGACCCAGTTGGCAATTTCTGTGGAAAATGAACAGTAATAGGGAGAAACAATGAGAGATTAGTTGGAGGTGTCCGGACGGGCAAATTTAACTCTCATTTCCCACCAGGAAGAGGAATTAACCACAGTCTCAGCATGCCGTGCCGGAACCAAACTAGGGCCTGAAGCAATCTTGCGGTGTTGCAGCCAGGTCACAAGAAAGCGAGTTGAAGAAAGGAGCTCAGGGGCACTGTAATTCACAAACCTGCAGAGTTATAAATGACAGCTATCTTCTAAAAATATATTGAATTAGGCTGCCAAGAGGAGTTGAAAGCGGGGCAGAATTGCAGGAAACCGATTTCAGGAGGTACAATGGAATTGCATGTAAAGCATAGGAAAAGAGGCAGACCATCCACAATGATGCACTTGGCCAAAAAGGGCGTATGCGTTTTTTCCTGAATATATTCAGGAAAAAACGCATACGCCCTTTTTGGCCAACCAAGCAAGCTTGCAAAGGAAATCTGCACTACAATGAAGTCTCACTGCCCCCCGGTCAAAAGGGCCATCTGAAAAAAGTGTAAAATCCAGAAAGGCAGGACAGGCCATGGAGGACTGGGAGTCTTGTTTTGCTGATGGGTGGGAAGTAAATTGCCAGCAGCCACTCTGGAGAAGTGTACGGTGTTTCCTGAAACATCCAAAAAACAAAGCAACAGAGCCTAGGGCACTTCCACTTATGGTCCTATAGCTTAGGGAAATTAAAATCAAAAAGACACAGCCACCCCAAAGTTTGGGAGGGCTCTGTTTACAAGAACCTCGTTTACCGTACAAGTTCAATATCACAGTAAGCGAAAAATGGATAAAGAAGTTGTGGTACTTACGTACAATGCAATATCACTCAGCAATGAAATCTATGTCATCAGGCCCGTAGCAGCATAATGAGTGGATTCAGGTACGATGATTCTAAGTGAAATAAGTCACACATAAAAAGGAACATCATATGATATCACTACTACACGGAATGTAAACGTGGCTACACAAGAACTGAATTACAAAACAGAACAGGGTGTCAAATGTAGAAAACCAACTTATGCTTGCTTAAGGGGAAAGGTGAGTTGGGGTGCTGCATACAACAAGAGATTGAAATTAGCACAGATACCGTTCCATAAGCCAAATATGCAATAGACAAGAGCTACTCCTTGCTCAACGAAGTGGACTCAACACCACATATTAAACACCCAAGAATATACCTGATTGTAAGAATCTTAAAACCTATGGATTTATATGTCTCCGAAAGAGAATCAAGCGTGTGTACAGCGGCATAAACGCAGCAGTGATAGGATTGGTGAGGTTCGGTGAGCAAATGCAGACCCTTTGAAGTCATATTGCATGGTACCCATTCCATGGGTCTCAACTCTCCATGTTTAAGGGATTCTACCTTCAGCTAAAACATGCATGTGGAACCCAGAGTACGATCCACCGTGTGATCAGAAAACGTGTTCAAATGTGTCTCAGTTTTCGTTCCCTGGTACTCGGGTGCAACATTGCAGACGCTTTACTAACACTCTCCCCACTTGGACAGTCAGTGCCTTTAAACTTCTGTTTGGACCAGTTTGCATTTTCTGTGGAAAATAAACAGGAATAGGGAGAACCAATGAGAGACTAGGTGGAGGTGTCCGGACGGGCAAATTTAACTCTCATTTCCCACCAGGAAGAGGAATTAACCAAAAGCTCAGCGTGCCATGCCGGAACCACACTAGGGCCAGAAGCAATCCTGCGGTGTTGCGGCCAGCTCACAAGAAAGCGAGTTGAAGAAAGGAGCTCAGGGGCACTGTAATTCACAAACCGGCAGAGTTATAAATGACAGCTATCCTCCAAAAATATATTGAAGTAAGGCTGCCAAGAGGAGTTGAAAGCGGGGCAGAATTGCAGGAAACCGATTTCAGGAGGTAGACTGGAATTGCATGTAAAGCATAGGAAAAGAGGCAGAACGTCCACAATGATGCACTTGGCCAAAAAGGGCGTATGCGTTTTTTCCTGAATATATTCAGGAAAAAACGCATACGCCCTTTTTGGCCAACCAAGCAAGCTTGCAAAGGAAATCTGCACTACCATGAAGTCTCACTGCCCCACAGTCAAAAGGGCCATCTGAAAAAAGTGTAAAATCCAGAAAGGCAGGACAGGCCAAGGAGAACTGGGAGCCTTGTTATGCTGATGGGCGGAATGTAAATTGCCAGCAGCCACTCTGGAGAAGTGTATGGTGTTTCCTGAAATATTCAAAAAACAAAGCAACAGAGCCTAGGGCACTTCCACTTACGGTCCTATAGCTTAGGGAAATTAAAATCAAAAAGACACAGCAACCACAAAGTTTGGGCCGGACATGTTTACAAGAACCTCGTTTACGGTACAAGTTCAATATCACAGAAAGCGAAAAATGGATAAAGAAGTTGTGGTACTTACGTACAATGCAATATCACTCAGCAATGAAATCTATGTCATCAGGCCCGTAGCAGCATAATGAGTGGATTCAGGTACGATGATTGTAAGTGAAATAAGTCACACAGAAAAAGAAACATCATAAGATATCACTAATACATGGATTATAAACTTGGCTACACAACAACTGAATTTCAAAACAGAACAGGGTGTCAAATGTAGAAAACCAACTTATGCTTGCTTAAGGGGAAAGGTGAGTTGGGGTACTGCATAAAACCAGAGATTGAAATTAGCACAGATACCGTTCCATAAGCCAAATATGTAATAGACAAGAGCTACTCCTTGCTCAACGAAGTGGACTCAACACCCCATATTAAACGCCTAAGAATATACCTGACTAGAAATAATCTTAAAACCTACGGATTTATATGTCTCCGAAAGAGAATCAAGCGTGTGTACAGCGGCATAAACGCAGCAGTGATAGGATTGGTGAGGTTCGGTGAGCAAATGCAGACCCTTTGAAGTCATATTGCATGGTACCCATTCCATGGGTCTCAACTCTCCAGGTTTAAGGGATTCTTCCTTCAGCTAAAACATGCATGTGGAACCCAGAGTATGATCCACCGTGTGATCGGGAAACGTGTTCAAATGTGTGTCAGTTTTCGTCCCCTGGTACTCGGATGCAACATTCCAGACGCTTTACTAACACTCTCCCCACTTGGAGAGTCAGTGCCTTTAACCTCCTGTTTGGCCCAGTTTGCAATTTCTGTGGAATATGAACAGGAATAGGGAGAACCAATGAGAGACTAGGTGGAGGTGTCTGGACGGGCAAATTTAACTCTCATTTCCCACCAAGAAGAAGAATTAACCAAAGGCTCAGCATGCCATGCCGGAAGCACACTAGGGCCTGAAGAAATCCTGCGGTGTTGCGGCCAGCTCAAAAGAAAGCGAGTTGAAGAAAGGAGCTCAGGGGCACTGTAATTCACAAACCTGCAGAGATAAATGACAGCTATCTTCCAAAAATATATTGAAGTAAGGCTGCCAAGAAGAGTTGAAAGCGGGGCAGAATTGCAGGAAACCGATTTCAGGAGGTAGACTGGAATTGCATGTAAAGCATAGGAAAAGAGGCAGAACGTCCACAATGATGCACTTGGCCAAAAAGGGCGTATGCGTTTTGTCCTGAATATATTCACGAAAAAACGCATACACACTTTTTGGCCAACCAAGCAAGCTTGCAAAGGAAATCTGCACTACAATGAAGTCTCACTGCCCCCCGGTCAAAAGGGCCATCTGAAAAAAGTGTAAAATCCAGAAAGGCAGGACAGGTCAAGGAGAACTGGGAGCCTTGTTATGCTGATGGGCGGGATGTAAATTGCCAGCAGCCACTCTGGAGAAGTGTATGGTGTTTCCTGAAACATCTAAAAAACAAAGCAACAGAGCATAGGGCAATTCCACTTATGGTCCTATAGCTTAGGGAAATTAAAATCAAAAAGACAAAGCCACCCCAAAGTTTGGGAGGGCTCTGTTTACAAGAACCTCGTTTACAGTACAAGTTCAATATCACAGAAAGCGAAAAATGGATAAAGAAGTTGTGGTACTTACGTACAATGCAATATGACTCAGAAATGAAATCTATGTCATCAGGCCCGTAGAAGCATAATGAGTGGATTCAGGTACGATGATTCTAAGTGAAATAAGTCACACAGAAAAAGAAACATCATAAGATATCACTAATACACGGAATGTAAACTTGGCTACACAGGAACTGAATTACAAAACAGAACAGGGTCTCAAATGTAGAAAAACAACTTATGCTTGCTTAACGGGAAAGGTGAGTTGGGGTACTGCATAAAACCAGAGATTGAAATTAGCACAGATACCGTTCCATAAGCCAAATATGTAATAGACAAGAGCTACTCCTTGCTCAACGAAGTGGACTCAACACCCCATAATAAACGCCTAAGAATATACCTGACTAGTAAGAATCTTAAAACCTTTGGATTTATATGTCTCCAAAAGAGAATCAAGTGTGTGTACAGCGGCATAAACGCAGCAGTGATAGGATTGGTGAGGTTCGGTGAGCAAATGCAGACCCTTTGAAGTCATATTGCATGGTACCCATTCCATGGGTCTCAACTCTCCAGGTTTAAGGGATTCTTCCTTCAGCTAAAACATGCATGTGGAACCCAGAGTATGATCCACCGTGTGATCGGGAAACGTGTTCAAATGTGTCTCAGTTTTCGTGCCCTGGTACTCGGGTGCAACATTCCAGACGCTTTACTAACACTCTCCCCACTTGGAGAGTCAGTGCCTTTAACCTCCTGGTTGGCCCAGTTTGCAATTTCTCCGTAAGATGAACAGGAATAGGGAGAACCAATGAGAGACTAGGTGGAGGTGTCTGGACGGGCAAATTTAACTCTCATTTCCCACCAGGAAGAGGAATTAACCAAAGGCTCAGCGTCCCATGCCAGAAGCACACTAGGGCCTGAAGCAATCCTGCGGTGTTGCAGCGAGCTCACAAGAAAGCAAGTTGAAGAAAGGAACTCAGGGGCACTGTAATTCACAAAACTGCAGAGTTATAAATGACAGCTATCCTCCAAAAATATATTGAAGTAACGCTGCCAAGAGGAGTTGAAAGCGGGGCAGAATTGCAGGAAACCGATTTCAGGAGGTAAACTGGAATTGCATGTAAAGCATAGGAAAAGAGGCAGAACGTCCACAATGATGCACTTGGCCAAAAAGGGCGTATGCGTTTTTTCCTGAATATATTCAGGAAAAAACGCATACGCCCTTTTTGGCCAACCAAGCAAGCTTGCAAATGAAATCTGCACTACAATGAAGTCTCACTGCTCCCCGGTCAAAAGGCTATCTGAAAAAAGTGTAAAATCCAGAAAGGCAGGACTGGCCATGGAGAACTGGGAGCCTTGTTATTCAGATGGGTGGAATGTAAATTGCCAACAGACACTCTGGAGAAGTGAATGGTGTTTCCTGAAACATTCAAAAAACAAAGCAACAGAGCCTAGGGCACTTCCACTTATGGTCCTATAGTTTAGGGAAATTAAAATCAAAAAGACACAGCCACCCCAAAGCTTCGGACAGCTCTGTTTACAAGAACCTCGTTTAATGTACAAGTTCAATATCACAGAAAGCGAAAAATGGATAAAGAAGTTGTGGTACTTACGTACAATGCAATATCACTCAGCAATGAAATCTATGTCATCAGGCCCGTAGCAGCATAATGAGTGGATTCAGGTACGATGATTCTAAGTGAAATAAGTCACACAGAAAAAGAAACATCATAAGGTATCACTAATACACGGAATGTAAACTTGGCTACACAGGAACTGAATTACAAAACAGAACAGGGTCTCAAAGTAGAAAACCAACTTATGCTTGCTTAAGTGGAAAGGTGAGTTGGGGTGCTGCATGAAACCACAGATTGAAATTAGCACAGATACCGCTCCATAAGCCAAATATGTAATAGACAAGAGCTACTCCTTGCTCAATGAAGTGGACTCAACACCCCATATTAAACGCCTAACAATATACCTGACTAGTAAGAATCTTAAAACCTATGGATTTATATGTCTCCGAAAGAGAATCAAGCGTGTGTACAGCGGCATAAACGCAGCAGTGATAGGACTGGTGAGGTTCGGTGAGCAAATGCAGACCCTTTGAAGTCATATTGCATGGTACCCATTCCATGGGTCTCAACTCTCCAGGTTTAAGGGATTCTTCCTTCAGCTAAAACATGCATGTGGAACCCAGAGTATGATCCACCATGTGATCGGGAAACGTGTTCAAATGTGTCTCAGTTTTCGTCCCCTGGTACTCGGATGCAACATTCCAGACGCTTTACTAACACTCTCCCCACTTGGAGAGTCAGTGCCTTTAACCTCCTGTATGGCCCAGTTTGTAATTTCTGCGGAAAATGTACAATAATAGGGAGAACCAATGAGAAACTAGCTGGAGGTGTCTGGAAGGGCAAATTTAACTCTCATTTCCCACCAGGAAGAGGAATTAACCAAAGGCTCAGCGTGCCGTGCCGGAACCACACTAGGGCCTGAAGCAATCCTGCGGTGTTGCGGCCAGCTCACAAGAAAGCAAGTTGAAGAAAGGAGCTCAGGGGCACTGTAATTCACAAACCTGCAGAGTTATAAATGACAGTTATCCTCCAAAAATATATTGAAGTAAGGCAGCCAAGAGGAGTTGAAAGCGGGGCAGAATTGCAGGAAACCGATTTCAGGAGGTAGACTGGAATTGCATGTAAAGCATAGGAAAAGAGGCAGAACGTCCACAATGATGCACTTGGCCAAAAAGGACGTATGTGTTTTTTCCTGAATATATTGAGGAAAAAACGCATACGCACTTTTTGGCCAACCAAGCAAGCTTGCAAAGGAAATCTGCACTACAATGAAGTCTCACTGCCCCCCTGGGTCAAAAGGGCCATCTGAAAAAAGTGTAAAATCCAGAAAAGCAGGACAGGCCATGGAGAACTGGGAGCCTTGTTATGCTGGTGGGCGGGATGTAAATTGCCAACAGCCACTCTGGAGAAGTGTATGGTGTTTCCTGAAACATCCAAAAAACAAAGCAACAGAGCCTAGGGCACTTCCACTTATGGTCCTATAGCTTAGGGAATTAAAATCAAAAAGACACAGCCACCCCAAAGCTTGGGACGGCTCTGTTTACAAGAACCTTGTTTACGGTACAAGTTCAATATCACAGAAAGCGAAAAATGGATAAAGAAGTTGTGGTACTTACGTACAATGCAATATCACTCAGCAATGAAATCTATGTCATCATGCCCGTAGCAGCATAATGAGTGGATTCAGGTACGATGATTCTAAGTGAAATAAGTCACAAAGAAAAAGAAACATCATAAGATATCACTAATACACGGATTATAAACTTGGCTACACAACAACTGAATTTCAAAACAGAACAGGGTGTCAAATGTAGAAAACCAACTTATGCTTGCTTAAGGGGAAAGGTGAGTTGGGGTACTGCATAAAACCAGAGATTGAAATTAGCACAGATACCGTTCCATAAGCCAAATATGTAATAGACAAGAGCTACTCCTTGCTCAACGAAGTGGACTCAACACCCCATATTAAACGCCTAAGAATATACCTGACTAGAAATAATCTTAAAACCTACGGATTTATATGTCTCCGAAAGAGAATCAAGCGTGTGTACAGCGGCATAAATGCAGCAGTGATAGTATTGGTGAGGTTCGGTGAGCAAATGCAGACCCTTTGAAGTCATATTGCATGGTACCCATTCCATGGGTCTCAACTCTCCAGGTTTAAGGGATTCTTCCTTCAGCTAAAACATGCATGTGGAACCCAGAGTATGATCCACCGTGTGATCGGGAAACGTGTTCAAATGTGTCTCAGTTTTCGTCCCCTGGTACTCGGATGCAACATTCCAGACGCTTTAAGAACACTCTCCCCACTTGGAGAGTCAGTGCCTTTAACCTCCTGTTTGGCCCAGTTTGCAATTTCTGTGGAATATGAACAGGAATAGGGAGAACCAATGAGAGACTAGGTGGAGGTGTCTGGACGGGCAAATTTAACTCTCATTTCCCACCAAGAAGAAGAATTAACCAAAGGCTCAGTGTGCCATGCCGGAAGCACACTAGGGCCTGAAGAAATCCTGCGGTGTTGCGGCCAGCTCACAAGAAAGCGAGTTGAAGAAAGGAGCTCAGGGGCACTGTAATTCACAAACCTGCAGAGATAAATGACAGCTATCTTCCAAAAATATATTGAAGTAAGGCTGCCAAGAAGAGTTGAAAGCGGGGCAGAATTGCAGGAAACCGATTTCAGGAGGTAGACTGAAATTGCATGTAAAGCATAGGAAAAGAGGCAGAAAGTCCACAATGATGCACTTGGCCAAAAAGGGCGTATGCGTTTTTTCCTGAATATATTCAGGAAAAAACGCATACACACTTTTTGGCCAACCAAGCAAGCTTGCAAAGGAAATCTGCACTACAATGAAGTCTCACTGCCCCACGGTCAAAAGGGCCATCTGAAAAAAGTGTAAAATCCAGAAAGGCAGGACAGGCCATGGAGAACTGGGAGCCTTGTTATGCTGATGGGCGGGATGTAAATTGCCAGCAGCCACTCTGGAAAAGTGTATGGTGTTTCCTGAAACATCTAAAAAACAAAGCAACAGAGCCTAGGGCAATTCCACTTATGGTCCTATAGCTTAGGGAAATTAAAATCAAAAAGACACAGCCACCCCAAAGTTTGGGAGGGCTCTGTTTACAAGAACCTCGTTTACAGTACAAGTTCAATATCACAGAAAGCGAAAAATGGATAAAGAAGTTGTGGTACTTACGTACAATGCAATATCACTCAGAAATGAAATCTATGTCATCAGGCCCGTAGAAGCATAATGAGTGGATTCAGGTACGATGATTCTAAGTGAAATAAGTCACACAGAAAAAGAAACATCATAAGATATCACTAATACACGGAATGTAAACTTGGCTACACAGGAACTGAATTACAAAACAGAACAGTGTCTCAAATGTAGAAAACCAACTTATGCTTGCTTAAGGGGAAAGGTGAGTTGGGGTACTGCATAAAACCAGAGATTGAAATTAGCACAGATACCGTTCCATAAGCCAAATATGTAATAGACAAGAGCTACTCCTTGCTCAACGAAGTGGACTCAACACCCCATAATAAACGCCTAAGAATATACCTGACTAGTAAGAATCTTAAAACCTTTGGATTTATATGTCTCCAAAAGAGAATCAAGCGTGTGTACAGCGGCATAAACGCAGCAGTGATAGGATTGGTGAGGTTCGGTGAGCAAATGCAGACCCTTTGAAGTCATATTGCATGGTACCCATTCCATGGGTCTCAACTCTCCAGGTTTAAGGGATTCTTCCTTCAGCTAAAACATGCATGTGGAACCCAGAGTATGATCCACTGTGTGATCGGGAAACGTGTTCAAATGTGTCTCAGTTTTCGTGCCCTGGTACTCGGGTGCAACATTCCAGACGCTTTACTAACACTCTCCCCACTTGGAGAGTCAGTGCCTTTAACCTCCTGGTTGGCCCAGTTTGCAATTTCTCCGTAAGATGAACAGGAATAGGGAGAACCAATGAGAGACTAGGTGGAGGTGTCTGGACGGGCAAATTTAACTCTCATTTCCCACCAGGAAGAGGAATTAACCAAAGGCTCAGCGTCCCATGCCAGAAGCACACTAGGGCCTGAAGCAATCCTGCGGTGTTGCAGCGAGCTCACAAGAAAGCAAGTTGAAGAAAGGAACTCAGGGGCACTGTAATTCACAAACCTGCAGAGTTATAAATGACAGCTATCCTCCAAAAATATATTGAAGTAAGGCTGCCAAGAGGAGTTGAAAGCGGGGCAGAATTGCAGGAAACTGATTTCAGGAGGTAGACTGGAATTGCATGTAAAGCATAGGAAAAGAGGCAGAACGTCCACAATGATGCACTTGGCCAAAAAGGGCGTATGCGTTTTTTCCTGAATATATTCAGGAAAAAACGCATACGCCCTTTTTGGCCAACCAAGCAAGCTTGCAAATGAAATCTGCACTACAATGAAGTCTCACTGCTCCCCGGTCAAAAGGCTATCTGAAAAAAGTGTAAAATCCAGAAAGGCAGGACTGGCCATGGAGAACTGGGAGCCTTGTTATTCAGATGGGTGGAATGTAAATTGCCAACAGACACTCTGGAGAAGTGAATGGTGTTTCCTGAAACATTCAAAAAACAAAGCAACAGAGCCTAGGGGACTTCCACTTATGGTCCTATAGTTTAGGGAAATTAAAATCAAAAAGACACAGCCACCCCAAAGCTTCGGACAGCTCTGTTTACAAGAACCTCGTTTAATGTACAAGTTCAATATCACAGAAAGCGAAAAATGGATAAAGAAGTTGTGGTACTTACGTACAATGCAATATCACTCAGCAATGAAATCTATGTCATCAGGCCCGTAGCAGCATAATGAGTGGATTCAGGTACGATGATTCTAAGTGAAATAAGTCACACAGAAAAAGAAACATCATAAGGTATCACTAATACACGGAATGTAAACTTGGCTACACAGGAACTGAATTACAAAACAGAACAGGGTCTCAAAGTAGAAAACCAACTTATGCTTGCTTAAGTGGAAAGGTGAGTTGGGGTGCTGCATGAAACCACAGATTGAAATTAGCACAGATACCGCTCCATAAGCCAAATATGTAATAGACAAGAGCTACTCCTTGCTCAACGAAGTGGACTCAACACCCCATATTAAACGCCTAACAATATACCTGACTAGTAAGAATCTTAAAACCTATGGATTTATATGTCTCCGAAAGAGAATCAAGCGTGTGTACAGCGGCATAAACGCAGCAGTGATAGGACTGGTGAGGTTCGGTGAGCAAATGCAGACCCTTTGAAGTCATATTGCATGGTACCCATTCCATGGGTTTCAACTCTCCAGGTTTAAGGGATTCTTCCTTCAGCTAAAACATGCATGTGGAACCCAGAGTATGATCCACCATGTGATCGGGAAACGTGTTCAAATGTGTCTCAGTTTTCGTCCCCTGGTACTCGGATGCAACATTCCAGACGCTTTACTAACACTCTCCCCACTTGGAGAGTCAGTGCCTTTAACCTCCTGTATGGCCCAGTTTGCAATTTCTGCGGAAAATGTACAGGAATAGGGAGAACCAATGAGAAACTAGCTGGAGGTGTCTGGACGGGCAAATTTAACTCTCATTTCCCACCAGGAAGAGGAATTAACCAAAGGCTCAGCGTGCCGTGCCGGAACCACACTAGGGCCTGAAGCAATCCTGCGGTGTTGCGGCCAGCTCACAAGAAAGCGAGTTGAAGAAAGGAGCTCAGGGGCACTGTAATTCACAAACCTGCAGAGTTATAAATGACAGCTATCCTCCAAAAATATATTGAAGTAAGGCAGCCAAGAGGAGTTGAAAGCGGGGCAGAATTGCAGGAAACCGATTTCAGGAGGTAGACTGGAATTGCATGTAAAGCATAGGAAAAGAGGCAGAACGTCCACAATGATGCACTTGGCCAAAAAGGACGTATGTGTTTTTTCCTGAATATATTCAGGAAAAAACGCATACGCACTTTTTGGCCAACCAAGCAAGCTTGCAAAGGAAATCTGCACTACAATGAAGTCTCACTGCCCCCCTGGGTCAAAAGGGCCATCTGAAAAAAGTGTAAAATCCAGAAAAGCAGGACAGGCCATGGAGAACTGGGAGCCTTGTTCTTCTGATGGGCGGGATGTAAATTGCCAACAGCCACTCTGGAGAAGTGTATGGTGTTTCCTGAAACATCCAAAAAACAAAGCAACAGAGCCTAGGGCACTTCCACTTATGGTCCTATAGCTTAGGGAAATAAAATAAAAAAGACACAGCCACCCCAAAGCTTGGGACGGCTCTGTTTACAAGAACCTCGTTTACGGTACAAGTTCAATATCACAGAAAGCGAAAAATGGATAAAGAAGTTGTGGTACTTACGTACAATGCAATATCACTCAGCAATGAAATCTATGTCATCATGCCCGTAGCAGCATAATGAGTGGATTCAGGTACGATGATTCTAAGTGAAATAAGTCACAAAGAAAAAGAAACATCATAAGATATCACTAATACACGGATTATAAACTTGGCTACACAACAACTGAATTTCAAAACAGAACAGGGTGTCAAATGTAGAAAACCAACTTATGCTTGCTTAAGGGGAAAGGTGAGTTGGGGTACTGCATAAAACCAGAGATTGAAATTAGCACAGATACCGTTCCATAAGCCAAATATGTAATAGACAAGAGCTACTCCTTGCTCAACGAAGTGGACTCAACACCCCATATTAAACGCCTAAGAATATACCTGACTAGAAATAATCTTAAAACCTACGGATTTATATGTCTCCGAAAGAGAATCAAGCGTGTGTACAGCGGCATAAATGCAGCAGTGATAGTATTGGTGAGGTTCGGTGAGCAAATGCAGACCCTTTGAAGTCATATTGCATGGTACCCATTCCATGGGTCTCAACTCTCCAGGTTTAAGGGATTCTTCCTTCAGCTAAAACATGCATGTGGAACCCAGAGTATGATCCACCGTGTGATCGGGAAACGTGTTCAAATGTGTGTCAGTTTTCGTCCCCTGGTACTCGGATGCAACATTCCAGACGCTTTAAGAACACTCTCCCCACTTGGAGAGTCAGTGCCTTTAACCTCCTGTTTGGCCCAGTTTGCAATTTCTGTGGAATATGAACAGGAATAGGGAGAACCAATGAGAGACTAGGTGGAGGTGTCTGGACGGGCAAATTTAACTCTCATTTCCCACCAAGAAGAAGAATTAACCAAAGGCTCAGCATGCCATGCCGGAAGCACACTAGGGCCTGAAGAAATCCTGCGGTGTTGCGGCCAGCTCACAAGAAAGCGAGTTGAAGAAAGGAGCTCAGGGGCACTGTAATTCACAAACCTGCAGAGATAAATGACAGCTATCTTCCAAAAATATATTGAAGTAAGGCTGCCAAGAAGAGTTGAAAGCGGGGCAGAATTGCAGGAAACCGATTTCAGGAGGTAGACTGAAATTGCATGTAAAGCATAGGAAAAGAGGCAGAAAGTCCACAATGATGCACTTGGCCAAAAAGGGCGTATGCGTTTTTTCCTGAATATATTCAGGAAAAAACGCATACACACTTTTTGGCCAACCAAGCAAGCTTGCAAAGGAAATCTGCACTACAATGAAGTCTCACTGCCCCACGGTCAAAAGGGCCATCTGAAAAAAGTGTAAAATCCAGAAAGGCAGGACAGGCCATGGAGAACTGGGAGCCTTGTTATGCTGATGGGCGGGATGTAAATTGCCAGCAGCCACTCTGGAAAAGTGTATGGTGTTTCCTGAAACATCTAAAAAACAAAGCAACAGAGCCTAGGGCAATTCCACTTATGGTCCTATAGCTTAGGGAAATTAAAATCAAAAAGACACAGCCACCCCAAAGTTTGGGAGGGCTCTGTTTACAAGAACCTCGTTTACAGTACAAGTTCAATATCACAGAAAGCGAAAAATGGATAAAGAAGTTGTGGTACTTACGTACAATGCAATATCACTCAGAAATGAAATCTATGTCATCAGGCCCGTAGAAGCATAATGAGTGGATTCAGGTACGATGATTCTAAGTGAAATAAGTCACACAGAAAAAGAAACATCATAAGATATCACTAATACACGGAATGTAAACTTGGCTACACAGGAACTGAATTACAAAACAGAACAGGGTCTCAAATGTAGAAAACCAACTTATGCTTGCTTAAGGGGAAAGGTGAGTTGGGGTACTGCATAAAACCAGAGATTGAAATTAGCACAGATACCGTTCCATAAGCCAAATATGTAATAGACAAGAGCTACTCCTTGCTCAACGAAGTGGACTCAACACCCCATAATAAACGCCTAAGAATATACCTGACTAGTAAGAATCTTAAAACCTTTGGATTTATATGTCTCCAAAAGAGAATCAAGCGTGTGTACAGCGGCATAAACGCAGCAGTGATAGGATTGGTGAGGTTCGGTGAGCAAATGCAGACCCTTTGAAGTCATATTGCATGGTACCCATTCCATGGGTCTCAACTCTCCAGGTTTAAGGGATTCTTCCTTCAGCTAAAACATGCATGTGGAACCCAGAGTATGATCCACTGTGTGATCGGGAAACGTGTTCAAATGTGTCTCAGTTTTCGTGCCCTGGTACTCGGGTGCAACATTCCAGACGCTTTACTAACACTCTCCCCACTTGGAGAGTCAGTGCCTTTAACCTCCTGGTTGGCCCAGTTTGCAATTTCTCCGTAAGATGAACAGGAATAGGGAGAACCAATGAGAGACTAGGTGGAGGTGTCTGGACGGGCAAATTTAACTCTCATTTCCCACCAGGAAGAGGAATTAACCAAAGGCTCAGCGTCCCATGCCAGAAGCACACTAGGGCCTGAAGCAATCCTGCGGTGTTGCAGCGAGCTCACAAGAAAGCAAGTTGAAGAAAGGAACTCAGGGGCACTGTAATTCACAAACCTGCAGAGTTATAAATGACAGCTATCCTCCAAAAATATATTGAAGTAAGGCTGCCAAGAGGAGTTGAAAGCGGGGCAGAATTGCAGGAAACCGATTTCAGGAGGTAGACTGGAATTGCATGTAAAGCATAGGAAAAGAGGCAGAACGTCCACAATGATGCACTTGGCCAAAAAGGGCGTATGCGTTTTTTCCTGAATATATTCAGGAAAAAACGCATACGCCCTTTTTGGCCAACCAAGCAAGCTTGCAAATGAAATCTGCACTACAATGAAGTCTCACTGCTCCCCGGTCAAAAGGCTATCTGAAAAAAGTGTAAAATCCAGAAAGGCAGGACTGGCCATGGAGAACTGGGAGCCTTGTTATTCAGATGGGTGGAATGTAAATTGCCAACAGACACTCTGGAGAAGTGAATGGTGTTTCCTGAAACATTCAAAAAACAAAGCAACAGAGCCTAGGGCACTTCCACTTATGGTCCTATAGTTTAGGGAAATTAAAATCAAAAAGACACAGCCACCCCAAAGCTTCGGACAGCTCTGTTTACAAGAACCTCGTTTAATGTACAAGTTCAATATCACAGAAAGCGAAAAATGGATAAAGAAGTTGTGGTACTTACGTACAATGCAATATCACTCAGCAATGAAATCTATGTCATCAGGCCCGTAGCAGCATAATGAGTGGATTCAGGTACGATGATTCTAAGTGAAATAAGTCACACAGAAAAAGAAACATCATAAGGTATCACTAATACACGGAATGTAAACTTGGCTACACAGGAACTGAATTACAAAACAGAACAGGGTCTCAAAGTAGAAAACCAACTTATGCTTGCTTAAGTGGAAAGGTGAGTTGGGGTGCTGCATGAAACCACAGATTGAAATTAGCACAGATACCGCTCCATAAGCCAAATATGTAATAGACAAGAGCTACTCCTTGCTCAACGAAGTGGACTCAACACCCCATATTAAACGCCTAACAATATACCTGACTAGTAAGAATCTTAAAACCTATGGATTTATATGTCTCCGAAAGAGAATCAAGCGTGTGTACAGCGGCATAAACGCAGCAGTGATAGGACTGGTGAGGTTCGGTGAGCAAATGCAGACCCTTTGAAGTCATATTGCATGGTACCCATTCCATGGGTTTCAACTCTCCAGGTTTAAGGGATTCTTCCTTCAGCTAAAACATGCATGTGGAACCCAGAGTATGATCCACCATGTGATCGGGAAACGTGTTCAAATGTGTCTCAGTTTTCGTCCCCTGGTACTCGGATGCAACATTCCAGACGCTTTACTAACACTCTCCCCACTTGGAGAGTCAGTGCCTTTAACCTCCTGTATGGCCCAGTTTGCAATTTCTGCGGAAAATGTACAGGAATAGGGAGAACCAATGAGAAACTAGCTGGAGGTGTCTGAACGGGCAAATTTAACTCTCATTTCCCACCAGGAAGAGGAATTAACCAAAGGCTCAGCGTGCCGTGCCGGAACCACACTAGGGCCTGAAGCAATCCTGCGGTGTTGCGGCCAGCTCACAAGAAAGCGAGTTGAAGAAAGGAGCTCAGGGGCACTGTAATTCACAAACCTGCAGAGTTATAAATGACAGCTATCCTCCAAAAATATATTGAAGTAAGGCAGCCAAGAGGACTTGAAAGCGGGGCAGAATTGCAGGAAACCGATTTCAGGAGGTAGACTGGAATTGCATGTAAAGCATAGGAAAAGAGGCAGAACGTCCACAATGATGCACTTGGCCAAAAAGGACGTATGTGTTTTTTCCTGAATATATTCAGGAAAAAACGCATACGCACTTTTTGGCCAACCAAGCAAGCTTGCAAAGGAAATCTGCACTACAATGAAGTCTCACTGCCCCACTGGGTCAAAAGGGCCATCTGAAAAAAGTGTAAAATCCAGAAAAGCAGGACAGGCCATGGAGAACTGGGAGCCTTGTTCTTCTGATGGGCGGGATGTAAATTGCCAACAGCCACTCTGGAGAAGTGTATGGTGTTTCCTGAAACATCCAAAAAACAAAGCAACAGAGCCTAGGGCACTTCCACTTATGGTCCTATAGCTTAGGGAAATAAAATAAAAAAGACACAGCCACCCCAAAGCTTGGGACGGCTCTGTTTACAAGAACCTCGTTTACGGTACAAGTTCAATATCACAGAAAGCGAAAAACGGATAAAGAAGTTGTGGTACTTACGTACAATGCAATATCACTCAGCAATGAAATCAATGTCATCAGGCCCGTAGCAGCATAATGAGTGGATTCAGGTACGATGATTCTAAGTGAAATAAGTCACACAGAAAAAGAAACATCACAAGATATCACTACTACACGGAATATAAACTTGGCTACACAGGAACTGAATTACAAAACAGAACAAGGTCTCAAATGTAGAACACCAACTTATGCTTGCTTAAGGGGAAAGGTGAGTTGGGGTGCTGCATGAAACCAGAGATTGAAATTAGCACAGATACCGTTCCATAAGCCAAATATGCAATAGACAAGAGATACTCCTTGCTGAACGAAGTGGACTCAACACCCCATATTAAACGCCTAAGAATATACCTGACTAGAAATAATCTTAAAACCTACGGATTTATATGTCTCCGAAAGAGAATCAAGCGTGTGTACAGCGGCATAAACGCAGCAGTGATAGGATTGGTGAGGTTCGGTGAGCAAATGCAGACCCTTTGAATTCATATTGCATGGTACACATTCCATGGGTCTCAACTCTCCAGGTTTAAGGGATTCTTCCTTCAGCTAAAACATGCATGTGGAACCCAGAGTATGATCCACCGTGTGATCGGGAAACGTGTTCAAATGTGTCTCAGTTTTCGTCCCCTGGTACTCGGGTGCAACATTCAAGACGCTTTACTAACACTCTCCCCACTTGGAGAGTCAGTGTCTTTAAACTCCTGTTTGGCCCAGTTTGCAATTTCTGCGGAAAATTTACAGGAATAGGGAGAACCAATGAGAGACTAGCTGGAGGTGTGTGGACGGGCAAATTTAACTCTCATTTCCCACCAGGAAGAGGAATTAACCAAAGGCTCAGCGTGCCATGCCGGAACCACACTAGGGCCTGAAGCAATCCTGCGGTGTTGCGGCCAGCTCACAAGAAAGCGAGTTGAAGAAAGGAGCTCAGGGGCACTGTAATTCACAAACCTGCAGAGTTATAAATGACAGCTATCGTCCAAAAATATATTGAAGTAAGGCTGCCAAGAGGACTTGAAAGTGGTGCAGAATTGCACGAAACCGATTTCAGGAGGTAGACTGGAATTGCATGTAAAGCATAGGAAAAGAGGCAGAAAGTCCACAACGATGCACTAGGCCAAAAAGGGCGTATGCGTTTTTTCCTGAATATATTCAGGAAAAAACGCATACGCCCTTTTTGGCCAACCAAGAAAACTTGCAAAGGAAATCTGCACTACAATGAAGTCTCACTGCCCCCCGGTCAAAAGGGCCATCTGAAAAAAGTGTAAAATCCAGAAAGGCAGGACAGGCCATGGAAAACTGGGAGCCCTGTTATGCTGATGGGTGGGATGTAAATTGCCAACAGCCACTCTGGAGAAGTGTATGGTGTTTCCTGAAACATCTAAAAAACAAAGCAACAGAGCCTAGGGCACTTCCACTAATGGTCCTATAGCTTTGGGAAATTAAAATCAAAAAGACACAGCCACCCCAAAGTTTGGGAGGGCTCTGTTTACAAGAACCTCGTTTACGGTACAAGTTCAATATCACAGAAAGGGAAAAATGGATAAAGAAGTTGTGGTACATACGTACAATGCAATATCACTCAGCAATGAAATCTATGTCATCAGGCCCGTCGCAGCATAATGAGTGGATTCAGGTACGATGATTTTAAGTGAAATAAGTCACACAGAAAAAGAAACATCATAAGATATCACTACTACACGGAATGTAAACTTGGCTACACAGGAACTGAATTACAAAACAGAACAGGGTCTCAAATGTAGAAAACCAACTTATGCTTGCTTAAGGGGAAAGGTGAGTTGGGGTGCTGCATAAAACCAGAGATTGAAATTAGCACAGATACCGTTCCATAAGCCAAATATGTAATAGACAAGAGCTACTCCTTGCTCAACGCAGTGGACTCAACACCCCATATTAAACGCCTAAGAATATACCTGACTAGAAATAATCTTAAAACCTACGGATTTATATGTCTCCGAAAGAGAATCAAGCGTGTGTACAGCGGCATAAACGCAGCAGTGATAGTATTGGTGAGGTTCGGTGAGCAAATGCAGACCCTTTGAAGTCATATTGCATGGTACCCATTCCATGGGTCTCAACTCTCCAGGTTTAAGGGATTCTTCCTTCAGCTGAAACATGCATGTGGAACACAGAGTATGATTCACCGTGTGATCAGGAAACGTGTTCAAATGTGTCTCAGTTTTCGTCCCCTGGTACTCGGGTGCAACAATCAAGACGCTTTACTAACACTCTCGCCACTTGGAGAGTCAGTGCCTTTAAACTCCTGTTTGGCCCAGTTTGGAATTTCTGCGGAAAATGTACAGGAATAGGGAGAACCAATGAGAGACTAGGTGGAGGTGTCTGGACGGGCAAATTTAACTCTCATTTCCCACCAGGAAGAGGAATTAACCAAAGGCTCAGCGTGCCATGCCGGAACCACACTAGGGCCTGAAGCAAACCTGCGGTGTTGCGGCCAGCTCACAAGAAAGCGAGTTGAAGAAAGGAGCTCAGGGGCACTGTAATTCACAAACCTGCAGAGTTATAAATGACAGCTATCGTCCAAAAATATATTGAAGTAAGGCTGCCAAGAGGACTTGAAAGTGGTGCAGAATTGCACAAAACCGATTTCAGGAGGTAGACTGGAATTGCATGTAAAGCATAGGAAAAGAGGCAGAACGTCCACAACGATGCACTTGGCCAAAAAGGGCGTATGCGTTTTTTCCTGAATATATTCAGGAAAAAACGCATACGCCCTTTTTGGCCAACCAAGCAAGCTTGCAAAGGAAATCTGCACTACAATGAAGTCTCACTGCCGCCCAGTCAAAAGGGCCATCTGAAAAATGTGTAAAATCCAGAAAGGCAGGACAGGCCATGGAGAACTGGGAGCCTTGTTATGCTGATGGGCGGGATGTAAATTGCCAACAGCCACTCTGGAGAAGTGTATGGTGTTTCCTGAAACATCTAAAAAACAAAGCAACAGAGCCTAGGGCACTTCCACTTATGGTCCTATAGCTTAGGGAAATTAAAATCAAAAAGACACAGCCACCCCAAAGTTTGGGACGGCTCTGTTTACAAGAATCTTGTTTACGGTACAAGTTCAATAGCACAAAAGCAAAAAATGGATAAAGAAGTTGTGGTACTTACGTACAATGCAATATCACTCAGCAATGAAATCTATGTCATCATGCCCGTCGTAGCATAATGAGTGGATTCAGGTACGATGATTCTAGGTGAAATAAGTCACACAGAAAAAGAAACATCATAAGATATCACTACTACACGGAATGTAAACTTGGCTACACAGGAACTGAATTACAAAACAGAACAGGGTCTCAAATGTAGAAAACCAACTTACGCTTGCTTAAGGGGAAAGGTGAGTTGGGGTGCTGCATGAAACCAGAGATTGAAATTAGCACAGATACCGTTCCATAAGCCAAATATGCAATAGACAAGAGCTACTCCTTGCTGAACGAAGTGGACTCAACACCCCATATTAAACGCCTAAGAATATACCTGACTAGAAATAACCTTAAAACCTACGGATTTATATGTCTCCGAAAGAGAATCAAGCGTGTGTACAGCGGCATAAATGCAGCAGTGATAGGATTGGTGAGGTTCGGTGAGCAAATGCAGACCCTTTGAAGTCATATTGCATGGTACCCATTTCATGGGTCTCAACTCTCCAGGTTTAAGGGATTCTTCCTTCAGCTAAAACATGCATGTGGAACACCGATTATGATCCACCGTGTGATCGGGAAACGTGTTAAAATGTGTCTCAGTTTTCGTCCCCTGGTACTCGGGTGCAACATTCAAAACGCTTTACTAACAGTCTCCCCACTTGGAGAGTCAGTGCCTTTAAACTCCTGTTTTGCCCAGTTTGCAATTTCAGCGGAAAATGTACAGGAATAGGGAGAACCAATGAGAGACTAGGTCGAGGTGTCTGGACGGGCAAATTTAACTCTCATTTGCCACCAGGAAGAGGAATTAACCAAAGGTTCAGCGTGCCGTGCCGGAACCACACTAGGGCCTGAAGCAATCCTGCGGTGTTGCGGCCAGCTCACAAGAAAGCGAGTTGAAGAAAGGAGCTCAGGGGCACTGTAATTCACAAACTTGCAGAGTTATAAATGTCAGCTATCGTCCAAAAATATATTGAAGTAAGGCTGCCAAGAGGACTTGAAAGCGGGGCAGAATTGCAGGAAACCGATTTCAGGAGGTAGACGGGAATTGCATGTAAAGCATAGGAAAAGAGGCAGAACGTCCACAATGATGCACTTGGCCAAAAAGGGCGTATGCGTTTTTTCCTGAATATATTCAGGAAAACACGCATACGCCCTTTTTGGCCAACCAAGCAAGCTTGCAAAGGAAATCTGCCCTACAATGAAGTCTCACTGCCCCCCGGTCAAAAGGGCCATCTGAAAAAAGTGTAAAATCCAGAAAGGCAGGACAGGCCATGGAGAACTGGGAGCCTTGATATGCTGATGGGCGGGATGTAAATTGCCAACAGCCACTCTGGAGAAGTGTATGGTGTTTCCTGAAACATCTAAAAAACAAGCAACAGAGCCTAGCGCACTTCCACTTATGGTCCTATAGCTTAGGCAAATTAAAATCAAAAAGACACAGCCACCCCAAAGTTTGGGACGGCTCTGTTTACAAGAATCTCGTTTACGGTACAAGTTCAATATCACAAAAGCGAAAAATGGATAAAGAAGTTGTGGTACTTACGTACAATGCAATATCACTCAGCAATGAAATCTATGTCATCAGGCCCGTCGCAGCATAATGAGTGGATTCAGGTACGATGATTTTAAGTGAAATAAGTCACACAGAAAAAGAAACATCATAAGATATCACTACTACACGGAATGTAAACTTGGCTACACAGGAACTGAATTACAAAACAGAACAGGGTCTCAAATGTAGAAAACCAACTTATGCTTGCTTAAGGGGAAAGGTGAGTTGGGGTGCTGCATAAAACCAGAGATTGAAATTAGCACAGATACCGTTCCATAAGCCAAATATGTAATAGACAAGAGCTACTCCTTGCTCAACGCAGTGGACTCAACACCCCATATTAAACGCCTAAGAATATACCTGACTAGAAATAATCTTAAAACCTACGGATTTATATGTCTCCGAAAGAGAATCAAGCGTGTGTACAGCGGCATAAACGCAGCAGTGATAGTATTGGTGAGGTTCGGTGAGCAAATGCAGACCCTTTGAAGTCATATTGCATGGTACCCATTCCATGGGTCTCAACTCTCCAGGTTTAAGGGATTCTTCCTTCAGCTGAAACATGCATGTGGAACACAGAGTATGATTCACCGTGTGATCAGGAAACGTGTTCAAATGTGTCTCAGTTTTCGTCCCCTGGTACTCGGGTGCAACAATCAAGACGCTTTACTAACACTCTCGCCACTTGGAGAGTCAGTGCCTTTAAACTCCTGTTTGGCCCAGTTTGGAATTTCTGCGGAAAATGTACAGGAATAGGGAGAACCAATGAGAGACTAGGTGGAGGTGTCTGGACGGGCAAATTTAACTCTCATTTCCCACCAGGAAGAGGAATTAACCAAAGGCTCAGCGTGCCATGCCGGAACCACACTAGGGCCTGAAGCAAACCTGCGGTGTTGCGGCCAGCTCACAAGAAAGCGAGTTGAAGAAAGGAGCTCAGGGGCACTGTAATTCACAAACCTGCAGAGTTATAAATGACAGCTATCGTCCAAAAATATATTGAAGTAAGGCTGCCAAGAGGACTTGAAAGTGGTGCAGAATTGCACAAAACCGATTTCAGGAGGTAGACTGGAATTGCATGTAAAGCATAGGAAAAGAGGCAGAACGTCCACAACGATGCACTTGGCCAAAAAGGGCGTATGCGTTTTTTCCTGAATATATTCAGGAAAAAACGCATACGCCCTTTTTGGCCAACCAAGCAAGCTTGCAAAGGAAATCTGCACTACAATGAAGTCTCACTGCCGCCCAGTCAAAAGGGCCATCTGAAAAATGTGTAAAATCCAGAAAGGCAGGACAGGCCATGGAGAACTGGGAGCCTTGTTATGCTGATGGGCGGGATGTAAATTGCCAACAGCCACTCTGGAGAAGTGTATGGTGTTTCCTGAAACATCTAAAAAACAAGCAACAGAGCCTAGGGCACTTCCACTTATGGTCCTATAGCTTAGGGAAATTAAAATCAAAAAGACACAGCCACCCCAAAGTTTGGGACGGCTCTGTTTACAAGAATCTTGTTTACGGTACAAGTTCAATAGCACAAAAGCAAAAAATGGATAAAGAAGTTGTGGTACTTACGTACAATGCAATATCACTCAGCAATGAAATCTATGTCATCATGCCCGTCGTAGCATAATGAGTGGATTCAGGTACGATGATTCTAGGTGAAATAAGTCACACAGAAAAAGAAACATCATAAGATATCACTACTACACGGAATGTAAACTTGGCTACACAGGAACTGAATTACAAAACAGAACAGGGTCTCAAATGTAGAAAACCAACTTACGCTTGCTTAAGGGGAAAGGTGAGTTGGGGTGCTGCATGAAACCAGAGATTGAAATTAGCACAGATACCGTTCCATAAGCCAAATATGCAATAGACAAGAGCTACTCCTTGCTGAACGAAGTGGACTCAACACCCCATATTAAACGCCTAAGAATATACCTGACTAGAAATAACCTTAAAACCTACGGATTTATATGTCTCCGAAAGAGAATCAAGCGTGTGTACAGCGGCATAAATGCAGCAGTGATAGGATTGGTGAGGTTCGGTGAGCAAATGCAGACCCTTTGAAGTCATATTGCATGGTACCCATTTCATGGGTCTCAACTCTCCAGGTTTAAGGGATTCTTCCTTCAGCTAAAACATGCATGTGGAACACCGATTATGATCCACCGTGTGATCGGGAAACGTGTTAAAATGTGTCTCAGTTTTCGTCCCCTGGTACTCGGGTGCAACATTCAAAACGCTTTACTAACAGTCTCCCCACTTGGAGAGTCAGTGCCTTTAAACTCCTGTTTTGCCCAGTTTGCAATTTCAGCGGAAAATGTACAGGAATAGGGAGAACCAATGAGAGACTAGGTCGAGGTGTCTGGACGGGCAAATTTAACTCTCATTTGCCACCAGGAAGAGGAATTAACAAAAGGTTCAGCGTGCCGTGCCGGAACCACACTAGGGCCTGAAGCAATCCTGCGGTGTTGCGGCCAGCTCACAAGAAAGCGAGTTGAAGAAAGGAGCTCAGGGGCACTGTAATTCACAAACTTGCAGAGTTATAAATGTCAGCTATCGTCCAAAAATATATTGAAGTAAGGCTGCCAAGAGGACTTGAAAGCGGGGCAGAATTGCAGGAAACCGATTTCAGGAGGTAGACGGGAATTGCATGTAAAGCATAGGAAAAGAGGCAGAACGTCCACAATGATGCACTTGGCCAAAAAGGGCGTATGCGTTTTTTCCTGAATATATTCAGGAAAACACGCATACGCCCTTTTTGGCCAACCAAGCAAGCTTGCAAAGGAAATCTGCACTACAATGAAGTCTCACTGCCCCCCGGTCAAAAGGGCCATCTGAAAAAAGTGTAAAATCCAGAAAGGCAGGACAGGCCATGGAGAACTGGGAGCCTTGATATGCTGATGGGCGGGATGTAAATTGCAAACAGCCACTCTGGAGAAGTGTATGGTGTTTCCTGAAACATCTAAAAAACAAGCAACAGAGCCTAGCGCACTTCCACTTATGGTCCTATAGCTTAGGCAAATTAAAATCAAAAAGACACAGCCACCCCAAAGTTTGGGACGGCTCTGTTTACAAGAATCTCGTTTACGGTACAAGTTCAATATCACAAAAGCGAAAAATGGATAAAGAAGTTGTGGTACTTACGTACAATGCAATATCACTCAGCAATGAAATCTATGTCATAAGGCCCGTCGCAGCATAATGAGTGGATTCAGGTACGATGATTCTAAGTGAAATAAGTCACACAGAAAAAGAAACATCATAAGATATCACTACTACACGGAATGTAAACTTGGCTACACAGGAACTGAATTACAAAACAGAACAGGGTCTCAAATGTAGAAAACCAACTTACGCTTGCTTAAGGGGAAAGGTGAGTTGGGGTGCTCCATGAAACCAGAGATTGAAATTAGCACAGATACCGCTCCATAAGCCAAATATGTAATAGACAACAGCTAAACCTTGCTCAACGAAGTGGACTCAACAGCCCATATTAAACGCCTAAGAATATACCTGACTAGAAATAATCTTAAAACCTACGGATTTATATGTCTCCGAAAGAGAATCAAGCATGTGTACAGCAGCATAAATGCAGCAGTGATAGGATTGGTGAGGTTCGGTGAGCAAATGCAGACCCTTTGAAGTCATATTGCATGGTACCCATTCCATGGGTCTCAACTCTCCAAGTTTAAGGGATTCTTCCTTCAGCTAAAACATGCATGTGGAACACAGAGTATGATCCACCGTGTGATCGGGAAACGTGTTCAAATGTGTCTCAGTTTTCGTCCCCTGGTACTCGGGTGCAACACTCCAGATGCTTTACTAACACTCTCCCCACTTGGAGAGTCAGTGCCTTTAACCTCCTGTATGGCCCAGTTTACAATTTCTGCGGAAAATGTACAGGAATAAGGAGAACCAATGATAAACTAGCTGGAGGTGTCTGGACGGGCAAATTTAACTCTCATTTCCCACCAGGAAGAGGAATTAACCAAAGGCTCAGCGTGCCGTGCCGGATCCACACTAGGGCCTGAAGCAATCCTGCGGTGTTGCGGCCAGCTCACAAAAAAGCGAGTTGAAGAAAGGAGCTCAGGGGCACTGTAATTCACAAACCTGCAGAGTTATAAATGATAGCTATCGTCCAAAAATATATTGAAGTAAGGCTGCCAAGAGGACTTGAAAGTGGTGCAGAATTGCACGAAACCGATTTCAGGAGGTAGACTGGAATTGCATGTAAAGCATAGGAAAAGAGGCAGAACGTCCACAACGATGCACTTGGCCAAAAAGGGCGTATGCGTTTTTTCCTGAATATATTCAGGAAAAACGCATACGCCCTTTTTGGCCAACCAAGCAAGCTTGCAAAGGAAATCTGCACTACCATGAAGTCTCACTGCCGCCCAGTCAAAAGGGCCATCTGAAAAAAGTGTAAATTCCAGAAAGGCAGGACAGGCCATGGAAAACTGGGAGCCCTGTTATGCTGATGGGTGGGATGTAAATTGCCAACAGCCACTCTGGAGAAGTGTATGGTGTTTCCTGAAACATCTAAAAAACAAAGCAACAGAGCCTAGGGCACTTCCACTAATGGTCCTATAGCTTTGGGAAATTAAAATCAAAAAGACACAGCCACCCCAAAGTTTGGGAGGGCTCTGTTTACAAGAACCTCGTTTACGGTACAAGTTCAATATCACAGAAAGGGAAAAATGGATAAAGAAGTTGTGGTACTTACGTACAATGCAATATCACTCAGCAATGAAATCTATGTCATCAGGCCCGTCGCAGCATAATGAGTGGATTCAGGTACGATGATTTTAAGTGAAATAAGTCACACAGAAAAAGAAACATCATAAGATATCACTACTACACGGAATGTAAACTTGGCTACACAGGAACTGAATTACAAAACAGAACAGGGTCTCAAATGTAGAAAACCAACTTATGCTTGATTAAGGGGAAAGGTGACTTGGGGTGCTGCATAAAACCAGAGATTGAAATTAGCACAGATACCGTTCCATAAGCCAAATATGTAATAGACAAGAGCTACTCCTTGCTCAACGCAGTGGACTCAACACCCCATATTAAACACCTAAGAATATACCTGACTAGAAATAATCTTAAAACCTACGGATTTATATGTCTCCGAAAGAGAATCAAGCGTGTGTACAGCGGCATAAACGCAGCAGTGATAGTATTGGTGAGGTTCGGTGAGCAAATGCAGACCCTTTGAAGTCATATTGCATGGTACCCATTCCATGGGTCTCAACTCTCCAGGTTTAAGGGATTCTTCCTTCAGCTGAAACATGCATGTGGAACACAGAGTATGATCCACCGTGTGATCAGGAAACGTGTTCAAATGTGTCTCAGTTTTCGTCCCCTGGTACTCGGGTGCAACAATCAAGACGCTTTAGTATCACTCTCCCCACTTGGAGAGTCAGTGCCTTTAAACTCCTGTTTGGCCCAGTTTGGAATTTCTGCGGAAAATGTACAGGAATAGGGAGAACCAATGAGAGACTAGGTGGAGGTGTCTGGACGGGAAAATTTAACTCTCATTTCCCACCAGGAAGAGGAATTAACCAAAGGCTCAGCGTGCCATGCCGGAACCACACTAGGGCCTGAAGCAATCCTGCGGTGTTGCGGCCAGCTCACAAGAAAGCGAGTTGAAGAAAGGAGCTCAGGGGCACTGTAATTCACAAACCTGCAGAGTTATAAATGACAGCTATCGTCCAAAAATATATTGAAGTAAGGCTGCCAAGAGGACTTGAAAGCGGGGCAGAATTGCAGGAAACCGATTTCAGGAGGTAGACGGGAATTGCATGTAAAGCATAGGAAAAGAGGCAGAACGTCCACAATGATGCACTTGGCCAAAAAGGGCGTATGCGTTTTTTCCTGAATATATTCAGGGAAAAACGCATACGCCCTTTTTGGCCAACCAAGCAAGCTTGCAAAGGAAATCTGCACTACAATGAAGTCTCACTGCCCCCCGGTCAAAAGGGCCATCTGAAAAAAGTGTAAAATCCAGAAAGGCAGGACAGGCCATGGAGAACTGGGAGCCTTGTTATGCTGATGGGCGGGATGTAAATTGCCAACAGCCACTCTGGAGAAGTGTATGGTGTTTCCTGAAACATCTAAAAAACAAGCAACAGAGCCTAGCGCACTTCCACTTATGGTCCTATAGCTTAGGCAAATTAAAATCAAACAGACACAGCCACCCCAAAGTTTGGGACGGCTCTGTTTACAAGAATCTCGTTTACGGTACAAGTTCAATATCACAAAAGCGAAAAATGGATAAAGAAGTTGTGGTACTTACGTACAATGCAATATCACTCAGCAATGAAATCTATGTCATCATGCCCGTCGCAGCATAATGAGTGGATTCAGGTACGATGATTCTAAGTGAAATAAGTCACACAGAAAAAGAAACATCATAAGATATCACTACTACACGGAATGTAAACTTGGCTACACAGGAACTGAATTACAAAACAGAACAGGGTCTCAAATGTAGAAAACCAACTTACGCTTGCTTAAGGGGAAAGGTGAGTTGGGGTGCTCCATGAAACCAGAGATTGAAATTAGCACAGATACCGCTCCATAAGCCAAATATGTAATAGACAAGAGCTACTCCTTGCTGAACGAAGTGGACTCAACAGCCCATATTAAACGCCTAAGAATATACCTGACTAGAAATAACCTTAAAACCTACAGATTTATATGTCTCCGAAAGAGAATCAAGCGTGTGTACAGCGGCATAAATGCAGCAGTGATAGGATTGGTGAGGTTCGGTGAGCAAATGCAGACCCTTTGAAGTCATATTGCATGGTACCCATTTCATGGGTCTCAACTCTCCAGGTTTAAGGGATTCTTCCTTCAGCTAAAACATGCATGTGGAACACCGATTATGATCCACCGTGTGATCGGGAAACGTGTTAAAATGTGTCTCAGTTTTCGTCCCCTGGTACTCGGGTGCAACATTCAAAACGCTTTACTAACAGTCTCCCCACTTGGAGAGTCAGTGCCTTTAAACTCCTGTTTTGCCCAGTTTGCAATTTCAGCGGAAAATGTACAGGAATAGGGAGAACCAATGAGAGACTAGGTCGAGGTGTCTGGACGGGCAAATTTAACTCTCATTTGCCACCAGGAAGAGGAATTAACCAAAGGTTCAGCGTGCCGTGCCGGAACCACACTAGGGCCTGAAGCAATCCTGCGGTGTTGCGGCCAGCTCACAAGAAAGCGAGTTGAAGAAAGGAGCTCAGGGGCACTGTAATTCACAAACTTGCAGAGTTATAAATGTCAGCTATCGTCCAAAAATATATTGAAGTAAGGCTGCCAAGAGGACTTGAAAGCGGGGCAGAATTGCAGGAAACCGATTTCAGGAGGTAGACGGGAATTGCATGTAAAGCATAGGAAAAGAGGCAGAACGTCCACAATGATGCACTTGGCCAAAAAGGGCGTATGCGTTTTTTCCTGAATATATTCAGGAAAACACGCATACGCCCTTTTTGGCCAACCAAGCAAGCTTGCAAAGGAAATCTGCACTACAATGAAGTCTCACTGCCCCCCGGTCAAAAGGGCCATCTGAAAAAAGTGTAAAATCCAGAAAGGCAGGACAGGCCATGGAGAACTGGGAGCCTTGATATGCTGATGGGCGGGATGTAAATTGCCAACAGCCACTCTGGAGAAGTGTATGGTGTTTCCTGAAACATCTAAAAAACAAGCAACAGAGCCTAGCGCACTTCCACTTATGGTCCTATAGCTTAGGCAAATTAAAATCAAAAAGACACAGCCACCCCAAAGCTTGGGACGGCTCTGTTTACAAGAATCTCGTTTACGGTACAAGTTCAATATCACAAAAGCGAAAAATGGATAAAGAAGTTGTGGTACTTACGTACAATGCAATATCACTCAGCAATGAAATCTATGTCATAAGGCCCGTTGCAGCATAATGAGTGGATTCAGGTACGATGATTCTAAGTGAAATAAGTCACACAGAAAAAGAAACATCATAAGATATCACTACTACACGGAATGTAAACTTGGCTACACAGGAACTGAATTACAAAACAGAACAGGGTCTCAAATGTAGAAAACCAACTTACGCTTGCTTAAGGGGAAAGGTGAGTTGGGGTGCTCCATGAAACCAGAGATTGAAATTAGCACAGATACCGCTCCATAAGCCAAATATGTAATAGACAACAGCTAAACCTTGCTCAACGAAGTGGACTCAACAGCCCATATTAAACGCCTAAGAATATACCTGACTAGAAATAATCTTAAAACCTACGGATTTATATGTCTCCGAAAGAGAATCAAGCATGTGTACAGCAGCATAAATGCAGCAGTGATAGGATTGGTGAGGTTCGGTGAGCAAATGCAGACCCTTTGAAGTCATATTGCATGGTACCCATTCCATGGGTCTCAACTCTCCAAGTTTAAGGGATTCTTCCTTCAGCTAAAACATGCATGTGGAACACAGAGTATGATCCACCGTGTGATCCGGAAACGTGTTCAAATGTGTCTCAGTTTTCGTCCCCTGGTACTCGGGTGCAACACTCCAGACGCTTTACTAACACTCTCCCCACTTGGAGAGTCAGTGCCTTTAACCTCCTGTATGGCCCAGTTTACAATTTCTGCGGAAAATGTACAGGAATAAGGAGAACCAATGATAAACTAGCTGGAGGTGTCTGGACGGGCAAATTTAACTCTCATTTCCCACCAGGAAGAGGAATTAACCAAAGGCTCAGCGTGCCGTGCCGGATCCACACTAGGGCCTGAAGCAATCCTGCGGTGTTGCGGCCAGCTCACAAAAAAGCGAGTTGAAGAAAGGAGCTCAGGGGCACTGTAATTCACAAACCTGCAGAGTTATAAATGATAGCTATCGTCCAAAAATATATTGAAGTAAGGCTGCCAAGAGGACTTGAAAGTGGTGCAGAATTGCACGAAACCGATTTCAGGAGGTAGACTGGAATTGCATGTAAAGCATAGGAAAAGAGGCAGAACGTCCACAACGATGCACTTGGCCAAAAAGGGCGTATGCGTTTTTTCCTGAATATATTCAGGAAAAACGCATACGCCCTTTTTGGCCAACCAAGCAAGCTTGCAAAGGAAATCTGCACTACCATGAAGTCTCACTGCCGCCCAGTCAAAAGGGCCATCTGAAAAATGTGTAAAATCCAGAAAGGCAGGACAGGCCATGGAGAACTGGGAGCCTTGTTATGCTGATGGGCGGGATGTAAATTGCCAACAGCCACTCTGGAGAAGTGTATGGTGTTTCCTGAAACATCTAAAAAACAAAGCAACAGAGCCTAGGGCACTTCCACTTATGGTCCTATAGCTTAGGGAAATTAAAATCAAAAAGACACAGCCACCCCAAAGTTTGGGACGGCTCTGTTTACAAGAATCTTGTTTACGGTACAAGTTCAATAGCACAAAAGCAAAAAATGGATAAAGAAGTTGTGGTACTTACGTACAATGCAATATCACTCAGCAATGAAATCTATGTCATCATGCCCGTCGTAGCATAATGAGTGGATTCAGGTACGATGATTCTAGGTGAAATAAGTCACACAGAAAAAGAAACATCATAAGATATCACTACTACACGGAATGTAAACTTGGCTACACAGGAACTGAATTACAAAACAGAACAGGGTCTCAAATGTAGAAAACCAACTTACGCTTGCTTAAGGGGAAAGGTGAGTTGGGGTGCTGCATGAAACCAGAGATTGAAATTAGCACAGATACCGTTCCATAAGCCAAATATGCAATAGACAAGAGCTACTCCTTGCTGAACGAAGTGGACTCAACACCCCATATTAAACGCCTAAGAATATACCTGACTAGAAATAACCTTAAAACCTACGGATTTATATGTCTCCGAAAGAGAATCAAGCGTGTGTACAGCGGCATAAATGCAGCAGTGATAGGATTGGTGAGGTTCGGTGAGCAAATGCAGACCCTTTGAAGTCATATTGCATGGTACCCATTTCATGGGTCTCAACTCTCCAGGTTTAAGGGATTCTTCCTTCAGCTAAAACATGCATGTGGAACACCGATTATGATCCACCGTGTGATCGGGAAACGTGTTAAAATGTGTCTCAGTTTTCGTCCCCTGGTACTCGGGTGCAACATTCAAAACGCTTTACTAACAGTCTCCCCACTTGGAGAGTCAGTGCCTTTAAACTCCTGTTTTGCCCAGTTTGCAATTTCAGCGGAAAATGTACAGGAATAGGGAGAACCAATGAGAGACTAGGTCGAGGTGTCTGGACGGGCAAATTTAACTCTCATTTGCCACCAGGAAGAGGAATTAACCAAAGGTTCAGCGTGCCGTGCCGGAACCACACTAGGGCCTGAAGCAATCCTGCGGTGTTGCGGCCAGCTCACAAGAAAGCGAGTTGAAGAAAGGAGCTCAGGGGCACTGTAATTCACAAACTTGCAGAGTTATAAATGTCAGCTATCGTCCAAAAATATATTGAAGTAAGGCTGCCAAGAGGACTTGAAAGCGGGGCAGAATTGCAGGAAACCGATTTCAGGAGGTAGACGGGAATTGCATGTAAAGCATAGGAAAAGAGGCAGAACGTCCACAATGATGCACTTGGCCAAAAAGGGCGTATGCGTTTTTTCCTGAATATATTCAGGAAAACACGCATACGCCCTTTTTGGCCAACCAAGCAAGCTTGCAAAGGAAATCTGCACTACAATGAAGTCTCACTGCCCCCCGGTCAAAAGGGCCATCTGAAAAAACTGTAAAATCCAGAAAGGCAGGACAGGCCATGGAGAACTGGGAGCCTTGATATGCTGATGGGCGGGATGTAAATTGCCAACAGCCACTCTGGAGAAGTGTATGGTGTTTCCTAAAACATCTAAAAAACAAGCAACAGAGCCTAGCGCACTTCCACTTATGGTCCTATAGCTTAGGCAAATTAAAATCAAAAAGACACAGCCACCCCAAAGTTTGGGACGGCTCTGTTTATAAGAATCTCGTTTACGGTACAAGTTCAATATCACAAAAGCGAAAAATGGATAAAGAAGTTGTGGTACTTATGTACAATGCAATATCACTCAGCAATGAAATCTATGTCATAAGGCCCGTCGCAGCATAATGAGTGGATTCAGGTACGATGATTCTAAGTGAAATAAGTCACACAGAAAAAGAAACATCATAAGATATCACTACTACACGGAATGTAAACTTGGCTACACAGGAACTGAATTACAAAACAGAACAGGGTCTCAAATGTAGAAAACCAACTTACGCTTGCTTAAGGGGAAAGGTGAGTTGGGGTGCTGCATGAAACCAGAGATTGAAATTAGCACAGATACCGCTCCATAAGCCAAATATGTAATAGACAACAGCTACACCTTGCTCAACGAAGTGGACTCAACACCCCATATTAAACGCCTAAGAATATACCTGACTAGAAATAATCTTAAAACCTACGGATTTATATGTCTCCGAAAGAGAATCAAGCGTGTGTACAGCAGCATAAATGCAGCAGTGATAGGATTGGTGAGGTTCGGTGAGCAAATGCAGACCCTTTGAAGTCATATTGCATGGTACCCATTCCATGGGTCTCAACTCTCCAAGTTTAAGGGATTCTTCCTTCAGCTAAAACATGCATGTGGAACACAGAGTATGATCCACCGTGTGATCCGGAAACGTGTTCAAATGTGTCTCAGTTTTCGTCCCCTGGTACTCGGGTGCAACACTCCAGACGCTTTACTAACACTCTCCCCACTTGAAGAGTCAGTGCCTTTAACCTCCTGTATGGCCCAGTTTACAATTTCTGCGGAAAATGTACAGGAATAAGGAGAACCAATGATAAACTAGCTGGAGGTGTCTGGACGGGCAAATTTAACTCTCATTTCCCACCAGGAAGAGGAATTAACCAAAGGCTCAGCATGCCGTGCCGGATCCACACTAGGGCCTGAAGCAATCCTGCGGTGTTGCGGCCAGCTCACAAAAAAGCGAGTTGAAGAAAGGAGCTCAGGGGCACTGTAATTCACAAACCTGCAGAGTTATAAATGATAGCTATCGTCCAAAAATATATTGAAGTAAGGCTGCCAAGAGGACTTGAAAGTGGTGCAGAATTGCACGAAACCGATTTCAGGAGGTAGACTGGAATTGCATGTAAAGCATAGGAAAAGAGGCAGAACGTCCACAATGATGCACTTGGCCAAAAAGGGCGTATGCGTTTTTTCCTGAATATATTCAGGAAAAAACGCATACGCCCTTTTTGGCCAACCAAGCAAGCTTGCAAAGGAAATCTGCACTACAATGAAGTCTCACTGCCGCCCAGTCAAAAGGGCCATCTGAAAAATGTGTAAAATCCAGAAAGGCAGGACAGGCCATGGAGAACTGGGAGCCTTGTTATGCTGATGGGCGGGATGTAAATTGCCAACAGCCACTCTGGAGAAGTGTATGGTGTTTCCTGAAACATCTAAAAAACAAGCAAGAGAGCCTAGGGCACTTCCACTTATGGTCCTATAGCTTAGGGAAATTAAAATCAAAAAGACACAGCCACCCCAAAGTTTGGGATGGCTCTGTTTACAAGAATCTTGTTTACGGTACAAGTTCAATAGCACAAAAGCAAAAAATGGATAAAGAAGTTGTGGTACTTACGTACAATGCAATATCACTCAGCAATGAAATCTATGTCATCATGCCCGTCGTAGCATAATGAGTGGATTCAGGTACGATGATTCTAAGTGAAATAAGTCACACAGAAAAAGAAACATCATAAGATATCACTACTACACGGAATGTAAACTTGGCTACACAGGAACTGAATTACAAAACAGAACAGGGTCTCAAATGTAGAAAACCAACTTACGCTTGCTTAAGGGGAAAGGTGAGTTGGGGTGCTGCATGAAACCAGAGATTGAAATTAGCACAGATACCGTTCCATAAGCCAAATATGCAATAGACAAGAGCTACTCCTTGCTGAACGAAGTGGACTCAACACCCCATATTAAACGCCTAAGAATATACCTGACTAGAAATAACCTTAAAACCTACGGATTTATATGTCTCCGAAAGAGAATCAAGCGTGTGTACAGCGGCATAAATGCAGCAGTGATAGGATTGGTGAGGTTCGGTGAGCAAATGCAGACCCTTTGAAGTCATATTGCATGGTACCCATTTCATGGGTCTCAACTCTCCAGGTTTAAGGGATTCTTCCTTCAGCTAAAACATGCATGTGGAACACCGATTATGATCCACCGTGTGATCGGGAAACGTGTTAAAATGTGTCTCAGTTTTCGTCCCCTGGTACTCGGGTGCAACATTCAAAACGCTTTACTAACAGTCTCCCCACTTGGAGAGTCAGTGCCTTTAAACTCCTGTTTTGCCCAGTTTGCAATTTCAGCGGAAAATGTACAGGAATAGGGAGAACCAATGAGAGACTAGGTCGAGGTGTCTGGACGGGCAAATTTAACTCTCATTTGCCACCAGGAAGAGGAATTAACCAAAGGTTCAGCGTGCCGTGCCGGAACCACACTAGGGCCTGAAGCAATCCTGCGGTGTTGCGGCCAGCTCACAAGAAAGCGAGTTGAAGAAAGGAGCTCAGGGGCACTGTAATTCACAAACTTGCAGAGTTATAAATGTCAGCTATCGTCCAAAAATATATTGAAGTAAGGCTGCCAAGAGGACTTGAAAGCGGGGCAGAATTGCAGGAAACCGATTTCAGGAGGTAGACGGGAATTGCATGTAAAGCATAGGAAAAGAGGCAGAACGTCCACAATGATGCACTTGGCCAAAAAGGGCGTATGCGTGTTTTCCTGAATATATTCAGGAAAACACGCATACGCCCTTTTTGGCCAACCAAGCAAGCTTGCAAAGGAAATCTGCACTACAATGAAGTCTCACTGCCCCCCGGTCAAAAGGGCCATCTGAAAAAAGTGTAAAATCCAGAAAGGCAGGACAGGCCATGGAGAACTGGGAGCCTTGATATGCTGATGGGCGGGATGTAAATTGCCAACAGCCACTCTGGAGAAGTGTATGGTGTTTCCTGAAACATCTAAAAAACAAGCAACAGAGCCTAGCGCACTTCCACTTATGGTCCTATAGCTTAGGCAAATTAAAATCAAAAAGACACAGCCACCCCAAAGTTTGGGACGGCTCTGTTTACAAGAATCTCGTTTACGGTACAAGTTCAATATCACAAAAGCGAAAAATGGATAAAGAAGTTGTGGTACTTACGTACAATGCAATATCACTCAGCAATGAAATCTATGTCATAAGGCCCGTCGCAGCATAATGAGTGGATTCAGGTACGATGATTCTAAGTGAAATAAGTCACACAGAAAAAGAAACATCATAAGATATCACTACTACACGGAATGTAAACTTGGCTACACAGGAACTGAATTACAAAACAGAACTGGGTCTCAAATGTAGAAAACCAACTTATGCTTGATTAAGGGGAAAGGTGAGTTGGGGTGCTGCATAAAACCAGAGATTGAAATTAGCACAGATACCGTTCCATAAGCCAAATATGTAATAGACAAGAGCTACTCCTTGCTCAACGCAGTGGACTCAACACCCCATATTAAACGCCTAAGAATATACCTGACTAGAAATAATCTTAAAACCTACGGATTTATATGTCTCCGAAAGAGAATCAAGCGTGTGTACAGGGGCATAAACGCAGCAGTGATAGGATTGGTGAGGTTCGGTGAGCAAATGCAGACCCTTTGAAGTCATATTGCATGGTACCCATTCCATGGGTCTCAACTCTCCAGGTTTAAGGGATTCTTCCTTCAGCTGAAACATGCATGTGGAACACAGAGTATGATCCACCGTGTGATCAGGAAACGTGTTCAAATGTGTCTCAGTTTTCGTCCCCTGGTACTCGGGTGCAACAATCAAGACGCTTTACTAACACTCTCCCCACTTGGAGAGTCAGTGCCTTTAAACTCCTGTTTTGCCCAGTTTGCAATTTCTGCGGAAAATGTACAGGAATAGGGAGAACCAATGAGAGACTAGGTGGAGGTGTCTGGACGGGAAAATTTAACTCTCATTTCCCACCAGGAAGAGGAATTAACCAAAGGCTCAGGGTGCCATGCCGGAACCACACTAGGGCCTGAAGCAATCCTGCGGTGTTGCGGCCAGCTCACAAGAAAGCGAGTTGAAGAAAGGAGCTCAGGGGCACTGTAATTCACAAACCTGCAGAGTTATAAATGACAGCTATCGTCCAAAAATATATTGAAGTAAGGCTGCCAAGAGGACTTGAAAGCGGGGCAGAATTGCAGGAAACCGATTTCAGGAGGTAGACGGGAATTGCATGTAAAGCATAGGAAAAGAGGCAGAACGTCCACAACGATGCACTTGGCCAAAAAGGGCGTATGCGTTTTTTCCTGAATATATTCAGGAAAAAACGCATACGCCCTTTTTGGCCAACCAAGCAAGCTTGCAAAGGAAATCTGCACTACAATGAAGTCTCACTGCCGCCCAGTCAAAAGGGCCATCTGAAAAATGTGTAAAATCCAGAAAGGCAGGACAGGCCATGGAGAACTGGGAGCCTTGTTATGCTGATGGGCGGGATGTAAATTGCCAACAGCCACTCTGGAGAAGTGTATGCTGTTTCCTGAAACATCTAAAAAACAAGCAACAGAGCCTAGGGCACTTCCACTTATGGTCCTATAGCTTAGGGAAATTAAAATCAAAAAGACACAGCCACCCCAAAGTTTGGGATGGCTCTGTTTACAAGAATCTTGTTTACGGTACAAGTTCAATAGCACAAAAGCAAAAAATGGATAAAGAAGTTGTGGTACTTACGTACAATGCAATATCACTCAGCAATGAAATCTATGTCATCATGCCCGTCGTAGCATAATGAGTGGATTCAGGTACGATGATCCTAAGTGAAATAAGTCACACAGAAAAAGAAACATCATAAGATATCACTACTACACGGAATGTAAACTTGGCTACACAGGAACTGAATTACAAAACAGAACAGGGTCTCAAATGTAGAAAACCAACTTACACTTGCTTAAGGGGAAAGGTGAGTTGGGGTGCTGCATGAAACCAGAGATTGAAATTAGCACAGATACCGTTCCATAAGCCAAATATGCAATAGACAAGAGCTACTCCTTGCTGAACGAAGTGCACTCAACACCCCATATTAAACGCCTAAGAATATACCTGACTAGAAATAACCTTAAAACCTACGGATTTATATGTCTCCGAAAGAGAATCAAGCGTGTGTACAGCGGCATAAATGCAGCAGTGATAGGATTGGTGAGGTTCGGTGAGCAAATGCAGACCCTTTGAAGACATATTGCATGGTACCCATTTCATGGGTCTCAACTCTCCAGGTTTAAGGGATTCTTCCTTCAGCTAAAACATGCATGTGGAACACTGATTATGGTCCACCGTGTGATCGGGAAACGTTTTAAAATGTGTCTCAGTTTTCGTCCCCTGGTACTCGGTTGCAACATTCAAAACGCTTTACTAACAGTCTCCCCACTTGGAGAGTCAGTGCCTTTAAACTCCTGTTTGGCCCAGTTTGCAATTTCAGCGGAAAATGTACAGGAATAGGGAGAACCAATGAGAGACTAGGTCGAGGTGTCTGGACGGGCAAATTTAACTCTCATTTGCCACCAGGAAGAGGAATTAACCAAAGGTTCAGCGTGTGGTGCCGGAACCACACTAGGGCCGGAAGCAATCCTGCGGTGTTGCGGCCAGCTCACAAGAAAGCGAGTTGAAGAAAGGAGCTCAGGGGCACTGTAATTCACAAACTTGCAGAGTTATAAATGTCAGCTATCGTCCAAAAATATATTGAAGTAAGGCTGCCAAGAGGACTTGAAAGCGGGGCAGAATTGCAGGAAACCGATTTCAGGAGGTAGACGGGAATTGCATGTAAAGCATAGGAAAAGAGGCAGAACGTCCACAATGATGCACTTGGCCAAAAAGGGCGTATGCGTTTTTTCCTGAATATATTCAGGAAAAAACGCATACGCCCTTTTTGGCCAACCAAGCAAGCTTGCAAAGGAAATCTGCACTACAATGAAGTCTCACTGCCCCCCGGTCAAAAGGGCCATCTGAAAAAAGTGTAAAATCCAGAAAGGCAAGACAGGACATGGAGAATTGGGAGCCTTGTTATGCTGATGGGCGGGATGTAAATTGCCAACAGCCACTCTGGAGAAGTGTATGGTGTTTCCTGAAACATCTAAAAAACAAAGCAACAGAGCTTAGGGCACTTCCACTTATGGTCCTATAGCTTAGGGAAATTAAAATCAAAAAGACACAGCCTCCCCAAACTTTGGGACGGCTCTGTTTACAAGAACCTCGTTTACGGTACAAGTTCAATATCACAGAAAGTGAAAAATGGATACAGAAGTTGTGGTACTTACGTACAATGCAATATCACTCAGCAATGAAATCTATGTCAACAGGCCCGTAGCAGCATAATGAGTGGATTCAGGTACGATGATTCTAAGTGAAATAAGTCACACAGAAAAAGAAACGTCGTAAGATATCACTAATACACGGAATGTAAACTTGGCTACACAGGAACTGAATTACAAAACAGAACAGGGTCTCAAATGTAGAAAACCAAATTATGCTTGCTTAAGGGGAAAGGTGAGTTGGGGTGCTGCATGAAACCAGAGAATGAAATTAGCACAGATACCGCTCCATAAGCCAAATATGTAATAGACAACAGCTACACCTTGCTCAACGAAGTGGACTCAACACCCCATATTAAACGCCTAAGAATATACCTGACTAGAAATAATCTTAAAACCTACGGATTTATATGTCTCCAAAAGAGAATCAAGCGTGTGTACAGCGGCATAAACGCAGCAGTGATAGGATTGGTGAGGTTCGGTGAGCAAATGCAGACCCTTTGAAGTCATATTGCATGGTACCCATTCCATGGGTCTCAACTCTCCAGGTTTAAGGGATTCTTCCTTCAGCTAAAACATGCATGTGGAACCCAGAGTATGATCCACCGTGTGATCGGGAAACGTGTTCAAATGTGTCTCAGTTTTCGTCTCCTGGTACTCGGGTGCAACATTCAAGACGCTTTACTAACACTCTCTCCACTTTGAGAGTCAGTGCCTTTAAACTCCTGTTTGGCCCAGTTTGCAATTTCTGCGGAAAATGTACAGGAATAGGGAGAACCAATGAGAGACTAGCTGGAGGTGTCTGGACGGGCAAATTTAACTCTCATTTCCCACCAGGAAGAGGAATTAACCAAAGGTTCAGCGTGCCGTGCCGGAACCACACTAGGGCCTGAAGCAATCCTGCGGTGTTGCGGCCAGCTCACAAGAAAGCGAGTTGAAGAAAGGAGCTCAGGGGCACTGTAATTCACAAACCTGCAGAGTTATAAATGACAGCTATCGTCCACAAATATATTGAAGTAAGGCTGCCAAGAGGATTTGAATGCGGGTCAGAATTGCAGGAAACCGATTTCAGGAGATAGACGGGAATTGCATGTAAAGCATAGGAAAAGAGGCAGAACGTCCACAATGATGCACTTGGCCAAAAAGGGCGTATGCGTTTTTTCCTGAATATATTCAGGGAAAAACGCATACGCCCTTTTTGGCCAACCAAGCAAGCTTGCAAAGGAAATCTGCACTACAATGAAGTCTCACTGCCCCCCGGTCAAAAGGGCCATCTGAAAAAAGTGTAAAATCCAGAAAGGCAGGACAGGCCATGGAGAACTGGGAGCCTTGATATGCTGATGGGCGGGATGTAAATTGCCAACAGCCACTCTGGAGAAGTGTATGGTGTTTCCTGAAACATCTAAAAAACAAGCAACAGAGCCTAGCGCACTTCCACTTATGGTCCTATAGCTTAGGGAAATTAAAATCAAAAAGACACAGCCACCCCAAAGTTTGGGACGGCTCTGTTTCCAAGAATCTCGTTTACGGTACAAGTTCAATATCACAAAAGCGAAAAATGGATAAAGAAGTTGTGGTACTTACGTACAATGCAATATCACTCAGCAATGAAATCTATGTCATAAGGCCCGTCGCAGCATAATGAGTGGATTCAGGTACGATGATTCTAAGTGAAATAAGTCACACAGAAAAAGAAACATCATAAGATATCACTACTACACGGAATGTAAACTTGGCTACACAGGAACTGAATTACAAAACAGAACAGGGTCTCAAATGTAGAAAACCAACTTACGCTTGCTTAAGGGGAAAGGTGAGTTGGGGTGCTCCATGAAACCAGAGATTGAAATTAGCACAGATAGCGCTCCATAAGCCAAATATGTAATAGACAACAGCTAAACCTTGCTCAACGAAGTGGACTCAACAGCCCATATTAAACGCCTAAGAATATACCTGACTAGAAATAATCTTAAAACCTACGGATTTATATGTCTCCGAAAGAGAATCAAGCATGTGTACAGCAGCATAAATGCAGCAGTGATAGGATTGGTGAGGTTCGGTGAGCAAACGCAGACCCTTTGAAGTCATATTGCATGGTACCCATTCCATGGGTCTCAACTCTCCAAGTTTAAGGGATTCTTCCTTCAGCTAAAACATGCATGTGGAACACAGAGTATGATCCACCGTGTGATCCGGAAACGTGTTCAAATGTGTCTCAGTTTTCGTCCCCTGGTACTCGGGTGCAACACTCCAGACGCTTTACTAACACTCTCCCCACTTGGAGAGTCAGTGCCTTTAACCTCCTGTATGGCCCAGTTTACAATTTCTGCGGAAAATGTACAGGAATAAGGAGAACTAATGATAAACTAGCTGGAGGTGTGTGGACGGGCAAATTTAACTCTCATTTCCCACCAGGAAGAGGAATTAACCAAAGGCTCAGCGTGCCGTGCCGGATCCACACTAGGGCCTGAAGCAATCCTGCGGTGTTGCGGCCAGCTCACAAAAAAGCGAGTTGAAGAAAGGAGCTCAGGGGCACTGTAATTCACAAACCTGCAGAGTTATAAATGATAGCTATCGTCCAAAAATATATTGAAGCAAGGCTGCCAAGAGGACTTGAAAGTGGTGCAGAATTGCACGAAACCGATTTCAGGAGGTAGACTGGAATTGCATGTAAAGCATAGGAAAAGAGGCAGAACGTCCACAACGATGCACTTGGCCAAAAAGGGCGTATGCGTTTTTTCCTGAATATATTCAGGAAAAAACGCATACGCCCTTTTTGGCCAACCAAGCAAGCTTGCAAAGGAAATCTGCACTACAATGAAGTCTCACTGCCGCCCAGTCAAAAGGGCCATCTGAAAAATGTGTAAAATCCAGAAAGGCAGGACAGGCCATGGAGAACTGGGAGCCTTGTTATGCTGATGGGCGGGATGTAAATTGCCAACAGCCACTCTGGAGAAGTGTATGGTGTTTCCTGAAACATCTAAAAAACAAGCAACAGAGCCTAGGGCACTTCCACTTATGGTCCTATAGCTTAGGGAAATTAAAATCAAAAAGACACAGCCACCCCAAAGTTTGGGACGGCTCTCTTTACAAGAATCTTGTTTACGGTACAAGTTCAATAGCACAAAAGCAAAAAATGGATAAAGAAGTTGTGGTACTTACGTACAATGCAATATCACTCAGCAATGAACTCTATGTCATCATGCCCGTCGTAGCATAATGAGTGGATTCAGGTACGATGATTCTAAGTGAAATAAGTCACACAGAAAAAGAAACATCATAAGATATCACTACTACACGGAATGTAAACTTGGTTACACAGGAACTGAATTACAAAACAGAACAGGGTCTCAAATGTAGAAAACCAACTTACGCTTGCTTAAGGGGAAAGGTGAGTTGGGGTGCTGCATGAAACCAGAGATTGAAATTAGCACAGATACCGTTCCATAAGCCAAATATGCAATAGACAAGAGCTACTCCTTGCTGAACGAAGTGGACTCAACACCCCATATTAAACGCCTAAGAATATACCTGACTAGAAATAACCTTAAAACCTACGGATTTATATGTCTCCGAAACAGAATCAAGCGTGTGTACAGCTGCATAAATGCAGCAGTGATAGGATTGGTGAGGTTCGGTGAGCAAATGCAGACCCTCTGAAGTCATATTGCATGGTACCCATTTCATGGGTCTCAACTCTCCAGGTTTAAGGGATTCTTCCTTCAGCTAAAACATGCATGTGGAACACCGATTATGATCCACCGTGTGATCGGGAAACGTGTTAAAATGTGTCTCAGTTTTCGTCCCCTGGTACTCGGGTGCAACATTCAAAACGCTTTACTAACAGTCTCCCCACTTGGAGAGTCAGTGCCTTTAAACTCCTGTTTGGCCCAGTTTGCAATTTCAGCGGAAAATGTACAGGAATAGGGAGAACCAATGAGAGACTAGGTCGAGGTGTCTGGACGGGCAAATTTAACTCTCATTTGCCACCAGGAAGAGGAATTAACCAAAGGTTCAGCGTGCCGTGCCGGAACCACACTAGGGCCTGAAGCAATCCTGCGGTGTTGCGGCCAGCTCACAAGAAAGCGAGTTGAAGAAAGGAGCTCAGGGGCACTGTAATTCACAAACTTGCAGAGTTATAAATGTCAGCTATCGTCCAAAAATATATTGAAGTAAGGCTGCCAAGAGGACTTGAAAGCGGGGCAGAATTGCAGGAAACCGATTTCAGGAGGTAGACGGGAATTGCATGTAAAGCATAGGAAAAGAGGCAGAACGTCCACAATGATGCACTTGGCCAAAAAGGGCGTATGCGTTTTTTCCTGAATATATTCAGGGAAAAACGCATACGCCCTTTTTGGCCAACCAAGCAAGCTTGCAAAGGAAATCTGCACTACAATGAAGTCTCACTGCCCCCCGGTCAAAAGGGCCATCTGAAAAAAGTGTAAAATCCAGAAAGGCAAGACAGGACATGGAGAATTGGGAGCCTTGTTATGCTGATGGGCGGGATGTAAATTGCCAACAGCCACTCTGGAGAAGTGTATGGTGTTTCCTGAAACATCTAAAAAACAAAGCAACAGAGCTTAGGGCACTTCCACTTATGGTCCTATAGCTTAGGGAAATTAAAATCAAAAAGACACAGCCTCCCCAAACTTTGGAACGGCTCTGTTTACAAGAACCTCGTTTACGGTACAAGTTCAATATCACAGAAAGTGAAAAATGGATACAGAAGTTGTGGTACTTACGTACAATGCAATATCACTCAGCAATGAAATCTATGTCACCAGGCCCATAGCAGCATAATGAGTGGATTCAGGTACGATGATTCTAAGTGAAATAAGTCACACAGAAAAAGAAACGTCATAAGATATCACTAATACACGGAATGTAAACTTGGCTACACAGGAACTGAATTACAAAACAGAACAGGGTCTCAAATGTAGAAAACCAAATTATGCTTGCTTAAGGGGAAAGGTGAGTTGGGGTGCTGCATGAAACCAGAGAATTAAATTAGCACAGATACCGCTCCATAAGCCAAATATGTAATAGACAACAGTTACACCTTGCTCAACGAAGTGGACTCAACACCCCATATTAAACGCCTAAGAATATACCTGACTAGAAATAATCTTAAAACCTACGGATTTATATGTCTCCGAAAGAGAATCAAGCGTGTGTACAGCGGCATAAACGCAGCAGTGATAGGATTGGTGAGGTTCGGTGAGCAAATGCAGACCCTTTGAAGTCATATTGCATGGTACCCATTCCATGGGTCTCAACTCTCCAGGTTTAAGGGATTCTTCCTTCAGCTAAAACATGCATGTGGAACCCAGAGTATGATCCACCGTGTGATCGGGAAACGTGTTCAAATGTGTCTCAGTTTTCGTCCCCTGGTACTCGGGTGCAACATTCAAGACGCTTTACTAACACTCTCCCCACTTGGAGAGTCAGTGCCTTTAAACTCCTGTTTGGCCCAGTTTGCAATTTCTGCGGAAAATGTACAGGAATAGGGAGAACCAATGAGAGACTAGCTGGAGGTGTCTGGACGGGCAAATTTAACTCTCATTTCCCACCAGGAAGAGGAATTAACCAAAGGTTCAGCGTGCCGTGCCGGAACCACACTAGGGCCTGAAGCAATCCTGCGGTGTTGCGGCCAGCTCACAAGAAAGCGAGTTGAAGAAAGAAGCTCAGGGGCACTGTAATTCACAAACCTGCAGAGTTATAAATGACAGATATCGTCCACAAATATATTGAAGTAAGGCTGCCAAGAGGATTTGAAAGCGGGTCAGAATTGCAGGAAACCGATTTCAGGAGGTAGACGGGAATTGCATGTAAAGCATAGGAAAAGAGGCAGAACGTCCACAATGATGCACTTGGCCGAAAAGGGCGTATGCGTTTTTTCCTGAATATATTCAAGAAAAAACGCATACGCCCTTTTTGGCCAACCAAGCAAGCTTGCAAAGGAAATCTGCACTACAATGAAGTCTCACTGCCCCCCGGTCAAAAGGGCCATCTGAAAAAAGTGTAAAATCCAGAAAGGCAGGACAGGCCATGGAGAACTGGGAGCCTTGTTATGCTGATGGGCGGGATGTAAATTGCCAACAACCACTCTGGAGAAGTGTATGGTGTTTCCTGAAACATCTAAAAAACAAAGCAACAGAGCCTAGGGCACTTCCACTTATGGTCCTATAGCTTAGGGAAATTAAAATCAAAAAGACACAGCAACCACAAAGTTTGGGCCGGCCATGTTTACAAGAACCTCCTTTACGGTACAAGTTCAATATCACAGAAAGCGAAAAATGGATAAAGAAGTCGTGGTACTTACGTACAATGCAATATCACTCAGCAATGAAATCTATGTCATCAGGCCCGTAGCAGCATAATGAGTGGATTCAGGTACGATGATTCTAAGTGAAATAAGTCACACAGAAAAAGAAACATCATAAGGTATCACTAATACACGCAATGTAAACTTGGCTACACAGGAACTGAATTACAAAGCAAAACAGGGTCTCAAATGTAGAAAACCAACTTATGCTTGCTTAAGGGGAAAGGTGAGTTGGGGTACTGCATAAACCAGAGATTGAAATTAGCACAGATACCGTTCCATAAGCCAAATATGTAATAGACAAGAGCTACTCCTTGCTCAACGAAGTGGACTCAACACCCCATAATAAACGCCTATGAATATACCTGACTAGTAAGAATCTTAAAACCTTTGGATTTATATGTCTCCAAAAGAGAATCAAGTGTGTGTACAGCGGCATAAACGCAGCAGTGATAGGATTGGTGAGGTTCGGTGAGCAAATGCAGACCCTTTGAAGTCATATTGCATGGTACCCATTCCATGGGTCTCAACTCTCCAGGTTTAAGGGATTCTTCCTTCAGCTAAAACATGCATGTGGATCCCAGAGTATGATCCACCGTGTGATCAGGTAACGTGTTCAAATGTGTCTCAGTTTTCGTCCCCTGGTCCTCGGGTGCAACATTCCAGACGCTTTACTAACACTCTCCCCACTTGGAGAGTCAGTGCCTTTAACCTCCTGGTTGGCCCAGTTTGCAATTTCTGCGTAAGATGAACAGGAATAGGGAGAACCAATGAGAGACTAGATGGAGGTGTCTGGACGGGCAAATTTAACTCTCATTTCCCACCAGGAAGAGGAATTAACCAAAGGCTCAGCGTCCCATGCCAGAAGCACACTAGGGCCTGAAGCAATCCTGCGGTGTTGCAGCGAGCTCACAAGAAAGCAAGTTGAAGAAAGGAACTCAGGGACACTGTAATTCACAAACCTGCAGAGTTATAAATGACAGCTATCCTCCAAAAATATATTGAAGTAAGGCTGCCAAGAGGAGTTGAAAGCGGGGCAGAATTGCAGGAAACCGATTTCAGGAGGTAGACTGGAATTGCATGTAAAGCATAGGAAAAGAGGCAGAACGTCCACAATGATGCACTTGGCCAAAAAGGGCTTATGCGTTTTTTCCTGAATATATTCAGGAAAAAACGCATACGCTCTTTTTGGCCAACCAAGCAAGCTTGCAAATGAAATCTGCACTACAATGAAGTCTCACTGCTCCCCGGTCAAAAGGCTATCTGAAAAAAGTGTAAAATCCAGAAAGGCAGGACTGGCCATGGAGAACTGGGAGCCTTGTTATTCAGATGGGTGGAATGTAAATTGCCAACAGACACTCTGGAGAAGTGAATGGTGTTTCCTGAAACATTCAAAAAACAAAGCAACAGAGCCTAGGGCACTTCCACTTATGGTCCTATAGTTTAGGGAAATTAAAATCAAAAAGACACAGCCACCCCAAAGCTTCGGACAGCTCTGTTTACAAGAACCTCGTTTAATGTACAAGTTCAATATCACAGAAAGCGAAAAATGGATAAAGAAGTTGTGGTACTTACGTACAATGCAATATCACTCAGCAATGAAATCTATGTCATCAGGCCCGTAGCAGCATAATGAGTGGATTCAGGTACGATGATTCTAAGTGAAATAAGTCACACAGAACAAGAAACATCATAAGGTATCACTAATACACGGAATGTAAACTTGGCTACACAGGAACTGAATTACAAAACAGAACAGGGTCTCAAAGTAGAAAACCAACTTATGCTTGCTTAAGTGGAAAGGTGAGTTGGGGTGCTGCATGAAACCACAGATTGAAATTAGCACAGATACCGCTCCATAAGCCAAATATGTAATAGACAAGAGCTACTCCTTGCTCAACGAAGTGGACTCAACACCCCATATTAAACGCCTAACAATATACCTGACTAGTAAGAATCTTAAAACCTATGGATTTATATGTCTCCGAAAGAGAATCAAGCGTGTGTACAGCGGCATAAACGCAGCAGTGTTAGGACTGGTGAGGTTCGGTGAGCAAATGCAGACCCTTTGAAGTCATATTGCATGGTACCCATTCCATGGGTCTCAACTCTCCATGTTTAAGGGATTCTTCCTTCAGCTAAAACATGCATGTGGAACCCAGAGTATGATCCACCGTGTGATCGGGAAACGTGTTCAAATGTGTCTCAGTTTTCGTCCCCTGGTACTCGGGTGCAACATTCCAGGCGCTTTACTAACACTCTCCCCACTTGGAGAGTGAGTGCCTTTAACCTCCTGTTTGGCCCAGTTTGCAATTTCTGCGTAAGATGAACAGGAATAGGGAGAACCAATGAGAGACTAGCTGGAGCTGTCTGGACGGGCAAATTTAACTCTCATTTCCCACCAGGAAGAGGAAGTAACCAAAGGCTCAGCGTGCCATGCCAGAAGCACACTAAGGCCTGAAGCAATCCTGTGGTGTTGCGGCCAGCTCACAAGAAAGCGAGTTGAAGAAAGGAGCTCAGGGGCACTCTAATTCACAAACCTGCACAGTTATAAATGACAGCTATCTTCCGAAAATATATTGAGGTAAGGCTGCCAAGAGGAGTTGAAAGCAGGGCAGAATTGCAGGAAACCGATTTCAGGAGGTAGACTGGAATTGCATGTAAAGCATACGAAAAGAGGCAGAACGTCCACAATGATGCACTTGGCCAAAAAGGGCGTATGCGTTTTTTCCTGAATATATTCAGGAAAAAACGCATACGCCCTTTTTGGCCAACCAAGCAAGCTTGCAAAGGAAATCTGCACTACAATGAAGTCTCACTGCCCCCCAGTCAAAAGAGCCATCTGAAAAAAGTCTAAAATCCATAAAGGCAGGACAGGCTAAGGAGAACAGGGAGCCTTTTTATGCTGATGGGTGGGATGTAAATTGCCAACAGCCACTCTTTAGAAGTGTATGGTGTTTCCTGAAACATCCAAAAAACAGAGCAACAGAGCCTAGGGCACTCCCACTTATGGTCCTATAGCTTAGGGAAATTAAAATCAAAAAGACACATCACCCCAAAGTTTGGGATGGCTCTGTTTACAAGAACCTCGTTTACAGTACAAGTTCAATATCACAGAAAGCAAAAAATGGATAAAGAAGTTGTGGTACTTACGTACAATGCAATATCACTCAGCAATGAAATCTATGTCATCAAGCCCGTAGCAGAATAATGAGTGGATTCAGGTACGATGATTCTAACTGAAATAAGTCACACAGAAAAAGAAACATCATAAGATATCACTACTACACGGAATGTAAACTTGGCTACACAGGAACACAATTACTAAAAAGAACAGGGTGTCAAATGTAGAAAACCAACTTATGCTTGCTTAAATGGAAAGGTGAGTTGGGGTGTTGCATACAACAAGAGATTGAAATTAGCACAGATACCATTCCATAAGCCAAATATGTAATAGACAAGAGCTACTCCTTGCTTAACGAAGTAGACTCAACACCCCATATTAAACGCCTAACAATATACCTGACTAGTAAGAATCTTAAAACCTATGGATTTATATGTCTCAGAAAGAGAATCAAGCGTGTGTACAGCGGCATAAACGCAGCAGTAATAGGATTGGTGAGGTTCCGTGAGCAAATGCAGACCCTTTGAAGTCATATTGCATGGTACCCATTCCATGGGTCTCAACTCTCCAGGTTTAAGGGATTCTTCCTTCAGCTAAAACATGCATGTGGAACACAGAGTATGATCCACCGTGTGATCAGGAAACGTGTTCAAATGTGTCTCAGTTTTCCTCCCGTGGAACTCGGTTGCAACATTCCAGATGCTTTACTAACACTCTCCCCACTTGGAGAGTCAGTGCCTTTAACCTCCTGTTTGGCCCAGTTTGCAATTTCTGTGGAAAATGAACAGGAATAGGGAGAACCAAAGAGAGACTAGCTGGAGGTGTCTGGACGGGCAAATTTAACTCTCATTTCCCACCAGGAAGAGGAATTAACCAAAGGCTCAGCGTGCCGTGCCGGAACCACACTAGGGCCTGAAGCAATCCTGCGGTGTTGCGGCCAGCTCACAAAAAAATGAGTTGAAGAAAGGAGCTCAGGGGCACTGTAATTCACAAACCTGCAGAGTTATAAATGACAGCTATCGTCCAAAAATATATTGAAGTAAGGCTGCCAAGAGGACTTGAAAGCGGGGCAGAATTGCAGGAAACCGATTTCAGGAGGTAGACGGGAATTGCATGTAAAGCATAGGAAAAGAGGCAGAACGTCCACAATGATGCACTTGGCCAAAAAGGGCGTATGCGTTTTTTCCTGAATATATTCAGGAAAAAACGCATACGCCCTTTTTGGCCAACCAAGCAAGCTTGCAAAGGAAATCTGCACTACAATGAAGTCTCACTGCCCCCCGGTCAAAAGGGCCATCTGAAAAAAGTGTAAAATCCAGAAAGGCAGGACAGGCCATGGAAAACTGGGAGCCTTGTTATGCTGGTGGGCGAGATGTAAATTGCCAACAGCCACTCTGGAGAAGTGTATGGTGTTTCCTGAAACATCTAAAAAACAAAGCAACAGAGCCTAGGGCACTTCCACTTATGGTCCTATAGCTTAGGGAAATTAAAATCAAAAAGACACAGCCATCCCAAAGTTTGGGCCAGGTCTGTTTACAAGAACCTTGTTTACGGTACAAGTTCAATATCACAGAAAGCGAAAAATGGATAAAGAAGTTGTGGTACTTACGTACAATGCAATATCACTCAGCAATGAAATCTATGTCATCAGGCCCGTAGCAGCATAATGAGTGGATGCAGGTACGATGATTCTAAGTGAAATAAGTCACACAGAAAAAGAAACATCATAAGATATCACTACTACACGGAATGTAAACTTGGCTACACAGGAACTGAATTACAAAACAGAACAGGGTCTCAAATGTAGAACACCAACTTATGCTTGCTTAAGGGGAAAGGTGAGTTGGGGTGCTGCATAAAACCAGAGATTGAAATTAGCACAGATACCGTTCCATAAGCCAAATATGTAATAGACAAGAGCTACTCCTTGCTCAACGCAGTGGACTCAACACCCCATATTAAACACCTAAGAATATACCTGACTAGTAAGAATCTTAAAACCTACGGATTTATATGTCTCCGAAAGAGAATCAAGCGTGTGTACAGCGGCATAAACGCAGCAGTGATAGGATTGGTGAGGTTCGGTGAGCAAATGCAGACCCTTTGAAGTCATACTGCATGGTACCCATTCCATGGGTCTCAACTCTCCAGGTTTAAGGGATTCTTCCTTCAGCTGAAACATGCATGTGGAACACAGAGTATGATCCACAGTGTGATCAGGAAACGTGTTCAAATGTGTCTCAGTTTTCGTCCCCTGGTACTCGGGTGCAACATTGCAGACGCTTTACTAACACTCTCCCCACTTGGAGAGTCAGTGTCTTTAAACTCCTGTTTGGCCCAGTTTGCAATTTCTGCGGAAAATGTACAGGAATAGGGAGAACCAATGAGAGACTAGCTGGAGGTGTGTGGACGGGCAAATTTAACTCTCATTTCCCACCAGGAAGAGGAATTAACCAAAGGCTCAGCGTGCCGTGCCGGAACCACACTAGGGCCTGAAGCAATCCTGCGGTGTTGCGGCCAGCTCACAAGAAAGCGAGTTGAAGAAAGGAGCTCAGGGGCACTGTAATTCACAAACCTGCAGAGTTATAAATGACAGCTATCGTCCAAAAATATATTGAAGTAAGGCTGCCAAGAGGACTTGAAAGCGGGGCAGAATTGCAGGAAACCGATTTCAGGAGGTAGACGGGAATTGCATGTAAAGCATAGGAAAAGAGGCAGAACGTCCACAATGATTCACTTGGCCAAAAATGGCGTATGCGTTTTTTCCTGAATATATTCAGGAAAAAACGCATACGCCCTTTTTGGCCAACCAAGCAAGCTTTCAAAGGAAATCTGCACTACAATGTAGTCTCACTACCCCCCGGTGAAAAGGGCCAACTGAAAAAAGTGTAAAATCCAGAAAGGCAGGACAGGCCATGGAGAACTGGGAGCCTTGTTATGCTGATGGGCGGGATGTAAATTACCAACAGCCACTCTGGAGAAGTGTATGGTGTTTCCTGAAACATCTAAAAAACAAGCAACAAAGCCTAGGGCACTTCCACTTATGGTCCTATAGCTTAGGGAAATTAAAATCAAAAAGACACAGCCACCCCAAAGTTTGCGACGGCTCTGCTTACAAGAATCTCGTTTACAGTACAAGTTCAATATCACAAAAGTGAAAAATGGATAAAGAAGTTGTGGTACTTACGTACAATGCAATATCACTCAGCAATGAAATCTTGTCATCAGGCCCATCGCAGCATAATGAGTGGATTCAGGTACGATGATTCTAAGTGAAATAAGTCACACAGAAAAAGAAACATCATAAGATATCACTACTACACGGAATATAAACTTGGATACACAGGAACTGAATTACAAAACAGAACAGGGTCTCAAATGTAGAACACCAACTTACGCTTGCTTAAGGGGAAAGGTGAGTTGGGGTGCTGCATGAAACCAGAGATTGAAATTAGCACAGATACCGTTCCATAAGCCAAATATGCAATAGACAAGAGATACTCCTTGCTGAACGAAGTGGACTCAACACCCCATATTAAACGCCTAAGAATATACCTGACTAGAAATAATCTTAAAACCTACGGATTTATATGTCTCCGAAAGAGAATCAAGCGTGTGTACGGCGGCATAAACGCAGCAGTGATAGGATTGGTGAGGTTCGGTGAGCAAATGCAGACCCTTTGAATTCATATTGCATGGTACCCATTCCATGGGTCTCAACTCTCCAGGTTTAAGGGATTCTTCCTTCAGCTAAAACATGCATGTGGAACCCAGACTATGATCCACCGTGTGATCGGGATACGTGTTCAAATGTGTCTCAGTTTTCGTCCCCTGGTACTCGGGTGCAACATTCAAGACGCTTTACTAACACTCTCCCCACTTGGAGAGTCAGTGTCTTTAAACTCCTGTTTGGCCCAGTTTGCAATTTCTGCGGAAAATTTACAGGAATAGGGAGAACCAATGAGAGACTAGCTGGAGGTGTGTGGACGGGCAAATTTAACTCTCATTTCCCACCAGGAAGAGGAATTAACCAAAGGCTCAGCGTGCCATGCCGGAACCACACTAGGGCCTGAAGCAATCCTGCGGTGTTGCGGCCAGCTCACAAGAAAGCGAGTTGAAGAAAGGAGCTCAGGGGCACTGTAATTCACAAACCTGCAGAGTTATAAATGACAGCTATCGTCCAAAAATATATTGAAGTAAGGCTGCCAAGAGGATTTGAAAGTGGTGCAGAATTGCACGAAACCGATTTCAGGAGGTAGACTGGAATTGCATGTAAAGCATAGGAAAAAAGGCAGAAAGTCCACAATGATGCACTAGGCCAAAAAGGGCGTATGCGTTTTTTCCTGAATATATTCAGGAAAAAACGCATACGCCCTTTTTGGCCAACCAAGAAAGCTTGCAAAGGAAATCTGCACTACAATGAAGTCTCACTGCCCCCCGGTCAAAAGGGCCATCTGAAAAAAGTGTAAAATCCAGAAAGGCAGGACAGGCCATGGAAAACTGGGAGCCTTGTTATGCTGATGGGTGGGATGTAAATTGCCAACAGCCACTCTGGAGAAGTGTATGGTGTTTCCTGAAACATCTAAAAAACAAAGCAACAGAGCCTAGGGCACTTCCACTTAGGGTCCTATAGCTTTGGGAAATTAAAATCAAAAAGACACAGCCACCCCAAAGTTTGGGACGGCTCTGTTTACAAGAACCTCGTTTACGGTACAAGTTCAATATCACAGAAAGCGAAAAATGGATAAAGAAGTTGTGGTACTTACGTACAATGCAATATCACTCAGCAATGAAATCTATGTCATCAGGCCCGTAGCAGCATAATGAGTGGATTCAGGTACAATGATTCTAAGTGAAATAAGTCACACAGAAAGAGAAACATCATAAGATATCACTACTACACGGAATGTAAACTTGGCTACACAGGAACTGAATTACAAAACAGAACAGCGTCTCAAATGTAGAAAACCAACTTATGCTTGCTTAAGGGAAAAGGTGAGTTGGGTTGCTGCATAAAACCAGAGATTGAAATTAGCACAGATACCATTCCATAATCCAAATATGTAATAGACAAGAGCTACTCCTTGCTCAACCAATTGGACTCAACACCCCATATTAAACGCCTAACGATATACCTGTCTAGTAAGAATCTTAAAACCTATGGATTTATATGTCTCCGAAAGAGAATCAAGCGTGTGTACAGCGGCATAAACAGAGCAGTGATAGGAGTGGTGAGGTTCGGTGAGCAAATGCAGACCCTTTGAAGTCATATTGCGTGGTACCCATTCCATGGGTCTCAACTCTCCATGTTTAAGGGATTCTTCCTTCAGCTAAAACATGCATGTGGAACCCAGAGTATGATCCACCGTGTGATCGGGAAACGTATTCAAATGTGTCTCAATTTTCATACCCTGGTACTGGGGTTCAACATTCCAGACGCTTTACTAACACTCTCCCCACTTGGAGAGTCAGTGCCTTTAACCTCCTGTTTCGCCCAGTTTGCAGTTTCTCTGGAAGATGAACAGGAAGATGGAGAACCAAGGAGAGACCATCTGTAGGTGTCTGTACGGGCAAATTTAACTCTCATTTCCCACCAGGAAGAGGAATTAACCAAAGGCTCAGTGTGCTATGCCGGAACCACACTAGGGCCAGAAGCAATCCTGCGGTGTTGCGGCCAGCTCACAAGACAGCGAGTTGAAGAAAGGAGCTCAGGGGCACTGTAATTCACAAACCTGCAGAGTTATAAATGACAGCTATCCTCCAAAAATATATTGAAGTAAGGATGCCAAGAGGAGTTGAAAGCGGGGCAGAATTGCAGGAAACCGATTTCAGGAGGTAGACTGGAATTGTATGTAAAGCATAGGAAAAGAGGCAGAACGTCCACAATGATGCACTTGGCCAAAAAGGGCGTATGCGTTTTTTCCTGAATATATTCAGGAAAAAACGCATACGCCCTTTTTGGCCAACCAAGCAAGCTTGCAAAGGAAATCTGCACTACCATGAAGTCTCACTGCCTCCCGGTCAAAAGGGCCATCTGAAAAAAGTGTAAAATCCAGAAAGGCAGGACAGGCCAAGGAGAACTGGGAGCCTTGTTATGCTGATGGGCGGGATGTAAATTGCCAGCAGCCACTCTGGAGAAGTGTATGGTGTTTCCTGAAATATTCAAAAAACAAAGCAACAGAGCCTAGGGCACTTCCACTTATGGTCCTATAGCTTAGGGAAATTAAAATCAAAAAGACACAGCCACCCCAAAGTTTGGGATGGCTCTGTTTACAAGAACCTCCTTTACGGTACAAGTTCAATATCACAGAAAGCGAAAAATGGATAAAGAAGTTGTGGTACTTACGTACAATGCAATATCACTCAGCAATGAAATCTATGTCATCAGGCCCATAGCAGCATAATGAGTGGATGCAGGTACGATGATTCTAAGTGAAATAAGTCACACAGAAAAAGAAACATCATAAGATATCACTACTACACGGAATGTAAACTTGGCTACACAGGAACTGAATTAGAAAACAGAACAGGGTCTCAAATGTAGAAAACCAACTTATGCTTGCTTAAGGGGAAAGGTGAGTTGGGGTGCTGCATAAAACCAGAGATTGAAATTAGCACAGATACCGTTCCATAAGCCAAATATGTAATAGACAAGAGCTACTCCTTGCTCAATGCAGTGGACTCAACACCCCATATTAAACGCCTAAGAATATACCTGACTAGAAATAATCTTAAAACCTACGGATTTATATGTCTCCGAAAGAGAATCAAGCGTGTGTACGGCGGCATAAACGCAGCAGTGATAGGATTGGTGAGGTTCGGTGAGCAAATGCAGACCCTTTGAAGTCATATTGCATGGTACCCATTCCATGGGTCTCAACTCTCCAGGTTTAAGGGATTCTTCCTTCAGCTGAAACATGCATGTGGAACACAGAGTATGATCCACCGTGTGATCAGGAAACGTGTTCAAATGTGTCTCAGTTTTCGTCCCCTGGTACTCGGGTGCAACATTCAAGACGCTTTACTAACACTCTCCCCACTTGGAGAGTCATTGTCTTTAAATTCCTGTTTGGCCCAGTTTGCAATTTCTGCGGAAAATGTACAGGAATAGGGAGAACCAATGAGAGACTAGCTGGAGGTGTGTGGACGGGCAAATTTAACTCTCATTTCCCACCAGGAAGAGGAATTAACCAAAGGCTCAGCGTGCCGTGCCGGAACCACACTAGGGCCTGAAGCAATCCTGCGGTGTTGCGGCCAGCTCACAAGAAAGCGAGTTGAAGAAAGGAGCTCAGGGGCACTGTAATTCACAAACCTGCAGAGTTATAAATGACAGCTATCGTCCAAAAATATATTGAAGTAAGGCTGCCAAGAGGACTTGAAAGCGGGGCAGAATTGCAGGAAACCGATTTCAGGAGGTAGACGGGAATTGCATGTAAAGCATAGGAAAAGAGGCAGAATGTCCACAATGATGCACTTGGCCAAAAAGGGCGTATGCGTATTTTCCTGAATATATTCAGGAAAAAACTCATACGCACTTTTTGGCCAACCAAGCAAGCTTTCAAAGGAAATCTGCACTACAATGAAGTCTCACTACCCCCCGGTCAAAAGGGCCATCTGAAAAAAGTGTAAAATCCAGAAAGGCAGGACAGGCCATGGAGAACTGGGAGCCTTGTTATGCTGGTGGGCGGGATGTAAATTGCCAACAGCCACTCTGGAGAAGTGTATGGTGTTTCCTGAAACATCTAAAAAACAAAGCAACAGAGCCTAGGGCACTTCCACTTATGATCCTATAGCTTAGGGAAATTAAAATCAAAAAGACACAGCCACCCCAAAATTTGGGCCAGGTCTGTTTACAAGAACCTTGTTTACGGTACAAGTTCAATATCACAGAAAGCGAAAAATGGATAAAGAAGTTGTGGTACTTACGTACAATGCAATATCACTCAGCAATGAAATCTATGTCATCAGGCCCGTAGCAGCATAATGAGTGGATGCAGGTACGATGATTCTAAGTGAAATAAGTCACACAGAAAAAGAAACATCATAAGATATCACTACTACACGGAATGTAAACTTAGCTACACAGGAACTGAATTACAAAACAGAACAGGGTCTCAAATGTAGAAAACCAACTTATGCTTGCTTAAGGGGAAAGGTGAGTTGGGGTGCTGCATAAAACCAGAGATTGAAATTAGCACAGATACCGTTCCATAAGCCAAATATGTAATAGACAAGAGCTACTCCTTGCTCAACGCAGTGGACTCAAAACCCCATATTAAACGCCTAAGAATATACCTGACTAGTAAGAATCTTAAAACCTACGGATTTATATGTCTCCGAAAGAGAATCAAGGGTGTGTACGGCGGCATAAACGCAGCAGTGATAGGATTGGTGAGGTTCGGTGAGCAAATGCAGACCCTTTGAAGTCATATTGCGTGGTACCCATTCCATGGGTCTCAACTCTCCATGTTTAAGGGATTCTTCCTTCAGCTAAAACATGCATGTGGAACCCAGAGTATGATCCACCGTGTGATCGGGAAACGTATTCAAATGTGTCTCAATTTTCATACCCTGGTACTGGGGTTCAACATTCCAGACGCTTTACTAACACTCTCCCCACTTGGAGAGTCAGTGCCTTTAACCTCCTGTTTCGCCCAGTTTGCAGTTTCTCTGGAAGATGAACAGGAAGATGGAGAACCAAGGAGAGACCATCTGTAGGTGTCTGTACGGGCAAATTTAACTCTCATTTCCCACCAGGAAGAGGAATTAACCAAAGGCTCAGTGTGCTATGCCGGAACCACACTAGGGCCAGAAGCAATCCTGCAGTGTTGCGGCCAGCTCACAAGACAGCGAGTTGAAGAAAGGAGCTCAGGGGCACTGTAATTCACAAACCTGCAGAGTTATAAATGACAGCTATCCTCCAAAAATATATTGAAGTAAGGATGCCAAGAGGAGTTGAAAGCGGGGCAGAATTGCAGGAAACCGATTTCAGGACGTAGACTGGAATTGCATGTAAAGCATAGGAAAAGAGGCAGAACGTCCACAATGATGCACTTGGCCAAAAAGGGCGTATGCGTTTTTTCCTGAATATATTCAGGAAAAAACGCATACGCCCTTTTTGGCCAACCAAGCAAGCTTGCAAAGGAAATCTGCACTACCATGAAGTCTCACTGCCTCCCGGTCAAAAGGGCCATCTGAAAAAAGTGTAAAATCCAGAAAGGCAGGACAGGCCAAGGAGAACTGGGAGCCTTGTTATGCTGATGGGTGGGATGTAAATTGCCAGCAGCCACTCTGGAGAAGTGTATGGTGTTTCCTGAAATATTCAAAAAACAAAGCAACAGAGCCTAGGGCACTTCCACTTATGGTCCTATAGCTTAGGGAAATTAAAATCAAAAAGACACAGCCACCCCAAAGTTTGGGATGGCTCTGTTTACAAGAACCTCCTTTACGGTACAAGTTCAATATCACAGAAAGCGAAAAATGGATAAAGAAGTTGTGGTACTTACGTACAATGCAATATCACTCAGCAATGAAATCTATGTCATCAGGCCCATAGCAGCATAATGAGTGGATGCAGGTACGATGATTCTAAGTGAAATAAGTCACACAGAAAAAGAAACATCATAAGATATCACTACTACACGGAATGTAAACTTAGCTACACAGGAACTGAATTACAAAACAGAACAGGGTCTCAAATGTAGAAAACCAACTTATGCTTGCTTAAGGGGAAAGGTGAGTTGGGGTGCTGCATAAAACCAGAGATTGAAATTAGCACAGATACCGTTCCATAAGCCAAATATGTAATAGACAAGAGCTACTCCTTGCTCAACGAAGTGGACTCAACACCCCATATTAAACGCCTAAGAATATACCTGACTAGTAAGAATCTTAAAACCTACGGATTTATATGTCTCCGAAAGAGAATCAAGGGTGTGTACAGCGGCATAAACGCAGCAGTGATAGGATTGGTGAGGTTCGGTGAGCAAATGCAGACCCTTTGAAGTCATACTGCATGGTACCCATTCCATGGGTCTCAACTCTCCAGGTTTAAGGGATTCTTCCTTCAGCTGAAACATGCATGTGGAACACAGAGTATGATCCACCGTGTGATCAGGAAACGTGTTCAAATGTGTCTCAGTTTTCGTCCCCTGGTACTCGGGTGCAACATTCAAGACGCTTTACTAACACTCTCCCCACTTGGAGAGTCAGTGCCTTTAACCTCCTGTTTGGCCCAGTTTGCAATTTCTGTGGAAAATGAACAGGAATAGGGAGAACCAATGAGAGACTAGGTGGAGGTGTCTGGACGGGCAAATTTAACTCTCATTTCCCACCAGGAAGATAAATGAACCAAAGGCTCCGCGTGCCATGCTGGAACTAGATTAGGGCCTGAGGAGATCCTGCGGTGTTGCGGCCAGCTCACAAGAAAGCGAGTTGAAGAAAGGAGCTCAGGGGCACTGTAATTCAGAAACCTGCGGAGTTATAAATGACAGCTATCATCCAAAATTATACTGAAGTAAGGCTGCGAAGAGGACTTGAATGCGGGGCAGAATTGCTGGAAACTGATTTCAGAACGTACACGGGAGTAGCTCTTAAAGCATAGGAAAAGAGACAGAACTTGGAAAATAATGCACTTGGCAAAAAAGGGCATATGTGTTTTATCCAGAGCTCTCATAACTGAGGGGAGGAGATTCCCAGCAGGCTCCAACTGCCACCTGAGGGCTCACATTGCCAAGGCAACGTGAGCATGCCAGGCAGGAGTTACCTCACAGCAGAGGTCCCACCTCACAGAAGGGTGAGAAACCCAGCCAACATCAGACTCTCACCAGAGGGCCCACATCACCAAGGGGATGGGAACCAGGCAGGAGTGTCTTCACATCAGTGGGGCCACATCATCGAAAGCTGAGGTACTCAGCACATGTGTCCTCAAACCAGAGGACCCACATCACCAAGGACCTCGGAGTGAGGCAGGCAGGAGTAGCCTCACAACACTGGGCACATAGAATAAAAAAGTGAGGAATCCAGCAGTTGGAACCTCCCAGCAGGCGGCCCAGAGCACCGAGGCTATGGGATCCAGGCCACAGTGAACTCACAGAAGAGGGCCCATGTCATGAAACTGAGCAACCCAGCCATTGGGACCTCAGAGCAGGAGGCCCACATCCCCATGGGGATGGAATTCTGGTAGGAGTGTCCTCGCACCACTGAGAACGTATCAGAAAATTTTGGGCGACCAGCAGTTAGGGCCTGACGCCAGAGGACCCTCATCACCAAGGGAAGGAGGCTCCCAGCAGGCTCCAACTGCCACCAGAGGGCTGACGTCGCCAAGGCGATGTGTGCCAACCAGGCACGAATGACCTCACAGCAGAGGGCCCACCTCAGAGAAGTGTGACGAACCCAGTCAGGATCAGACTCGCACCAGAGGGCCCACATCACCAAATGGATTGGAACCAGGCAGGAGTGTCCTCACATGAGTAGGGCCACATCATCTAAAGGTGAGGAACCCAGAACATGTGGCTTCAAACCATAGGACACCCATCACCAAGGGGCTGGGAGTGAGGCAGGCAGGAGGAGCCTCATAACAGAGGGCCCAAAAATAAGAAAGGTGAGGAATCCAGCAGTTGGAACCTCCCAGCAGGCGGCCCAGAGCACAGAGGCTAGAGGAACCAGGCCAGAGTGAACTAACACCAGACAGCCCACATCATGAAACTGTGAGCAACCCAGACATTGGGACCTCAGAGCAGAAGGCCCACATCTCCATGGTGATGGGAACATGACAGGAGTGTCCTGGCATCACTGGGCTCACATCAGAAAACGTGGGGTGCTCAGAAGTTAGGGCCTGACGCTAGAGGGCACTCATCACCGAGAGGAGGAGGCTCCCAGCAGGCTCCAGCTGCCACCAGAGGGCCAACGTCGCCAAGGCGATGTGTGCCAGCCTGGCAGGAGTGACCTCACAGCAGAGGGCCCACCTCACAGAAGGGTGAGGAACACAGCCAGGATCAGACTCTCACCAGAGGGCCCACATCACCAAGGGGATGGGAACCAGGCAGGAGTGTCCCCACACCAGTGGGACAACATCATCGAAAGGTGAGGATCCCAGCACATGTGTCCTCAAACCAGAGGAACCACATCACCAAGGGGTTCAGAATGAGGCTGGCAGGACTGGCCTCACAACACAGGGTCCATAGAATATAAAAGTTGAGGAATCCAGCAGTTGGAACCTCCCAGCAAGTGGCCCAGAGCACCGAGGCTATGGGATCCAGGCCGCAGTGAACTCACAGCAGAGGGCCCACATCATGAACCTGTGAGCAGCCCAGCTGTTGGGACCTCAGAACAGAAGGCCCACATCCCCATTGGGATGGGAACCTGGCAGGAGTGGCTTTGCACCACTTAGCACATATCAGAAAAAGTTAGGAGCCCAGCAGTTAGGGCCTGACGCCAGGGGGCCCTCATAACTGAGGGGAGGAGACTCCCAGCAGGTTCCAACTGCCAACAGAGGGCCCACGTCTACAAGGTGGCATGCGCCAGCCAGGCAGTAGTGACCTCACAGCAGAGGGCCTATCTCACAGAAGGGTGAGGAACCGAGGCAGGATGAGACTCTCACCAGAGGGCCCACAACACCAAGGGGATGGGAACCAGTCAGGACTGTCCTCCCACCAGTGGGGCCACATCATCGAAAGCTGAGGAACCCAGCACATGTGGCCTCATATCAGAGGACATACATCACAAAGGGGATGGGAGTGAGGCAGGTAGGAGGAGCCTAAAAACAGAGGGCCCAAAGAATAAAAAAAGTGAGGAATCCAGCATTTGGAACCTCCCAGCAGGCGGCCGAGAGCACAGAAGCTATGGGATGCAGGCAGGAGTGAACTAACACCAGAGAGCCCACATCATGAAACTGTGAGCAACCCAGGCATT